>NW_011645563.1:950498-1553814 GCF_000225545.1 Orbilia oligospora ATCC 24927 | reverse complement strand
CCAAACACAATCTGTTTCCCTGGCTCTCGGTCCACCTTCCAGGTGTCCCTGAAACCTACTTCGTACTATCTCTAAGCGCATAATCGGAATGCTCGAGTTATGGCGGACCGGATCCCACATAATTCTCTCTATAACTTTCCCTAAAAGAATATTCGAGTATAATTCTGCTGTCGCAATTCAAGCATCCTTCGGTATAAGTTAATTTATATAATGCATTAATGTTAATTGAAAATTATGTGCGACATCAAACTACTCATAATTGCTACATGCCGCAAGGCCTCACATATATTTTGCATGTTGATCACGTTGCAATTAAAGCCGCGGTATTCGATCCACCGGGCCGGGTCGGGTACCGAGAACAGCGATCGCAATGAAGGGATGGGCAGAGATCAACTGCATTATGAGTAACGGGGCGCTCTGTGGGAGTTACCAAATCACGGTAACCAGTGCCCACAGCATCATACACAGGCGGGGCATGTCCATTTTTAAATTTTGATATTTATCGTGATCATGATCGATTCAACATCATGATCGTCGGGCGCCCGCTAATTTATCTGAAATCACATCAATTTCAAAAAGGGTAAGTTTGCAGGCTTCCCGCACCGGCTAACAGGTAACATGATTGGCCAACAGCATTGTTGTATTTTGTTCCTCAACACGAGATTTAAGTTACCAGTTTTCAATTCTCAGGTACAGAGCACAGCCCCGACCCACGCAGTCCAGACGTACCTCAGCCCTCCATAGCTTGGTACAAAGCATGTCATAGTCGCTCTATAACCTCTTGTGAGTAGTGCTATAACTTAGATATCATTCTTTCTGAAAGACCCCACCTACAACAAAAATACATTACAACCAACTACCCGTCCTGAACCCCGCTATCCTCCGGTCCAGACTACCTAAGCAGGCTCCTCTTAATATACACTTCAAGATAGTGCCTCCTTCGAACTCCCGCTGTCACTTTACCACTTTACCACTTTTGTAACAAACTTTTGGTAGCAAATCTAGCAGCTAATCACATTACCAGAAAGGTATCTATATGTAGCGCTAAAACCAGTACTTCCTGAAATTATTTTTAGTTCACAGACTTCAAAATCTCGAAGTCAGGGTATGGTACAGCTTCAAACCCACGTTCGCCCTCCGGCCACGCACCCAAGAACATTTGCGATTGAAGACTCTAGCAAGGTCGTGAAATCTTAAGCTTGTGTAAAACATGAGTACCACTCTAAGCTTTGAACCCATAGTCGACAGTAACTGGCTCGGGGGATTTTAAGTCAACCGGAAGCGGGCCTCAAGCTTGGTAGGCTTCCATGATCATAAGGTCATGCATTAACTATAACATCACCATGAACAACACTTTAGTTAGCAGAAGCCGCCAGATGACTAGTTAGTGCCAAGATCCGAAGACGGATGTTCCGATGCGTTTTTAACACTAGTATACAGCCAGCTTGCATCAGGTCCGATATACTCAAGACCGGTCGACCCGGATATTCTCACAATTACTTGACTAAAAGAGCCGACAACATACAGCGGAAGCTCTTTTGGCCTCTGAGCCGAAAGATACACGCCAGACGATCTGACCCTCGGCAGACACTACCAGCACAAGCCCGACTCACCTAAATTAACGACAATTCTCCTGCTCTCTCGAGTTTAAATTTTTATCTTTTGTTTCGTTTCTTTTTTTGTTTCCTGCAGTACAGCTTGTTTGTGGTCTTGTAGAATCCTGGGAAGAATACTGTTTGCTGATCCGAATTCCAAGTCCCTCTACATGGTATTTCTAAACCTGCATATCGCATTCTATGATCTACTATCGGCTCCGTCTATCCAGATGGACATATTAATATGGGGGAATATATGGAATATTACAAGACGATATTATTCCCATGCTAAGAAGCAGGGACACTCTATGCGGGGCATGTCAGTTCATCTTAGATTTAAGAACCTATAAATTGAGGATTTTCGTCTTTTATCCGCATTATCATGTTTGTTTATTTAGCAACGATATTATTATAACTTCTGCCCGTCTACGCAGCACTTTTATTATCTCTCTTATCCTACAAAAATGAAAGCTGCCTTAATTTTAGCGACTCTCGCAGCGTTGACGGCTGCCGCGCCACAAGGCGCCTTCGGCGGTCTGCTAAAACGAGTACGTTCTCAAATAAATATGATAATATACTAGTCCACCACAAGCTAACCTCACCAGGCCTCAGATGATGAGATAACACGATGCGGTACCTCCGATAACGACAAATGCGCGGAAGGCGAAAGGTGCGTCGGTGTATACGGGCTTAAAGATCAACCAGGCGGTCTTTGCGTCAAGGAGCCGAAAATGTGCGGTGGTGAAAACGAACACGAAAGCTGTCCTGAGGATCACCGTTGCTTGAGAGATTCGACTAGCAAGTGTCCTTCCAATCTCTATTGTGGCTGGTGTGTAGAAAAAAAATGGATCGACAAGTTCCAGTACAGATCTTACGGAATGAATCGGTGCGGCGGCTCTTCTGGCAAGAAATGCTACGAAGGCGCCGGAGAAATGTGCATTGGGGAGGACGTAATGCTCGATGGTATGGGTATATGCTTGGATAGCGTAGGAAAGTGCCTTGGTGACGATAATAGATGCCCCATAAATTCTGACTACGGAGAAGGACATTGCATCAAAGACCCAAGACTTGACTGCTTACCAGGCGACAAAGGTTGTACTGGTATATGTCTGGATGCAGGTTATACCTGGGGAAAGATTAAAGGGTCCTCGTCTCCATCTTCAAAGGTCCCGAGCAAAACCGCAACCTCGACTCCCGCCCCAAAAGCGACGAAGGGTAAATATAAGCCAAAGCCAAAGAACAAAACTCCATCGAAGGGTGGTTGTAAAGATAGTAAATACTGAAGACTGAAACAAATCCCGGGGTGAAGAGAGGGGCTCTCACCCGTTTCTTCGTTTGCAAACACCAAAAAGGGTCCTTGATATATATAGATTAGTCAGAGCTTCCCATACCCCAGCCTACAGTGTCCCATGGTCAGATGTATATACAATTTTTATTTTCTCCATTGATATATAGAGTATTCTATTATAAGCCGCACCTTTACAGTTAGTGTGCATTCTCTCGTCACCGGGCTACACAAACCCTAGACAAAAATTCGACTCGATTAATACACGATTAAACTACGAGATAAACTTCAGCTAATTCGAGTATTCCGGTATTAAAATCTTAACGAAAATATATTAATATTGTCAGCTTCTAAGCTAAAAGGGCTAGTTTCAACACAAGGCCAGGATATACAAGCTGGACATTGAAGTTTTCGTCGCTAGTAGCATACATGCACCGTCATTCATTACTTTTAGCTGGTCATGTTTTTCACTGGAACCCAACTGCGGGCTTTTAAATTTGCCATATGACTTGGCTAACGATTTACTGTGATTTCAACGTAGGCATCTCATGATCTCAGGCTTCGCAACAGACCACAACATACGCTACGATAGCACACTTCATTTATAGAAATTTCAGGTTTCCTACTCAACCCTATTCTTCAAGTTTGAGCCATGAGCCCGCCGAAGGGCATAGGCCAACCAGTCTATTGTGGCTACAGTAACTAAGTTTAGAGTTTGCGAATTCCAAGAATTGGTATTTTCAGAAACACAAAACCGTATTTACAGTTATAATGTTATATACAATGGAATGATATTTCTTCAGTCCAGCACTTATAGAATAGTAGATATGTGTATATCAGAATCATAATACAGAATTCCTGAGAATACTCCATATTCTCTTCTAACAGATATTTCTGCTTCCGCTGCCTGACAAGGTCCACTTGATGTTGGTGCCACACGGAGACTCCCTGACAGACGTACCGTCCACCTTCAATGTAATCGAGATATCTCTGTTATTTGCAAATTCAGTTCGAGCTGCAAGACGAACTTCTCCACCCCCATTAACGGTACCACCCTTGATAGCTACATTATAGCAGTTCTCAATGAGAATAGCGTTATTGCCGTTACTTGCGAGATCAATGGTCTTGATTTCGGCTCCACCAGATTGGGAGACACAGAAAATACCACGACCGCCACCGCGGGAGACAACTTTATCGATGTAAATATTGGTGTTCCAGTTTCCAGACCCTCTACCATTCTCATTCGCAAACCTCAATGTTGCATAACCAGTTCCAGCAGCCACATTGTTTCCATCGACCAAACCAACCTTTGCATCGTTGGTCTTTTGTAGCAACAGACCACATTCACCGCAGTTTCGTGCAATAACTTGATTAATAGTAAGACCGTTGATGTTCCACGTTTCGACAGCATGGCTACCGGCGCCAGTAACTCGGATAGTGTCCATCTTAACGTTGTAATTTGCAGCTTCATCACGATGGAAGCGAATACCCATTCCACCGCTAAGGTTCATGGTAATTTGGCCAAGGGTGAGGTCTCGGGTACCATAAAAGAGGAGGCCAAAGTAAGGGTTACCAGTCATGGTAAGGTATGGGATATTAACGCCAGTTGTCCCCGTCGACTCGATAGCACCACGACCACTTCTGTTTCCAACGTCGATAGTACCACAAACTTCGAAAGTTTTACCGCTACTGATTGAAATGGTGTTTGCGCCGATCGATCCAGATGCGATAACGGAAACTCTCTGTCCATTGCTGATACCATTGACAGCGGCGTTGATAGCCGACAGGTAGTTGTTGCCAGTGTAGAGGGTGGTACCGCTCTTGTTCTTAGTCGTATACGAGCTGCTAGAGCCTGTGACTGTCACATCCGGAGTACCTCCACCGCAGCCGCCCGCGCTGTTAGTCGGCTGTGTGGTTCCACCTGTGGTAGTCCTAGTGGTTGTTTGAGGGTTGCTTCCACCGCAAGATCCTGAAATACATTGAGAATACCACTCATTGGAATACTGTATCTCTAGTCAGATAATGCTGTACACCAAAACTTCAAAGACAACGGAGCCATACCTGGCAGCAAGCTCCCGAAACGCAAGTGGTTGGACCTGTCCACCCACCACCACCGCCTAAAAAAACAGGTTAAAAGAAGCCGCAGTTGATTTTTCCTTTCTCAGAGGTGCTACGTACATTGGCCCCAGAGGGGTGCTTGGGCAAGAGCGGGAGCTGCCGCAAGCAAGGCAGTAATAACCGCGAGAGAGTACATCTTAGGATAGTATATAGCTCTTTCCCAAAGTAAAAAAATATATATTTGACGTCTCCAACGTACTTTGATGGCTTGGTCCCTTAGGTGCGATCGATATGGAGGTGGGGCGGATCATCCAATATTTATATTGCTACCTAGTCGTAGTACACCATCAACAACGAGCTGTGAAGTTAGATGGTAGCTGTCTAGATTTGGCCGCATTCCGTACCCGGAACCCATTACGGCAGGAGGCCCGCGGAGGAAGGCCCGCTCCCCCCGAAGGAGATTCAACAATACTCTCTCGATAAATGGAAACGCCCTATATGAGTCAGGGGTAGGGTACCGCTTAACTAGCCGAGGTCTCCAAATGTTTAACCCAGCATTAACTTTACAACTATAAGTTCTTCCATGGTTCTCACTATGCCAATCAATGGCTAAACCAGATCTGCTATATTCGTCAAATAGTCCAAGCGCGTTGTTCACCAAATGGACGTTACTATCCTTCGGGGACACTATTTCCGGAGCCAAGTTATTACCAGCAGGCAAGGATAGTGTTTCTTGGTTTATAATAGATCGAAGGGCTCAGAATTGAAGGTTTTCCTATGTCCTAAAGGCCTCCAAGCTCTCCTGAGTACAACACGAATACTATTGGTGGGATATTTAAAGGTTGAAGCTCATATTCTAGACCAAAGTTGAAACAAATCACGCATAGACAAGAATTCCAAGTCGGAAAATCGAGGAAGGCTCCAAAGAAAGGATGGGATTGTATGGGAACGAGCAGAAATATATTGTTCCAAGAGCCTTGGGCACAAGCATACCCCAGCAGGTTTGTTGCGTCGGCTAATGACTTTACCAGGTACCGGTCCGAATTACCACTTATAAAGTATCGAATAAAATAATAGTAATATTCGCCTAAGTTTCTCCACAAGATGGGAAGGAAATTCTATACGCCTCGGAAAACTGAGCCAGGATTCAAAGGTCTTCGAAGCAGATATATACCCAGAATATATGGTAGTGGGGTCAGTGCGTACCATAATTAACGGATTTTGAGCGCACCGCATGGCCTAGCTACTCGAGCACGAATGAGACTCGATTTGTTGATTCTGACTCGTCTAGTATTCTGACTACCTTTCAAAATCCTCGACGCATACCTACACAGATGGTACGATTTCTTACATCGCAGCTCTACAGCGAAAATGTATACCCTTGAATTTGCAGCAAAGAAATCGAAGGTCGGTTTTTTAGATGCTCTCGTCCATATGCGCATGCGAATGTATATGGCTATAGAAGTGAGAACAACTCGCTATACGCGTTCAATCAGACCAAAGTAAAACCCGAACTCGAATATATTTATTGGGTCGAGATTATAACTCGGCATACTAGGGGACTCGCTCTCACGATGGCATTTGAGGCAAGCCCAGCGACATAGTTTACTCCAAAGTCCATTATAATTAACCTAAAGATCGATCCTACTAACTAGGTACGTACTTTATACCAGATCCCATAAGTATCACTCGGCTAACTCACGTCAAGGTCTAAATTAGCACACTCCAAATTGATAAAGCGTTGAGCGGAAGCCTTAGCATTATTACCCAGAGGCCATCTCACCTGTTCGATAATTTCGTATCTGTGGAGGCTACTTTCAGTTCCTTAGACTTTCGCCCCGTAGATCCCCACAAGTTTCAAGATCACAAATGTATACATACCTCCATCGCTTATAATTATAATACATCATAACACAAATGTAGCAGTATGAGGCCAGCTTCAACTCGAGTAAAGCATTATCTGCGGAGGCGCCCCAGCTGCTGTTTAAGTCCAATAATTTGGAAATCTAGCCGCAGAAGACCAGTCAACAGCAGCCCACATCCAGACATGCATGGTACTTTGTGTTGTGTATCGTGTTGCAAGCCCACTCCAGTCCGCCAATCAGAACCAAGTCGATGCCAAGGTTCCTACATCAAGCTGACAGCTGATGCATAGACTGCGGTGTATAACTAGCGGGGTCACTGGGCATCGCGCAATCCACATCATCGCATATGAGCTGCATGAATCACTTATAACACGCGGGAAACGCTCTCATCTAACTTTATCAAACGCTTTCACCAGTGCAGCTCGAGTAAACACAACGGCGCATCATCACCACAGTGCCCTATCCCATAAAATACCCTTCAAAGCATCGCGCATAAGACGGAGCTACAAAATAGATACTCTTCGTAAGCCCGGACGCAACTGTAAATTCTACCAGAAATGGGCCAAGCGCAGTCGACGGCAGGTGTTCAAACACCCGATTGGGTTGGGAACGAGACTACAGAAATCAAATATGAGAAGTCCGCATACGACCTTCTCAAATCTCTATCTTTCGCAGAAGATGATCAGGGTACGGCCAACAAAAAAAAAGCCCGCAAATATACATACTCCTATTTTAACAAGTCGCAGGATTTGTATACAGAGAACTTACAATCAAATCGATCAAAAGGTGGGAAGAGCAGTTCCTCGCCGAACCAAAGGTAGCGTAAAAATACAACATGAACAACGCATAATAAATGGAGGCTCGCTTATGTAACGGATCCGTGGGATAGAACCTTCTTGCGCTGGCTGCCGTTTCCAAAAATGATATGAAGCAAATAATACAACAGCCTAACGCTGTAATTGATGACGCACAAGTTTTTTCGGATCAAATTTCCTTTGACGGTGCCCCTATCACAAATCAGAGGAGCTCGGGGAGGTGCTGGATTTTCGCAGCGACATCAGTTCTTAGAGGTATATTGCCCAAGTGTGCTAGACCGGCTGATGGTTAGGACTAAAAGATTGACTAGTTTACTTGATGAAGAAGTACAAGCTCGAAAACTTCGAGCTGTCACAGCAATATCTCTTTTTCTGGCAAGTCAATAGGTTTCGTATGGAGCTGGGATAGCTGGGCTAACAACAAAGTTTTATAGGGACAAGTTAGAGAAGGCAAACTTCTTCCTTGAACGTATGCAAAAGTTCCTAGTGTTGGATATCCCCTCTACAACGAAGAGCGAAGCTAACGAGACCGACCCAATAGAAATCATTGATACATCCGAGGAACCTCTTGATTCGCGAATCGTCGACGAACTCCTCAAGATTCCAGTTAACGACGGTGGGCAGTGGGATATGGTTAGATGGCCTAGAATAACTTTGCGAAGCTATTAAAGGCTGACATTATATATATAGATTATAAACCTTGTTGAGCGCTATGGAGTTGTCCCTCAAAAACTGTATGTGGGGGAACTTTACGATCAGCTCCACTAAACAAAGCTCACAATCAGAAAACTCATAGGTATCCCGACACTTACAACTCGATGAACTCTCGTGGAGTAAATGCTCTCGTGACAAGCAAGCTCCGGGAATTTGCTCTTCAGCTGTAAGCACTTTTCTATGAATACATTCACCCTATCCCGAGCCTGCCAGGTCACTAATTTCGATATCACCAAAAAGTCGTGCAATGTCTTCCTCTGGCCTCAGCCTTCACGCTATTCAGCGCGCAAAATCAAAGATGGTCAACACCGTATATAACATCCTTGTTACCTGTTTCGGCCCCCCTCCTAAACCAGATGAGACTTTCACCTGGGAATTCAGAGACTCGCTTGGAAAATTCCACTCCTATCCCAACATTACACCTATTAGCTTCTTCAAGGATTTCATTGGCTACAAGGCCGCCTCCCACTTCTCACTGATCAACGATCCACGACATGAGTATGGGAAATTGTATACAGTCTCAAGACTTAACAATGTCTTTGGTGGGAAACCAATACGATATGTCAATGTTGACATGGCAACAATGAAAGCCGCTATAGTCGCAATGATCAAGAAAGACCATCCAGTGTTCTTTGGGTGTGACGTGGGCAAGTTTTCTGATTCCAAGTTGGGAATCATGGATACAAAGTTGTTCGATTACAAGCTAGCATTTGATACGGAGCTAGGATTGAACAAGGCAGAGAGACTGTTAGTTGGTGAGAGCAGAATGACGCATGCCATGACATTAAACGGTGTCCACATGTAGGTTTCTAGCTGACATATGTATACGCATATCCTTTCTACATCAACCTAGTATACTAACTGAATCCGCAAATTATCTAGTGTTGACGGGAAGTCAGTTAAGTGGAAGGTTCAGAACTCATGGGGCGAAGGAAGCGGGGAGAAGGGATGGTTTGTAATGACCGATGGATGGATGAATGAGTACTGTTATCAAGCCGTCGTTGGGCCAGACTTCGTCAGCCAAGAGATCAAGGATATTCTTAAACAAGAACCAACGGCATTGCCATTGTGGGATCCTATTGGTGCACTGGCTTGAGGCCAACTTTGCGGCTCTTGAACCTAGATTGTTTATTAAGAATTTGTTGTGGATCGATTGGGTCTATGTTTCCGCCACTTTTTTTTAGCTTTAATTATCTACCTAGGTACTCAGATCTGAATTCTATCGTACAAAATATAATTATAATAGATATACCAGCTGTGTCTGGAAAAGCAGGTCGGCCATGGACTTCGGGTTATCAGCGAGACCAGTCGGCCATGAGACCGCTAATAAGAGACGATAGACGAACGTGACTTCGTGCAACACATAACTTCCCTACCCTCGCCAAGATATTCCCATGAAAATTTCCATGAGTTCTGGGCCGGCGATCATATCGACTCTCGGCATCCGGCATCCAACAGGCTGAATATATCGATATAAGGTATATCTGTACCAACAAATACTATAGTTACACACTACAATGAGCGGAGGGCGAAATAAGACGGATCGACATCAGTAACAAAACCCAACAAACCAATCACTCTCCAACACATTCCCACCTATAGATCCAATGTCGGCATGGGACCCAACCATCAGCCAATCAACCAAATTCTAAGTGCATTCAAACGCCATGTATCCAAACTTATTTTCAGTTTTTGAAGCCCAAGTTGGAGTAGCGTTTTGTGTTCGACTTTCCCAATAAGGAATATAACCGTAACTGACCCCTGCGATAGCCCTAAACCCTGTGTGAGCTCCTCGAGTTAAGAGTCCGCAAATCTCAATTGCTGATATCTACGACCACAGAAAGAGGACTACTACGTATCCCGTCCGCTCTGCGCTATATAAGCCTCTTATCGGGCGCTCAGTATTACCGTGGGTGACCAGGTGAGAATCGCGTCTGTTGTAGATCCAACTCTATTTTTTTTTTTTTTTTCATTTTGTTTTGTTCTGAGATATTAGGAGCCACGACGATATTTTTCCGCAAATGTGTTAGGTGATTTATAGCAATTCAGTGAATCGAGTTCTCGAGACTGCCGATCGGTAGTTAGGGTGCAAAGCACAATTGATTGAGGAAGATATCCCACAGGATCAGGAGTTGGGCATGAAGGTAGATATCCTTTTATTTGCAGAATCCATTCTGAATACCAGGGATCCAATGTAGAATTCCAACCCACAGGCCGCATGTTTGGATCTCAACGCTTTTGGGTCCGACATCCAGTTGATTGTGAGTCGATCGAATAGACAGCCCGATACACAGAGTAGTCTGTCGTCAGTTTGGAAAAGGCCAAAGATATATATAATTGTAGACTAGTATGCTGGTGTCCGCGTCGATATCCACTAAAGATTGAAAATTTACGGCACGGAATTTATGGGACGATATTTTGATGAACACAGACTCGTCACAAACGAATCAAACAGCTTTTCTATTTCCTCCAACTTCCACAACTTCCACCTCTCCTCTCGCACCTCTCACACACCACTATCATACAACAAATAAAAATAACAAAGGAAATAAAAGAAAAAAATACAATAAACAGTAGGTATCATATGCCAAGATGCCAGGAAAGGAGGGGATAAGAATGCAAGATACATCCGCACACAGGCTTATGCACCATAACTAAAAATTACGCTAATGGAATAAAAAGGTATTTTAGATACAAAAGAGAAAAGAACGAAAACAAACTAAAACCCAGTTTTTTCTTGAATCTATGCACACACAGAGACGCTTCATTTACTACCTTTCAAAGCTTTTATGTATTTGTCATGTCCACATTTACAAATTCATAATGGCAAAGACAGCCATGATGGCAGAAGCGGCGAAGAGACCAGTGATCTGGACCTTGCCGGCAGCGCCAGTGTAGGCTGGTGGGACAACTCCGGTAGGAGTGGTCTCGTTGGTAGCTGGGCATCCGTATCCACCAGGGCAGACTGGGGCGTAGGTTGGAACTGGAACTGGGGTGGTGGCAAGAGTAGTTGGGCAGTCATATCCACCGCCAGGGCAAACTGGAGTGGGGATGGCGACTGGGGTCTCCTCTGGGCATCCGTATCCACCTGGGCAGACTGGGATTGGGACAGCAACTGGGGTCTCGTAGGTGACAGTGGAGGTGGTGGTACCCTGGATGGTATGAACATAGACAGTGCTCTGGAGAGTAACAGTGCTGCTGTAGGTCTCCTCTGGGCAGTTAGGGCTGCCTGGGCAGACTGGGGTGTCAACTGGTGGGTAGGATGGGGTAGTCTCAACAGGAGGATACTCTGGGGTAGTCTCAGTCTCAACTGGTGGGTATTCTGGGGTGGTCTCAGTCTCAACTGGTGGGTACTCTGGAGTCTCAGTGGTAGCTGGGATTGGTGGGCATCCGTATCCGCCAGGGCAGACTGGGGTCTCAGATGGAACAACGATGGTGGTGTAGTGGGTGTTGACACGAGTGGAGATAATGGTCTCGGTGATATCAATGGTCTCAGTGCAAGTAGTCTCGACTGGCTTTGGAACACCGGTGCATGGGACGGTGATGGTCTCAGTGATGTGCTGAGTGTAGGTCTGCTCGGCGCAAGCATCGCATGGCTTGGTCACGATCTCGGTGTCATAGACAGTGGTGGTGGTGATGTAGGAAGTTGGTTGTGGGACAGGCTCGGACTCGGGAACATTTCCGTATGGGATTCCAGTTGGGGCGGTGGTTGGGACAGCTTCGATAGAAGTGTCGGGATTGTTTCCGTAGGGAATTCCAGTAGGGGTAGGAACGGCATCGGAAGATGGGTTCTGGCCCTTGGTGCACTTGGTGCTAGTTGGAGCTGGGACTGGAACTGGCTCAGACTCTGGGACATCTCCGTATCCAGTATCGGTAGGAACTGGGACTGGAGCAGAGGATGGCTCTCCCTCATATGGAACATCAGTTGGTGCTGGGACGGGCTCAGACTCCGGGACCTCTCCATAGGAGGGAATGTCAGTTGGAGCTGGGACGGGCTCAGATGATGGTTCTCCCTCATATGGAACATCAGTTGGAGCTGGGACAGGCTCGGATTCTGGAATATCTCCATAGTTTGGAATATCAGTTGGAGCTGGGACAGGCTCCGAAGATGGACCATTTTCATAGTCAACTGGGAGGGTGGTGGTTGGGTTGTTCACTGGAACATTTCCGTAGTCGGTATTTGGAGTATCAGTGGGAACCGCAAGGTTCTTAGTGCAGCTGGTGGTCGCATTAGAAGCAGCACCATTGTCGAGATAGTCGACACCGGCAGAAACGGTCGAAGACAAGGCCAAAGCCAGGGCAAGATGTTGGAAACGCATTTTGAAATGAAGTTATTGAGATATGCAGAACCAAGCTGTTGAAATAAAAATAAAACTGAAATTTCTCGAATCGAATTGAAAAAAGTTGCAAATGTTGCGTTGGGATTGTTGGAAAATGAATGTACTGGTTTGTGAAAGAATGGACGCCCAAATATGAGCAAAAACGACAGATGCAGGTTGTTGACAACCGACAGAGAAGAACAGTAAAGAAGCCCGTAGTGCGGTGGAGGATAGAAGGAAGGAAGGTCAGTCGAATCTGAGGGAAACCAGTCCATTTTATCGTGGGCGCATATGAAACAGCAGCTTGCGATACCCATGCGCCCAGACAAACCCCAACAAGGGTGTCAGGCTGCCAACGAGCCTGCGCAGGGTGCTGGGCGGTAGGAACCAAGGTTGTCGCCATGGGTCTCCAAATGAGGTCCCAATTGAGGTCGCATCCGCCATGCGCTGTCAACTTGCATTAGCACATCGCCTCAGTCACTAAAGGAAAAGGGGTACTTTTGCAAATTGCATCTTGAGAGCTCTGACAGGATAATGTCTTGAATTCTCATATTTGCGACTTCTCGAAGTGGTAAGTTCATGCTGAAAATAACTGGTATTATTGTTGCGGGCGTAGGCGCTAGGCCGCGGTGCACCACTACTTGTGTTCATTCGTTCTCACAACATCCCCCAAAGATGCCAGTCTTCTGCGTAATCGTGGATGTTAATTTTTAGCAACAGTTATCTTCACCTGCTCAATCGCTTATTCTGCTGAGCGGTACCTGGCAGAAGGGTCATTCGTGGGATCTTTCCTGACCAATCATGTGCATACCCTTCGGGTAAGGCGTTTCATATTAGGGGTTTGTGGAGACAAGGTCCTCATCCTTTGTATTGGTTGGTTTTCCTGTCCAACGTTGAACCGACTGCCCCTAATCGAGGCTCAAGCTATTTTTCCCACTGGTTGGAGCCAGGCGCTCTCCACCGTTGGAAATTGCACCGTGACGACTTTTTGCAGTAGTAAATTACCAACCACTCACAGAACAGATTTTGACAGCTTTAGCACTCTTTGGGCGATAACGTATTTGAGAAATAAAGATCTTGAGTGATCTTCGAGTCTCTTCTCGCTTGGACACTGGAACACTTGGCGAAGCTATTTGCCTTGCCAATCGAAATTTCGAAATCGCCTCAACAGCTCAAAGCGGTCCACTTGATCACTATTCTAAAATTATCCCCTAAAAACAATATTAAGGAGGAAATTTGCTCACAGAAGAAACAAGAGTGCAGCGAGGCAATGGTACCTTGGGCGGAATACACGGAAAAGGAATTTACCTGAGTTGGGGACCAGGATACCCAGGCTTCGGCACTCTGGCTCAATTGGTTTTCCGTGTGCTTCAAGAAATCCCAGCCGAATATAGACTGGAGTACGACGACTATTTTCTTTCGGCTTTCTTGAAAACTGAGTGTTTTTCGAGAGACAAATTCTCGAAGTCACAAGCTTAATTTTCTTGGCAGTGATAGAGGCTTGAGAGGAATACAAACCACTTCGCATCAATGGAAATAAGATTGTCTGCTTACTATAGCGAGTATTACTGCTATCGATACAGATGCATCCCTTACTTCAATATCAGCTCGCTGCACAATCCGTCAAGCATTATATTTCACTTGTTTGACAGCATGCGCAGTTGAACAATCCGTTTGTCTGCATCCCAAAGAGCAAAGCAAAAAGTGGTTGTTTGGCGACAAACCCACTTTAAAATACCCGGTCTTTTTGACCCCTTTCCAATCTGTGTTACAGGAGCCAAAAGGTGTGCAAGATCGAGCGTCATGGCGCATTCAGCCACTTGTTTAAGCTTTGCCGTCTGTCCCTTGCTCATTTCTTCAAGAAAATCTGGGGATGGCGCCCATCTTTCCGATTAAGTTTGCGAAATTTCGGAGATGTCCCTCAAGGCTGGGGATTTCCAGCACCCGAGGCTCTGCTGAGATAAAGTATGTTAGCGAAAGGTGTCTATTCCAGAGTCTACCGACAGGAGACGAATTGAAAACGGCGAGCACCGACGAAACAATCGAGCCCCACGATGCCAGCCCAGAGTAGAAGGTACAGGGCCCAAGGAATGTTGTAGCGCACAATTGTGATACAGGTACGAAGTGCTACTAGTTAATCCCTTTTTCATCCGGTCTCGCTACTCTCGCAAAATTCGTCTTGTCTCGTGTCGGCAGACACAACACGAAGCGCACCTTTCGTCTGAATTTTAAACTGTGTCAGTTCGGACCCGTGTGTCGACCGAGACATGCATGCGGCTAGCAGGAGTTGGGACCAAATTAATATTAGCAGCCTCGAAGCCTTAGACTAAAACTAGATCATCGCGTCGATATCGACAGTAGACATATTGAGCCTTTTTCCAAAAATGGTATCTAATATGATATGTTGGATAGCATTTGCATATTTGGCCGGCTTACAAGACTTTCCGAAGGTTACCGCCTTAATACCGATATATAAATTACAGCTGGTTGGAGTTAAATTCCAAAAATCGGGATGCAATCAAGACCAACATTGGATAGATAAAGCTATATTCGGTATCCAACGAAATACCAAATTTAATACCCGAAACAAAGCTCAGGCCAGGATATCTGTTGCAACGGCTTTCTATAGATTTAGATCGTGACCAAAAGCAGCTAGTTGCTATCGCCTTGATATAATAAGATTATATCAGAATGGTCCGAGCCACATAATACTTGCCAAGTTGAGGAAAACCGCTAGAGACCGTCATATTGATGCAGGAAATATTAAGTCATTCTCACACCAGCCACTGATCTATATGTCAGATCCTTATCGATCAGAGCGCCAAATTTGCCTTACGCCGATCGAGAATCACTAGATTGATTAAGAAGTAGTAGGCGCCGACTTTGTAGACATACCATGCATGACCATATGGTACTGATGTCGCCTTATTCGGCTTCGAATCATTAAAATATCTTAATTTACCCTTACTTGATAGCAGGAAGGGGTGTAGAGCCTTGTAATCGATCGAACTCAACCTCATTTTTTCTTAAATTTTCAACCTTTACCCTCTCTGTAAGCGCACGCGTCCTGGAGCCCGTTTCCAATAGACTAGCTCGATTGATAAACGCCTATGAATATTTATATACATATTATGGCTAGAACGTAGAAACTGACCGCAACATAAACGATAATTATGGATCCACTGGATTATGTATACTCTGTAGTAAATTCTTTGTGTAGTCTTAGGATACAGTAGTATTAAAGTATCGGGTTTTTAAAAAAGAAGGGGAAAGATACCATTCGGAGTGTCAACGTCAATTCGTTCAAGATGGGATATCGTATACAATTGCACTGCAAATATGAGACTAGTCATAATCCATTTGTCACACTAAACACCATGAAGAACAAGAAGGCCGGCTAAATTATGCGGAAGCGAACAGCATTCAAGGTAGAGCTAAAAGGAATAAGAGAAGATGATTAAGATTTATCGGGGATTATTGAGTAGAGAAGTATCGAGAAGTGCCACGCTAAGAGCCAAGCAAGGAAACCCGAATTCTGCAAGAAAGTTTTAACGCATGTGCTGAACACACATAATTCAAACAGAAGAATCTCATCCGGGTCTATTACCACAGGTGCAACTAGCAGTGCTCCCCTTTCTAAGAGCGTTTCCACCAGAGCCACTGCCGCGACGGACATCTTTGTGACTCTTGACCTCACCGCTCAAAGCGCAGGTCCAGCAAATGACAAAGTAGATGCCACCGCAAATACATGACAACCATTCGCCACAGGCAGCACAGTTAGACTGCTCGGACTCGCCCTCGTTGCCCTTTGTGGCACCATTCTTGGTATGGACGGAACACTTGTCGCAGTCCGATTTCGCATTTGTAGCCGGAGCCGTCAATCGCGGTGAGTTTTTGAGAATCCCGGCAGGCGGGGGAGGGACCGTAATAGGCTTTTGTGACATTGTGGATTCTTTCGTGGATATCAGGCACCAACCACAAGGATCGTTTAGTGTTTGATACTGATTCTGAGTCCGAGCTTTACAGGAGGTTGAGACAGCCAATCGGAAACGCCCTATCGAAAAAGATATCGAACCCTTTAGAATCCTTATTAAGCCTTGAGCTCCAATATCGATATAGCTATAATATCTACAGAGTAGTAGCAATTCTTGAGGGGTTTCACGTACCACAGGCGACGAATATCGTAAATTTGAAATATCCGAGATGGTGTTCTGCGTGACTGTGTTGGTGTTTGTTGCAACAGCTGTAGCCTTCTCGTGATTCGATTACGTACTCGAAACACCAGGAATCGTTCAATTGGGATTGGTAATGACAGACGCTGCAACCACTTGGGAAGGGATTGTCCTATGACCTAGAACGGACGTCGATTTGGAGTCTTCGACTTGAGTTAAGGAGGTTTCTGGAGCTGGAAATAGCAGAAACGGATAGCTGCTTGAGGCATTCGATTTTTGAGGTGGAGGAGAGTATGGATGGTATTGATGAGATGACGAGAGAGCTTTGGTGTTGCCTGGTGGTCTTAATTAATTCTCGTTGCTTGAAGTCGAAAATGAAATAAAATAAAAAGCGTTCCTCAGACCGCAGGTGAGCCGTGTATTCTAATACTGGCGTAGTGTTGGATCTCTGTATGGGGTGCAGTGAAAATCTGGGGAAGCTAGTCCTTGCTGGGTGGGATATGGGGAACATTTATAGGAACCCGGGTCACACACTACTACCTATACTGCAAACCAGACTTCAGGAATGAGGAGGATCTATAGCGTGCCCTCTTTACTATCCGCTCGGAGACGCTCATTTGAAAATTTTTTTGTCTGATCTTTCGCAAGATGCATGCATGAACACAACATGAGCATCGAAGCCCTTTCCTATGCGCGTTTTAAGGAACCAGTTGCTCTCGTTCAAAAGCTCTAGGGTGCTATGCACCCCCACAATGACTAACGAAACTGGTGTTTAGAAGACCACTTCTCTCACTTTTTTTTTTTTTTTTCGTTTTTCATTTCGCAGAGCTCAGTGGATGCCTTCAATAGGGTTCAGTTTCCAATTCCTCTTCATTCGTAATCTCAGGCGATCAACATGAAGTCCCTTTCTTCATCAAGAGTATTTTCCTCGCAATAAGTAACAGTGTATTGCGCTCGACACCTTGACTCAAAAGATTGGCCGCACCCATACTTTTCCTTGCTGTTCGTATCGAATGTTCCGGTGCCAAGTCACCAGAACATATGTGAGATGGAGGCGAAACGGATATCCCGCCCAACTAATGCTGCCGAACGGCACTTGGCCGCTCGAATCGACAAATCCTGGCAACCGCTTGCTTGGAGCATTTTGCGGGGTGCCGAAACGAATCGAACCCCCCCTTGATTCGAAATCCACCCAGAACCAAAAAAAAATACCGCCCCCACATGCACATTTCCTTGAACCTCCAGAGGTTTTACCAGCTTAGAGGAAAAATTATGCATCCGATGTGGGATGAGGGAGGTGCATACATATGCATGGAGTCGCGGTTCAGAAAGGTCACGAGGGCTCGCCGTGGATAGTGTCAGCCATTCGACAGTGATGTGTCGCAACGCGACTGGTGTTGGACGCTCGTTTCACTAGGTTCTTGTGAAAGCATGGGTAGCCGGAGAAGCTAGGTCTTCGAGCAACTTCCTGAGGTTTGTGGGTCAAGCACGGACGCTCAAGTGCTTTGGTTCACAAAACTTGATTCGATTCAGCAAGTTGTGCCGCATAATTATAACAGAGCTGGTGTCAAGTTGCAGAGAGGGAATTAAACGGTGGAATGTTAAATGCCTCGGAAACTTGAGTGGTTTATC
The DNA here is from genome assembly GCF_000225545.1 of Orbilia oligospora ATCC 24927. NCBI lineage: Eukaryota > Fungi > Ascomycota > Orbiliomycetes > Orbiliales > Orbiliaceae > Orbilia > Orbilia oligospora. The sequence continues at coordinate 1,535,359 of NW_011645563.1, read as the reverse complement.
ATTTTCAAAAACGAAAGTGAAATATCAAAAGCGAAGTGGGATGACGGAGCATCATTCGAGTCTACCCAGGCCAGCCCCCCTCCGGATGGGGAGTGTAAAGAAGATTGGTCGAAGTCAGGTCTATATCTTTCATCTAGATCTGTAGCTGCCTTGAAGTTGAGAAAACGATCGTGTTTGCAACCCAGCGCGTGCCGGTATATTCCGGCCACAACCAGTGGCAACACAAAGTTGCCCTTCCTCTGTCGTCCCAACGTTACACAAGCTGGGATTCTTCCCGGATTCGTTGAATTGGCCTCGGTAAACTGAAAACTGACTTGACTTTTGATCGAAAATGAGTCCGAACCACACTGAAACCACGCTACATGTATTATACACTTTGGGTAGGCCACGCGCCTAACGTTACTGCGCTTTGGATATCTCCTGTGACGAGAGATGCGAGTTGTCAACATCGCGCTTTCTTGATCTTGTGGATATTGATATGGATATTGATATTAACATAAACCACCAGGGCAGTGACGTTAACTTCCAAGGCGTCTACGAGGCGGCCTCGGACAGAGCTAGAGAGTAGTTTACCCTCCAGTTATACGTCAATAAATGCGGTGTGGAAGCACTCATGTGATCCATCGAGATCCTTTCTGCAAAGACTAATTTTCATGTATAACGACTTCAATATGTAGCTCAGCATAGCTAAGCAATATTAATATTTTAGAGGTATAACGGTTACACACGTCAGTTTCTGATGACTAATTTAAGGGATCCCTATTTAGGAATGGGTCTCAAACTAGTATAGCTGGATTGGGAGTGACGAATTCGCAAGGTTGACTAGTTCCACATACAGGTGTTTATGCAGTGTTGAAACTGTTGCTGTGGGATTTTGAAGGATTAGTTAAATGATTAACTTGAGCCGCGCAGCCACATGTACACACCCATCCGTGTTCACACGTTTAGATACCTCTTAGGGCTTTCTCATCAGGTACACCGCCCTGTACATATTATGCAATCAATCTGAATTAAGGTTATTACAAATCTAGGCCGGGCCACAATGTTGCATATTTTCTGGACTGTGCGCCAAGAGTACTCGGCATAGTTATAGACCTGCCATGCAAAAATTATTGCTATGTTTGCATTTGCGGCTTACTTTAGGTTCTCCGTTTGGATATTACGTATGGGATCATTATTGGAAAAATCCCCGTGGTTGACTTCGAAATTTAAGATGTAGACTAGATAGAGAATCTGGGGCTGATGAAAACCATACAAATGAAATCAGGAATATTTCGCTATCTATTCAAAGGCTGAGCAGCTGGAATGAATGGCACGCTTAAAGTAGCTCCTACATACAAAAGAAAAAAGACAACTTTAGCGATAGGGGTAGACGAAGCGAAACGAACAAAAACACCTTTCCTGACCAGTCAGGAACTAACAACTTGTATGTGTAGAATATCTAGCAAGAATAAAGGCAAACTCAAAACTTTAAAAACATTTCTGTGCGGTCTGTTTAGCTATACGTGGAGTAGATACGGTGAGTGAAGTCAAGAGTAGTCTTGATCTTTGAAATGATATATATGGCGGGAGTCCTTTCAGCCCAAATGATGGTGCCCAGGAGTACCAGCAAGCCACTCCGTCCAGTTTTCCCTAATGAAGATGGTAATAGTATCATCCCTGCGTCGACTATGAGTTTGTCTCGAGGAAAGTTCAAGGTTTAGAAAGGCCTCAAGATCCTGAAGCGATACAATCTTAACATTGTACTCGTGAACGACAATGTGATTATCTATGAAGCTGACTGGCGGGTCGAACATCCCATCCAACCAGTTCCTAAACTCTCCAGCGCTGAAGTTCCCGACCGTAAAGGTAAAGTCTAATTGGCGATTTATTGCAAACTCGATATCGCGGGAGACAGAAAGCGTCATGGTAGGCCTATTATCGTGAATATACCCGTAGGCTTGCTGTATACCGGCTTGTGGTGAAGCTTGAGAACTGGAAAGGGGTTGTGGGGAGGAGGATGGAAGTTGATCGTATAACTGAGCGCGATTCAGGAAATCTTCGTATCTGCCCCAGCTACGTTCATGGTATATCGATTCCATTTCTTGAAGCTCCTTAGCGCGCCGTGATACAAGGTGTTTTTCGAGGTCGCGAAGGAATTTCGTGATTGGTTCACTAAGGCTTAGTGACTGTAGGGTAGTTATCGTTTCAGTGTAATCGAAACCTATTGACGATTGATTAGAACTGTCCGTCTGGGTATTTATTTCCAATGAATACTACTTACTTCCTTCTGGTACGCGATGGTCCCAATGTGGGAAGCAATAGCGGAATAGCGTGGGCCAGTCTCTGGATCTGATAGCACCATCCGGGGTGCTTCCCCCAAAGTGAACTCTCCCCAAATGCTCTCTTTATGATTTGTTAGTTATCATTCTAAAATCTCGTTTGATGTTTCGAAGGTATTTACCTAAGACCTGGCATATCCTTCCTATGAATAAGAAGACAAGTTAAATATTTCTCAGGGTCGCCTTTAGCAAATGGACATGCTAACATCCCTAGGAATGGACTTTGATCCTTTGACTTCTTTGATTTTCCTTTTTTCGGGGTAGGGAAGGCTCTTTCCTGAACACGTTCGTGTACAGGTTGGTATTTCTGACTATCAGAAACAACTGTAGAAACATTCAAAGCCTCCGAGCCTTCCGACAGCTCTTCCATCTTGATCAGCCCGGCTTCAACTGCCTTGCTGATATTCTTGGCAACATTCCTTGCAAATCTGGTAGAAACACTTGACTTTCTCCGCCGAGTTGGTGAGATGGGCTCGCCATCATTCTCTACGGCTTTACCAGCCTGTGATATGACACCAGTCTGTTTCCTCGCCTTTTGGAGAAGTTTGTGAATGGTAGTTTGTTCGTCGTCCGCCGAGTTGAAATCGGAGAGCTCAAACTCACTTGGAGTCGAGGTTAAAGAAGTAAATGATAACTGAGATTCTCTACCAGAGGCCGGTGTCTCAATTCCAAGATGCGGGACTGGTGAAAGCGATCCGGTGGAATATCGGTGAACATGGCCAGGAAATCTCTGCTCGCTGAGACTTGGATTCCTACTCCGTTTGGTGCGTTGCACTACACCACATGCAAGTAGATGAACATCCAAGTCCTTACGAGTTTCAAATCCGTCGCCACACATCCTACAGTTATAATTGAAGTTTGTTGGATGTGTGTGTTGGCCTTTATGAGCAGTTGTGAAATGAGTAAATAGGGCGGCATGTTCGATGAACGCAGCCTGACAGCAGCAGCATTCAAAGGTTTCTATAGGTTCCCTCATTATTTTGACTGATGAGTTACTTGAAAGCGTTCTAGAAGGCTCCGAGTTTGAAAGTGTCATCGCGGTAGACCCTGGAAAATTTCGAGAGGCGTAATTTGGTGGTGTGAGAGGTGAATGATTTGCATTCCTTGGGACATATGTTGTTGGGGGAGTAAATAACTTTGGAGGACTGCCTCTAGTTATAAGAGGGTGTCTTGAAGGTAGACTTCGTCGACTACCCGGTGCGGCTCCCTCGAAGCGAAGCGTATGATCCTGGTCATCTTGCTCCATCGGGCTGCCTTGTTGCGTAGGGCTAGGGGAATCGTCCATGTTAAGGTCCCTCAGTACTCTAATCTCTTCAGGTGAAGCACCTGAAAGTGCTGAAGGATTTACTGCAAGCCCATCAGTATTCATGTCTGGGTTTGGCCAGGCTGGAGGTGGCATGCCTCGGTGAAGAACTCGAGGAGATGAATTCATCCAGCGACTGCCTGCAAAATGCCTGTTTCCTGGTCTGGATTAGGTTAGCTAGACGCCAAGTTTTTTATTTTATTTTGACAAATATAAAAAAGAGATACTCACGGAGAAAGAGTAACGTCGGGCACGCCGTTGTTTGAGTGGCCCGTAGAAGTTGGGGAATTGGTCTGAATATGTATTTGTGGCGTCCTTGGGCGAGGATCAAAGGCGGTCCTAGGGTCTTGATCATGTGTGGAAGGACTCGACATCTTTTTTTTCTAGCGGATTATAAAAGGGTGTAAGGGGATCTTTTATTTTATATAAATAAGGTGATACAGGATTTGAGAATATGAATAGTGTGGGTGCTCGAATAATTCCGAAAAATAGAAACGGTAATAAAAAAACAAATAAGGTATAGAGCGAATTGCAAGGCTAGGTAAAAGGCAGAGCTTAGCTAACTGTAGCTAACTACTGTATTGCTTTCCAATTGCACGAAGCTAATGGTTGGTAGGCCTTGGTTGAGGGAGGGTCGATACATGCAGGGGTTGTGGAGGACTTGATAATAGATGCAGCTCCTAAAAAGTAAGCAATTCAAAAGCGAAATATCCGATATATCGATAGTTATTTAAGAAAGATATTAGAATAGAAATTGGGGGAACAATAGCCGATGTCTTGATTGCTTGAAACGTTATTGATATGGGTCAGTGGAAACGTGAGCAACATTTGAGGCCAGACACCAGGCCATTTATCTACGTATGCTCTCTGACCGGGATCCTGCCACTGTCGCAAACTCCAAATCCAACAAATTGACGGGGGCCGTGTTTTCCTGTCTAGATGAAGAATCGGGGCATACTGCTAGTCTGATGTCTTGGTTTGGCATTGTTCGGGCACAGTATACGTCTAACTGAAAATCCTCTATCTGCGTGCTAGCGGTATCCGAAAAAATCAAGATGTAGAAAACGTTCCTAACCGCTTTTGATGCGCATGCTTGTCAACCGGGGAGTATAGTATAGAATCACTTCTAGAGTGAACAATGGAGTATTACTAACAGCCATCGTTTGGGGGGGGGCTCTGCAGAGTCATAGTTAGAGTACCACGGTTTGGACTAGCGTACTGCGGACGGGCTATTGTTCGGTTGCTGTCCCACGTACGCATTTACGTATTGTCCATACATCGCTGCTAAAATCTATGGGATTTTTCCCTGCATTATGAGCAACACATTTTCCAAGAACAGACATGCATACCTTTTTTTGTTGACTGTATTTAGACACGCTGCGCTGTGCTGCGACGATGTGGAGAGGATTTGAAGATTTCTTTCGCGATACAATCGCTCGGAAAGCGAACGCAAGGCGTAGTCTCTTTTTCTCCTAGGAGGTGGTAAGAAACCCGAGGCATGGTGTAATGGGCCAAGTGACCCTGGAGTCAACTGCAAGCTTGACCTGGCCTGGTGCTGCTTGAGCAGAAAAATAAGCAACTCCAAAAGCGCGTGTGCCGGCACCACTGGACTGGGAATGGGTACTTGTGTAATTCGATTGATCGAGTACTGCGTCTGAAGACATCTGTACCTGCATTCTTGAAGAACTTGTTTTGTGCATGTTCTCAAAGAAGGCCGAATATTAATGAGTTGAAGTCGTTTCCGAATAGCTCATGCGGCTGACAATCTCAAAGTTATCGATCTCGATCCCTAGCAGATTAAGTCTAAGAACTGATATAATTTCTAACTTAACATCGAAGTATCATACTGAGACAGATTTTAATTGGTAAACGAGTATTTGGCATCTTGAGACTCGAGTTTCCACAGATTCAACGTATTACCATAGAATACGCGGGTATAGGATGTGAATGCGCCTTCCCGAAGCTGCATTCTCACATGCAGGCGGTCAGAGGTCAAGGATTGATACATGGATAAAGAAACATAATTGGATAAAATAATCTTCTTTCGAAGGAAGGAAGTATCTGTACCTGTTCCCCGTTGCTACCTACACTACTCAGCATCAGAAGTCCTTAACCACCTGTTACTCACCAACATGCGCGGATGTATGTATGCGAGTGAGTAACTAGATGGTTTTCATATTAGCGTGTCTTGACTCCTTGCCCGAATTAAAGGAGAAGGATCAACGAATCGGGTCTGAACATTTCAAATTCGAATGTTGAAGTGTTTTCAGCCTCAATAATCAGCCCGGGCCTGTCGAATCGGGTATTTTGTTGCAATTTTGAAGCTCGATCGGTCCGGCGCGACTCTGCGCAGATGAGGCTCAATCCACGTTTTCAAGGCCGATTCAGGGAAGAAATCACACCAACAGAAGCTCGGAGGACTGTATGACATAAGTTGGGGCTGACAGTATATTTTTTTTTCGGCGGCGTGAGTGTCATGTCCTCAAAGGAGTAAACTCTGGCTCGAACTATGCCATTCTCATAAACCAAGGATTCTGTTGGAGACCAAACTGGGAAATGTGTTGGTGTAACCTTCCCCGAATCGTCCAATCTCTCCGTCAGCTGATTGAGGCACGGACTAAGCTCAGAGTTCCAGTTCTCAAAGCCCAGACCGTGATCGATGTGCTATGCTAATTTTTATGAGATTATGAGATTTTGGCGAGTCGGCTAGGTTCGCGAAAAAGGCTTCACGGAAAAACTAGCCTGGATGTCTCGACATCTGGCCTGGCCTGGGACGTGACTCGGTTATGGTTGACTAGTTCACATGTTGCAAATTGGAGCCTGTAAGTTGGGTCGATGCGCGCTCAAGGATGAAACTCCATACGGAGCAAACAATGCATGAATGGAAAAGAGCAGCCTCGTCAATGTTACCGATTCGAAATCAGATCCTGGCAGCTGGTAGCGGGACTCACGAAATAGACAGATAATCGCGATATCTGCACCGGAGGAATAATATTATCATGAGCAACCGTTGTGTCAGACTCCAGGGCGTTTCTGATGAAACATTAAACTTAATTCCCTGGCTTCAGCTAGAAAAGGTCTTATCCTCCGAAGTTTCGACGCGAGTCGGTAACCCCGTGGTCTTACACCGCGGCCTCGGCTGGCCCTAAGCTAGCTAAGCTAAGCTAGCTGGACCAAAAGTGCATCTTAAGATAGTTGCGACATTGCATGTAGGGGGATAGTCAACGGGCAATCCGTCGAGCATTCGAGCTTGCTGCCAAGGTTTTCTCTGCATTATATTATACATCTCCCAGCCAAGCATGCTTATGTTCGTATATTCAACTTCAGCAAACCGGTATAATACCGATATTCGATTCCTGCATCTCATCACTTTGGGCTAGGCCTCGACGCATAAGTTCAGATCATAGCCTAGTGCTCACGATACCCCGTTGTCAACATCAATATATTTTAACAGCAATGTATGGAGGTACTGGTGGGTTCATGCGCCGATTCGACGTCGTTGTAGCTATTTCTGCGATGCGAGCATATGTATGTACAGTGCATGCAACTGATGCCGTATCGTATCGTTTTGCGATTTTGGAGGGCCTGGATCCTCCACTGCCACATGCACACCGACAGAGGATAAAAACCCGCAAAGTGTGGGGTTCGCTAGAGGTCTTGGGCGAGTAAAGGTGCATAAAATGGGATGAGATATCGCTCTCTCGCATTCGATAATTTGGCCCAAATGCAAGTTACGAGCTTAGATCCCCGCCAATGCTAGCAGCTAAGTTTTAAGGTGACGTATGCATCGATATGAAAAGCCTCTACGGATCGAAGTTTTAGATGGCAGTGATGAAGCAAATTTAAGACTTGGTGGTTTCAGTACTGTATAGCTATATAGCTTTAAATACATACATATACACATTTGTGGAGGCTGGTTTACGAGATATAGACTTCACCCGGTGCCATTGCAATGTGGGTACGGCGTCCATGGGATGTTAATTCCATCCAAAAAAACATCAACTGATATCTACCTGATTAGACATCATAAAATTCCCAAATCTGATTTTCTACATGAACCAGGGTTAATTCGGCTGTATTTCGGCTGCGGGGCATTGTACTGCAGAATAATACGTGTGCGGGCAATGATCAATGAGCTCATAATGAGCCAGGCGATATTATATTTTAATTAATTGTATTGCTGCGCCGAGTGTCTCGTACCCTGCAAGCATCGAGTACCAATTGCAACATCAACACATGGCCATGGGCAAACACGCGCACGTAGACGTCTTTGCATTGACAGAGCTCACCCTTTTTCTACACCTCAAAGCACTCCATCTCCAAGAATGTAGCAATAGTGCGGGATATCATTGTTTGCTTATCTGACGGGGTCCCGGGGTTTGATTGCTTTGATCCGGTGGCTGTAACCGCGCAACGTCATCGTCTAACCCTGAATTGGCGCCTGTGCCGCACTTGTACGCCGAGCGGCACAAAAGATAAAGCAGTTATTATTTCTTATTGCTGATTTTTTTTCCTGCATACCGCGCCCGATGGAAGTTGAAAAGGAAAGAAAAGGATGTGGGTAACGCGATATAACGTTATGCTCAGCCACTGTCACTCAACGGCGGAACTAAAACATATTATACACAGTATTGGCTCGCGATTCGATATTCGGTACTTGCAGCTGCCTTAGAATCCGATCACCACTACTCGTCTAGCCCTATGCATCGCCCTTCTAGATTGTGAAAGGAACAAGTTGAGGTTTGATTATTTGGAATTGTAGAGCGATAGCCGGTCGGTAGCCTATATTTAATACTGTACTGGGCTTGACTCGTAAATCTAGGTAAGATTGTGGCCTATTTACCTATGAGATTCGGAGTATTTCAATTTCAAAGTCTTGGCGGTCGCGTGTAGAGCGGGTGGTTTCGTAGAATTGGTTTGCGGACCGCAGTATACCAGTATGTCTAGTTGTTTCATAGCGCATGCAAACAAAGTTCCGATGGGAACAAAGTGATTTTGAGGCTGGGGTTTACTAGTATGCTTCGAGGTCGGTTGATATGATCATGATGTGGCAACATATGCACGCATGCATTCATGCATGAACAATGCCTATTATGCCGCGATCTTGGCTTCATGAGTACACCATCGCTTGATTTAAGGCATCACATCTTGGAAAGCTTCGAAGGCGTAGGTATTTATACGTATATAAGTTCTACATAGAGCCTAGGGGTCCGGAACACAGCCCTTATTCATAGCAATGAAAGTCTACACAGGCGCGCATGTCACCGGATCAGTATTTTGTTTATTAACTCCGAAAATAAATGACGCAGTTCTTGAGTTTAAGCATCTGTGTTAAAATTAGTACTTTTTATGAATTCATGGATCCTGAATGTAATTTAAAGCGGTCGGCTACATTGGCTGGATACTTAAAGCCAGAGTCCACGAAAGAAACCGAACGGTTTCCCAGCTTGCGACTGTGTCAGCTAACATCTGTGTACTTCTGTACCTGAATCTTCTACATCCTCCAATAGTTATTCTGTGAACACTTTGCAAGATGTGTAACTTGAACATCTGATTGCATATTGCGATATTAATTTGTGTAACCCTATATATATAGTATTTTTGTATCTATATCTGGACTTCTAAGAATTAGATCTTGTATATCTCTATGAAATATCTACCTGCATAACTGTGAATAAAAAAATTTTAAAAAAAGGTCTGGAAAGATGTTCCTTATTGAGCTGGAGCTCAGGAGCGTCTACCTGAATCGCTATGGAGCTGTTACTGTGGAGTTGGATGAAACGCCTAGCGACGATCCGCATAGAACGTTGGGATGCCGACAATGAACTTATAACCCTTCGTACTCATGAGGTTCGTAAAAAACAATCGAAAGATATGAGTTTGGTGCCGGACTATACTTGTAACCGGAGCAGTTGTTGGTAGTCAGCCCCTTGAACTTCAAGGCTCTTTCTTCATCTTCACAACTCATCCAAGTCTCTAGGTATCGATCTAGACTACTATCAACTCGACTCCTGGCAGCGCCAACCTCCACAGCTCTCGTTACAGAGCTTACCTGCCGAAACCCAACCCTGAAGAGGTGTCTTTCCTAGAGACCGGCAAAGACCTGTGTCAAGGTGAAACTACTTCATTTGTTGAAATGGTTGCTTTTCACCAATCCGCAGCCAAGCGACGCTGGTTGGAGCATCTTCATTCTTACCATGACTGGACCGCCGCTCATGATGTTATCTCGTTCGCAATTCTTTCGATGGATGCACTTTTCACCACAATTTATTTCGCGGTTTCTCTTTTCATGACGGTTTACTACCTGTCAATGGTCGACTATCTCAAAGAGCACGAAACTGCAGGGGAAGGTCTCTCAGCCGTCATTAGATTGTTAGAAGCTCGAGCTGGCGTTGTAAGAAAGCTCTCTATTGACTGGATCGGGATCATGACTTGCTAATGGATATGATTATCGCAGACAATCACTATGTCATACATCTGCCTCTGTGCTTTCTTTTGGCTGACTAAACGATTGTTTATTGCTGGCTCACCACAACTTCTGACTGAGGAGATCGATAAGAAGTATGAAATATATCTTCGGATGTATGCCATAATCATACTTGTCGGTATTCTTCGTGTCGTGACATTCATCTTAGCATGTCCCAGCTTTTACCCTGAGGAAATCATGAGAATCCGGATCCCACATAGTGAATTCGTTGCGAAGCCTCTGATTAGGGAGAGAGGAGATAGAAATGCGGACTTCATAGTTGGAGATATAATAATCTACTTCTGGGGTTGGTCCTTTCTGTTCTTGTAAGTTATCCAACCATGCGTGTATCGATCACAGTTGATCGACTCATGATCAAAGTCTACGTGGAAATTAGCGCTAACATTTTTCTCCCTTCAAGTATAACGGCCGCCGTCTCGCTATTCGGGTTCCTCATCAGTGCAGATTTCGTCGGATTCATAATCCACCCTGGCAGCATTCACAACCGCACCAAATATCAGATTTTTGACCTTTTCTTCTTTACGGCTACTCAACCATTTTGGACCACTTTCGACTTCATCCTACTAATTTTCGAAATATTTGAGTGCCTTTTCCGATGCTGTTTTGAACTACTCTGTTGTCGCAAACCACAAGCGATGAGCTACTACGATGACTATTCTGACAGACACCTTATTGGAAGAATTCGCTCCCCTCGGTACTACAATGAGCCAAAGCTTAGTGCCACCTATTACTGGGCTGGAAGAGCTTGTTTTAAGTTCATTAGGATCTCAAAATACTTCTGGCATGTCGTCAAGACCAGTGTCTTGGGAATGTGGTTTGGTGCCAAGTGGTGGGGCATGAAGGTTAAATGGGGGGTCAAATTGAAAAAGAGCCGTGCAAGTGGTATGACAGTTATTCTAGGACCCTACCAGACAGCTCCTGTTCGTGGATGGACCGACCGTGGTGTTTTTGATGGTGGCAGGGGCAGGGAGCCACAGAATGGCCGGGAGTACCAGGCTGACCAATTTGAGGATATAGGGCTAGGCGAGGTCCCAGCTCGGCAGCGTACTACGGAAATCTGAGTTTGGATCTGAAATTCTGATTGGGATGGATACGCAATACAATACAGGGAATCTTTTATTTGGTATCCCACTATATTTTTCTACAAGATGGTTTCACAAGTCTAAGGGCGGAAAGACAGGCTCGTATTACTTAATTTAAGGTAGCGTGGGCTTAGGGTCTTAATTTACAATCCAATCCAATCCAATCCAATCCAATCCAATCCAATCCAACCCAGTCGTATCCAATCCGAGAACATGCTCACCCAAACCGATCTGAAAATGCTATATTATCCAACAGACTCCGCTTAAACCAAAAAAACTAAAAGACACACCTCTGTATGCTCACCCAGACGGCCCGATCGCTAATAGGTATCTATGGTATGTTTGTATGTCAACCGTCTACAAATCCGCCTCATCTTCGTCAGGCAACAACCGGGTCCTTTCGTTGACATTTGCATGTCTGGCCCTTCCTCCCCAAGAGTTATCAGCTTCGTGAACATATGAATCATCTTCATCCTCACGGTCCACGAAGAGAGCGGCATCTGCCTCTTCTTGCTTCCTTTTCCTTTCGAATATTATCGCCATTACAAGCAAACTTCCTTGCAAAACTCCTGTCACGCAGTATACCAGCCAGCTGCTCCAATCTGTTCCCTCCCTAGTAGCCAAAGATAGAGCCCAAACGAATGATCCAGGTGTTTGAATGCACATCATTGGGATACTTAAGCTCCCTACTGCTTTGAGTTTGTATGTTGTGAAAATCTGCGGGATATACTGAATGCTAGCAAGCACGGTGGACTGAATTCCAAGGAAGGAGGTCCAGTTCAGTATTGCCGAAGGAGAAGCTGTCCTATAAAGATATACGGATATTGCGAGGATGATTATTAGGTGGATAAAGGATAGCAGTGAGATTGTTATAGCGGTTGTAGCGCTTGGGTTTTTGTGATGGTGAGAGTCTGTCGACATATTATCGGAGGTTGGAAGTACCGGTGTAGCAAAGGGGAAGTAGATTAAAAATAAGAGAAGTCTATAGGATATATATGTTTAGCAGAAGTTATGAAACTAAAGATAAGGTTGTCATCTTACATGACCATGAAGCAGGACCATTGTGTCGTAACCTGTAATATACCCAACATGCCGGCAAAACACTGGAAGGGACCTAAGTCAGACGCGCAACATCCGACTACACCCCACCCCAGTAGCCAGATATTTGCTAGAGCACATGTTCCAGATGTTACTCCAAGCAGTAAAAAGAGTGGCGATATCCCTTCGGAGGTTCGGCGTGTTATAATTCGGTGGTGCTGAGGCAGATATGACACCAAAATCCCAAGCAGGAGGCCGACGGAGATCGTAAAGTTAGAGTACGAAGGATTAGTAAGTAACGGCGTCGAACAGTCCGTCGGTGGCATTTGCGAGAGAGGTGATACTGAGAGCACCATTTTGGAGTTTTGCGAACAACAGTGGTGTTCTTAGATGGTTGTTTTCTAAGGATCGCGAAGGGATCTGGGGAAGCAGACCAAGGAGTCTTTAGCGTCACTGCTACGTCGCGAGGTGGAGCCAAGTCACGAACCCCTGATCGCAACGCACAACACACAGAATGCAACAATCATGCAGCCCTGCGGCGTCTGCGGCTGCGCATCTGGCGGTATCAATTTCGAATTCTGGATATAGGAATAACTGGACTTATTCTTTAGCAGGTCTAGCTGGTCACATTGCTAAGTCTATTGAGTGTGATAGTTTAAAATAATTATTACTTGGATCTATCGTGTACTTCGTGTTGTCTGGTACCAACGAGACCAGATCTATCCTATAAATGATGAAATGGTTTACATGCAAAACCCGAGTATGAAGAATCATTACAGCCTATTAAGCTCAAGCTGGCTGGTTCTTGTGAGAATATTTGGCGCCGTCGGAAATTGGATAATATGAATTGATCCGAGATTTCTAAAACTCCTTTACGTTCGTGAGATAGTCGATGTTTCTCGAATAGATCCACTTGAGAACAAAATCTTCCTGTAGTTTCACCGAATCATAAGTTTGGACCAAATAATCTCAAGGATGATTCGGTCGAGAAAAACTTACCTCTATGCTAGTTCTCAAAGGAAGAACTTTGCTCGCATACTCAGCCTGGCACTTCCCACAACTGATTTTCCGCCGACTCGATGTCCAAAAGACAATTCCAACTACCGCGAGTGAAAACTCGAGGTTTGGAGCAAGTTTTATTTTTCTGATGTAAACGTCAACTGCCACTATATACTCTCCTCGGTCGGCCTCAATTTCGAAAATATTTTTTGTAGCGGTACTAGATAGATGCCCTAGGACTGCGGGGCATTGTTGAGGCGAATCGGCCTCTTTCCCATAACTTAGACAGATTCCGGTGATACAATATCCATAGTGATTGTCTTGAACATAGCATTCCAAGGATTTGCAATTGGCAAGTGGAGCTGTAGAGATAAAATATCCTAGATGATGTTTGTCATTCAATAATATATCTTTTGGGCAAGGTCCATCGATTGATTCATTCCATAGGCGAAGCTGCGGGTTGGAGGGTGTCTTTCGGGCCCTTGTCTCTGTTTCAACAGTATGGAGGCTTCTACGCCCGGAGCTTATTGTACCAAGTGCCAAAAGTTGAACGATTGGACTATTCGACAATGACTAGATCAGACTTTGAATTAGTATCATGATAAGGTATACGAGCGCCCGTCAAGGATAACTTACACCGTCAAATCCTGCAAAGATACCCACAATCTCCTTGTCTTTTCCAACATCTAGCGTGTGCTTTCGAGGTTTTTGAGGTAGGTTTGGAATCATAAAGTGGAACGCAACGCCTCTATCTGTGCGCACCTATAGGAATATCTGCATTTAGCTTCTTTTTTCGCCAAGATATAAGAGTACGGTGCTGATTTTAAGTTTTGGCAAACTTACAGATAGTCCTACGGGTAAAGAGTCTTTCCCTCCAATAAGAAGCTCCAAAGATATAATAGCTTCATCTTTCTCAATGGCTGCATCTGTTGAAAACTCGGTCTTTGCGCCTATAACCAAAGGTGCTTCTTTTCCTTCTATAAATACGCCTATCCCGCAGATTTCCAAACGGGTTCCTAGCCAACAAGTGAAACGGACGACACTTAAATTCGCAAACACAATATGATCTAAAGATGCTGCTTCGTGTCTTGCCCGCTCCGTGATATAGTTTAGATGACCACAAAATGAGTCATGATTTATATCCATCCGATGTTTTGAGAATATAGGAGGGATGGTCGGCGACCATGAGTACCGCTGAATAAACCATTCCTGCCGGTCCAAGTCTCCACCGTTGATAAAGTTTGGACTATAAATGCAAAGACTGGTAATTTCGGAGAGCTGCAATTCAACACTATATTAGCATGTTTTATCGAAAATAAATAGGTTCACACCTTTGTTGTGGAGAGCTTCCTTACTCCAACTGTGATAGCGAATTTCGAAATTTCAATACCTTCCGGCTTTATGATAAGCATTTTTCGATTGACATACGCATCTTCAAGATTTTCGAATAAGTAGTCGACCCCCCTGGGTACGACTGTAATACTACGTATCCCGTATTTAGATGTTGCAACCCATATCACTTGTGTGCTAGCCATAGCCATTTGTAAATGAATGTATTCTTCATCTTCAGGGTTGATCAGTCCCAGCTTCTCCCCGCCAGGAAGAAATCGAAACCCACTGACGAATCTTAATTTGCCGGCACCTGTATACGAAACATACATGCCTGTGGTTACGAAGCGCTTAAGATTCCCGTCTGCTCGGATTTTCACACCTTCAGAATGCAATGTCCCATTTGTATCGCCCGAATGCAGTTTTTGCGGCAAACTTTGGCAAACAAGGGCTTGATCCTGGTCAACATTATACCCAAATTCCCTAGCAGGACCTTCAGGATCTAAGTCGTATATATTGGCTTCGTCGCAATTATCTGTATCACGTAGCTTATGTACGAGACTGGCAAAGATATCCCATCTTCTCTTTAGGTTTGCGGCCGATCTGTAATTTTCGGATATGATTTTTTTGGTGAAAAGATATTTTGCCTGCCAGGTAGTTTCAGCCCCATCTGTCATGAAATGGGGCTGTACTAGGAAGCCCAGCTCTGCTCCTAGATCAAATTGTGACTTCCAAACGAAGTCGGGGACCTGCAAGGTTTTAAACGATTTCATTTTACTAAGGGCTATGATATCGGTACCAGGTAGATAACACAGCACTTTATGCGTAAGCTCGACAGGTAGAGGGAGGAAGTCTGGGATATTAATGTTGGCGCGCTCAGCCAAAATATCCTTGTGTTTAGCGGGTTCTCGATAATAAACGTGAGGGGTGGCAACTTGAAGCTCCGAGTACCCAATGTGGTCAAGGCCATGAGGTTCAAGGTAGCTATAAGCCACACCAGGGCGAAAGAATCGGTATGCGAGAACTTCTTCAGGAGTAAGATGGTAACTATGGGGCCAGATAAGGTTACCTCCATCATAGGCAGCTGCATCGAAAACCCTGTATAAATGACACTGATATAGTGGAAGATCTGATTCTTGGACACCTAACTTTACCGCGACTATTTTAAAGAGCCCCCAGCATTCGTAGTGCATTAGGTAGCATGGCTTGCAAGGTACCTGTTGTTTTAAACATTGTCTTTCACGTGCCCTTCCTATTTGGTAGCTTGAATCAAGTCTGACCATACTCGAAAGGGCGTTATCCCAAATTTCTAACTGGGGGTCATCTAAATCAAAAGCTGGTGCCGTGCCTTTTGCGCCAACATATTCGGTTGTTATCCAGGCAGGCAGACCTTCGTATGAATGCCCAATTATCCTGGGGTGAACTTTTGAGTTTAGGTCAGTTCACCGATTTTGATCAAAGCTGCTTTTCGTGAAAAATCATATGAAGCAAGGTGTGGATATAAGTACTTACGAATGCATAGTGGACTTGTCGGTCTGTACCGACTCGTTCGTAGGAATGCTCCGCATAGTACACACGAAACCTCCGAGCTCATATTGTAAATCTAATTTGTGGATTTGCAGATATAGATTTGCGCTTGATACATGCACGATAGCGCGATAGGTACCTATAGGTTTCGGTTCTAGAAAAACGCAAATAATGAAGTGTGCGGCGCAGTATTAACAAGACAATTATATCCAGCCCCTAATCGCTGTACTTCGGCATTATTTCCGCTTAATACTATTTCGGGGGACATTTGTTGTTGAACCGGAACCAAGGATACTCCTAACTAATCTTCCGGTGTACACTTGCTGGGATAACGATATAGCTCGGGAGTCGAACAACACTCGATTTTTTTTCTTTCTTTGAACAGAAAACCTACTCTGTCGGCTCTCCAAAGGTACTAATTTGATGATCCGGTGATCGAGAAAACCGCTTTCGAGGCTTTCGTCTCTCTTTCCAAGCCGTTCATTATTGCTTCACTAGGGTATTCACGGTACCATCTGCCATCCCAAAATATGCGACCTCCGGCCTTCCTTTCCAACCCCGGGAGCCTCCATAGAATAATCCATGTTCCACCACTCCCACGATTCCCTTTATCGCCTCAGCTAAGTCCTGAACCACGTCTTCTCCTTCCGGTAATGTGGGGAAAACTGCATCCAATAAGAAGTTGCCGTTATCCGTAACACAAGGCCCAGCCTTCGCCTTTCCACCAGGTCTGAGAACAACTTTTGTAGCCCCCAAGGTCGTTAATTTTGCAGTGACATATGGATATGACGATGGTACAACTTCGATCGGAATTCCCGATGCCCATGTTGTTGGTGTTAATAATGTCTTCGATATCTTTCTGAAATCTGCAACGACAACAAATTTCTCCGCTTGTACAGCGACAATTTTTTCTTGGAAAAGACATGCGCCGCCGCCTTTGATGCAATTTAGTTGCGCATCAACTTCGTCTGCACCATCAAATGCGACAGAAATGGCCTGACCGGCCGGTAGAAGGTCGATATCGAGCACTTCAAGACCGTGTTGTAGTAACAATTGCTTGGATTGGAAGCCTGTTGGAATGAACTTCGTGGACGAAATGAGAGACGGCTCAAGGTTCGCTATCGATGCCACAACATGGACTATAGTACTGCCGGAGCCAATACCGACATATTTTGGTGGTAATTTAGGGTAGTGTTCCTGAACAGCGGTTAAAGCTGCAAGCTGTTTTGCAGCAGCAACAAGGTCTTCTGATGTGGTTGCCATTGTGCGGGGATAGCTGATGGAGGGGCTAAGATAGCGGTGGCGGGGCAATTGTAGCTGTGCTGAAAAGTGAGACTTTTTGAATATCGGAAGATATCTAGTGGGTAGGCGGGTAAGTGTCTTCATAAAGCCATCGTTAAGCAGCTCTAGCTACAAATAGTGTCGTGATGCTTTAACAAACCAATCGTGATAACTGATCAAAGTCGTTGACAATGATCATATGAAGTCATGATTGAGGTCAGGTTTAAGTTAGACAGGCCGAAGCCGGAAAGAGCCCGCTCTGTTGTATTTTTCTTGAACAACGCGGTTACGAACACTAACAAAACTCACCTTTGGCAAGTTTATGAAATTCTCAGCTTGGTCACGGCTCCGGTCATTCTATTCCTGCTCTTCGGGTATATAGGAAGTTTGCGATAAAGTGGCCTTGGATATGTTCTACAGCTTTTCTTTTAAGTTTTTTAGGCTTGCGCTCTTTCCGAACGAAGCCGAGAAATAATATGACTGGTGCGCTGTGTTCGAATGCTCATAAGTATTTTCACATTGATGCTAGTCCGTTTGTAATCGTTATCTTTGTTGAGTAATCAAGATTGTAAGCAGGCAGCACAGATTCGTGGTCCGGAACTTTGATGCAGGTGGAATTCTCATTAGTCTTGGAATACATTAATTCCTTGCCTCGATCTCACGGAATGTCCCTCACGCACACCAAATATCCTGCGCACAGTATATTTCCATACATAGATAATAAAAATAGCGGAGTCCGAGCTTGGTAATGTATATGCATAGTTTTTACGAAGTTTTAGTGTTCTAGGATTTATTGAGGAACCCGTATAGGTTTAGTAAGGGATAATTGAAGGGGATACCTGGCAGCTGGCTCCGCTTCGAGCGCCTGGATCTGAGGCTAGGTAGCTGAAGATTTCCAAGTTTACCGCTCGGTACCCTTTTTCTGGTTAGCTTCCCCAGAGCCCGTTCGAAACAACTGCATCCACGCATCCAAGCTAGTCCCATCCCTTTTCCGCGGTATGTTTTAAGTCTTGCCATTGTATTCGGCCCCACTACCATCTCGCCTCTCTCACCAATTGGCGGTACACTTCCTTCCTCCAGTCGCTGTCTCATTGACGGTTCATATTTTCGATATTTGTAAAGATCAGTGCTCTCCATATCTCCTTTGATATCTATCCCAGTTGCATTCCAGGGTAGGTACCCTCGGATAAGGCTTACCGCCTGACAGCTCATGCCGCCATACATCCGGAACTCACGCTCGACTTCAGTCTCAGTTTGGTCATACAAACTAGTAAAGAAAGATAATTCCTCCAAAGCACGATCTTCAAAAAGTTGACTTGGATCAGCTGTTCCTTCTAGTTCTCTAAATTCGCGTTCGGCTATCAGACTTCCTATCGGGTTCCCAATGTATAGCCGCATGCGATTAGGATCGTTTTCTTTCTTACAAACTATTTGTCGGTTGAATATAATTGGATATAGATATATAAGTTAAGCGCTCGAGCCATTAAAAGCTGAATCAGAAGCGACACTAGTAGTCTCTAGGGAAACGACAAGAAAAAACTAACCGAAGAAATCTTGTTCCGGATAGTCCTTCATCCGGAACGAAGGTGTCCCTATCTGTGGGTTTATAACGTCGGTATCCATTTCAAACCATAGTTGTAATGACAATAAACGATCCGCTTCTGTCTCCGACGAGCTTGGGTATGGCGGCATTACTAGGAACCTGTGACGCATCAGAGTTATAATGAAACATACCAGAAATATTACTTGCAGCAATAAGATTATACAAGCATAGGTATACAGGACTTCTCCATGCACCCCAAGAGTCAAGTCGACCAACACTTACAATCCGGCATCTTCGATTTTATTGGTCATCTGAACCGCAGTCTGGCGATTCGGCTTCGATGAGTCTCCACCTTTCAAATATTCTGGTACAGGAACCGAAACATAGAGCTTTAGTTTATAAAAGAAAAATGGCTCTAAAACCGGCCATAGGCTCGCACGGTAATCTATGGTGCCCCACTTCAAAACATCGACGTCACAGGCAGATTCCTCGTTACGGATTTTTGGCTTCGCCGGTCAAAGAATTGTATATTAGGGGTTTTGAAGTCATTGTAATCACAGATTTCAACCGTGGAGCGACGTGCGTCAAACGAGGCAAATTGACAAACTAGTAGAGTGTTAGAAATAATTAGTCGTTAGCAGAAACTCCACCATATCTATTAACCCCCAGGGGTATTATGTATTTTGATACTGAGTCTGTAAGCTTTATTTCGGGTGAGGTCTTACGAAGATAGACATCGTCCATATCTATTATCTTCTTATCCCTGGGATCTATAGGTCGAATATATATTACGAAAGGCCACGTCTCAGACGATTCAAGTAGGTCTTGGGCAAGAGAGCCCATAAATATGACAAACAAGCTCCATAACGAGGTCTTCAAACCGTGTGCGGGCATTTTGGATAATATAGCGATTTAAATCCACCTGAGCCACAGTACCTGCTGCTCTTAAATCCGCACGTGGGGCCTTGTCGATCGCCCTCGCTCTCAATTTGGTGGCTCGGTGGGCAGAACCGCGGAGAATCGCAACTCTCAACCATTGACACTCTAGCATTGAACTCGCTTAACTGGACTTATGGGGGCTCAATTGGCAGTTGGGCAATAGGGAACGGGATTTGAGAGAATAATTGTCATATTTCGTCCGCAATGTTAAAACGGGTTGTTGTTGAAATTGCCGCATACCATATATACCTAAATATATCCAAATTTGTAAGCCCAGTTTGGCACAAATACATGTATATACAATGGTTCCATGGAGGGCCCCTACGTTCAACTTTCCGCAGCCTCGTCCAACTCTTGCTTGTACAAATGTAGGAATGATTGAAGTCTTCGGGCTCTTTTAATTTTCTTGGAAGAAGGTTTTTATCCAAGTTTCTAAATCCGAATGGCATATCAATAAATTAT
This sequence comes from Orbilia oligospora ATCC 24927, assembly GCF_000225545.1. Lineage (NCBI taxonomy): Eukaryota > Fungi > Ascomycota > Orbiliomycetes > Orbiliales > Orbiliaceae > Orbilia > Orbilia oligospora. Next base: position 1,515,048 of record NW_011645563.1, on the reverse strand, counting down.
GATCTTATAGCGGGTCAGTTAAGTTGTCCCATGTGTGCACAAACTATGCCTATAGGTTTTCGAATCCTCAGGTAACAAAATCCCTGAACACTCAATAATGCACTCTTCTATGATCTGTAGAAATTTACCCTATATACTAACAAGTATTTAAAGTTGTCTGAGACTTTTTAGTCAGTGTACTGTGCCCTAGTATGAGGATTTTAAATCCTAGTTCGCGAGTCGGAGAAAATACTTTTAACATTTTGTTCACAAAGATAACTTAATGGCAGACCGAAGCAAGATGGAGCACATTTGCAACATTAAAATTATAGAGTTTATGACTGAAATTCATGCTTTCATCAAGGCCGGTAATTTGACTTATTCATGGCCAGAAAATTGTATTTTTAGATGATGAATGACTTGAATTAGGAAAATAGCAATCCGCGATCCCGAAAGAGCCCTTAAGATTCTCAAGGGAAAAGTCCGCCAAATAGCCTATTCTTAAGTGTGTCTAGTAAGTTTGGGATGTCTATCTCATTACAGTTCTACCACCAGTCGGACCCAGCCGCCGCGGAAATAGGACTCTGAAGTGACATTCCAGTCTTTCATCATGTCCGGGAGCAGTCTAACTACAATATATCTCTTTTTACTTCAAATCCTGATAGCACAGAACAGCTTTGCTTGGCAGCAAATCAATATCGAAACTGGTGGAGAGGACTGGTTCCGTAGTTCTGTTGCCGCGAGTCCAGATTATTATAGGCACAGCAGCTATTCTGATCTTTCTCAGTGCTATAGAACTCCAAAGGCGCAGCCGATACACCTCAAAGGCCTAGCTATTTGGAACCGACACAGTTACGACCAAAGCCCGGATATCCGCTCCGTGGGATTTTACAACAACTCGAATTGCAATAGGTTGACTCAAGGAAATGGGAAATATGAGATTAGGAGCGTTCCGTATGCGATAGTCACGCTTGACCCTGAGAAACTCGCAGGTGTAAGTATCGTCGATTTGACCGATACAGGGATCGAAGTCTTTGCTAGTTCTTGGAAAGCCATCGATATAGAGAGGGAGCGACAAACCGGAGGCATTCTGGTCGATGTACCCGATACAATGCTGAGCGATTCGGTATTAGTTTGGCGTGGGGAAGGCGACTCAGAAGTTCCAGCGGGACAGCAAGGTTGGGAACCGCTTACGGGCGGAGTCACACATATAGATCCAGGCCTATGGAGTTATTTGACAGGCTCCATGCTAAATTTATATCTGAGAGAAATGGCCGAAAGAGTCTTAAACCCTGGGTGGGTTGAAATCCCGGGGGCACTGGAAAAGTCCATCAGTAGGCTGATGAATCCATACATCAGTTTGAGGAATAACGAAGTCGTTAAGCTTATGCTTGGTGAAGCCCTCAGGAACGGACTTCAAAGGCTACTAGAGTTGCCTTATGTATCAATGGAATGGGCAAGACCTTACTCTGTTCATCCCTTCATTGATGTCAAGTCATTATCTGGTATTGAGTTTCTAGGACGAACCGGGCCCGGGCAGCTTAATGCCATAGAAAGACGACGTGGGGGATCTCTGACGCCACGGCGTACTCCTCAAGAAGTCCAGCTCGACCTCTCTCTGGCAAGTATCATCTCAGAACCACTAGCAAATTTGAAGACAAACAAACCGTCCCAATCGGCCGTAGAAAATAGCTTGGCTGCATCGGGAAATAGACATTGGTGGATGGGAGGAATAATAGCACAGTGGGAGTATATGACCTCGGTTTTGCTAGAAGCCCGCAGACAATATAACCAACTTGAATTTGGATCACCGAATAGAGGCCCGCAAGGACAATTGCAAATTGCAAATCAAGCGGAACCCCAAAGCAATATCATAGATATAGAGTATCCCGAAGCTCCGCCAGAGCGGCGGGCACAGCTGCCTATTCAACAAAACCGATTTCAAGATCAATTTGGAGGCCGAATTATTCCGGAAGGCTCTATACTAAGAGAAAGTCGAATACCACCAGAAAAGGAAGTACAGGCCTTGGGAAGGAAAAAGCCATCTTCGAATAGGGGAACGCAGACGGAGCCAGTAGAAGGGGATATAGAAACACAGACAGAGAATCCAACGCGTCGAATGCAGCTGGAAATTGACACACAAACAGACCCCGTGCAAATGATGAGAGGAATTCAAACCGAAGAACAATTGCAGCCTCAATCAAATATGGAAACGCAAACAGAAGCTCCAATACAACCAGAAACAGGTATCCAAACAGAGGACCCAATATGGCCTGAGATGGGTATCCAAACAGAAGGCCCAATACGCTTAGAGTTTGGAATGCAGACGGAAAGACCTGTTCAGCCAGACGTACAAATACAGACGGAAGTATTTATCAACCCAGAAGCAGGAGTGCAAACAGAAAGGCCCGCTCTAGCTGAGATGGAAATACAAACGGAAGAGCAGCCAGAAGTAGGGATGCAAACTGAGAGGCCTGCTCAGTTAGAAGTCAAATTACAGACGGAATATCAACCTGAAATAGGGATGCAAACCGAAAGACCGGCTCTAGCAGAGATGGAAATACAGACGGAACAATTTATAGGACCAGAGGCCGGGATACAGACAGAAAGGCCGGCTCAGTTAGAAGTTGAACTACAAACTGAGGAGCAACCAGAAATTGGGATGCAAACAGAAAGACGTACTCAGTTCGAGGTTGAGTTACAAACTGAAGAGCAGCCACAAATTGGGATACAAACTGAGAGACCAGTTCAAAGACAAATGGAAATACAAACAGAAAACTTTAGAGAACCAGAGGCGGGGATACAGACAGAAAGGCCGGTTCAGACAGAGATAGAGACACAAACCGAGTATTTCATGGAACCAGAGACAGGGGTACAGACGGACAGACCGGTCCGAACAGAAATGGAAATACAAACGGAAGACATTATTACACCAGGGATAGGGATACAAACCGAGGACCGAGCACCAACAGGAGAGCACAGGCATGCAGCACACCAAACAGATCTGGAAGACTTTCAAGCCAACATAGAATCACCTGCACAAAGTTCTTCATCCTATCGATCAGGTGAGCAGTCAGACGCGTGGCCAGATGTACAAATACGATTACGTCTAAACCAACCACAAAATGTACGAATAGGACCAGAGAATATACTAAACCCTGATGTATCGTCACCGGGACACCAATCTTTGCAAGAACAATCAGAGGCAGATGCAAGGGACCAGTCAGAAACTAGTGCGGTGAACCAGCTAGTAAACGAGGAGATATATCTATCAGAGGTAGACGCGGCTGACCAGGAAGGGCAAAGTGCAGCAAATCAACTTGAACCTAGCGAGATATATAGATCGGAAGCACGTAGTGCATCCCGACTAGAGACGGGAGAAATCTACGAGTCAGGGGTGAGCTCCCAATTTGAGTCTCCGGAAGACCAGTTAGAAGCAAGCTCCCTATACGAGCCATCACAAGAGCCATCGAGGGGAAGTTCACGATACTCACCACCGCGAGACGAGTTGGGAGGCCCACAACAGTTAGGGCAACTATTACGGGAACCATTCCAACGAGAAGGACAGGAAGATCAGCCTAATGAGCAAGTACAATCTGAGGTACAAATACAATCAGATATAGATGAAGAGAATCTAGAATATCAAGCGCAGGTGGAAACGAGCCCTCCTTTGATTTTGCTTGGGACGGGCATTCCTGAACTCGAAGCTCCGAACTTTGATATCAATGGGATTCAGAATGCGGACTTTCGTAGTATTAACGATTTGAGTGCCCTTCGAAACTTTGACCCCCAATTCCTCGACCAAGAGGAACTCCGTCGGTTGCTGGGCCCCAACAGGCCTCGATCGGAACCATTCAGTATTAGATATGCTGCTAGCCCCCCGAAATATAATTTCAATCCTTTAGCTGAAGCCGTTCCAACAGTTGACCCCTCTGACTACCTCCTCCGAAAGTTAAGAGAGGCCGGTCTCGAACCCGGAGCAATGAGCTCGATCGATTTTCCAGGAGAGTCATTCACAGGGGACGATTTTCGAGGCCCCCAAGATGATCTAGAGAATGAAAATGAAACGGGGGATTCTATAAGGCGAAGACATCGAATGAACCTGCCCGACCTTGGCCTTGGTACTTCGCAGGTGGAAGGGAATAGTCGTATAGATCTCCAGGACCAAAGCTAAAGCGGTTGATATCCCGTTCCCACCAGAGCATCCTGTAATACCCAGCCTAACTTTACCCTTTTCATGAATTATACAATCACTTCATAAGTAAAGAGCAATATAGACTAGCTTACAAAATTTAAAACTCGGCGCTTAGCAAGAGATCTGTAGCTTAATATAACAAATTATATAGTCCCAAAAGGACAAGACTACTATATATATGGAGTTTCTTAAATTCGGGAAGGTGGCAATGGGGGTATTTTGCTGGGGGCTTTGGGCTGGCAATTGCAATGCTGAATTTTGGTTGAAGACGCTCCACACCGTCCAATATCTAGTCTCGGTGACCCTTCATGTGTTGGTCCAACATCATGCTTCGAAATCCAACAGCAGAATGTGTTGCCCACCTTTAGCCAATCAAACCCGTCTGAATTTTTTTGGTTATCCCCCACACCCCACCAACATCACCACCAATCGCATCGGAAGGCAGCGCCACCACCACCATCGGGCCCATATCGACGCCATCTGTATAGCGATAGCAAGTCGCTTTATAGTCCCTATGGCGGAGATGTATAAATCTAGGTCGCCAGGTATGTTCTTCACCTTGTAATCAAGCTACTGACCCCAAGCATTGTTCGCTTTAACATATGTCCCTGTTGTAGACCTCATCGAGCTCTGGCACACCATACGGATTCCTCTCATCATCGCCATTGGTGTTCTATATATTACCATCCGTCTCAGAAGTATACTTCGAGCTCGAACCCCCGTTCTTACAACTCCTCCAAGTCCCTCCAAGCTTGAGCCACAACTTTGTGCAGAGCCTGATGGCACGGTCATCCTCCCCGAAAAGTTTGAAGCTACTTCGCCTTCAAATAAAAGACGAAAACTATCTCCTGCTAAAAATGTGCCAAAGCGAATTACGGGCGGCGAAGCCCGAAAGAAGAAGCCAACAAAGCCAAATGTGGATGCCCCACCAGCTGTTGAGGGGGGTGAAGAAATCACCCAACCGAACGGTAAATTGATACAGGTTTTTATATTTTACTCTTCCTTGACTGGGTCAACCGCCAAATATGCCGAAAAACTATCCAATGACCTTTTCTCCGAACCACTACATATCCCGAAACCGACACCACCTTCAGTCGACAATGCCGAACCTGGACCAGTTGTTGAAAAGGCCACATTCCTCGCGCCGATCGTCGAAAATTTAGACTACCTCGACCTGGACGACTATTTCATCTCGCCGGCCACTGTCAAAGGACCGAATACCACCTCCGTTTATCTTCTACTAATCCCGACTTATGAAATAACTTCCCCTGTCGACGCTTTCCTCGAGCATCTTTCCGAAACTCACAATGATTTCCGTATAGACACTCGCCCACTCCGGTCTCTAGCCGGGTTCTCTGTATTTGGGTTTGGTGACAAGGAAGGTTGGCCAACGGAGGAAGGTCGGGGTGGTGGTGTTTTCTGCGGTCAAGCAAAGGAAGCGGATAGATGGATGTCTAAACTTACTGGCGGGAAACGTGTATTCCCTATTGGCATGGGAGACGTCAAAGGTGATGCCCTAGCTAGTATGGACGAATGGAGAAAGCATCTTGAGATTGCACTCAACGATCTAGCTACAGGCGAGATACTTCCAGAATCTACGGGTGTGGATAGTGAAGACGAGGAGGATGTCGCTCAAGATGCAGCTACCACCGAGCCTCTAGTTGACGTTGAAGATATCGGTAACTCTATACGGTCTTCGAAGCCTCCTAAATCTAAGAAGTCAAGTGCTCCGCTTGCCGTTGATTTTACCACGACCAATCCGCGAACCTCAAAGCTCAAAGAGATGGTTCCGACATCTTCTCCCACGCATTCCGCTCTAACAAAACAAGGTTACACAATTGTCGGCTCCCACTCTGGCGTTAAACTCTGTCGCTGGACCAAATCTGCCCTTCGTGGTCGAGGGTCTTGTTACAAATATTCTTTCTACGGCATAAAATCGCATCTTTGCATGGAGACGACTCCATCTCTCTCTTGCAGTAACAAATGTGTTTTCTGTTGGCGCCATGGTACAAATCCCGTCTCTACAACCTGGAACTGGGTCGTCGACCCCCCAGAAATGATTTTATCAGGGGCAATGGAGGGACACTACAAAAAAATCAAAATCCTCAAGGGTGTACCAGGAATTCGCGCAGACCGATTTGCGGAAGCATTCCGAATTCGACATTGCGCTCTGAGTCTAGTCGGAGAACCGATATTTTATCCACATATAAACGAGTTCCTATCTATGCTACACGCTCGTCATATCTCCAGTTTCTTGGTTTGCAATGCTCAGCATCCCGACCAACTTGCACGATTGCAATATGTTACCCAATTGTATGTCAGCATCGACGCATCAAATAAGGAATCGTTGAGGCGAATAGATAGGCCCTTACATCGTGACTTCTGGGAGAGGTTCATGAAGTGCCTTGACATTATTAAGGCAAAGAAAGATAGGATGCGGACAGTATACCGCCTAACTCTTGTCAAAGGCTTTAACATCGAAGATGAAGTTGAAGGGTACGCGAATCTCGTAGAAAAGGGTCTACCAGCGTTCGTAGAGGTCAAGGGTGTCACATATTGCGGTACTTCGACTTCGGTCGGTGCAGGACTGTCGATGCAGAATGTCCCATTTTACGAGGAAGTCTGCGAGTTTGTTAAACGGCTCAATGAAGCGTTGCAGAAACGGGGACTAGGATACGGCATCGCTGCTGAGCATGCACATAGTTGTTGTATTCTGATTGCGAGTAATGATTATTTCATTGATGGTAGGTGGCATACTGTTATTGATTACCAAAAGTTCTTTGAATTGTTGGAAGAAGGTAAGGAATTCGGGCCATTGGATTATGTGGGACCCCCGACGGAGGAGTGGGCGGTTTGGGGGAATGGAGGATTTAATGTGAGTATCAACAACCAGCAGCCTAGTATGAGAGCATCATCACTAATGATACATTTGTTTTAGCCCGCGGATGAGAGAGTATATAAAAAGGGAAAGCATAAAGAAAAAACCGCAGAAGAAGTTGCGGCGGAGCTGGCGGCTGAAGCAGCTGAAGCAGAGAGTGGCTGCGGCTAGAAGTTGGCCTCGGCCTCAAAATGTCGTATCCTTGAATATTGGAGATCTTGTTGTAAGATAGTTGTATCTCAAATTGATCTGTTCGAGCCCAGTAAAAACAGTATGGTGGCGACCTCATTTGATTTCGGAAATATCAATCAAGGATATATCGATATCGAAAGAAGAAACAACGAGTGAAAGTGAATTCTTTTGGAGATTTTCCATTAATGTGATTTATTATTCTACAACGCAAAATTCAAGAAAACATAGTGTACAGTCCCAGCATTGCATCCCAAGCGCCAGATAAACCGCGACCCCCCATAAATCATTCCTTTCGAGCCAGCTCAGCTGAAAAAGAATGAATTTTCACTCTTATCCCTCCTAATCATGTTGGCGTAGTCCTTGTTCGGATCAAAGGTCTCCCACATACTGGCTGGGAAAATATGCTTGTTTCGTTCGTACCACCTCCTATCTACGACCTTCGTAAGGGTTGGCTCATCTGGCGGCCTGTCGCTTTCCGATTTCTTATCCTTGTCATTCTTTCCTGAAGACGAAGCAGAAGAATCATCAATCTTTCCATCCTTTAACGTCAGCGCTGACGGATAATCGAACAGCTTGCCGTGAGGACCAACGGTGCCATTGACGATAAAGTAATAGAATTCGTAATGCTATAAATACCAAATAGTTAGCCACCACTCCCCGTCAACAATAGAAAGGAATTTAGAGCAGCTTACGTGAGGAATGATGATCTCTCCGCGGACGAACATCAAATCGTCAACACTAACTCTGTGCCACAAGCCTCTTGTTCTTCTTGCTCGTTCCAGGAACAGCCATACGGCCTCCCCTTTCTTCATTTTACACTCCCCACCTGGGACGTTTGTTCCATCGTAGAAGACAAAAGGTATAGAAATCTCTTCCGCACGGATCGAATCCTGAAGCTTATTGAATTCTTTACGGAGGGATTCCCGCATTTCTGCTTCCTTCCGCAGCGATGCCTTTGTAATAATCGTTGGAGCAGGGACCGCAGTGTTGAATTTACGTTTCGTGACTGTTGTATTTGCGCTTGTATCTGTAGCCTTCTCCGGAGGTGGCGTGGATGTCGCAGCAGGCGTACCGCCACGAGATGGGTTCGCGGATGTCGGTAAAGGCGAGGGTGTTATCGATGGACCAGAGGAATCATCGCCGTCATCGCCGTCGTCAAAGGAAAGGAGACCACGTGATGTAGCTGCCTTCTTGCGCTTTTTTGGCGCTGGGGGCTTAACATTGCTAATCTTGTTAGTCCTACTCTAAAATTCGCGGTATTGAACTTGTTGGAATGGATGTAGTAAAGACAAAGGGAAGAGTGCCTCACCCATCGCTACCAACACTACCGGCGCGACTGCCACCTGCAGACCCCGGCGCGGATTGATTCACATTCGCGGCTTCACGTTCTTTCTGCTCGAGAAGTTCGGCGCGACGTTTCTTGAAATCGGAAAGGTGCACGAGACCAACGGTTTGGGATTTGAGGACATCTTCGAGGGTTTCATTCTGTGATGTAAATCGGAAATTATGAGTTGGACGGTCTACTGCCGGTGCCGATGATTTATTATTCGGATTTGCCGGCGGCATTGTAGCGTACGGGGGCCCTTGGTGAGCTTCACAGGATGTCGATGGTTTTGAATGATGGTGGGGATGATGACACAAGATGGAGAGGATGGGAAATGTTTGGAGGATTCGATTCAAGCCAAGAAACAGGCAGGCGACAAGTCAACGCAGAAAATACCACGGATTGCTTGGCTAAAGCTTCGTATAGTACAAGCATAAAATTCACTAACCCTGAACCCCCCACCCCCCGATAGCAGCAATTAATTCTGGTTTACGAGATAACCCCCGATTATCCTAAACCTTACAGGTAAAGGCAGTCTATAGGATTATCTTCTGTGAAGCGGCTAAACCGCATTTCACTTTTTGCCTCAAGAGGGCCTCGTAAAATTCCAAGTCAAACCCGACACACTGCAAATGCACCCAATGCATAGGGACAGTCCCCGCTAAAATGGGGCCCATGATATCCTCAACTGCCGCAGTACGCCACTTCTCTTCATTCCACCCACAATTTTGCATAAACATATTCTTAGCCCATTCGAATCTCTTCTGAAGAATTGATTCTCCCCAATGCCTCAGCAGTTTACTCCCTCCTGTTGATAAGTGCATCCAGTTCTCGAACGCACTAAGCTTAACAACCTCTGCTACCTTATATTGACCACAATACTCCCATTGATGAGGCCTTCGAGCGACGAAGAGGGGGAAATTCTTTTGAGTTTTCGAAATCGGGTCAGTTGATGTTTCAGATAACTGCATCATGCTCCCGTTTTCCCCTGCCTTCCTAGGCGCATGAGGATTCCAAGCAGGCTGAATTGCCATATAACCTTTTGTTTGGATTGGAGCATTCGGCTTTCCGGCGGAGGTGGTAACAACAACAGCTCTAAGATTCCCCCCAATCAATGGACTAATATGGTCCCGTCGACTGAAGAATTCTAAAGGTTTAGGGATCGTGGCAGCAATTTCTCGGGGTAAGTCAGCAAGGCGTAACTGGCCAGAAGGAAACGTCGTCTCCTGGCTTTCAGATGATACACTCTCGTATTCACTAGATGTAGGTGAGCTGCTGCCAGCCTTTCGTATCGGCGGCGGGGACGGTTCCGGTAGTGAAGTTGTCAACTGATCGGTTGTCTTTCCCTCTGTGGGCGGTGTTTGTTTGATTGGGTGGTTGATTGTATTCATGATTGCGCGGTGTGTACTTTGAGAAAATCCAGGCGCTAAACTAACTCTCTTCTTATATCCTGTAACATTATTTCTTTCAGTTGAAGGCAGGACCAGGCCGCTGATTGATGGCGGTGGTATAGCAGATAGCTCGCTCTTAGGTATCGGGTCTCGGTTTAGCCAGTTTATTTCGGGCATCTTGTTTCCAGCATCCAGAAGTGCTTTCCTTCTTTCTTTTTGAACGTTCACCGTACGTACGAGAAACGGAACTCCCTTAGATGATACAGACTCTCCTGGAGTATCCTCGCTCTGAGACAAATCGTCCACCTCAGAGATAAACTCCGAAGTAAGTTGTGGTTTCCTTGGGGGTCTCCCTCGTCTCTTATGTTGTGGTTTCGGTAAAGAATCGGGCGGCGTAGCAGATCCCAGGAGCAACTGGTTACTGGTATGATCTTCACTTATATCTCTAACAGATGATCTGTGCTTCTTCTTCCCATCGTCTTCATCGTCGAGTTCATGGAGCGGCATGAACATACCGCTATAGTCTAGTTTGGCCTTTTTTCTCATCCTTCCTTCTGGCAAGATATTCGTAGCTGCAATCCCTGCGAATGAACCCTCCTCGTCAACAGTAGTATCCATCTTATCGACCATATCTATGTCCTCACTTTCGCTATAAGCGGATGTATCAATTGGGTCCGGTTCTTCCAGCTCCCCCTCCCCTCCTTGTTCCTCCCAGCGTTTCTGAGCAAGGGTCCTGAAAAGCGAGAGATTCCATGCAGGGTTGTGGAAGCGAAGGTGCTCTGGAACCTGCTCGTCTTGTGGCTCGCCAATAGCCGTTCCAAACGCTGCCCATTCTTTAGGTGTCAGTGGTTCGGTTGGGACAGGAGGTCGAGAGGTTGACTCCCGAAGAAAAGCCACCCGCGCCATAGTTTCACGTCGTTTCGAAGTTGCGCATGTACGTACATGTACCAAGCAAACATGTGCGTGATGAAGTGGTGAAAGGTTTGAGATCGGGACGACGCGACAGAGTTGGTGGAACAGAGGCCAAGTCCAGAGCCGCAACACACATTTTGCAACAAATTACGCATGAGCAAACATTCGCCGATGCCTGATCAGGCCTCCCGCAATATCACTCTCACCGACATAAACGGTGCCAAGGCGGGTATAAGGCCTTTCAAATACACCAGATCACAATATAAAGCCAAGTATGAGATGTTTCGAGAAGAAAACATCTCGAACATCTATAATATGCTATGTGAAGCTCCATCCCAGTAGCCCCGAGCCCAATCCCGCATCCTCGGGTGGAAAAAATTCTGTCTTCCAAAATCTACTGAACTATCGCTATGTATCGATACAAGAAACCGAGCTATACTACAATAACAAAAACCAGTTTCATTACAACTGGTAAACAGTTGTTCGACTGCTGATCCCATCGAATAGCACCGTATTGTTCATTGGGATATACTGCTTGGTGATTACTTTGATAACCTCCTGAGCCACGACGCCGCCAGTCAAACTAGAAATGTTGTGTAATTCTCCACCACCAGCGCGGACACTACTTTCAGTCAGCATTACTCATAGAATTCACATAGATGGTAGTAAGCTTACATTTCACCAATAGCCTTTTCGGTGCCCTCCAGCAATTCCGATGAATATGTGATGCTGAGTTTATCGAGCAGCTCTGTTACGTGTTTTTTCAACTTCTCCGTGTCGGCATCAACCGTCGAATCTTCGGCGCCAGGGGCAGTACGTTGTGCATTAGATTGTTCAGAAATAAATGCTTCATATGCTCTAAGGCCAAGGTAATAATGTATCAGTGATGTAGGATCCGAAAGTTCATTTGCTGGACAGGTGTTATATTAGCAATGAAACTTCATGAAGATAGATACCAGAACCTACAAATAACCTGTGCCTTAGGGCTCTTCTCATACTCTTCATTCAAGCTTCTTCCTCTAATCAATTTAGCATACCCAGCATGCTTGCAGAAAGTCTCTACCTCGCTTTCTGCAATCTCGCCACCATCCCTTCCTAGACCTTTTAAAAGGTCTCGTACAATCCCAACCACGGCGGCCAAATCAGCTCTTGCTTTCGACTTATATATATTCTGCAAACGAATATAATCTTTAGACTCTGCTTTCATATCCGGAAGAGCACCTGGTAACGGGAGCAGTCCATCATTCTTCTCTGAAAATTCTTTGATTGCACGAGCAATTACCCAAAACTGCGTCGATTCTTTTGTTAAGCTTGTACACTTCTCATCTTGAAAGATGGCTCTGGTCTCAGATGGAATGCTGGGAGGGTTGAAATGCGGGAGGACAGCTGCAATAGCTTCTTCGAAGTTTTCCTCATCGGCATTCCACATTTTACTACGAAGGAGGGATTTGAACTCGTTCTTTTGGGAGTAGTTAGACGGGGGCTGATTATCATGGGTAGATTTCCATTCATTGAGGGTTTGAAGGAGAATTAAGACGTAAGGTAGATGGCCATGCTCGTGGGTAGTCATCTTCTCTTGATCATTTATGAAGGCAGTCTTTTCATCAACCAGGGCAGAAAGCTCCGGAAAGGGATTAAATAGGCGCAGATCAACCGTAGATGCCGGATGAGTCTCGACTATTGGATGTTCTGCCAGCGCCAGACGGCAGCTCATTGTAAACCCAACACATTTTACAACGAATATCGGAATACCGAGCGGGTAAAGGATCGCATCGAGTGAAAGGAGGGTATCCGTACAGACATCGCCTGTCGCAATAACGGTTGTGAAGTCTTTAAGCTTCTCCGGGCTCGATTTGACGATATTTTCGATTGTCTGTACAAGAAAACATATTAGTCATCCAGATGGCCCAAAGTTATGTAGCACGGCGCACAAACTAACATCTTTTATGAAATGCCCTTGAACTTCGGGATTCAGTTCGCAAAGCAGTTCACAAGCCTTCTGCGCCCTTGATAGCCCAATGGAACTATCGTCCAGGAAAAAGTTCGTCCCAAGATCCTCGTCCGTAACCACGGCCTGGTCTACAATGGTAAATTGACCAACTCCTACAAACAATAAGTTACGGTCTATTTAATAGTAAGAGTAAACCTCAAGCTTACCGGGCAGTACTAGATTCTTCAAAGTCTCCGACCCAGCCGCTGTAGCATTAATCAGAAGGATATGTGCTGTTTCCAGAGCTTCCTGCCCTCCGGCACCCCACAGGCGAAGCTGTCGGTCATATTTCTTCTCTTTAGCGGTGGGAGCCCCCGGAACAGACATTGGATTCGATAGAAGCGGTGGTAACACTTTTTGGCGACGAGAGTGGTGTTCTGAGTTTTGATGGTTATGTCAAGATGTGAATGCTGAACTGAGGTTGAAGGATCCAAGGTCGTGTCCTGCGCTTTTGGAGGTGAGGTGGGGAGACGTGCAGCGCGGCAGCTGTGGCAGTACACTTATCTGTGGCTGAGTTTCGATGTGGCTAAGATGACATCCTGGTACTAATTCCAACGAAAACAACGCAGAGGTAGAGTCGTCGCAACACACCCGGCTATCAATCATGCAAATCCAAGGTGTACCAACGAGACCAGGGCGCACGTGAAACTTGCCCAAATCACTACAAAAACCGGTCCCGTACCCAGCACCTTGAAAGCTCCAGTGGTACTTGATATTTTACCAAAATCAGCTACTACTCTAGTCTAGTTTAGACGGGAGGGCCAAGAGTCACCAAAACAAATGTCTTCCACGAACCATGAAGCCGGTAAGCTTATTGTTTTCCAGGTTAAATGCAAGTCCGGAAATTGGTAGGCCCAAACCCACCAGTGCACCTCACTCCAACTGGGAGAACTAATTACATCTACTTAAATCAGTCAGGAAATCAGGTACCGTATGAATGATAGGTATCATGCTAACAAACTTAAATGCGCTGAAGCGACACCACTCCAAGTGTCTGTTGTCTTTAAACACATATTTCGATTCAAATCGAAAAAAAAAAACAAAATATGCTGATACAAAACCATAGGCCACTAGGTCTAGTCGCTGCAGAGCTTCCAAGTACTAGCTTGCAAGTGAACTGAGACGGAAGTCTCCCCGCGGCTTCTTTTTAGAGTTTAACGGTAATGTTGCTACCATTTTGCCACAGTAGATCTATAGATTTCCAATAAATTGTAAAAATCAGAATTGCAAGACTATAGCGCTAGTGAAGCCACTCCCTAGCTGGTAAGGCAGTCTATGCTCTATATCTTGACATTCTAGCAGCTGTCTAAAATTTGCATGTGAATATGTATACAGCGGGTGAAGACGTCGACTAGCCTCGAGACCGATATCGACATTGCTGAGGCAAAAACACTGTAAGGCAGTCTTTGACTAATCATATATAAGGCACCACGAAGTCTAAATAGTGCACTGTGACTACCGAGTACTATTGAGATACTATCCTAGGTGACATTTGTTTGATATATTCGGTATCGATATCTGTCGATAAATGTTTATAAATTACAAAATATTCAACGAGGTATACTTGTATAGAAAATCCTATGTATTCGAAAGCGTCTGTCTTGGCCCCTGCAGCGCGCGCCATGGCGCCAGAGGTGCTCAAGTGCCTAGTAATCGCCCCTCCGGATTCATCTTCACGCCCGCTTATCAAACATCCGTTCCTTAATTAGAGGTAGTTTTGGGGGTATTTTGGGGGAAAAAATTGAGATCTGAACGCCCTAAAACCGAAAACGTTAAATGTCTAGACGTCCTGAAAGGTATACCGGTATAACCCTCGCTCTAGTCAGGATAGATCTAATCCTAGACACACCGATTTTTAACTTTCAACTTTACACACCTGCGCAGATACCCGAATTGTACTGCTAAGTATATACACACAGAATTCTAGTAAGCTAGCTATATATTAATTTGAGTTAGTCTAGTACCCAGGCTTCAGGTCAATGATAAAGCCGAATATCGGGATAATGAAGCTATTATCGCAATACATACAATCGCAAGAAAACTCTGCAATACAGCCACATCGCCAACTTGAGGCAGCAATCGAACGCCAGAATTCATGCGTGATGGTACCGATACCCGTATTTTATCCCTCAAACCTGCAATGCATGTTGCGAAACATAACAAGGACAAAATAGGCGATCAGTCACGATTCAGTCCACCCCGTACCCGCAGAATTACTTCCTGTTAGGCACGAGATAATTCGACTACTTAGTTGTATCGGTAATTCTAGGCCTCATGGGACAGTCCCAACGAAGCTAGCTTGCCACTCAAGGTCTCAGTCGGAACATGTATTACTTACCCACTCCCTTGGGTCCTGACTGTCACCCTACGAGATAAAATCGTCAGCGTACCCACAACATTGGCAAAGGCTTGTCAGAAACCAGGGACAAGGGAAATCTCTAGCCTGTAAGAAACCGCATTCCAGCCTCGTGGGTATTCCTACATTTTTGAATTGCATGTCAGGAGAGACACGCCGGCGTCTTAGGCGAGATCATGCATAGTGGCGTCCGAAAGATCCCAAAAGGAAAACACGAGACGGGAGGGTTATTAATATTATATCAGCAAAATATAATATACCTAGGTCCAAGGAGGCGGTTGCCGAGATATGCCAAGTATGCACAGCGAAAGACAAGCCTTTTCGCAGATGGAAATGACAGAATGGTTTCGTCATCTCTGCCAACGAGACCCACCGGTCTGATATCGTGGTATCGATATCGATATCAATCACAAGAGGTGAGATCTAGATAAAGATCCACTAAGTTCTGCATTGTGAGCCTCAATTTTGCGAAAGTTAAGTTTCATTATTGCAGATGCATTAAGTATTCGTAATTAATTGTGTTGGCTTCAGCACAGGATAGTAAAATTTTTCAATAGCCACCAAATCCAGAAACTGTCTCCGAGGGGAGCGCAGTTCAGGTACCTGAAGTTCACGACAAGATTATGAATTAAAAACTTTTGGAGAACTGATTTCGATTCATGTTGCAATACGGAGCGCTCATTCCTTTCAGACACCCCGCACTAACCACACCTCGACTAGCCGCATTCAAGAGACCCCACAATGACAAGGGATCTTGTACGACATCTCGGCAGATCAGGGCCACCCGTTAGGGCACGTTTTCATGCAGACAGCTCTGATTGGATACTTTGAACGACATACATCCGTGATGTCTGCAAGCGGTTGTCCGGCTTCTTCCTTGCATCGTACGAATCGATTATCACCACCCACCAGCCTTCTTGGTGTCTACGACGCTGAAATCATGAAACCAATGGTTGCCTACCAATCCTAGCATGTGGCCATCAGCCGGTGAAAATTTGTCCAAAGTACCATAATGGCGTTCGCCGATATTCGTCTCATGCTCAAATGCCCCCCAAAAAGCCATGCCCGTCGGCCAAGGAAGCCAAAGTTCCAATAATTTCTCCGACCCATGCCTGCCGACTTGGCAGTGGAAAGAAGAAGTCTTGGTCTACATCACCAAGCGTCTTGGAAAAGTCTTAGCTATGAGATTTGCCTGGAACCGATTCGACGACCGCGCTACACAGTACACTGTCGCGTGAGGGACTGCGTTGTTTTCGGTACAAAGATGAGGCTGCACCGAGGCGGTGAAGCCATCTTAGGCATATATATAAGGTTGAGGGAAGGAGAACAGTAGCTGCCTAAGATGGCTCAGAAGAAGTTGCTACAATCCGTGGGTTAAATCTTTGAGTATTTATGACCAAGAATATTGGTTTTGCTGCAAAGGCTGGCGAGTCAATTGTACTATTGGCCCATTAAGTGGGATACAGCGGAGTCTCTCGGATAAGCGGCCGATGGCTAGCTAGCGTAACTTCATCTTGCTATGCCAGATTCCGGAACAAGAATTACATAGCTGCAGCGCTCGGAGGCCACTAGAGTGTCGAAGGGACAAGTTTTCAGCTTTCCGGCTCCTGCAGAGATTAGTGTACGTACCCTACACTTGGGGCATTCCGCATGCCAAAGATCTTCTAATAAAGAGTGATGGGAAAGATTTCGATAAAAAATCGATTTAAATCAAAATGCGTCGACGGCCGGATTTGATCGAGCTAGCTAGTCCCAGGAAAAAGAGAATCATCACTACCTTGGGAAATCCGGGAGATACCTCGACGCTCTAATGACGATGATCTTCATGATAACTCTAGCTAACCTGCATGAACTTGTGCTGTAGAGCTACTTGATTATCGATCAATATCCAAGTGTGGGCATGGTTGAAAACGAATGCGTGATTGGAACCGTTGGCCCCGTTAGAAGCACTTTTCTCGAAAAAATGACACACCGGGTCTCATTGATCAATTGATCTCAGAAATTGCTTTTCTTTCGCAAAAAAAAGTATATTGATAAAAATCAATTACAGCTGCAACATGGCCCGTGGCCTGCCTGCATGGAGGGTCCAAATGTCTCTCTTTCCAAAGCGATATGAATAATGGAATCCTGAACCCAGGCGTAAACCCCCAAGATGCTACCTGGTCCATAGCCGCTATGATGCTGCTTTTACTTGCCTGCGCGACTGCCTGGAGAGCCTGGGCTTGCACGCCCCCGAGAAACGGCAATCGCTGAAAATATAAAAATGCCCCAGCACTCCCGTACTTTCGTCCGGATTCTTTCTAATCTTGGTCACTCACCCTCTTAACCAGGTCTTGATAACGGCTTGTCAGTACTACCGCTGACGATTTCTTGGTTTCACACCGCCTGTTAACGTAATACCAAGGCTTCTTGTCCATTTCTTAGCAAAAGCTTCGCTCTTCTGATTTCTTGGTATTATTTCGACCACGCAACACATCTGACATCATGAAGTGGGAGGAAGAAGGCTTCTCACGTTACGACGTGGACGAACATGGGAATCCTATTACCTTTGTACGAATTCTTTACACTAATTTGCAAATTTGTGCTAGCATCAAGTGTCTTTATCAAGATTTTTGAACTAACAAGTAGCGTTGGTGGATATATATAGGAGCAATATGATCAAAACAAGCCGCTCAAAGGCAAACTGAACTTCCTCACCAGGGGCGAGCTTAAATTACTTTTGATTGCTGGGTAAGAATATGTAACATGCTCGTAGCTATTGTGATATTAGCTAAACATCGTGCCAAGTGTCGGTTTCTTCCTCGACTCTTACGATTTATTCATTATCAATCTCGTTACACCCGTCTGGATCGACGAATACTGGGGCGGCAATGCATCATCTTATCCCTTTTTCCTCCGCGGTTGCGTCAACGGTGCAGCAAATTTCGGCAATGTCATCGGTCAACTTTCTTTTGGCTTCCTCGGCGATGCTTTTGGCCGTCGTTTCGTTTATGGCAAAGAACTCATCATTTGTATCATCGGCATGATTATGGTCATCAGTTTACCTAACAGCATCCCAACACCTCATAAAAAGATGGTTTGGATTCTTTGCTGGCGTATATTCATGGGAGTGGGTATCGGTGGAGATTATCCAATGTCCGCTTCTATTACCTCTGAGCGTACCCACCTGCGTCGTCGAGGTATTCTCCTTGGTTTCATCTTCTCTAACCAGGGATGGGGTACTCTGGCCGGATCTATCGTCACAATCGTTGTTCTAGCAGCTTTCCAGAAAGCTTTGAACGTTGATGGACACGAAGGCCAACTTGACGCAGTTTGGCGTATCCAAATGGGTGTTGCAATCATCCCTGCTATCGCTACTCTTTGGCCCCGTCTTACTATGCCTGAGGGTAAGCAGTTCCTACAGTCCCAGGAACTCAACTCGGCTTCGACATCTAGCGCCTCAGTCGACGCTCAATCTCCTAGAAAGGTTGTCGAAGCTGGTTCCAATGGTTCTGACACTGAGGATTCTGGCATGGCTCGTAAGGGATCGATGGCACCTAACGCCGGCGTCGCACCTCCCGCATTTGTCTCTGGCTCTGAAGTTCAAGAAGCTAAGTTTAATACCTTCTTCGTCTACTTTAGCGAATGGAGACACTTCAAGACTCTATTTGGAACCGCTATGACATGGTTTTTGGTCGATATCGCCTTTTATGGGATCAATTTAAATCAATCCTTCATTCTTTCTGCCATCGGTTTCACTACCGGCAAGAACAACTACCACAAGCTTATGAAAAATGCTTTGGGTAATCTCATCATCGCTGTTGCCGGTTATGTTCCCGGATACTTCTTTACAATCGCGTTTATCGAAATCCTTGGCCGGAAAACAATCCAGATTGGTGGTTTCCTTATCACCGCTTTGCTATTTGGTGTCCTAGCTGGCGATTATCATAACATCCCCACCGCCGGAAAATTTGTTTGCTTCGCCTTCGCACAGTTCTTCTTTAACTTCGGACCAAACGCCACAACTTTCATTGTTCCGGCTGAAGTTTTCCCATCTCGTGTCCGTGGTTTCGCACACGGTCTTAGTGCTGCCGTCGGCAAGCTCGGAGCTATCTTATCTGCCATCCTCTTCAATTGGCTTGCGTCGTACAAGATCGGACTGCCTAATGTGCTCTGGATCTTCTTCGGGTGCAATATTTTGGGAGCTATCATCACATACTTCTTCATCCCAGAAACTAAGGGACGTGATGCAGATGTTGTCGATTACGAGGAATGGTTGGAGGCCAACCCTGGCGCAAAGCCCAACACTAGAAGAGCTGAAGGAATGTTGGGCGGAAAAGGTCCAGCTAGCGATCTAGAGAGGGAGCCTGAGAAGATTGAAGCTTAAAGGCTTCTTTTCCTGATAAAACCCCGGCTCGGTTGGTTAAAACGTCTTTGTAATATGCTTGAGTTTTTTGTCTTTCGGTTGGCAAGTTAGGTTTTTGCTTTTGAAGTGGAGTGTCCCTTCTCTCTTTGGGTTTTGTAATGGTGACTTGCATATGGAGTGCTGCTAGGAAGAACTAGGAGCTACAGTTCGAGTTAATAATTTAACATCACAATTTTCTGTTGTCTCTTGTAGTATCTATAAGCTTCAACCCTGCTTAGAAGGGTCCTCGTAAGAGTAATATGTAACAGCACAATAGCTTCCAGCTATCAGGTGAAGCTAGTAGGTGGTTAGAAGTTAAGAGTACTCTTAAATCATCAATTGCCAATGGGACACTCCGAAAAGTACTAAGTACCTGACAATGCAAGATCAATAGAGGTTCCCTGGTTGCTAGGATTGGCTAGTGGCGTTGTGGCGCTGTCTCTTAGCCAATCATAACCATATTTGGGCACCAAATTCGGAAAGCCTTCCGGAATACCACGGTCTCAACACAACTCAGGATCTCTACGTACTTCCGGCCGACACAACTCGGGATAGGGTTCGGTAGATTTGTTGCCAAGGACGAGGAATCCAGAATCCATCCACACCAAAGTAATAAGGATCTAGCATCTATATAACACGTTGGAAAAGGCCACTTGTGAATAGGAACCATGCCATAACGTGGCAGATATTTCGTCTAGCTACTTCCTCTACTTCCATTTCTTGCATTTAAACGAATTTGCATATGACATAACGGCTTCGCGTCTTTTTTTTGCCAGATTGTACTAGGTATACACATGTAAGCGCCTGTCCGCTGAATCCCGCGAACCTGCACCTGCAATGTCCGGGTTCCTGAAACTTCCGAGCGAGCTCACCGACGAGATTTTCGGCGTAAGTTACCAATACATTTACGAATTAATAATACTCCCAAGACTACGAACTGGGTTTGATATTAGTATACTAATGTTTAAGTTTAGCGAATTTCTCGAATCGATCTTTACAACACCAGCTTAACATGCCGGGGGCTCTATGAAAAAAGCATCTCTAGTATCAATCGATTTCTCAAGATCACTGTTGTTACTAGTACTAGGATTGATGAGGCCCGTGCGAAAAAAATATTCTCAAGAGCTTTTACGGATGTTTCACTCGAGTACCTTCGAGAACTCGAGGTCGGCGGTGACCTCAAGCAAAAAAATGGTCGTGGAATCGAGCCAAGGCATATTTATGTCGCACCGAGCCTAGAGATTGGGGGAAACATTTCGGGATGCAATGTGGAAGCCATGCTTAATCAAAATCTGCGCGATTTTCTGTCCCGACTACCGCCTCAACAGCTTAAGAAATTCTCGTAGGTCTTTCAAGTTAGAGAATCCACCGATATGATACAGAGTTTTGGTTTCTAGCTGCTAACTAGATTTATGGCTTGGGATATTAGTTGTTCCCCGTATCGGGATCTGAAAGAATCTTCAGATGACAAATTCTTTGAGCCGCAGACCCTTTCGGCACTCTTTTCTCCAGGGAACATGTTAACGACACTAAATCTTACCTTTTCCTATTCCCTTAGCTCAGATTGTAGTGTATTCCACGTCCCACACCTCACCTCATTTACCTTCCACGCAGAAGATTTCACTACTCATTACCACAGTATCTTCAGCATTCTCTATAGCTGCCAAAAGGTCTTAAAAGAGTTAAATTGTAACAACCTGCGATATCAGAGCAGACGCAGAGGAAGAATACCACCAAGTAGGGTCCACGAGGCCTTATTTTACATGGATGAAGGATTCGCTAAGTGGAAAGGGTGTACTAAATGCGGGCAGGATAACCCACCATCAATCCCGGCGAAGAGGAGGATTAGGCTGACCAAACTGAAAGTATGGCGAGTCGATGGGGTGGGTCATATGATGACCGACCTGTTTGGACCATATAACCTGGTACAAGACTCACCTTTGGTAGATGTTGAGGTTGCAATTGGGGCGCTTGCATTCGTCAACCTTGCGGTCTCCGAGGGTGGGACATTACAGTTTCAGCGATTGTTACAGTGTGCTAATGGAACGAGGGGGTCACCGGATAGCGATGGGCTTGGGGAATATTTTCGGCATACGAAGGGTTTGGTGAAAGTTACGTTAAGCTTTCATCAAAATTTGGGGTTTGACTGGTTGGAAGCATTGGAGGGGTCTGCTGATACGCTAAAATATTTGCATTTAGCCAGCGTGTTCGGGGATATGATGTTAACGGAGGATGAGATTGAGGGGTTAGGCAAGTCATTGCAAAAACTGGAGATGCTGACAGTTAGCTCGAGTCATGATTTGGTAAGGATTCTCGATATCTTCTTCGCCAAATTGCCTTAGTTTCTACGCCTAACTAAAGGCCAACTATATATATATACAGCTAACATACGTAAACTCAATTATCTAGCCGGGTTGCGTCCTTAACTTTGAAAGTTTCCCACGCTTAAGATATTTCGGAAATCGGGCATACTCATATCTTAACGCAGGCGCCACAGAGAGGTTTCGGGATCTCATACAAATGAGATTCACCAAAACTGGCTTTTCGAGCCCACTTCGCCTTATCCGCTTTAGACTACCGGGACAAAACTACTTAATTGAGAGGGATTCTGTTGATGGCGTTGAATTTGACGGAAATACCAATGTTAGGATTAGAATTATTGAGGATTGGATAGTTCCTGAGGTTTTGAGGGGCTTTGGAGATGTTCCGAGGTTTGGATGAGTCGATTTGACTTTAGAACTTCCGTAGTATAGTATCATAATATTTAATAGATGATATCATAAAAGGGCACAAATAGTATTAAAACAGTACTGGTGGGTGGACACTCCGATATCGCTGGAAAAGTGAAAGAAAGAGTGGAGTGGTTTATCAATCAGTCTTCCTCTTTTTTTCTAAAGCAGGAATGTCCTCTTCATCTTCATCAATAACGATTACTTCCTCATCTTTCCTTTTCCCTGATTCAGAAACTAGGTCTAGGCTAATATGCACACCTGGCACTGCATCCTCATTTCTACGACTAGCAACCTTAGGCGCCGATTCTTGACCAGTATTCTCCCTGATCTCGTCAGTTGCCTGTGCCGGTTGCGTCGCGGAATCTCCCTCCAACCCTCGAAACGGGGCAGGATTTGCCAAACGTTCGATCCCAAGTATCTCCTGTATCCCTTTTAATACTTCTATATTGAGGATACTTTCTAATCCACTTTGTAATTGTTCATACCCCCAAGGAAGATATGTAAATGGCAATGGCATCGTTGGTAATACCAGTGGTAGATACCCCGCACGTTGAGGTTGTTGCGCCCGTGTATTCTCAGCGGGTGGTTTTTGGCCAGCCTGGTCATTATCATTCCCTTGAAGGTTTCCTTCAGCAGATGTGGAAGGTGCAGAAGTCGATTCCGGTTGAAAATATTCACTGACAACGGCTGGGTTTGCAATCGCCGGCACCCTGCGATTTACGGCAGACGGAGGTCCATCGATCGCCTGCTTTTCCGCAATACGTTTATACCCTTTCAAAGCCTCCTCTTCATCTCCCATACGTTCAGGATTAATAAAAAACTCCAATAAAAGCCTAACATAATCATACAATGCCGACGTAGAGATCAGGTGATCCGCTATACCCCCATCGACATACTTAACCCTTCTTTCATCTCCCAAATGTCTTATCCTTTTCCAAGTCCCCGCCCCATCCCACCAATAAACACCGGGTTTCGATTCGGACTCCCATAATAATCCATCGAAAAATCTAACTTCCTCCACAGGATCAATAGCACGATAAAATTTCCCGTTGGTTTCAACTCCAATCCCCTTCAGGTCGAAAAGGTGAATACCTTCCAATTTATTCTGATCGGGGAGTAATAATATATCCGGCACATGAGTCCCGATTTTCACAGACTCTCTAGAATTGGGGTTCTTAATCCCACAATAAGAGTTCGCGTAGATTGCGACGCCGCGGGCGATAGTGGTCCCCGGACGGTTATAAAGAGCAACAGCATCGATGACGACAGGTTTATTCCTATTATTTTGGTTCGGAACACATTCCGTCAAACTGTTAATTTCTCGAAGCCAGGATGTTGAGACGGGTTTGTTATTCGCGGTCCATCTACGGTCTGACCGAAGGGTTAGGAGGTACCAGCATGAGACTTTGGAGGTTAAGATGAGTATTGAAATTGAGAAGAGAGGTGGAAGTAGGTGAAAACGCATGGCGATCAATAACACCAATCAGCGGATATGATTAGTAAATATCAAGATAGATGTATTCATGTAGTCGTTAACGTGACATTCACGGGCTGTGCCAATCGAACCGAATGAGACACATGGAGCTCGTTTAATGTTATCCACTCCCGGGCCCATAATATCTCTCGTGCTCACCGCCTAGGCCGCAATGGCGGAAGGGAAAACTCGCTCACCCGCTTATTAATTGGTCACTAGGTACCAAGAAACACGACGAGTACCCGATACTATCATAGCGCAGCCTCAGACAGTCTCAGGGCCGCCAACACTCGAGTACTCCAACGATGGTACCATGGTGTAACTAGCTAGCTCGTCACAAATATCCCCGTTAGTCTACTAGCTTTATGTACCACTACAACTCGCACCCACGTTGTGGGCGCACAATCCCATATGGTCTCATAACCAGCGTCACAACATCAAACAAAGCCAACAAGTTATAAACGTTACTGTACCACCCGCTGCTAGCGACATATGCATCGCATTATGCATAAGTATGTACCACGTCCCGCATGGAACAATTACTTGGTCATACTAACACACAAACATAAACTAACAGCAACCTTCCCGGTCGTTCTGCACTCACACCCTGGGCACACCCGTTTTAGGACGTTCAAGGGGTCCAAATACGGGAACACTTGCCAAATTCGATAGAAATGTTGTATTATTTTTCACGGTTGTGTTGTGTTGGACGGATATGCAATGAAACCATGAAAAGTGTCAGCTCCAACCTGCTGGTACCTCATCATCCTTGATGATGAGGTTGTTGTCGAACGATTGTGTAGAATCTTGTTGGAAATAGTCCCAATTCCCGGGTTGAGAGGTTTAGGGGAGAGATAAACCGTGCGCATGGCTCTAATCCGGACGTTTCGGGGACGCTCCTGGCGGCCACGGGTGTCCGTCCATCTCTAATCTGTTGGTCTATTATATTAGCATCCGACTTAGTGCGCAAAGCAATATCCATGTGATATACAGAAATTGCATCCTGGGATTTTTCTGGGTGGATCCATAGCTGGGTACGAAATAAAGTAACTGATAAATTGGAAAAGTAAATTAGGAAAATAGTAAGTATTATAACTGCGTTCAACGAGCAAGGGGCAAGGATATCCCTAGACGCAGAAAAAAGAGAGCGTTATCAACGTGGAAATCTACAAGGCACGATATGAGCAACATGCAAGGACAAATTGGCAGTCTGACATCCCCCTGAACCAGCTTCAACTTCAAGGTTCAGTTTTTCTAAAAAAAACTGGTTAGTTCGTGTTATCGTCGAGATAATTATAACTGATCTGAATCCTAACTTACCATACTAAGTTGAATGGCCAACTCTAAGTCTCTGTCGAACTGGTCATCACTTTCCCTTCTGCTACTTCTCCCGGGAGTGTCAGTAGCGGGTACACCCACAATCGCCGCTTTTCCCTTTCCCTTGCCTTTTTTCCCCTTTGCGAACTTGATAGGAATTTCCAAACCACCGGGTGACGTAGTGTTACTTTCTAGGTCAAAGGATTCCTGCAACGCCTTCGCTAAGGCTTCGTCATCGTTTGTGGTCCCGGTGATTTCGGGTTCCGGCTGTTCATTTTCGATCCAACCTCCAGGACTACTAGACCCTTCCGAAACTCTTCCGCTAGCGCTGCCCCCAGTGCTTTCACTGTAAACCCACACTTCCTCCTCACCATCCCCAAATCCTTCCCCATAACTTCCACCTCCAAAGCTACTCTCCCCACAATCTTCACCGCTTCCCACGAGACCCCTTTCCTTCTCAAATGACTCCTCGCTAATCATCATTGCATACATAATCATCTCCTCTTCTGTCATACCCTCCCCAACTCCAAATCTTTGCGCCATTTTTGTCTTTGTCTTTTCATCCTCCCACTTAATTTTCTGAATTCTTTCCCTTTCATCAATGATGTCCCTGCCCAACGGGGTCTTCGGCGAATTCGTCCCTCTCCCTCGCCCACTCAAATGGGAAATCCCACCTGCTCTCGCATTCTTTTTCCTCCGCCGTGCACTGCTGTTTTCTTGAACCTTTTCTACTGAGGAGCTAAAACTCCAGCTGCGGATATGTGTTCCTAATGCAACTATTCCTCTCAGTTGTGTTGCATCCGGGTCTAAGAATATAGACCTGGCCGCGAACTGGTTCTCGCCAATTCCGTGTACCGAGGTTGCAGCTTGTGCTAAGCGGCGCCTTGCACGTGTCGAGAATCGGCTATGAATTGCCCTGATAGGCTCAGAAAGCGAAACGAGCGGGTCCCAAGCCTGAACCAGCCCATCTGTACCGCCATGAACAAGGTAGAGAGATGATAGTGCGAGGCTAGATATAGACGGAGAAGCCGTGGAGATAGTGTGCAAGGGAGGGAGGGATATGATTGAAGAGGAGATTGGGTGACGTGCATTATAAACATGAACAGTCCCCGTATCTGTTCCGATTGCGAACAATCGAGAAAGCTGACCGGCTACCTTCAGGGGGGATGATGTCGACGGCTGGTTTTTAGTTCGGGTGAGAATCGAATCTTCATTTGGTGAAAGCAGGGCTAGGTTCGACATATCGATAGCGATAGCCGTGATAAATGCCCAGTCTTTGTTAGTGTTTTTTGGGATTGATAGTTCCAGTTTGTGCCATTCGTCTGGCGGTTCAATCTCATCAGAGGGTCTAGGGACAGGTTCTTCTACTTGTTTGTGGTACCCACGGCCATAGACATTTTTTATAAAAACTTCCGAGATTAGCTCTTCCCGGACATTGTCCAAAACCCGAGTGAACTTGGCAAGCTCGGCCCTTTGTTTGCTAGAGTTCGGACCCTCCTCACCACCTTTGCGGCCAAATATGAAGTTCTGTCCTCCAAAATCGGCCTCGACGAAGTAGTCAAGCCCCCAATGGTCGGAATACGTGACCGCCATAACGTCTTGGTCTGCATGCATCAAAGTGTTGTGATCTTGCATAATTTCCATATCCGGAGCACCAACTTCAGGTGCAAGGATGCCAAATCCAACAGGTGAGTCGTCTTTCTTCGTCGCTGGAATATAATACCAAGGCGTAAATTCCTGCTGTGGCTGTTCCCCCATGTTACGACCGAGCGCCAGCAACCTATTCGGCAGTTTCCCTTTCATGTACCACAATTCCCCGAGGGCATTGACAACGATGCACCAGATCCTATTCCGGCGCTCTCGAGCCTTTGTATACCCGTCGTCGATGCGGATTTCAAGAATAGGGATGCCAGGACAAATCAGGAAGGACATCCATCTATTTGTGGAATCCTGAAACTGGACAACGCCCTTCGAACTTCCACTAGCACTAACAATCCTGTTCCCCGATGTGTTCACGAGTGTATCCTTTTTCGAAATCCAGGTACAAGTGATCGCGGCGTCCGGGCCATGCTCATTAACGAATCTGATCGGAGGGAGGGGTCCATTGGCCCTCTCTACAAAGAAAGAAGGGAAGCCAATCCTGGCATCCCCTATAATTTGTCCCCTCGATTCGGATAAGTCCAGAGCACCGATTCCGTCGGGTGATATGTACTGTAGCCCAAAGGAGGCATATCCCGGATGCCCCCGCTGCTCAACTTCAACATAGCCTGTCCTCGGATCCGAGTAACTGTATAAGCCTGTATATTGTGAAGCGGCAATCACTCTGTTTCGTGAGAAATCGGCATGCAGATGGGTGATGGTTGATTCGTGGAGTTTCGGATTATAGGTTATCATGGAGAAGTTCGACGGATTGTTCGACGAACTAGGCTTGATCCCTGAATTGACGTACGGTCGCCCTCGCTTGAGCGAACGAAGCAGCTGAGTCCTAAGAATATACTCGCTACGGTGAGTGCCTGTGTTGGACAGCCGAGTAAAATAGCGAGCGGCTGCGGGGTAAGCATCCGAGCCCGAATGAGTATTATGCTGAGGAAAGTAGCGAGAAAAGGCATCTTTCCAGGCATGTGGCGAGGTTACGAGGGCATGAAAACGTCGCGAGACGAAAGACACGCTCGTCAACGAGACAGGGTCCAAGAAGGATAACGTGTGTGTAAGGACCTCTAGGGATATTGTTAGACAGAATGCTACCAAACCAGTCAAACATATGCCAAGCCTATAACAATACCATTTGGAAGTCTAGTGATATAAATCTCGCCCTTAACATTGGGACACTTGAATTTCTTGTTTACTATTGATTTGCCCTTTCGGTCGGGCGACGAACGAGACGAGCTCAGAAGTTGTGTAGGCTCCGATCCATTGGTCTGTACTCCGATATTTTCATTCTCTTGTCGGCTAGGGAGTCCGTTCGGCTGGTCATCTCCTTCTCCAGCTGGCGAAGAAGTGGGACTCTCGACACCAAACCCTGATAAGGAGTGGTGAGGAGGGAGAGAACCTGACGGGTAGATTCCATGTTGGTCGGGGTTTGGCTGGGTGGCTGGGAGAGATTGTTGGTTCGGAGCGTTCGGAAAAGTCGTGGATGGCGCAGATTGCATAAAACAGAGGGGAAGGAAACCGATGGGAAAGGTAGTTAACAGTGACCAGGCCTTGAAGCTCGCTGGGGTCACCGGAAGGGTCTTGGGAAAGCTGAAGAGCGAGTAGGAAACGGCTATGGCGGTAGAGGACGTCAGATGTCGGATACGACGAATTCGATGCGGGGAAGCTGCGATTGTGATGGCGATGGCGATGAGGAAGAGAAAGAGGAGGAGAAGAGGAAGAGGAAGAGGAAGAAGAAGAGGGAGATTAGAATCGGAATTGGGATGAGAGAGGGAGATAAGGCCAGCGGGGAGATTGCGACACCACCAAGAACAACAACAACCCCACAACACATCAACACAGGCAGCGCCGCTAACAACGGCCGCCACACCCCAACTCGCAGCCATCAGATCGGATCAGATCAGACCATGTAACTATGCAGATGTAATCGATAAATCGAGAAGAAATTTAGTCTCGAGAGGGTCGGATTCGTAGTCTCGAGGGGATTGATATTAATTGAGGTTACAGAATGGATATATCTCTACTATCACATGGTAATCAAAAGTAACTCGAAAGAAGTATTTCCGGTGGGAACATCTAGGTGAATATCAACTATGAGTCAGGGCCGGCATTCAAAACTAGGTTTATGACCTCTTCTCCCAAATTGCTAGCTGGAGAGGTATATAAGTACTACTAATAGGTTAGGTAGTAAGTAAGTGCAGCGTATGAACTCAGGCAACTGTCAGTCGGCGTTAAGCAGCGCTTGCCTTACCAGGAGGCTCACAAGTCCGATCTCACGATACCTTGCACCTTTCCTTTTCCTTTTTTTTTTTTTTCTAAATTTTTTTATCTAAAATTTTAAGCCTTGCGGCCTCTTAGCCATCAAACGCGTTCAAACGCGTCTCCCAATTGACTACGTGATTGCTGTATTTAGAAGTAGTAGACACTATATTGTCTAATAGAGTACTTATAAAATAGAATCTATAGAATCTCAAAAGTATTCCAACTAATTGTAAAAATACAATTATCTAGAAAATAGAATCTATAACAGCTGAGATTCTAAGTTAAGTAAGATGTTGGTAGTGAATGTTTGTCCAAAGTTTCCCGCTTGAAGAAATCTGGCGAAAATTGTTCTTTTCGCCCGCCACTTTTTCTTCTTCAACTTTTTCTCATTCTCCTTTTTTTTGGTCTTTCTGTCCTCCCTCATCGTCCTCCGTAGATTCATCTCTCCTCACATTAACCCCCGGAGCCCCCGAAATCAGCTCTTCTTCCCGTCCCCAATTACATCCTCTACTCGATATCATCTTTCGACATCATTCTCCTCGTCTTTTTTTGGAATTGTGTTGATTCTCTCGTCGCTGGGTGCCCAGCCAGTCCCTGTCCGGGGACAACCTGAAGTTCAGCTTAATTTAAACTCGAGTTTCGTCGCTGGAGCCTCGTCCGTTCAACCACGGCTTGTCTACCCGTCTGATTTCAAGACAGAACTGCAAGTTACTATCCGGCCTGGATCTATCTAGATCCATCATATCGGACAAAGACTTTTGTCTCTCTCTCAAGCATGTTCAGTCCTTTCGGCAATAGTCCTGCTGCTGCTGCGAATCCGCCTCAGTCGCCATCCGAACCGCCTGGAGCTCCTAGCTCTGGTCCTGTTGATAGATCGAGAACTGCATCACCAACAAAACCGGGACAAGGAACTCTGTTGACAATTCAAGGCAAAAAAATGGCTGCTGCTAGATCTAGAGCACAGGTAAGGATCATGTTTCGCATCCTCGGATTTCATTATCACCATTGGCTGTTGCTGCTGCAGGAACCCTTCTCTGTGTAGCCTCATGGCCCAAAACATCCAAGTCTTTGTCCTAAAACGCGTGAGCTTGCAGATTGCAAAGAATATGCTGGAATGGAAAGAGACAGAAGACTCAGATTGCTAATACTTGATTCCTTTAATACAGACTCCTACGCTAGAGGCCTCCTCGGCTGACACATCGCTCAATATTGATTCAGCAGAAGCTGGCAATGGCAATGTTATCACGGCCTCAAGCCAGAACCCTGTTTTAGCTACCCCCACATCTGAGCAGAAGGACGATAACGGCTATCACTCCTCTTCCCACTCTGACAGAGGTCCCCAAGGCGACTATCATCCTTCTTCTCACTCAGAGCCGGACGACGAAGAAGAAGAGGACGAAGGTTCAGAGTTCGAATCAAAGAAACCGCAATTCATTCCGATCAGAACAACAATCACAGCCGCTCCAAGTCCACAAAAGCCCAACCAAGTAGGCACACCACGAATGATGATAAAACGAGTCTCAATGACAAACGTCACCACCTCACCAATCTCTGGAAGCAAATACGTCAACGTCCCCGGGGTCTTGATCGGCAGTCGAACTTTCCGTGACCGATCTAACATAAGGAAACCCATCTCATTTGAAACCATGCCGGTAGCCGTCTCTAAGAGACGCGGTCTCTCAAAGAGAGAGCAAATCAGAAGAAGTAGACAGGAAGAGAGGAACGAACGATTCGCCATCGCACCAAAGAGGCAATCACTCAGTCGGAACGCGAAGAACACAGCCCAAGGACGATTTAAAGAAGAACTATCAGATTACGACGACCTCTTCTCCTCGGATGAAGGATCCGGAGCGATGTCAGGTGTAGGCAGTGATGAAGACGAAAGGCCAAAGAGGAGGACAGCATCTTCAAGAGCGGCCCCTAAGAGAAGTATCTTTGAGGAACCCGAGAACGAAGACATGACCAGGGCCCAGATACGCGCCGCTCTCACAGCTGAAACCGCTCGACGACGTAGCAACTTCCTTATCACTCACAAAGACACTTTCCAGCCGTTGGTTGGCGATAGCAACTACCTAAAGAAGCTCGAGGAAGAATATGGCAGCACCGTCGAATCACCGATTCCGTTCGAGCTATTAGAAAGCCAGCCCAAAGAGTGAGTCTCTACACCCCATTAAAACTTAGTTCTACCTCAACGCTAACAACTCATAGGATCCAAGCTACTATGAAACCTTACCAGGTTGAGGGTCTCTCCTGGCTTCTTTGGTTAAATAAGAATGGCCTTTCAGGTATCCTGGGGGACGAGATGGGTCTCGGAAAAACCCTTCAGACGTTATCCCTATTCTCCTTTATCTCTTCCCAGGCTGCTAGCGAAATCGACAAATCGCACCCACATCGACCTTTCCTCGTTGTCTGCCCATTGAGCGTCCTTACAAGTTGGGTCAACGAAGCGAAAAAGTTTGTCCCACATTTACGAGCTATGCGACTTCACGGACCGATCAAAGAGCGTATGCGGTTGAAGCGACTGGCTGAGAAGGGCCTAGAGAGCGGCAAGGACGGAAGCGAAAACCCAGTACATCCAGAAAATCCCAAGCGTGGCTGGGATATCATCGTTACCTCGTACGACACCTTCGTAGCCGAGAAAGTCTGGTTCAAAAGGGCCTTTATTTGGCGATACGTTGCTTGTAAGTTGCCCACTTCGGATAATTATAGAAGCTTCAGCTAACCTAGAGCAACCCAGTGGACGAGGGGCACCAGATTAAAAATTCCGAGACGTTATCTTCCCAGTCTCTTCAATCCATTAACGCTGAATACCGTCTGATCCTCACCGGTACCCCTATCCAGAACAACTTGTTCGAACTTTGGTCTTTAGTTCATTGGCTGTATCCCGAAGTGTTCACTAATCGTACATGCGACGAATGGCGTCAGGCCTTTGATCTAACTCGCGGGAAAGTTGACACCAGCTTTGTTGACTGTTCTCGCAATTTGTTGGAGCTTATCATGAAGCGGCGCACAAAACAATCCCCAGGAATCAGTCTTGGCATTCCAGACAAGGAGGAAGTCATCCTCTACGTCCCGCTTTCACCCATGCAGAGGATGTGGTACACAATGATCCTTACAAAACTAGACAATCCTATGCTCGAGCGTCTCTTTAAAAACTCCAAGGATAAAGAGTCCGTAGATAAAACCGCCGCCAAAGAAGAGGCTAGACGACTCGACAATGTCGAAATAAGGGTCGACAACGATGGCGAGGAGGTCACTATCAAGGCGGACAATGAAGAATGGAACGAAGTGCAGGAGGCCGTCAAGAAGAGCATTGAGCAGGTCAAATCCGACCCTTCGTGGCGCAAACTCATGAACATTCTTATACAACTCCGCAAAATTTGCAACCACCCCTATCTCATCCCTGCCGCAGAGCCTGAGCCGTACCAACTTGGACAGCACATCATCACCGCATCAGGAAAGTTCATGGTTTTGGAGAAACTTATCAGACAACTAGTTATCTTACAAGGCCGTAAGGTGTTGATATTTTCCAACTTTACAAAAACGCTAGACATCTGTGAAGAGTTTTTACAAATCATTGGCGGCGATGGCTCTCAATTCGAGTACTTGCGATTGGATGGATCGACAGGCCGGGCGCGCAGAAATCTTAGTATCAGACTGTTCAACCAGGCCGGATCTCCATACAAGGTATTCTTGATTTCGACCAAAGCCGGTGGTTTGGGTATCAACTTGACGAGTGCGACAGAGGTGGTCATGATCGATGCTAACTGGAACCCACAAGCCGAGTAAGTGCCCACAATTCCCTCGATTCTTTTTTCATAATCCCATCCTAACATACCCGATAGCTTGCAAGCAATGGCAAGATCGCACCGTATCGGCCAAACCAAGAAGGTAACTGTCTACAAACTTGTTACACAAGGTACGGTAGAAGAGCAAATGATTGGACGTATCCAGAAGAAGCTGTACCTGTCTGCCAAAGTTACGGAGTCGATGCGCGACATCCATGGCTCCAAAAAGCCAGCCGTTGGCCCCTCTTCTGTCGCGGACGAAGAAGACGACGCGCCTAAGTTTACTATGAATCAATTGATGACCCTCGTCCGACGTGGAGCTCAAGCGATTGCGCGACCCGAAATTGATCCAAAGGAAATGATGGCATGGGACTGGGAAACAATGTTGGAGAAATGCAAGAATTATACGGTTGTGGATCATGACGGAGATGACCAGGATGAAGATGAGACGACAAAGAAGGAACGCGAAGAGGAATGGTTGAATAGTGCTGAGAAGGTAGAGACAAGGCTTTTTGAGGGAAAGAAAATGGGCAAGGAAGAAATGGAGAAGCAAGTCAAGGCTGCTACAGAAGCCGAGCTGGATAGGAGCGACAGACGAGCAGGAAAGAATCGAACTGTCATGGTTGACGGATACGAGGTCTTGAAGGAAACAGTCGGGAACGATCAATGGTTCGTATTAGCCCATCCTAACGTCTAGCCTAGTAAAACTTGCTAAGAGTTCGATCGCATACAGGGAAGCAGTAGCTACCATGGCCGGGAAAGATCCTCGTTTGAAGGATCCACCAAAGCGAAAGAAGGCCAAGATCACCAATCAGGACTACTGCCAAGTCTGTACCGACGGTGGAGATATCGTCTGCTGTTCGAGTTGCCCACGTTCCTACCACTACGATTGTCTCGATGAAGAGCACAAGTACAAGAGTAATGGAAAAATGCAGTATCATTGCTCGCAGCATGAGTGCCACGACTGTGAACAGTACGCATATGCCCCTTATTATCAGACCTCAGACCTCGCAGCCTGCTTACTAACAAAATCTCGAATGTATAGGAAAACATCAGACGCTGGTAACATGCTTTACCGATGCCGCTTCTGTGAACGTGCTTACTGCGAGGATTGCCTCGACTTCGATAACGCTAAACTTATTGGAGACGAAATCCTGGAATACCAACTTCTCGATTACTATGCCATTCCACAAGCCTTCTATGTTGAATGCCACAATTGTGTTGAAAGTCGAAAGGATCCCGAGTACAATGCTACCTGCCTTAACATCATCAGGGAAGCAGAAGAGGAGCGCGATCGAAGACAGAAAGTAAAAGAGGAAGAAGTCGCCGAGGCGAAGAAGAAGGCTGAGAAGATGGAGGTTGAGAGCATGACGGACGGTACGACAATTGCCGGTGGAAGTAGTGGAATTATCACGCCTGCTGGGGAAGTTGACGGAGACAACAACGTCATCATAGTGGATGCCGATGATGTCGATTCGACTGAGACCACGGGCGGAAAGAAACGAAAGACGAGGGGGAAAGCGGCGGTCAAGAAAGAGAATGTTAAGGTGGGAAGAGGCAAAGGTACTCGAAAGGGGAAGAAGGCAAATGTGGACGCTGAGGGGGAAGAAGGCGAAGAGGACGGTGGAGTGAAAGACGAGGGAGAAGAAACCGCGACCTCTACGATCAGTGCGAAGAAAAGCAGGGGTAAAGGGAAGAAACAAGAGAACGGGGTCAAAACCCCTCGGGGCCCTATGCCCAAAATATCAGTGCCAAAGAAGGGTGGAGAGGTCAATGGATCGGGACAAAAGGTCAAGCAAACTGGGTTGGACTCCTTCTTCTCGAAGAAACCAGCCATTGCTACCGCTGGCGTTAGAAGCAGCCCAAGAAAGAGAAAGGACGTCAATCAAAACCTTGGAGGAGACGAGATCAGTGGTACTTCCACACCCGTCAATGGAGCTAATGGGGGCGGTAGCGTGAGTGGTCGAAGCACCCCTAGCAGAGGTGCTAAGAGAATCAATGAAGGCGAAGAGGAGGTTAAGGGCAGGAAAAAGGTGAAGGTCTAAACCCAGCTATCTTCATGCTTCACAGCTGTGGTTAACATCTACACCCTGATTACCTTTATCCTTTTTTTTTCCCTTCCTTTTTTCCCTTTCTTATTCTTATCGCTGCCGTTCCGTTCCATATATCATTTTAATTATTAATTAGCTGGATCGTTTTTATACGAAGGTGTTTTGGTCATTGTTGCACACAGGGATTTAAAATATGGCTTTGCCGTGTGCTATGTATTCTTACAGGTGAAATAGAAATAGACGACGGACGGGTATTAAAACGCAATCAAAACGGGTATTTCTCTTATTATGATGATAATAACAATAATAATAACAATCCAACTGTACGGCAAGAATAAGTCTTTACTATATTCTTCCATATCGATCTATCTGAGCTTTCCGTCTCCGCGTTTTGTCAGGAAGAGCTGATTATGGAATTTCGGCAGCCTCATTCTCTGCCGTGTTGCGACTCTGAACGTACTCCGCCAGCCTCAATCCAGCTGAAACATTTCGAGGCGGGAAGTGTGAATCCTTATAATTAAAGTCTTCAGGTAGGACAGGTAGGTTCCATGATTAGCACATCAATGGCTATCGGTGCCTAAGCCCAGTACATATATTCCCCTTCATTCCGGTGCAGGTTTTATAATTAGATGTTTCTTCTAGACTAGCTAGACGGGAAGTTTTGATATGATCCTGCAAAGGCGACAACGCTACTACATCGATAAATACACCGATATGCGCCCACAGATGCAGATTTAAAACATTCAAACCAATATTATTGCGAACTAAACTTTCCAATATAAAAATGAACGGTTTATACAAATATCGGCTGCCGGCAGGGGCACAGACCTCAAACGAAATCCCACGCCCACCACCCACCGCTACAACCAATTCCAACCCAAGCTCCAACTGCTACCTCCCCGCAGAACTCCAAATGATGATACTCGAAACCGCAGATTGGAAGCTGCAACCAATTCTCGCACAAGTCTGTCGTTTCTGGCGCAATTTCATCAAAACTTCCGCACAAATCCGACTTAACAGATATTTCCCCGTCGAAGCTACAACCTACGGGTTCGACGGTAGTGCGGGAGAAGAAGAGTTCCCCAGACCTCGACCTTGGGTACATAAGTCTTTGACCTATCTCAGACAATTCATCGTGGATAGTGCTGGTATTCAAAAATGTTCATTTCGACCTTGCAAGATTGAAGTTATCGAACGGCGGTCTGGGTATCATCCTTCCTGCGGGGTTTGGCCGGATATGCATTGGGGTATGTTTAAGGATGATCCGGTTACTATATTTCCGGGAAGGGATAGCGGCTCTTTAAAGCTTGCGGAAAGGGAGATCGTGGTCTCTTTCGACTGTTGTGAATTCTGTGAGAGTTTGGGGGATAAACAGAATCAAGTTGTACCCTTGGGACCGGTTGCTAAAGTGGCTAGTTACCTGAGCTTTGTCACCAAAGTGGTGGCTTATGAGATGTCGAAATGCTTGCAAAAGAGGAAGAGGGGGAAGTGGGATGAGGGGACTGTGGTTGAGTTCTGGATGGGGAGGGAACCTATTTTGGTGTTTAGTCCGAGAGGGTGTGATACCGACACTTTGAGGTTGTGGTTTGAAGCTAAAGTGCGGGAATGCAGGATTGATTGGTTTGCATGACATGATTCAGAAAGCTTTCAAGAAGTTAATTGAGATAGTTACTTATAGAATCAAGAAAATTTCTGGCCATTCTAACTGATATCTAAGTAGGTAGCTAAATCATGTACATAGTACGGGCTTCAATCTGTGATTGAAGAAGTTTTGTAATATAGATATGCTTAAGACTTAGGTATCCAAGCCATATAGAATCCATGTTATCAAAACTTATCAACTACCTAGGTAGTTAACGATTAAGTCGGGTATGCATGATTTATATTTAAAAGTTTAACATATATAGTATCTATTACTATTCAAGTACTTACATGCACTCAAAATTACGCCCTGTAATAGAATTCCCAAATCGTCGGATTAAGATCGGATGACCACCAGTTATAACGTTACCGATCTTAGGCTAAGGACTCCTGCCATGGTTTGATCTATAGCAGTGCTATTATAACCCGGCCCTAGCGCAAGGGTAACGACATTTTCCAAGCCGTTTGTAACAGGGGTTAGTTCCTCATTCCAACATTGAACAAAAGCTTAAAGATCCGATCGAAAGACCCGCATAACGTTAGCATGGGACATTTAAGAACCAACTGGCGGTACCTGCTTGGCATAAGATTGCAATTTTGGAAAACCTGCGACTCGCCCATAAGTCACTACTTAAGTACTTAGTCTCTATGCTATTAACCCAATTTTAACCCCCCTCAAAATGTTACATTCTTCCCATATGCATCTTCTCGTTTTCTTCGGTTTTCTTTGTTGCGCATTTCCCTGGCGCACTTTCGCCGCAAATGCCTTCGTCTATCAATACAAAAACCAGAATGCTCATATCGCCTATAAGGGCGATGTCTCCATAACCTGGAACACCTTCACAAAAAACGGAGACCCTTGTACCATCCAAATGGGTCCACAGAATCATTCCTGGTTTTACGTCGGCGTTCATCCAAATTGGGATCCCAACCCGTTTTTTTTCGAACTCAAACACCTTAGTTCCGTTAAATGCAATTCCAGAGGCGAGAACTGCGTCGACTTCGATAGTACCACATCCGGTGGCTTTTTTGTTTACACCAATGATGAAATATACAATCTGGAGTTCGCATCTTCTGTTATCGACCTAAACTTCGATCGTGGGGATTCAGGAGAGTATGAACTGCAACGGACGGTCGACTTTGGAAAATCCGAAATTGGGAAAGTGAAATTCGAAGGTAGTGATGGGTATAGAGTTCAATTGGGAAAAGATAGTTGGTTGAATAATAATACCTACGAGCCTAGCGTTACGCTGGATTATAAGGGGAATAAGGGTCGTCTGCGAGATTTCGAAAATGGATGCTTTCTGGATCCAAAGTATTCCATAGACTTTATGAAGCAAGAATGGTACGACACGTCTCCATTAGATCAATCGGTATTCACCATGCATATATGCATAATAGCTGACTAAATTATAAATCTGCATTTAGGACCGGAATTCACGATGACTTTGGCGTCGACTTCACTTTCACCAATAATAAAGCCAAGGCTTCCTTTTACCTCAAAGCCAATCGAACAGAAATGACCCTCACTTTCACAGGAAATCGCAATGTATCAGAAATCACAAATGAAGTATGGAACTATCCGGAAATTGACTTGGATGCAAGTGACCCCGAAACGCCTGGGTTTGAATGGAGGGGTGGTGGAGCTGTGGCCTTTGGGAATGACAGCCCCAGTCGACCACAGCCCACAGTGGTTTCTCTTGATTCTACTAGCTCTACAGCATCGCCCACTTCAAGCCCAACTTCAGTCATGCAATCCAGCACTAGCAGTGCAGGTATATCCCCAGTACCAAGCACTAGCCAATCTTCGGAGAGGGTAACTTCCTCGGATTCTACAACAACCACCGGTCTGACGAATTCACAGTCAGGGCCGGGTCCCGAGACTTCTGTCCCTTCCCTTGCGATTCGACACCATATCGACCTTAGAGTATTGTGGGGATTCTTAGGTTTGATCTTTGGGATTTTGCCAATGGTTGCGGAGTTGTAATTGTAATAGACAATGATGATCGACACATTTATCATATCTCCAAATTGTCTTCACCATCTGATTATCTGTTCTTGTATATATACAAATTATATGAGTCTAATATTTAGTTAGCGGTGTGCCCACGAACACGACTTGTGTTTGTGTTCCATGCGGTCAGACAGTCATAAGTATTTCAGTGGCCTTTGCTCCCTGCTGCTTTGCTGTATAAAATACCGATCGAGGATGAATCATTGTCCGGCTAATTCATCTGAGTGTTCATGTCTTCAACCATACTGCCACCTTGCATCAGAGACTTCCTCAAACCGTTCCAAACTCTTCCTCCCAACAAATTGCTCAAATATAACCCTCCTACTCTCCTTCTCAATCGTCACAAAATCCACAAGGCCGCATTCACTTTCATGAAGCTTGGTCAAAATCGCTTGAGCCGCATACGAGTTCATTCCACTATTACGTAGGAAGGCTTCCCACTATACCACCATCGAAGGTCAGCTTGTATCTTAACGATTACCCCGGAATTAATATAAGGGAAATATTTAGGAATTGAACACGAACCATAGTCTCTTTTTCTGTGATTTCAACTTCCAAACCAACGTTTTTCCATGGAGTCGAATGGAAATCCATAGTTTTCACTACCCATTTCCCAAGTTCTTGAACCCCGCTTTTCCCACTGCCTGGGATGATAGTGACTTCGATGTTACCAATACCTTCACAGAATCCGATGAATGCTGCAAGGATTGCACAATCCGTTGTACTTAACTCGACTGACTCCACCCCGCTTCCTCCAAAGTCAATAGAAACCCCAACAGCTAAGTTTTCATATCTTCTAGATAGTTCAGATATTCGAGCTCGTATTTCTTCGCATGTTTTTGGAATGGAGTCCCCGCCGCGGGATGATAGATTGGTAGGGAGAGGTCGTCGTCTAATCGTTTGTAAATCGGTCAGAATAATCCCCGTCAGCGGTGAAACAATAATATCCGCCTCTATTGTGTATTCCTCTGGAACTTGGTCTTGTTTTCCAAATATTCTAACAGGAGAAAGTTGCTCGAAATGTCTTTCTATAAACTTGGAATTGGGGCAAAAGGACTTGATGGCCTTGTAAAGGGTACGATTGGCGAGAAATGAGGCGGCGATTATGAATGTGGAAGAAGGGTCGGACGGCAATGAGGAAACTTGAATAGATGGCTGTACTGTTGACGGATCGGTTTGCGAGCAAGAAATGGCTGAAGGTATAGGGGGAGGGGCTGCTGATGAGGAGTGTATTGTAGTGCTTGGGTGGGGCTCCGTGCTACGGTTTTGAAGGGACAGAAAGGATGAGAGATTGCTCCTTGGATCTAGAAGGGGTGCTGCTACATATTTGTGGTTGGTAGTAGGTCTCTGTAACCTCCTTCTTTCGATCAAGCTATCGAGATCCGTCTTGGGTTGGATTTTAGCACACTCAAGGTCTTCATCTTGCTCTTGCCCATTATCCCAGAAACTCTCATCTTCATCTTCAATTACCGTCTCCAAAGGAAGCACTGGAAACACATCTTCGATGCCTTTCCATAATTCCTCTTCAGTTTCAGGAAAGATCGTCTCCGTAACTCCAGGTTGTGAAACAGTCGTATTCCCGATTGTCCAGCACAAGCCTGCAATATCAAGACTCTTTCTATATTCCCAATTTACCATAACTTCCTTATCAATGGCACCAACTAGATCGTCGTCATGAATCCCACCTAAAACCCACGGTGGGGTTGGTCTCTTCCAACTAACAATTGGCAACTCGACACGTAAACCATCTTTGGGCTCCTGTTCTGACTTCGTCGAGTCTTCAAGTTGCTCTTGCTGTAGTTGCATCAAAAAGAACTGTGCACCGGGTTCCATAACCTCAAGGGAAAGCTGAGCCATTGCCGAATGGGTAAGGTAGTCATCTGTGATAACTTCGTCGTCATACCCACCCTCTGAAGGGTCCAAAGATGGTGGGATCAAGAACTCCTCGACAATATCCGAAAATTTTACCTTCTTTGTAGGTCCACATACCTCTGGTGGGATATCAGTTCCAACCGTCTTATCCAAAACGATATTGTGTTTATTTGGACTAGTGAGCGGAGGCGTCAACGGTGTCTCGACATGGAGTTCTTTTGGTGGAGGCCTAATCGGTGATGAACTGATGAGGGGGGCCAATTGAATAGACTTAAATAGTTTAACGGCTTCTGTATCTTCGTCGAGGCTCTCATTCATCAGATTACCGTTTTCAAACGTCGGGATAAAAGGTAATTTATCCCCTGTTTCAAGATTCAAAGGTTCCAACTGCTCCACTAGCTTATTTAGCGGAACTGGTGTTAAAGGAATTAGTGGTACAGGCAGTGGAGACAGAGGTGGTGTAGTATCTTTTGGAATTAGTATCTATGCATACATCTAGTTAGCTCTGTAGCTCCAAACAAGATACCAGCACTCCTATGGAGAATGGAAATCACACTAACAGTTGAAACATCGTAGCAGTCGTCCTCACAATCTCTGGTGGGTTTCTTTTCAGCGTCCGGGTTCTTCACCGTCTTCCTCAAGAACTCCAAAACCTTTCGATCAACTGCCATTCTTTCTCCGGCAAGGTCCGCCGCGATCTCATTTCGTCTTTCCCAAGCCCAATACGGAAATTGTAATTCCCCATCATCGTCCTCTTTACTTGGGACCACTCCCTTCAAAGGAAATCGAGTCAAATCAAGGCGTTCATTAACCGTATTAGTCGATAAACTAGCTTCATAACATAGTAATGGTTCATCGAGATAAAAGTCGTCCGATTTTTGATATCCGTCTTCAGGGTTTTCGGCGTAAACACGAAGCGATATCGTCTTTGCTAACAACAAGCTAACATCTTTGACAACTTCGAGGCGTTCATTGGTAGTTGAGTGAACACTAGTAGTTCGGAATGGTAGGTTTTCAAGGAAGTTGGTGATAAGGTTTACATCATCTTCTTCAGTATCGTAAGGCAGGCATATAAATGAAAGTGGTGATATAGAGGTATGGCCCTCAACTAAATCGTAGGCTCGGGCATATAGCAAAAGGGATTCGTCGTGCATCATGGGCAGGGTTAAGTTCAGAATCAGAGTTAGTCACAGTCACTGGTAAGCTCAGAACGGACTGGTGGATTGAGGGAGTAATGTGATGTGGGGATGAGCCTAGACGAGCGATTGTAGGGCTTCTGTTAAGCTGGAAGGTTGAAGCTGTGTCTGCATATGCTGGTGACTGTGCATCAACACAGCTGGTACGCACAAACATTCTTACGGAATCGATCCCAAACAATCGAAAGGACCATCCTATTGGCGGCGATTTTGGATACAAATACGTCTAACAAGGCTAGCTGAAGTAAAGCCCCGCAAGTTTATCAAAATATTATGCATTACCGTAACTGCTAGTTATCCCCAAAGCTTCCAACAAAGTAAAACGCCGTTCTATGTTGTGAAAGTGATAATATACATTAAGCAGTATGCAGTCCAAGTCAAGTCCAACGAAACAAAGGCACCAAGGTCAAGACACTAAAGTCAAGGCTTTTTTTGAGTAACATAAATGAAAACAGAGAACCTGCAATTAAGATAGCCTTTTAACCACCAGTGAGTCGGCGTATGAGCTCTTCGATATCAACCCCACTATTGGGATTAGCAGGATTGATATTCTCTTGTTTGGCTTTCTCGTCGTCAGTTTGGGTTCCGCAAACCTTCAGTGTTGTTTGTAGAGGTAATCCTGCAGGACGGCGAGGACATCGGTAAAAATTCTGAGGGTTACCCGAAACTTCTGTCAAGATGCTGCAGATTGGCAAGGGTGTCTGGGTACTGTTACAGGTGCCGTCCGTTGTATTTAGTTCGGCGGGGTTCTTCTGCTGCTTGAGATCCCCGGATCGTTGTCTATGGTGGGATCTCAAGGACCTGCTGGGTTTCATATTGCTGGGTAGGAAGGAAAATGAACTTGGCCCAATATCGTTAACTCCGTCTCCAGAAAGATGCCAATGGTTCTACCACCCCCTCTGCTGGGAAACATTGCCGGTACCGCCTTGAGCTCCAGGTCCACCCCTGCCACGACCCATCTGGTTGTTGTTGGTTTGGGCTTGGAAGTTGCCATAGGCGGCATTGGGATTGTTGAAACCACGCTGTTGCTGTTGTTGCTGTTGCTGCTGCTGCTGTCTGTTCGCGTTTCATATAGTTTTGTTAGTGCGTCACGTTGGCTGACTTAAAGGTAAAATGTATATTTTAAGAACGATACTGAGCGTACAATCTCTGCTGTTGCTGCTGCATATACTTCTGCTGCTCGAACCGCTGCTGCTCTTCGGCATAGGAATTGGCCATTTGAGCTTGGAATTGTCCCATCCCTTGGGGCCCGAAGCCGCTGCCCTGTCCGCCGGAGTTGAACATCTGCATGTCCTGTCGGTTTGGAGTATTGTTGCCGCCGGCTCCACCCATCATGTCCATACCAAAATTTGGCATTCCGGGCATCCCAGGGATAGGGGGCATCCCTGGCATCCCTGACATCCCAACTTGTTGCATCATAGCCGCGGCCATTTCGGGTGGTATACCGGGCGGTAGAGGCATCCCATTGGGGAAACCACCTGCCCCTGTGTTAGGCATGTTCGGGGTATTTCCAGCGCCGGCCCCACTGGCAGCACCTGTCATGTTCATTAATTGCGAAGGGTCAAGCATGTTCCCAAACATCATCATGTCCTCCATCATTTTCTTTGGGTCAAAATCCTTCCTCGTGTTTTCCTGTTTCTGGCAATAGGCTGTCCATGTGAACTCGTCGAATCCGTAGTTGAAGTAATCGGAGACGTCAGATCCCGGGTTCCTCCAGGGTTTGGATGGGAGATCATCAATGTTAAGGGAAGTCAGCTTTTCACCGGTAGATGGATGAATGGGTATAGCACTGATATCTAGAGTCGACGTTGCTATAGGTGGTGGAGTCGGTCCTCGAGGGGCAGGTGTCTTAGTGGAGACGAGTGCTGCCGTACGAGGAGCTGGGGAGACGGCTTGTGGAG
Organism: Orbilia oligospora ATCC 24927; assembly: GCF_000225545.1. Lineage (NCBI taxonomy): Eukaryota > Fungi > Ascomycota > Orbiliomycetes > Orbiliales > Orbiliaceae > Orbilia > Orbilia oligospora. Next base: position 1,471,549 of record NW_011645563.1, on the reverse strand, counting down.
CGGCGGCGCGTTCCTTAAGATCCTGGTGCGACACCTGTCGCTGAGGTGCAGCAGAAGTAGTGGCTTGTCGAGCTCCGTAACGAGTAGCACCCTGAGGAGGTGGCGCGACGGCTTGCCCAGCCTTAAGTTCCAATATGAATTCAACATCCTAGGTGAAGTTGATAAAGGCTGTTAGTTGCCTATGGTCAAGTGCATACACAGGGTAACTTGGGGAACAATACATCGTCATCATCCTCAACCTCAATTTCCTCCTCGATTTCTTCTTCATCCTCCTCTCCTTCTTCTCCGCCAGCTCGTGCAGTTTCTCCGCCATTCGCTACATCGTTCATGTTGATATCCTGGCGCGCAGGAGCAACGGCCGAAGGTGCAGGTTTCGGAGTAGAATTGTCATTTGAAAGGAGGTCCTGAACAGTCACTTGATGGATAGGCTGTGCGGGAGGGGATGCATCCCCGTAAAAGTCGTCGTCGTCGTCTTCCATCGTGCTGGGTTCTTATGGTGGTGATGTGGGGTGAGAGAGGATGGAGTTGGGTGAAACGCGACAGGATGTTGCTTCTTGGTCGCCGCCACCCGTATGCAAGCCACAATTCAGTCAGCCACACATCTTGCACGCGTTCCGCCACACGAAATATGATATCCTTCGCCAACCTCACATTAATTTCACATCAACCTCCCAGCAGCAACAGCACCATTGTACCGCGAAGTCATCAAACCCCACAGTAGCGCCCCAAATAGTGACTAGCCCTGCTTTTCGATACTGGACGCTTCCCGTAATCCAACTTAAAGAAGCGATTCTCGCAGACTTCCGTCATGTCGTCGCTTTTCAATCGTGTCTCGAGCACCCCAACTGCCATAAACACAACAGCTGCCAATACATTGTAGGTTATTGCATTCTTTTTTATACTAATGAAACAAAAGGTTGTAACTAACAGAACTTCACTAGTGGTCAAGGTTCAGGTGCGGCAACAGGTGGTTTGGGGGCCAGTGTCGCCGGTGCATCTATCTTCGGCCAGTCGACGTCGCAGCAGCCCCCAGCGTCGGCGGGTCTTTTCGGCCAAAATACCACAACGGCACCATCAGGTGGTCTATTTGGCACCACGGCACCGACAGCTACTACGGTTCCATCTGCTGGAGGGCTCTTCAGCTCCGCTACTACAACAACTAGTGCACCAGCCGCCGGAGGGCTATTTGGCGGAACTACAACGACCCCAGCGCCAGCTGCTGGAGGGCTCTTTGGTTCAACGCCTGCTACCACATCGACTGGTGGAGGGTTACTGGGCGTACCTACGGCTACAACAGCCGCGCCGGTCTCTTCTGGTCTCTTCGGATCAACAACAACACCACAACCAGCCGCTGGAGGGGGACTCTTTGGTGCAGGCTCGGCTACCCCCCAGCCAGCTGCAAGCGGCGGGCTCTTTGGTAACTCAACAACGGGTGGAATTGGTGGTGGTGGCACTAGCGCTGGTGGGTTATTCAGCCAACAAGCGTCAAAGCCCATGCCAACTCTCCTGTATGTATCTTCCTCTTCGCAGGCTCCAGATCGGATTTCATACTCACAATTACTATTCATAGGAGCCAACCTGCAGCGCAACCAAGTACTGGGCTATTTGGTGCATCGGCAGTTCAGCAACCCCAGGCGTCTCTTTTCGGACAAACACAAACACAGACTCAAGTGCAACCTCAGGCCGTAGAGATGAACTTTAGCAATATGAGAGGAACAACAAGATATGAAGAACTACACGCGGATGTACGGTCTCTCCTAGATTTCCTAGACGACTATGTCCAGAAGGCAATCGGCATATCGCAAGAACTTGGCGCTAGATCGGTCACCCACAAGGATGCGATGGAATCTGTCGAAGACGATGTTGAGCATGTCGCTAGGAAACTCGGATTCGCCACAACTTTCTTGAACAACGATGGCCATTCCATCGGCCAGCTTCATAACGCCTCTACCCAACTTATCAATACAGCAACTTTGAGCACAAGGACAATCGATATCCTTAGGCTTCCTATGTCACAACGATCTCACTACCTTTCAACACACCACACATCAAACCCCGAGTATTCGTTGATGCCATACTTTGAAGAGAAGTCCAGTGAACTAGAGAGCAAAGCAACACACTTTCTTGCGACCGTTGGTGAGGTGGAAAAGACCCTGGAGGCCGTTGAAAGAGATGTCGGGCAGGTTAACATGAGTGCTGAGAGTAAAGTGAGGGAGGTTGTTAAGGCAGAGAGAGTTGTATTCTCGGGCATGCTTGCTGTAGCCAGCAAAGTGGCCACTGTGAACGAAGATTTGAAGACATTGACCAGATGATTTACAAAAGAAAAGGTGTTATTTTTCAATTAGATTAAGTCAGAGCCCTGCTTGTTATTTGAGCGATATGATATCACTTTCCCCGTTTTGCACAACGTTTACTATTCTGATGAACATAATGTACAACAGCATTAATACAACTACAAATACTCTTACGTCGATGAGGCCAAAGGATGGCCAGGAGCGAGTCGCTGCCAAGCACCCTATTTCCATCCGCATGCGCATGCATGTCAAAATTTAGAATCGCTCGGTACCACCCGAAGTATCGTTTATAATTATTATCATAATGGCTGTATAGGAGCTGTTCAGGACCTTGCATTCTCCGGAGCTCCGTCGGTTTCGTGGGATCGGGTTTCTTTCGCTACCTCTTGAGATCCTCGAATACCCGCCCTAAGTTGTCCCAGATTCTGCAGAGTTGACGCCGTGTTTGTGTGTGATAATGCTGTGCCACCGAGTACAAAATAAACCAACACCACCAATTGGCTCCCAAATCTCAGCCTGCATATTCGGTTCCGTCCAGCCTCCTGAATGCTTCCCGCAAATCTAACACAAAATGATCTTATATAAGGGACGTTTTTGTCTATTGATTCCTCTGATGCCATCCTATAGACGTTTGTCAGATATCTAGGCATCTACACCGAAGGATCTGTTCGAATATCTTCTTTTATTCTCCTTTCCTTTCATATTTTCTTCTTCTTGCAAACTCGAGATCTTATACGTTTATGGCGCCAATCTTCGACAAAAACGACGTCATGGGATCTGGTTGGAAAGCTCAATTTCTTAAACTGGCTGTGTGTGTGCAACTGCTGGTTGGAATTGTAACGGCGGGGCTGGACCTGCAAATGCAACAGAACCCAGGATTAGAGACAGCAGTAGTGGTTCTCCAAAATATAACACTACAGGTTAGTCCTCAGTTTCTTGGAAAGTGAAATTCTTCAACTGTTTGACTCGAATCCGAATCATCTCTTGACCGCCGACGTATAGCCATACGGGACCTCCTATTATGGCTTCTTGGCAAATGTAACACTTGGTAGGTACCTATAATACAGGTCGTGTCTATTCATTCCAGTTGTTATTTTAAATCAATTCTAGTTGTATCAAATGGTAGCTCACAAAGTACATTATCCGACTCTCAGGAACACCGCCCCAAAATATCACCCTTCGGTTGACTGGAGGGCAGTCAACAACGGTGGTCTCGTACTATGATGATCAATTGTCTCCCTCATATACCGAATGTGCTGATTTCGACCTCCCCAAAACACCAGCAGGCTTCCTCAGCTGTAAACAAAATTACTCCCTTCCAGGTCTGAGTACGAGACAAACGTACTCCCACTGTGTTAGCTGCCTAGTGTACGATATTGAAAAATACAAGGCTTGTATGACAACTCACACCGCAACCTACATGACGGTGAAGCCTACGAGACCACGGCTAATTTTGAGAACTATTCACTGACTGCTGTTGTCCACTGATCCCTTTCCAAGACGACGGATCTAAGTCGTCTACATATAGAACTTTCAATCCCCCTCCCGAGCTAGCTTCTCTAAGAGGCAATGGAAAGTTTGGTTACGATAGATTTTCTTTGGAAGATTTAGAGTTGCCGTCAGTACCCTTTATAGCTGCCCCCTTCGAAGACGACTTCCCGCAACTTGGGTTCGGTATCACTTCTAACGATACAACACCATGGTTTCTACAATCAATCTGGAACCAAAGTCTAATTAAAGTCAAGGGCTTTGGGGTGTACCTTGGTGCATACGGTATTTTATGAGTCCAATCACATTCTAAGAGCAACTCACTGATAAAAAGTTTTAGAGAAAAACTCAAGTCAGATAGTCCTCGGAGGCATCGACACTGCGAATTACAACGCCCCTATGATGGTATACGAACATGATTCGGCCACCAATGTACAAACTCTAGCTCCTATTAAAGTTTACACTGTAGATACTAGTACTTATGAGAATGGCCCCTCTCTAAGGTCTCCGCCAACAGCTTTGTTGTTGGGAGAATCCGATATTCGAGTTCCTGAATACCTTTATGACTGGTTAATACAAAGGATGGGCGTAACATATCAATTACGTGAAAAAAACTCGAACAAGACTATATGGTACACGGACTGCCTAAATGCTAACCACATTACAATCTCGCTTAACATTACATTGCGCAACATCCATATCGCTCTTACTTCGGAGCATCTGATAGGGAAAGTTGACTTGAGCTATGGGGAATGGCAGCATGTGGGAAGCTCCTATGGGGAATCAGCTACGGGAGAGGCGTGCAGAATCTTCTTGGGCCTATCAAAGGACTATGAGCGAATCAATGCCAATGCCCCCAAAGCAGACATCTATCTAGGAGATCCGTTCTTCAGGGCGGCCTATGTCTGGTTTGACTATCAGAATAACCAGACGGGATTTGCAATTCCGAAGCAGGATGTTAGGGCGAGCGGTATTACGGGGATTCGGGCAGATGGCATCGTCGCTACTGTGGGGTGGAATGGTGCCGCCATTTTGGCCCCGAATACCAGCTATCTATCTGGGTGGAATCCGTCGAAATCGGGTCCACGGGTAAATATACAAGTTCTCGCGGGGAGCATAGTAGCAGGACTCATATTTATCGGGGCAGTTGCGAGTTGGGCATTCTGGCTCGTACTCAGGAAGCAAAACGCGCCAGAAATGCCACCGGCTCCAACCGCAGGACTCGAGTTAGAGGGCCAGGCTAAGTTCGAGATGCCCGCAAAGCATGGTAATTGTGAAGTCGTCGGCAGTGGAGGATATCCCAATGAACTTCCAGAAGAGGACCAGCAAGAGTATCGTCGGGAGCTCCTCGCTAGTCATGCATTCCCAGCGGAGCTACCGGGGAGTACTATATTGAGGTCTGGCAGAAACAGCCGTGATAGTCCCTCTTCCCGAGATTCGAATGTTTGATACGATACATCAATTATTTTTACACAAAAATGTCACCATATCGGACGGGATAGTCTAAATATTTCCTGAGAACATCTCATTTCGAGTATAGCTCGCTCAGTTCTACTTCCAGAGATCTAGAACCCGTGTATACGTACTGTAAGCTTAGCCAAACCCAAATTAAGTCTGTACGCCGTAACACTGGTGCATCTCAACCACATGGACTTCACTGAACTAGCCTCGAGACTATCACTGAACTTACATTCTCAAGTATGCAATGCATGCACACACAATATTAATATTCGATGTAACACATTGACTGTAGAAGTAGAGTTAACCGTGTCATCTAGAGATTAATATTGTATTGTGATATGTCGTAAATCGTTTAGGCAGATACCTATATAGGTAGGCTGTATACATATAGGGCTCGATTAGAATTATAATTATAAGGTAATACCTAGCACTTAAGAAGATACCTAGGTATCTGTGGGTAGAGACCGTTGCCCCAAAAAGGTACGAGTATTAAATATTATACTGATTTATAAATGTAGATATTAATATTAAATACTTCTTAGCAGATACTGCAAGCACCTCGACCTAACACCTTCATCTTACATGCATCGCCATATCGTTCTTATCTCAAGATACCGTTAATACCTATAGCTATACTATACTGCAGTACCAGTGCTGACCGAACGACTAGTCATTGTATGCTTGATAGACTCGCTTCACAATGGATATTAGTTTGAAATGCAATTCGCTCGACTGCAGGGCGGCCCTTAATCACCTCGCCGTCGTTACAACATGCAGTCACATCTTCTGCACTACTTGTGCCGATAACCTCCTCACCAAACAGGCAGCATCTTCTCACCACCTCGGATCAATTGCTCCTACCTGTCCAGCTTGCCATACGGAACTGAAGAATCCCGACGATATAGTTAAGACTAATTTAAATCCAACTGACGACTACAAGACGTCAGTCCTTGGCGGTCTGAGCCCCAGCATCATCCTTGAAATAGCCGGACGTGGGATCAGTTTTTGGATGTATCAGACCACCCAAGAGATGTACGTCGGTCTCAACCATCCGAACCCATCAAATGATGATAGATTTACTGATAATATACCTGTTTATCAAGCGTCTACCAAGAGTATCTCTCCAAAACGTTGATGGAGAAGTTCAATCAACTTAGTACCCAGTTCGACAATGTAATCCACGAAGCCAACACTGAAATCAGTGCTCTTCAGGAAAAGCTCAAAAGTATGTCATCGTTGAAGGTCGAATAAGCATTTGCTGGTGGGAATAAATCTAACAGACTTTCTAGCCTTGACGATCGAGAATGAAACCATCTCCCGCAAAAACCACGAGTTAGGCGAAGCCCTCCGTGAGAAATCGCGAAAGCAAATCGAGATCCAGGAAAGATATGACAAACTCAAACGCAAGAGCTTGGTATCGCATGTTCAAACGGCAGCCACTAGTTCTGCCGATAGGGCCTTGAACCATGCTCTCGGTTCGTTCCAAGGCCCATCGAACGGCCCAGCGGGATCGGGTGGAATAAACAACGCTCCATATCAGCAAGGCCAACAAGCGAGAAATAGTGGAGCCGGCCAGTTGCCATTTACTGAAAGAGAAAGACTGACTATTCCGAGCGGCATGGGGAGTATCGAGAGGAGGGAGGGAAGCGTTAGCGATGGGAATAGTGAGAGTGGAAGAAGAGTCGGTACATCCGCCTCACGGTCGCGTATTCCAATGAACGGAAGAGTCGGAAGCGCTGGGTTTGGAAATTGGAATACCGGACCGCCTAGAGAGAACATTGGTACGTCAGGAAGTTACTCCGAAATACAATTACCCTGTGCTAACGTCTATATCTACAGCTGGTGTTATGACCCCCATAAATGGTCAGAGCCATCGCCAACGACTTGGTCTCGTCGATGGAGGGAATAATAGCATGAATCCTTCTGGGTGTGGTATGATGCAGGGCTGGAATGCAAAGCAAACAAAAATGGGGAATTCCAGGCAACGACAGGTGCTAAACGAGATGCCAGCCAATGTGGGGTGGCATGGGTCTCGTTGATCAAGTCAAAAATATTCCTGGTGAATGAGACCCAAACGGAAGGTGACGAGACAGAGCACATTTGGCATTTATACGGGCCTGGACTCTCAAGGCTGCTCGCACTCGTGCTGGTTAAGATACATACTAACTGCACTTGAAGAACCTCGCTATAGAATGTATATTTACCCTCATAATATAGTAATCTATGAAATCAACTATGCAAGCGCTTGCTAGTCTGCTCTGTGAAACTACAAGCCTCGTGTTCTAGCAGCTTCTTGATGTTCTCCTTCCATCGTCAGCCCTTTCTTCATACCGAATGTTCTAAACCAGGTCAGGTACAGCACCAATTTACCTTACACTAGCTTCTGTTACTCGGCAACTGCCTACCCTCCGATGCGGTTCAACAGACCGCAAACTGCGATGTCGAGCTATCTTGCCAGTTGAGACGCGTCTTGGCGGGACTCCCGTCGAAATGCTCTGATGAAGCTCCAATGAAGTCTTACAAAACGATCAACAGCGAGAATCAACAGCTTTCCCCCTCATTTTACTCTATCAACCAGTTCTCCGCCACCGTAAAGCCTTTGTTCAACATGAATAGCATTCGAAACTCGAATTTCAAGGGGTACCAGGCACACTTTTCTATCCAGTTCTCCTTCAGCATGCTGAAATACCGCTACCCCGTAGCGACTTGGAAGGCAGATATTTCCAACCAAACCAAACCACCAAGCCGGCTTCATGCATCAACCGGATGGCACGGGTTAATCAAAACACCCTTTTAGGAGCAATGGAGGAAAGATTGAGGCAATAATGGCCAATCGACTTGGTTATGGAATTCTTGGGTCGTACCAATTGTGACAAGATGGAAGAGCCATGTTGATTGTTGGAGATATCGATGTCTTCGTGTCACAAGCTCCCTGGCCCTGAAGGATGATGAGAAATTTCGCCCACCTGACCCCTCATGACCTGTGACTGGAAGTTTGGATCAAGTCTGAAGGCATTTTATGATGGGTTCCCCCCATTTGCCATTACTTCTAGGTCGATTCAATGCAATTTATCTCAGCTCTATTGGAATCACGCGAACAATACCTCGAGTCCAAAGCTCATTTATCTAGAAAGCCTATTCAGAAATCTCATCCATCACGCCCGAAGGCAGCACATGGTATTTCCTTCATTCCCTCAATCTCTCAAAGCAAATCGGTCCTATTGTTCTCACCCACCTATTAACCTTCTCCCGCACAAGAATGGCAATGCAACAATCCAGCGATATTTATGTTCCGCTCGATATTCAGTACTTGATACTTGAAAGTGCAGACTGGGACGATCATGCAATACTTGCACAAGTTTGCTCTACGTGGAGGAATTTCCTTCAGACATCACATACTGCCCTCGACAAGCGGTACCAATCTATTTATGAGATCTTCCCCGTTATACCCTTGGGTAGTCAATTCACAACGCCCAAGATACATAGAGCTCTATCAGGACGTTATATGGTGCTGGGATCCGGCTTCGAGTTCAATTTCTGTCATTGGGTGCCCTTCGGAGCCAGCCAGTATAAAAGCCATGGAACAATACACCAGGAGGCTAAGTTCATCGGCTTCTTCTCTAAAGACCCCGCAATGAGACTTCCTTCCAGGCCCGGCGATCACATCAACATAGCGACTCGCAGGGCCGATATATGGTTCCAACGCAACTTCGATCAGGGGTACCCGATGTCCCTCGATACTGGGGGCAGCATCCCGACTGTTGGGCGACTTCTTTACGGTGCACTCAGCATCGCAGAAAATGGGTATACCGGCGCCGACCACGCCGTCACTCTTCTGGAATGTTGGGCCCAGGCCTTCTACGATCCTGTAGTCTTTGGGATAGCGTGGCGAGTGCAATGTATATTAGGGGGAGGCCCTCCCTATCTGGACCTTAGTTTCGACATTCAGCAAGTTGGTACGGGACGGAAGGAAGGAGCGACCGCATCGTTTCTTCAAGGAGTGTCGCCGTTCTTTACCCCATTAGTAGTACTTCTTCTTCGTCAGGCTTTAGCCTTTCGAACCAAGGCGGCCCTTATGTTTAGTTTACAGAGACTAGTTCCTACACTCAGCAGGACCACGTGGGCTACTGGTATTTGCAGCTTCCTTGCCCTTTTATTTTTCCTTCGAACGGGGTGGTGGTACCCTCCTCCCGCGTTTTAGTTTACTTTTACCCCGCTCCCCTTCATGTTATCAGAATCAGTGCTTCTCCTTCCCCCTCACGGTACTTGTATCATTTTAGATTTACCCACAAAGACGCACGATCGCGATAAATCTTGCTCTACGTGTTTATAGATGTTGGCACAACTTTCACAAAGATTGGCGATCAAGACTTCGTTTGAACCTAGCTAGAAATACCAGCCATATCAACCTAGTTATGATCGATGCGGTCAAGCAAGTACGGTTCACAAATTAAGGGACCATGTTACCGTGTCCACCTAATCACCTCAATGCTTGATTGTGTATTGTCTGCATATCTCAAATCAATGAACAATTCTACCTGAGATCCAACAACTCGGTATTGCGATTTGCCATGGGATCGAAATGGCTTCGCCGGCCCCACCTTAGATCTTATCTGGTTTACACCAAGACCCTCACCGAAGCTTTACATCGTATTTAAAGAAAAATTGTATAGATTTAGAAACTTCAAACTCAACTAAAATGGAAGGCTAAGCCCCCAGTAAGACCAATTTAGAGACAGGAATCCAACGTCTCTTGGGGCCCCAGGCCAAGCGTTTCGATAAGTGTATAAGCCACATATATTTTATGAAGTCACGGACTACTGGTCCATGAAACGTTACGAAAGGGGGGGGGGGGGGGAATTATAAAAAAATATATATATATATTTAAAAGATGAATTGCGGGCGGAGTCTAAGATCGTGCTAATCGTAGCCTTGAGGCCATGTGAGCCCTACTCATCTTGATTTGGGTCCCTGGGGCCTTTGAGATGAGAAGTACTTCCACGATACTTGGGTTCAGGGTAACCAAAATTATTATTCCCGGGGCCGAACCAGTTCTGGAACCCAGCTTCGTCTATTTCCGGGTCGTCTTCATCCACGTATAATAAGGGATCAGCCACCCGACCAGAACCGGGGGTCTTAGTTCTCTGGAAAGTCGGAGGTGGGGTTTCCGCGATGAATTCAAATCCGCTGAAGGGGCCCGGACGATTGGCTGTGGGATACAGTCTTAGGGCATCTGTGAAGGTAATCCAATTATCCAAGCCGCCGACGCGCGCACCAGCATTGAACCGGAACCCCTCGTTAGAGTTTTTAATTGTTTCCGGTAAGTTATCTAACGCTTGTTGGTAATCCGCCACCGAAGCCCCTGTTATTGCGTCTGGGTTGTCGTGAAGCTGCGCAGTACAATAGCATCCTAAGTATCACAATACGTATCAAAATTAGTAATCAGGGACCTATCGATTGATATATCCAGAAATCCTTACCATAAACTAATGCGCATTCCTCCGGGTATGCGCGTCGAATGGCACAAGCATGTCGGACACCTGAGCCCCTTCTTACACTTCCTTCTAAACCCACTACGGGATCAAAATTCCGCACTATCTTTCCTTCTTCGTCGCACTTACAAAAGCTCTTTACAAGACGTAGTGCGTCTAGTTATGGATCCCATCGCTTTGTCCCTTGAGGCATACTCTTGAAAATTTGGCCAGTCGAGAAATGCCCATCGTGGTTCTGTGTTTCTAGAAGATTGATAATTGGCCTCTGACGATCTACATTCTATAACCATCTTTCCCGAAATAAAATAGCTCGGGGGAACATCTACTCTCAAGGATATATTACTGATATGGCTTTTACCCTCGTCGGCATCAACTTGGTCCGAAGTTGGTAACGAGGTAGATGAAACCGAGGCCTCTAGTGAGGTTGGAACCAATGATGGGGTCGATACTGAAGTCCCATCTAGCACCGAGGCTGGATTTGGCACCGCAGTAATAGTTAAACTTGTTGTTGCTGTTGCTGTCGAATTCGCATCGGAGACGTCCCTTTTATGAATCAAGAACCCAGACATTTCTAGGGAGCCTGTGTTTGAATTCGTGCTCCCTTCTAGATCTTTGAGCTTTGAAGAACCTTCTTCCGAGTCAAGCGCCTCGTGGCAGTCCAGTAAGCTTTCTACATCTTTCGGATTCCCAGCCGCGCCTAGTTTATCGTCATCTACAAGCTTGGCTGGATCTAGTGTATTAGTCTTAGCCATTTGCAAAAATGAATATCGGACGAGAGATACTAGTCGGAAACTTACAAGTGCTAAGACGCGGAGTAGATATTCCCACCGTAGGTGACCTTTGACCAGGATCATTGAACAAGTAAAGGGTAAATTTTCTTGGTTGCTGCTGTTCCTCGATGTGATCGATTTTACTAGCTGCTTTCTTCGAACTAGGAGCCGTCGCTCTGTTACGAGGAGCGCGAATCACTTCCGCTAGGGTGTGAGAGTCCTCGATGTCGAGGTTCGACGTCGACTTAGTTTCTTCAAGTGGAGTTTGATTCAACTGATAATAAAAAATTGCCGTGCGAGAATTTTTTTTTCAGTGGCTTCAATTCATGTAACTCGAATGAAGGATTTTCAGATTTCATTTCGCAAGGGTGGCTCTGCGTGCTGCTAGAGGCCTCTTAAGTGAGGTATTCGAATATTCGTGAGCAATAGCTTAGAGGGCTGCAGACGATGGGAGTAGGCGGTCTTACTATGGCAAAGTGGAATCGAGCTTGTCTGAACTACTAACCCAATTCCGATCAAGAGAACACGGAGAGCCCGAGGCTGCATGATGGATAATTTAAAATTAATCGGCTACTATAGGTGCCGCTTTGTATACGGGAACGGCAATATTCAATTGAAAGGACAGGAAATCGATTCGACTGAGGGATAGTCCGCAGGAACAGTATAATTTCGTGTAGGGCTTAATTATACCAACTTCTGCAGCTATATAATACAAACGACAAATGCATGGTCAATCTCAATTACTCAAGGGAGAATAGGACACTATAATATCCAAAATTCAAGCTGACATTCGTAGAGAAACCTTGATCAATATTGATAAGACACCCTTGCAATATCAGTTACGGATTGGTTACAAAACGATTGAGGGGCCCAACATCACCGTTATAAAGTTGCTAGATCCTATACTATACTGTTGCATATGCAGATGCGTAAATATCATCGAACTACAACAATCAATCCAATATGAAACGCAAGATTGGCATTTTTATGCACAGCCTAGCAACTTCTGTTGCAATGTTGGGGCTGATATGACTATCGAGTGCTATCAGCTAAGGATTTTTCCATTTATTGATCGAGATCTCGAGAGCGCTCACTAGGAATAATAACAGTACCAGTGCTGAAACCCAAGGGATACTACGCCTCGAGCTTGCCAACAATCTACAGCTTCGTGATTGATGAAATCTAACTATTGAGATTACTATATACCTCGATCTTCGTATTCAATCCAACCACCCGCTTCTCGTGGCACCAAAATATACCCCTGAGGCAATGATGTCGGTGTTATTTTGAGCCAAAATATATTTTTTTTAGCTTTTCTCCACTTGTATCCTGCCGGAGTTATATACACGGACGGAATACACCCCTTTATTTGGCTGGGTATACTATACTTTTCCCACATAGGGCTCCCAGATTTGAGGCGACAGTGTTCCTATATAGTATATACATATACCTTCCATGTATGCATCTGAACACAATCTTTATACATGTATGCTGTGAATATTCAGTTTTAGATCTGTAACTCAACGCCTATCTTATAGATTTGAACTTAGTGGGGCATGTATACGGCGAAGTAGATACAAGAGAGGAATCCAAAGATCCCCAATATTAATTGACAATAGGCCTAGATGAACACACATCTAAACATTTTATTGAGTGAACAAGGAAAAGGAAGAGAAGAAGAAACCAACCACCCATACACTCCACCAATAGAACATACATACGCGGTATAAGGATCTAGAGCCGGGGGGCACGTAACCTCTAATTACCACCTTTTTTACGCCCATCATATGGCTTGGGATACCTACCACCTTTGGTACGATCACGATATTGTGGCTCGGGATAACCAAAATCATTATCACCGGGACCAAACCAATTCTGGAACCCAAACTCGTCGATCTCGGGTTCGGTTGGGTCCGTGTAGTCGTGATATATTCTACTGGTGCGCACATGCCCAGGTGGCAACGGCCGCTGCACCCGCCGCGGCCCTACCTCATCCAACGGAGGTGCGGAATCGATATCGTTTGTCTGAATAGGTCGATTGGAGAACATCCTTAAATCTTCGGTATATGTTATCCAAGCGTCTAAGCCACCAGTACGCGCCCCGGCGTTGAATCGAAATCCCTCATTTTGGCTTTTCACTGTTTCTGGTAGACCATCTAATGCTGCTTGGTAATCGGCCACCGATGCCCCTTCTACCAAATCTGGGTTGTCGAAAAGGTCTGCGGTGCAAAAACAACCTGTAAAATATGAATATGATGGGACACGTTTTCGTTAGCGGTGCGAACTTATTTTTGCGAATTCGACTTCCCTGACAAGCTCTACTTACCATAAACAAGTGCACACTCATCAGCGAACCGGTTATTAATATGTCCGGAACAGGAATGATGGACCCCTGACCCCCGTTTCGCACTTCCCTTCCTCATCATTACAGGATCTGGATTCAACACCATCCTTCCATCTTCGTCGCACTTGCACAGCTCGATGCAGCTCCTACGACGAGAATTTATTGCCCCTATTGCGTAACCTCTTGTGGCATACTCTTTTTGAAAATCAGGCCATCTGAGAGCGGCCCACCGTGGGTCAGAGCTTTTAGAAGCATCATACGTGATTTCCGCCGCCCTGCATTTTATATTCACCTCCTTGATGAAAAAACTCTTGGGAACATCAACTCTCAATGATATGTTACTTATGTGGCTTTTCCCTTTCTCTTCTTCAGCAGCTACTTTTTCAGCTGTGGATAAGGGGATAGGTGAAGTCGAGATTGCCGGAGCTGATACTGAAGAGCTAGTAGAAACCGTCACGATCACTGGTTTTGAACTTGGTGCCGTAATGAGGATCGTGCTTGATGCTAGTGTTGATGCCTCGTTTACCTCCCTTTTGTATATTGATTTTCGAAGCTTTTCGCGAGGGATTGAATTTTCACTCCCCTTATTTTTGCGGTTTTCGACAGCATGTAGAATATCATTCTCTACAATGCGATATTAGCTATTGAGCGTAGTAAATTAACGTTGACGTCTCTATATCTGTCGTTTACTTACGAGGGGTAAGATGTGCGGTAGAAACTCGCTCTGTGGAGAAATCGCTACCAGAATCATACAAACGAAAGTCAGAGTTTTCCGATTTCTGCTCCCCGGTAAGATTACTTTTGATATCCGTTTTCTTTCTAGCTGTGGTGGCTTCGTTGTTGGAGAGAAAAATATCTTGCGCTTGGGGGTTAGAAACCCCTATTTCAATCTTTGATTCCGTCTCTCCGATTGAAATTTGGTTCTGTGAATCAATTTTGGTGATATTATATCCTTTCCCTGGTGACTTCATTTGGGCTTCCAATGAAATACCCCTAGTGTTTTCGTCGTAAGGATGCACTTGTATATTGCCTTCAAGATTAGAAATAAACATTCTATGAGCAGCAGCAGTCTAAAAATGGAAAAGGCACATAGGCTTACTATGGCAGAGTGGAACCGAGCTCGCTCGGGCCACTAGCCCAAGCCCAATCAAGATAATCCGAAGGGCTTGGAGGTGCATCGTGGATGGCTTTGATCAATCGGAGCTTCGAAGGCCGCTTCCGGACCGGCGTTGCAACGTTCAACTAACTTGAAAGAAAGAAAGCCAGAGAATCCGAGGGAGACCTAGCTCGGGAATCTGATTGAGGAACAACAATTTTGGTATAGGACCTTTTGACGTTAACGAGACTTTACTACGAGAGATATTTATTGACCCAAAAGCAGAGGGGAATAGGAGGTATTATGTATATTAGTCTACGCATCTCTTTGTGATAGCAGGCTACAAAAAAGCTTTGATGAGTTAGTGGCTTTTAATTTGTACTCTGGTTATACGTAGTGTAGGCCAAATACTAGCACCAAGTTAGGAAAAATACCCAACTACCCTCCGAGCTCCTAAGCTAGCATGAGAATGTGTATTGCCACCAACTCTCTTGCAACGTTGGTTACGGATCAGTTACAAAACGATCAAGGGGAATAACATCTTCGCCGCTGAAGCAAGCTCAGGAAGGAACCTGCTCAAAATGTTGCTAAGAAATAAAAAATGCGTTGATAGAAACTTTATGGTGGATCTGTGAAATGTTGGTAGGACATGCAGGTGTCATTTTTATTGCTACTAATATGATATGATATATATGCTCTGTGAAGTAAGGCTTGTAATTTAGTCCGGGATGGGCTCGGGCACGCTCTACGCTGTTATATACACGCTCGCTGGGCATACCAGCAGCCTTCGCGAGTGGTGAAGACGGCCGTTTGTGGCATATCAGACCCACACATTACTCATTTTCTCAGCAACTTTCTCAACAGCAATTTTTGAAGAAATACTACCTAGGTAAAAGAGTATGAAAGTCTCGATTGAGCAAAGTCGTTAGTATACTCTTTCTCTTCCTTGTGCAGAGCGGATACCAACGAGACCAGCGGATACCGCTTTTCCTCTACCTTGTATAAATCTATATTGATAAAATGATAAATCTTAGTCACCGATGAGCTTATAATTTTGGCTTGGCCTGATAATTTCGGTTTAAAATGATATGATCAAAGCAACAGCTGCTACCATATATCAAGTCCTACAATGCAATTTCAGAATAGTATTATTTTCGACCTTATTCGTGCATCGTGCATTTACGTGCGTAGCTAGCTAGCTAAAGAAGAGCGTGTGTATATGTGTATAAAGCGTGAAGCGGGCCTGCATTTTTTATGCACAGTATCCAACAACTATACTAGCACAGTGCATCAAATTTCGTTGCTATTTTAGAGCCGAAACCTTTATTGTTTATACATTTAGCGCTTCATATGATCATACTGGATCCAAAAATTCAAAGCGTTGGAGATTAACTAAAAGAATTCTGGTATTCTTTTAGGATATCAATTGCGACTTAGCTTTGCGAGATTTAAAAAGTCTGGATTGTGTAATTGGATCTTATCATTTTATGATGTAGGCGTGTACCATCTATATCTTGAATACCGGGTCTCGAGGCTAGAACACCGAATAGCCACAGACCCGACCACGACACTAATTAACGATCAGCATGCGCAAGAAATGAATGAATGTGTTCTCAAGTTAATACTACAGTGCCCGATCCATACGCATTGAGATATCTAATGTTGTATGGATGTTATATTCAACTGGCATAAATAGATAGCTTACATAAATAATAACCTCTTGTGCCATAAAACATATATGTCATTGCTTGGACGGCCTGCATACTGTGCATAAACAACCAACCAACTTGCAGTTTCTCGTAGACTGGACTTCTTCAATTTCACGGTTGTAAGGAGGTATGACGATGTATTAGCATTAGGCGACAGACTAATCAACAGAGTGATTTCACGCTAGCTGCTGTATTCGTGGTTTTGTCCTATTTTAGATATCCATGTTAAAGTTATGAATGGTGCTATATTTCGGGGCTCATAGGCTTTCAGAAATCACCTACTGAGTTGGATACAACCGCCCCTTTGCTTAAAACAGCCAAATTAAATGCTCATTTTCTAGACTTCAATCGAATTTTACTCGCCTTCTTGTAATATTTGGGCCAGCTATTCGATCCTGTTGAGCCTTCGATCAGGGCATGTGGCATAATCCTATTGCATATATTGGTTGTCAAAATAGTTTGTGGCAAAGTATTTAGACGATATCATTCCAACAGTATCTAGTAATCCACCTCGTGAAGTGATCGATGTTGAAACGCGGTTGCAGTAATCAATCTCGTAGCCTCGAGACCAGTAAATCTCGGCTATATATAAAGTTTGGTTAGAAATGCATCTGCCCCCGCTAGTGAGGGATGCAAAAAGGAACCGGGAAAAACGAGTTTATGGGCTACAATATCATTATTAAGGTTTGTCATCTTTTTTTGGGTCTTTTAAGAGGGTTCTTGCGAGTTATGGTGTGGTGGCGATTAGTTGGCATAGGTGGTTGTTAGTGAATATGGATATCAAGATCATATCAGATATCAGTCCTCCCTGTTGATCCAAACTAGTTCGTTGATCCTAAGCTACAATTCGTGATCGATTATATGAGATAAGCACTTCGGCTCGGACTGATTATCTCAGCGACTGTGAGATAACTCGAATACTCACATCCACTGAGGTATACTTATATGGCTTAATTATAAGTATAGATAGCAACGCAAAATGGGCGGGGGTGCGTGTTGCATTATTTAGGCGGACATTAAAAGGCCAGGCGTCCAGAATACCACAAGTGTCTGTGTTGCATGTTTCGCTGGGTTGGGGGGTACGAGAATCCAAATCTGTCGAATTGCTCGATTTGGATACCCTGCACATGTAGCCCGAGCTCAAGCTAATGTTCAATAGTCTCTATAGACACATCTATCGATGTCAAGCCATATTTTGGTTATCAATATCGGAAGTTTGCAGCCCGACGTGCAGGCGGTTCAAGTTGTCTTTGACTAACTGCTACTCAGCTCATGCGCCTTATGTAGATTCCTACCACCTAAAAAAAAAAAAATCGAGAATCTCGAGGCGATGACCGTGATAATAGAAATATTAATATTTGCTGACTCGGAGGTTTTTAG
Source organism: Orbilia oligospora ATCC 24927 (assembly GCF_000225545.1). Classification (NCBI taxonomy): domain Eukaryota; kingdom Fungi; phylum Ascomycota; class Orbiliomycetes; order Orbiliales; family Orbiliaceae; genus Orbilia; species Orbilia oligospora. The sequence continues at coordinate 1,453,515 of NW_011645563.1, read as the reverse complement.
GCGGAGAATGAGTGTATAGTATGCAAAACAAAGCACATCCAACACACCCAGTTTGCACTGATATTCATAACGAAGGTAACGACGCAACGCAAGACAATCCTCACGCGGCCCCGTGAACTTGCGAGCGCGGCTTAAATTTATAAATTGTCGGACTCGAAAGTTTAATTGCTTAAATTCCATATTTCATGAAATGCTGTTTTTTCTGGCATACATCCAAGTTTCACTGCAGTATCGGTGTATATCCTAACACATCTGGTCGTAAGTATGTACATCATAAGTTGCAGGCGGGAGCTGTAGCTACTATGTGCTTGGTTACTGGACCACGAGACTATGTATTACTTGCATAGAAATATCTAAACGTATTCTAGTTTTCCGGGCTGTAGCCGGACACTATTAAATGTAAGGACCCTGATTATTCCTTCAAGCAAGGAGTTTGGCGTAGAGGCGCTAAAATAGATTTCAAAGGAGCAGCGTAGCATCATATGTCTTATGATGTGATACTCGATCAAGAGAGCCAATCACGATAAATAAAAATCTCTAGCCCAATCTCAACCGCTCAAATATGTGGTAAGGTCATATCCGGTTACATTTAAATCGACTTAGCTCGAGTATGGATGCACTAATATCTAAAGAATCTGGTGCGTCATGGCTAGTAAAGATAATGGACTAGTTATTCGGCGCAGTTAAAAGCAGAGGGAGTCCGGACTCCTAGTTCTAAATTACGAGATGAATATTAGGTGAATGATACCATAAGAGGGGCTTAAAAAAACCAACTCAAAGCCACGAAGACATACCCGCCAGGATACGCATTTTCTTTTGTCGGAGAATCTTGGTTATTTAAGTCTTGATTTTGTTATACTGCAATATGCATGGGGCGTATTAGATGTTTTTAAACCGAAGGCGTAAAAATATCCTAAAGAAAGTTCCGACCTCTATTCAAGAATAAAATAGCCGACCTCCCTCAATGACTTCAAACTAAGTCGAAATTGATCTCGATACTCCGAGAGTATGCTCTAAATATCACAACGTCATCGTTCATGCAGCCAGCAACCCTATAATTATTTGTGACCAGCAATTTAGTGCTAGCGTGCTCGGGTACGCGTATACGAGACCAATTCCCTATATACCTAATTATAAACAATCTAAATCAATATCACTTGAAAGCCTCGAGGAATGATGGTATTATTGATATATTATCTACAACTTTGTCTAGTACCCAGCCCCATCCCAAAGAATCACAGCGAGGCGCATGAGAATTCTCGTGTACTCCTATGTACCGCTAGCTCCCCGAGGCACAATAGATTCACATGCACAAAAATTGGTTTAAGATTATCTCGGGGTCTCAACACGGGACTATCAATGCAATTGCGATCCCGCAAGCGGCTCATCCCGAGACGGGTGGAATCAAAAGGTTAGACTAGGTTTTCTTTCGCTTTCCTCCATAGCACAACCATGTTTCTAGTAGCTCGGGGCCCATTGAATCGGTGCATTCACTGTAATTGACCATGGTAGCGAGGTCGCGCTGAAAATATCTATATTTAGGACCGTGATAGGGCTAGTACTGTGCCCGCCTTGGCTAGAACCACTAGTTTTGAGCCTTCTAACAATCTGAAGATTTTAAATTTTAGAATACCTAAATAATTCTACTGTTTATTTCTAGCTCCACTGCAAGCTTTCCTCTATATGGATCTAGAATCAAGATTTTTGCTGTTGAAAATCGACATTTATTGCGTGTAAAACTAAATTCTATAGATGGCCTCGGAGTCAAGCACCATAGGGTTATTTAAATTAGCACGGTGCTAAGATCTTCTCGAGAGGGCTTTCTAGATTCATAGTTCGGCCATTTTGAATTTGTGGTTCGTCTATTTAAAATTTCCTATGAAAATTGTGCCTGAACTTGCCATCATATGGACGCGCGGGTTTGTGCGGCAATCCCCGACATTCAGGCACGATTAGAAATTCTTCTTGTCTTTTCAACGAAACTTACGTAACTTCTCCAAATATTTTGATAAAATAGAGATACCTAGAAATACCTACTTGAAATGAAAAGGCCAAGTATTTAAAATAATTTCGCCCTGGTAGTATCAGAATCAAACTTCTGGATGGCAGGTTCCGTACTCAAATATCCTAGTCACTAGCACTAACAAATCAGTGCACCACTGACACACAATCGATTAGTTAAATCACACTTACTTCCCCAAGTCGCCCATATATGCATATATATCGATCTGATTTTCACTAACTACTATGCAACTATATATTACAATATATCTGCCTAGTGATAATAAGTTATATTACTTTATAATAACATCAATTGCCAGATATATATACAAACATCTTTCGTTATATTTTAAAGCCTCGACAATGGTCTCCACTCCGCTTATCAAACTCTCAACGGAACCCAGTCGATCCCAAGGCTTTCTCCAAAAAGTTGCCGAACTGCGCGCCCAGGGTGTCGGAGAACACATCTCCCTCCCCCAACTAGTCGTCTGCGGCGACCAGTCCGCCGGGAAAAGCTCAGTACTCGAAGGTATAACCGGAATACCTTTCCCCCGTAACGACGGGGTATGTACCAAATTCGCCACGGAAATTACACTATCTCACAGTAATAGTGATAAAACGGAAATCAAAGCTTCCATCATCCCTCATAATGGTCGATCGGCGGACGAGAAGGCTAAATTCGATTCGCACAAGTGGGACTTGAAAGACTTTACTGAACTACCGAAAATTATCAGCCAAGTTGGCATTATCATGGGGATCCGCGGATACGGGGACATCGAAAGTGGTCCCGCGTTCGGAGAGGATACGCTTAGTATCCAGGTATCAGGAAATACGGGGCTTCATTTGACAGTGGTGGATCTTCCTGGGCTTATAGCGGTCGCAAATAAAGAACAAACTGAGAACGATGTCAAGCTTGTGGAAGCTTTAGTCGATAAATATATCAAAAGCCCACGAACTATAATCATCGCCATTGTGCAGGCAACTAACGACATTGCTAACCAGCGTATCATTCAAAAGGCTCAAGAAGTTGATACCCTAGGCGAAAGAACTATCGGTGTAATAACTAAACCAGATTTAATCAATCGCGGGACAGAAAAACGAATTGCTTTGTTATCGCGAAATGAAGATACGACGAGACTACAGCGGGGATTTTTTATCGTTAAAAGTCCAGCTCCCAAGGATTTAGATAATGGAGATCTTAGTGCTGCAGAACGTCGGAAACTTGAGACAGACTTTTTTGCTTCCCCGCCTTGGAATGAGCAGCATCTCGACCATAGCAAAGTGGGCACTGTTCTCTTGACTACCTACCTACAGAATGTTTTGGATGAACATATTGAAAAGGAGTTGCCGAATGTTCAAGACGAGATACGCAAGTTACTAGAAGACACCGAGGCTAAGATACTGGCGCTTGGTCCCGAGCGCGGTACAATTTCCGAAATGAGGACTTTCTTGACAACTGTCAGCCTGAAGTTCCATGATTTATGTAATCAATCTCTGGACGGAAACTACGCAAGACACGGAGGCCTGTTTTTTCAGGATCAAGAAAACAGGGTCAGATCCCAGATTCATATATCAAACAATACATTCGCTCGTGAGATGCGGTTGAATGGGGCGAAATGGAGTTCCCTTGTGGCATTCGACGAAACTGGGACCGAAGATAGCCATTCCGGAAGAACATCCACCAAAGTTGATGTCAATGACCTGGCGAAATCTTGGATTGTTGAGGTAAGTGTACTCCAAAGGGGGGGGGGGTTCTTATTCATAAAGGGCAGGATTCCTAGCTCTCTATAGATCTAAGTTATGACTAACTCGAGACAATAGACTTACCGAAGAACCAGAGGATGCGAGCTGCAAGGAACCCACAATGCTGTACTTCTCGCCGAGCTTTTCCACCAGCAGTCCACACCATGGTTGGGGATCGCCCAAGCCCATCTCCTTAAAGTCTATCAATGCATCTACAATTTTAGTAAGAAATGCCTTGGTGATGTGCTAAAAGACGACCAAATCCTCCGAAAGATGTACCCCGAAGTACACGACAGCCTCGCTAAAACTCTGGAGAAAGCAAAAGACGAGCTCAACAGGCTATGGGGTGATGAGCTTCGTTTTCCGATGACATACAATCATTATTACTCTGATAATATCCAAAAGGCCCGGAGAGATGGCTTAAGTGATTTGGTTATAAATACTGTGAGAGGTGTTACAGAAGCAGAATTAGGATCTAGAGTAAAAGATAGATATATCTATGAGGCAAGTTTACAGCACAGCCTCTGCTCAGCAAAAATTGTTGTAGATATGGAGGCACAGGCATGTAATGAAGCTACAGAATCTCTCAGGTCGTACTACAAGGTCGGTCCACAGCCCCGCAGTTGGTTTAGTTTCCTAATTTGAGTGGACTTCGAACTCACTAATCGATTAATCACCTTTTACCATATCTTAGGTTGCGATGAAAACCTTCATCGATAATGTGTGCCGCCAGGTAATTGAACGTCACATTGTGGCCGACCTCTCAAAAGTCCTTTCGCCAGTGAACATAACCATGTTCTCAGACGAAAAGGTTATGCGTTTAGTTTCAGAATCTGAGCATAGCCAGAAAAGAAGAGTTGAACTTAGGGCGTTAAAAGAAAAATTAGAATCGGGCCTGATGGCTCTCATGTAGATTAACATTAATAACGATGACAATTGAATATTTGTTCCCTGTGCTTGATTCGAATTCCTGGTTGACAACGAACGCGTTAACGCGAGAGGAGTTCATATATTAATAGTAATATTATATTGGGGACCGTAAGCTACTGAGGGTCCGAAGAATCAATTCCTTTACCAACGTCTAGTCACTAGGTTATGAGGGCACCTGAGTGGATATAACATCGCATTATATTACTCATGCTATCAAACAAATGGTATTATACAATCATATATACATAAAGAATCCGCCATGGTACCCTGCGAATAATTGTCACACCTTAGAACTCGCCAATTCACCGGCGGATTGGCCTTATAACGGCGGCTTTGTGAGAGCCCGGCCCACAGCTTTAACCCCCCAAATTACGCTCTTACTCCCCCCCTCCCCTCCCCTCACGGCACAATCTTAACCCCCATACTCTTCGCCGTCCCACAAACACTCCTACAAACGCTCTCCAACGGAATCCCCTTCATCCTATCATCCGACTGTTTAATCTTCCCGATCTCATATACATGTTTCAAACTAACCGTCCCCACGACATCATGACCCGGTTGTTTAGCCCCTTTTATCTTCCCCTTCTTAGGTTCCACACCCGCGGCTTTTAGTAATAAATAACTGGTGGACGGCGTACGGACGTCAAAGGTGTAGGAACGATCGGGTCGGACTGTGACTTTTACGGGGATCGGGGTACCGGTTTCCAGGTGTGCTGTTCGGGCGTTGAATTCCTGTTTTTTTTGGAAGTTTATATTTGATTAGTAATTTTTTTTTAATTTTTTAATTTTTTAATTTTTAATTCTAATTTTATTTGATAACTTACACGGCAAAAATCCATGGATTTAACACCTCGAGAACCAAGTGCCGGACCGATGGGCGGTGCAGGCGAAGCTTGTCCCGCGCCGACAATGAGCTTTACGATCTGGTTCGTGACGACCTTGGCGCTGGCCGCAGCGTGTTTCGACATTTCTGCTGAGGAACTCTTCGGAAGGCAGAAGAAGAAAAGAGGGAGAAACTAAAGAGACGTCGTGTGGAGTTGAAATAGTTCCTTAGGTCGTTCCCGTAGTTTCGAGTGGAGAGTGGAGAGGGGGAGGCGTGGAGGTGGGGGAAATAGATCGGAATAGTCGACTAGAGCTTCGAGAGGTTGAGTTGAAAAGGTTGGATTTCGGAGTTTTTGGAAGTTTGCAGGGATTTTGGTGTAGAAAAGATGGCGGCGATAAGATAAGATCTTTTGGGGACTGAAAGGGAAACCCCAACGCGGAAATTACAACAGTTCGATTCGATATCAATCTTAGTCTCGGGGCTCAATATGTCTACTTTGACTTCAAAATCACGATCATGATTAGATGATAGAAGATAATATATTTCTCATTCTCGTTCCCATTCTCATTCTCATTCGTTTCAGTTTCCTATGTACGATACCCCTAACTTTGAATAATAATAAAAAGAAAAGAGAAAAAAGGGGAGGTATACTATCTACACATATTCTCCACCCACTTGATCCATAGCGCTTATCGACAGAAACCGAGAAACCTCCATCCCACCCTCCCACCGTAGAAAAACAAAAAGGCACCAAGCAACAATCCACTCGCAGGCTCTAGTAGAAGAAAATTGAAAAAAAAGGAAGGAAAGAAAAAAAAAGGTATTGACACAGTAAACAAACGCCACCAGTCTCGGGTGCATAATTATTTGTAACAAGAAAGGAAAACCCAGTGTAAAAAAAAAACCATACGTCTAATCGATAAAAGGAACAGAGCAAGCATGTACGCGAAGGGCGTAAAACAATAAAAAAAGAGAAAAAAATATTCACAAGTGAAATCGAAACAAGGAAGGGAAGAAACAGAGGATGGGTTGAATCGAGGTGTAATTATCCCGACCGGAAGTTTTCGTAGTGTTATCGAGGTAATTAATGTAAATGGGTCAGGTTGTAAAAAAGGATGGATCGCACCAGGCCGAAAGAACTAAAACTTTTTCGTCATCATCATCAACTCACTCTTTCGTCTTCGTCATAGGAGAAATCTTCTTCTCCGGCCTCAATTTATTCGCCTTATCTATTTCCCATCTTCCTCTCTCTCCGCCTCTTCCTCATGTTTCCCCGTACCAGTCCCAGAGTGTTCTGTCTCTTCATCTTTCCTGTGTATCATCGGCAACCGGCTTTGATCCCTTGCGGGGATTTTCAAATCCGCGCCTTCGAAACGTCTCCGACTACCTAGTCCTCCAGCAACAACTCGTCCCACACCACCTGCCTTCTAAGTAGGCTTAGCGGTAGAGTTCCGGGTGTTGGACTGCGTCTCTACTGGCTTCTCCAAAACATGGTCATGCCCAATTCCATGGTAAACAGGGCCTCTTCCGTGCGTACTCGGGTCCCCGAGATGGGTGTCTTGTTGACTGCAGACTCTGCCTTCATCAAGAGCTCCCTTTACCCAGGGATCGTTGTAGATATCTTGCAAAGTGGCACGGCTCTTAGGGTCAAGCTTGAGCATGCTGTTGATAATCAGCCGGCTTTCTCGGGGAAGGAGTCTTAACAACCTCCAGGGTCCCTTAATGACCTGGTTGGCTTGTGTAACACCGTCCTTCTTCTCCAACTTCTCATTAGTGGGAGAGGCCGGGGTAGCGCCGGAAGAGCTTTCAGCTCCTGCACCTTCTCCACCTCCGAGCCCACCGGCTGCACTTTCCCTTTCCGCTTCTGGAGTTGGTGCTGCGCAGAACAGTTTGAAGGAATTATCCGACATCCGAGGCGCCTTCCATGGGAATCGACGAAGGGACATGCAGCAGAAAATGATCGCAAGAGACCAGATATCCGCTGGCTGGGGATCGTATTTCAGATCATTGCAGACTTCCGGTGCTAGGTATGGATCGGATCCAACAATTCCTAATCCCCCGAAACAAAGGAGTCAGTTAATACAATTTTTTGTTTTTGAAGTGGTCACTTTGTGTAACCGCCAACAAAACCAGATACTCCGGAAGCTGCGGAGATCCGGCCATTCCGGGCACAAAAAAAAAGGGGGGGTGAGCTTACCATGTGCCATGACTATGTCACTCTCGAAAGGATACCGAAAAACAACCGCACTACCAAAGTCGATGATTTTCAAAATACCAAACTCATTGATAACAACATTATCCAACTTAAGATCCCGATGCGCAAGTCCCATATCGTGCAAAAACTTGACTCCGTTCAAAATCTGCATAAAAGAGCAGGAAATTTCTTCCCGTCCCATCTTTCCAGTCATAACCGTAGCAAAAAGATCGTAGGGCGCATATTCCATGACCTCATACCATTTCCCTCTTTCATGAATAATGTCAAGGGTTTCGATGATGTTTCCATGGTGTAATGTGCTGCCAATACAAAATTCGGCTGTGACCTTTTTGGCGTAGTCTTTGTCGGATTCGTATTGGTGCTTGGCTCTGAATTCCTTGACTGCAAAAGTCACGCCATCGGTCGGTCGCCTCATAAGCCGAACAGACCCGCCGGCACCCTGGCCCAGAACCTTTCCGAATTTTCCATACTTTTTCGTTAGACCGTTATCGTCGGCGAACGGCATTGGTGTGTTGACGCTAAGGCGTGAACTAGTCCTTGTCGGTGTTTTTGGTGTTGTGCTGCCTTGTGTTTTGCTAGGAGAAGACGAGCGTTTGGAGCCTTTGAAGAAGCGTTTGAGGTCGGCGAAGGAACTCTGACGGCTGCCACCGGGAGAATCGTTGTCGCCAAGGTAGCGTCCGTGTTTCTTATCCTCCTTGTGATGGTGATGGTGGTGGTGGTGATGTCTTTCGAATTTGAATCGTGGTTCGATGTCCTCGATACTTTTGCTCTGAGGGGGTCGCTTGCTACGAGCATACGGATCGTCCTTGTCGCCAGTTGGTGTGAAAGGTCTAGAAGATGGATAGCTTGGAGTTACAGCGCCAGAACGAGGTGAGCTGTCTCTAGAGCGATGCTCTTGGTCGGATCCTGATCCAATGCTAAATCTCGGCACCCTCGGTTGGTCTGTTGTCAATGTTGGAAGAGCCGGTTGCTTGTCTTGTTTCTGACTATGGGCAGCTGGAGATATTTCGGGTGTCATAACATTGACAGATGTAGAGCTATCGTCTTCCCGTTTTAAGGATGCAACCTTGGCTTCACCTTTCTGTCCCTGGTCGTGCGAAGCCGCTGGCGTAAGCGGATCTGCTGGAACGGAGCGAGGCAAGGGAGGCTCTGAGGTCTTGATCTGAGGGATTTCGATACTGGAGAGGGAGGAATTTCGATGAGGAGTAGGAGAGCGGTGTTCCTGAGAACCCGGACGGGAGAGCGATTTCGTAGATACATTGCCTTCTGCTGAAGGGACCTGCAGTCGATTTGACGATGTTAGCACCATTGTGGTGGTGGTGATGAATTTGAAAGGACCCATGGATAATTGATAGGAGCACTATTCCTACTATCACTGCTACCAAGCAGAATAACAGCTGGTAACTAGTAGCAGCGATAGCAGAAATGAAGGTAGTGATAAACAATAAAAAAAGAAGAGATAGAAAGTATTGTGACTTTTGTTAGAGCTCTCCAACAGAAAACCCAACAGCTAACAGGGAGTAATAAAAAATTATTTATGTAGATATATCCAAACGAAAAAAAAAAATTAAAGATAAAAAAATAAGAAAAAGATTAGATCATAACATGGAACATGGAACCAGACTAGAAGCCTAGTAGAGCATGCAGCGAAAGGGCAATTTAAAAGGGAACAAAGGGGATAATGAGCATAAGAAGGAGGGGACCGAGAAAGGGAAGAAGGAAAAGAAAAAAAACAATTAACATACCCTCGACACCGGAATGGAACCACAATGCTGAAAAGGACAGGAGCCAAAGCCCCTGGCGAGACCGGCCTTCTTGAGCCTCTCGGCCATCTCTTGGACTTCCATATGATGGTCCTGTCGGCTGATGGAACGAGCGTGCTTGACAGGTTGAGGCGGAGCGACGACGGGGGATTGCGCCTGGCCAAGAACGATACCGTCGTCGTCTTCGGATGACAGAGAATCCCGGGAAGTCAACGGTTGAATTGTCTGAACTTGGTTTGCTTGGGTATCGAAATGAACTATCCGGGAAGACAGCGACGATTGATCCGGGGCAGTAGCAGCGGTAGTATTGGCAGCCACGGCGGGCGGCGTCATCACGGGTGACGACGACATGATATTTATATTTATTCGGATAACCTGCACAGCACTTGCACTGCACCGTACTAAACTTGTACCGTACCTATGGGAAAGGGAGCAGGTGGGAACGTGTCGGGATTATAATGACAAGAGAGAGACGGAAAGAGAGGGAAAAAAAAAAAAAAAAAAGGAAGAGGAACTAAAAACTCTGCCGCGAGCTCACCCCGGCCGAGAAGCAGTTCGATTTAGATGGACTTGTCAAAGATATGATTCAATTTGAATGGATCGGACTTTTGAATCGGATTGGATTGGATTGGATTGATTGGATTGAATGAGGATGGTTTGCCTTGGTTTGCCTGTTCCGGGAAGGAAGAACGGCTCCTTGTTGAAACCACAACAGCCAAATCTACCGGGCCGTTTCATGCAATTGAAAATATTAATTTGAAAATCGAATTGGAGAATAAGAAATAATACGATCTGATCAGATGGTAATAGAGAGATTCGATGGTAGGTACATTTACATGTAAATAGTAGTAGTAAGATGCTGGGAAGAAAGAGAGAATTGGCAGTGGGGGCGGTTTTTAGCCGGAATTTACAAGATTCCGGAAGCTACGGATGCGGTTTTTTGATGGAGAAGATGAGCTAAGCAGCGATGACAATGCTATGCTACTTACTATGTAGACTCGGCCCCACCATGCACAATCTCAAATACTATTTGATATGATACTTAATTAGCTACTCTGTATAAGTATAAGTATAAGTATCAGTATCAGTATCAGTATCAGTATAAGTATCCGGGAAGAAGAAAATTAAATTTAATTAATTAAGGATCCGGAGACACGAGCATCCGCGGGCGTATGTACATACGTAAGTACTCTGGATAACTTACCCCTGTTCTGTTGGCTGGCAGCCTGACACAACGTACCAACTCTCGGAACCTTTCAGTCAATTTTGCTCCGAAGTCCGATCGATCATGATATGTATGAACAGTATTGATAGGAATGTGACTCAAAGGCGCAGGTCCTACATGAACGCTTATAATATAAAGTGACCTGGTCTCGTATCCGCATGCTCCTTTTTTAAAAATTTACGTACTCTCACCGTGGTATCATATATTACATACTTCAGTAGATCTGATACAGTCTCAAAGTAGATCGGAGAAAGCTGTTGGGGTAAGTTATATACACAGTTGCAGAAAATAAGTCGGGCTGTGGAATCCCTCCGAGCCGCGTAGCTCGCAGATTACCACCACCACCACCATCGCACAAGCAGGACTTACATGTATACATCAGGCAGGATAGCATGTATACTATGTATACTTACTTACATCAAGAAATATGTAGCATGTGGGGACCCACCTCTTAGAAATGCAATTCCAGAGCTCTGCATCTGGCTATTGGGCGCTGAGTCGGCCCAATCGATCTTGTCATTTTTCTCTACTCCCCCCCGTTTGCAGCCCTTACACCCGATCCAAGACCCGAGGTCGGACCCGCGGAACTTCCTTACTGCCCGTTGACTTTTTTTTCTTCTTTTCTTTCCTTTTCCTCTTAAAATTTAGACTTTCTTTTCCAAGACCCGAGAGTTGGCGGTTAGTCATCCGGCCGGCATCCTAAGCAAGCCATGATTCATACTTCACGCACAACTCCGTCATCTTCTTCTTATCAAAATGTTCTAGACTTTCTTTCCTTCTCTTGTGTTGTATGTTTTACACCCGCAACACACTCCCCAACACATGTGACCCCCCCCTCTCCCCCTTAAGCTTATGTTCCCCTCCTCCAAATTCAGGGACCACTGACGTTGAAACAAACCTCTCCAAGAACCCGGAATTGGAATTTATTGGATGCGACGGTTAATAGCATCTGATCTCCTATTCTTCCCGCTGGCACATTGCATAAGTAAGTTACATGTTACGTACACACTTACCTAGTACTACGTATGGTACACGTACATACATGTACATGCGGGTAAGTGTGACACCAGTTGCAGCCTTACCCTCCCCGTACAACAGTGTACCACCAACTTCCGACTACATCCTACACTTATTCCCCGTTTTTCTCTTTCGATCTTCCCAAGAATGTAAGTAAGTACTTAAGTATGTTTAAATACATAATATCACATCATATCATATCGTAAGTATAAAAAGCATATCTGCCGACCGCGAATGGTAAGTCGTCAGCAGATCCAGCCCAGCCCAGCCCAGCAAAGTAAGAATCCGTCGGGAGGGTCCGCTATATACCAGGTATCTATCTATATATAGTATACCTTCCTTGGTGGTTTCTTCCTCCAAAGGAAAAATACAAACTAACGGCGTCTCCGTTTGTTTAACCTTTTGTGAGATAATAGCATTTTTTGTGATAATACCTGTTTGTATTATATATTATCGCCAGAATGATATATCAAGCCTGCCCTGTTAGGCAGCTCCCTGGTTCCCTCGCCCTCGTTTTGGAATACGAAAGCTTAGCTTAGCTAGCTTGCTTGCTTGATTGATTGATTGATTGCTTGATTGCTTGCTGGAACCGGGGGATACCCACGTGAGATATATCATCATCTGAGATCTCCCCGAAAAGGACGGTTCAAAGTGCCGGATCCCCAATTTATCCTAGAATCTCTTTTCTTAGTCAGTTGGAGGTAAGCTTCGTACAGTTTATGGTAACACCTCGGATATATCGAATATCTCGTACGGGGAAGTCTGAGGATGACTAAGAATACCACACAACAACACAAAATCACAGAAGGATTCCCACGTCTCAATGAAGTTAGCATCATTTTTATGTCCTGATGCTAATTAAATTCCATTCCACGCATGGTTAACAGACACATGTTCGATCTTTGCCACTCCAGCCAGCATCACACATGTACATTACATTGCATTCATCGGATGCAACCCGGCAACATTACATTACTCGAGCTCCCCCCCCACCTATGATATCCGAAACCCCGAGCTTTTTTTTTTGTGATTTACCGGTCCGAACGTCCTATCCCGATCGTAAAAAACCAATTGTAATTCTTCGGACAATCGTCCGATCGCCGATTGGTTCTTTGACATAATTAAGTATTTTCTTACATAAACTCTTGACCTTTGTATTTCAGTGTCTGGGCATAGATAAGCTTTTACATTCTATCATTTTTAATGTTCTAAACCTTCCCATTTAAGAATCCGGTATCGTATCCGGTATCCCCGATCGCTTACCCTGGTATGTGCTAGTTAGCCATCAGATGGGGTAGGTATGTATGCTGTTGTATAATCTGGGTATTAGTAAGGTAGCGAAATGCCATTTTAGAAACTCGAGTATGAAGTCGTAAACGTAGAGACGGTTGTGTATGTATATTCTTCGGGCCGGGGGTAGCGGTAGTTCCGTACTTTTTAAAATTATACTATAGTCGGTAAAGCTACGATACTAGATTTGTGGTCGACGGTGGCCAAATGGGTTTTACAAGAATTTACCTCATAAATCATAGTCTATTAATATCTTCTAGAATTCTGTGAATTAATGATTGTTGAGGGAGCCACCTTGTCGGTTGTCTTGCAGGGTCGATGATTCAAGTATTACATTGATAGCATGGTATTTTCATTATATTAGATCATTGACTCCATGGTTTGTATAAATATCTTACCGCGTGAATATAGATAGTTCTACCAATATATTGATAAAATAAATTAACTATATCATCTATCGATAATTACCTAGGTAGGCTTGAATTTAAACTGATCTGTAGACGCTACTGTAGTTTATTTTTACATACTATACTATATATCAAGCAACTCCTTTCGCGATATAAATACCATTTTACAGTACGTTTGGGGTAAAAGCTAGTTCTTAAGATCAGTTCTTATAACACCTTATATTCAACTGATTGAATACCTTCCTCATATATACGCCCACTCCTCTTTTCAACATTGTTTCGCAAACATCTCCAGTTCCCCTCCAATCGGCTGCCTCACGAGGCGAATAGCTCTTTCTCTCAAGAAATAAATCTTATTATTTGCTCCAGTGTACCACAGTTCACGAAAAGAATATGACGTGAAAATCGTCCGTTGATGCCAAATTGGTCTCAGGAGCAACATACTGAGGGTCAATTACAATCATCGTCTAGGACCTCGAGGGTTGTACTTTCCTTTCTTAGACCTAATGCCCTTGTTTAGAAAAGGACCCCACGGCCGTTGACAAACCAAATGATGTACGAGTAGCTACCAGAATGGAGACCACTACGGCCAGTTATATACCTAGGTATATACTTGAGACTTTGGTATTGTTGTGCCACACCTTGACCCCCATCCGACCAATCCCAGTTCTCATTTTAATATTCGAATTTCCACTTTTTTGTGTCCGAAAGCATTCATAATCAGAGGATATTTACTAGATTTCCTGTAGACCGCGTCTAGAATTACAACTAAATAAAAGCTCTCCTTTCCTAATTAACCACACAACGAGGCATTTCCGGATCTAAAAACCGTAAACACTTTCTCTAAGAAATTGCTGACACTGTTATCCGCCAAAATATCACCCTTGACGGACCCATCTTGTCTCGTACCCAGACCTGGAAGGACCCATCGTCTTCGATCCAAAAACATGGAGTTCCCACCCAATCATACGGGTGCTCGGAGAATAAGTATATCTCTGTTCCACCCCCAGATATTCCTAGGAGATTATATTATCTAGCCGTGGAATCGGGATGGCTGTACATAGAGACCCTAATCTTTCCAAATCACCGGTCCATAAATAAAGCATGCAATCCTTAACCCAAATATAATATCGCTGCGGTTGCCCAGACGAACATTTCCCATCTCGATCGCGACTGGATTGGACTGGACTGGACCACTGTGAGTTCGACGTTCGAATTTTAACATGATATCAACTCGCAATTTAACAATAAACCCTTCCTTCGAGTCCACGGGGTCATTTTCTGTATTGTCCTCCAGTTGCAAATCACAGTTTTGATCGTGGACGGGTACGCGAATCATGAAATAGGAATCACGCTTGCCTGATCTAAACAATTCAATTTGAACGAATGTGATGTTTTTAATATTGAATTTATCACAGTAGCTATGACGATATTATCTTCCAGATCTGTCTAGGAGTATGCGCGAAAATTGTCTATTCGATAAATCGATATGAAGAATAATAATCTTCCAGGTCTGTGTACGAGACAAGACAGGTGTATAGACATAGATCTAGCAACCTACAAACTGTCTTGATTAACAAAACTCATGATGGGAGCACCTTTACGAGTACAATGATAACCACGCATCTACTACAGACGATAAGTGTCGAATACTGGAACTATCGTTTTCCGAATGGCTGTCGGTTTCTGCCATGCGAACTATAATTGACTTATTAACATTTAGAGCTATAGCTAGTAGCGGCGCTTCAGATAAATATGGCCATGGCAGGAATTATGTATAGCGAAATACCTTAGTTGCAAGTTGCGTAAGTTTGGCACTGTTTGAAGTATTTCCTATACGTATATACATTTCGAGGTTTGGGTTTCAACTATGATTGATGCCATTTAAAAGAAAGATAATTTACTCAATGCGTACTTAATCTAGCTTACGTCGGGATGCCTTTGATAGTATCGAGTCAAAGTGGGTTTATCGCAATCACCTCCCTCTCATGACAGCGAAACATGTTAAACATAGTATAATATCAGGCGATAGTGGCGCCAGCACCGCCACATATCTCGGAATTCCCAAAACTCTTACTACGCCACACATTTAAACCTCCAACATCCCTCACCCTCCACAGCTTCAAACCTCTCAATCTCAAACGGGACAAAAAAGGAACCGCTATCGGCAAATGATGTTGACGATATATCCATCATGAATGCCTCTCTCGGTCTGCGATTAGCTTCGCAGCTTATCTCCCGACCGTGCCTCTGCGCCGGCACCCGTTCCGTACCCCTCTACACCCCACTATCCTCCTGTCTACGAGTATCCACGACATCTCGAACGATATGGACATCTATCCGATCAATTCCTCCAAAGCCTACCGTTGAATCGTCATTTTCGAAGAAAACTTCTCCTCTCACTCTTGTCCGTTCGGTTTCGTTCAACCGCCGTGCCCGTGCTAGTCCTCGAACCCGTCAAGCTCCATCTCTGCCCGCCCCTCCAGAACCCACAATTGCAAAACCCGCGACCATAACAGGTGCCGAACAAGAACCAATCCGTTATGCAGATTACGTCCGTCCCGAAGGTTCTTCCTCCGAAGAACCACTCCCACCACCACCAGTTTCTCCAGCCCAAAAGGCAACATCACGGTACATCTCCATCTTCGGCGTAATCTTCTTCGTCGTCCATGTCCTCTGGTGGGCTCCTTACATCTCCGGCTATGCGCACGCAGAAGCGAAAGAAAGATTAGGAGAGCTAGAATGGTTCAACAGATATGTTACACCCTGGCAAACATTCACCACCCGTTGGTTGACTTTCTCCCCGGTTGTCGCCCTCGAACGTCTCGGTCTCATCAATACAGGACCAACCGCCAAGGCAATTGGAGGAAAGGAACCTTTCCTCACGAGTATCGCGCAGTTTATTCTTCCGACGGTATCTCATGCGCAAATTTGGCATTTGGCGTTTAATTTCTTTGCGTTACAAGCTTTGGCTCCGACGATGGTCAGGTACTATGGGTTTAAACGTGCACTTATCGCGTACCCACTCATCGGAGGGTTGGGGTTGGCATTAATCGTAGTTATCGATCGGATTACAAATCCTTATTCAAACATGGATAGAGCGGCATCGATAGCTCAATACCGAGAAACCGACGGCAAAGTGATTAAAGACAAAACGGGATTCAAAGCTACAAAGGAAGAGGAGGATAGGCATTGGTTACTCGGACAACATTGTAGACCTGCATTGGGTGCGTCTGGTGTTTTGTCTGGGTTTTTAGCAATCACTGCGATTGTGAATCCGATGGCGAAGTTTGAGTTGATGTTTATTCCGATTGGGATCAGTGTTAGGACGTTGTTCATGGGATTTGTGACGTTTGATTTGGTGGGGATTGGGATGAGGGGGGAGAGTATTGGGAATATTGGACATTTGGCGGGTGCTGTTGCCGGACTGGCGGTTTGGGCTTTGTGGTTGAGGAGAGTGAGGTTGCCGGATGAGATTAGAAGGCAGTTGATGATGGGTCTGAGGAGGAAGAAGATGGGATTGGATTGAAGTACCAGGTAGGTAGTTCTTGGGGATATTGTATATAGTTTGTAAGATATATATCGCCAGTGTTTAGACCGGTTTGGGGTTCCAATAGTTACCACCACCCACTGTTTGATATTGGATAAAGTAATCAAATCGAGCAAGTTTACTGGACTCATAGATATTCTGAATGGTTTTTATAAACCGAAGAGCTTGATACTTTTAGAATCGGTAGATTCATCTGTGCGGAGATGGGATGTTTCCACATTGATTATGTAAATGGCTATATGTACAGTACTATAAATGCTCTTCTCCTCCTCCTCCTCGGCTTCAACTATACTTCAATAGCAGAATCCCTTACTCGTTAATCTTGGCCAGCAATCTAGATACGCACAATAAACAGTCAGTACTCCATCTCACTCTATTCCAAAAAAAGAAAACAAAAAAAGGACTGCCAAAGCTGATAAGAAACTTACTCATGATCCCTGAACAATGCATACTCCTCATCACCAACCTTAACAGGACTTCCTCCAAACTGTGGGATCAATACTCTATCACCGGGCTTGACGCTAACCTCCAGTCTCTTTCCATCTCTATCGAATCCACCTGGTCCAACGGCGAGAACCTTAGCTTCGGAAAGCTTTTCGACCGATGATTCCGGGAGGAAGATTCCCGAGGCGGTTTTTGTTTCGGCGCGGATTCGCTGGACGAGGATACGGTCCAGGAGAGGGGAAAGGGATTTGATTGCTCGGATGGAGGTGGCCTAGTATTTTTTGTAATGGACAGTGTTAGAGATATTTTTTGGTTCTATTGGGGGTGGTTTGTGGGGGGTTTGAAGGTTGAAGGTGTTTTGGGGATTGGTGGGTAGGTGGGGGGTGGATATCGATGTTATTAACGTGGAAGATGGGGAGGTTAAAGTACCATTTTGTAAGAGATGATGATATAATATGATTTCAAATAAAAAGAATAATAGAATCGACGTTAATGCGATAGACGGGATAACAGGGATTGTATAGTTATCTTTTTTTTGATGAAAAGTAATGAAGTAATGAAGTTCTGCTTCGTCGAGGAATCCGAATGGAAAGGAATAAAACTTTTCCGGGGTTCAGTTCCATTGGAACAGTCTCGAAGTGCCAAGACTTCCACAAAGTGGAATGTGTTGGTGTGTTGTTTTTCTACGAGACTTTGTTTGTCTGATCAAAGGATTACTTGATTGGGAAGTGTGTTGTGAAGAGACGCGCACCTTCTTTGCGACGGTGCTCCGACACAACGACGCGTTGAGGAAATGAATGGGATGGGTTTGAACGAATGAATGAATGCGGAGTGATATCACCGGAACAGAAGAGAAGAGACATCATCAACCCCACGCTCATCTTTCAACCTCATGACATCGCTTCAACATACTACTACTAAGTACATCTTCCACTCTCAACGGACATTCTACTTGTGAGTTCCACTGGCCCCAGTTAGACGCTTAATTTCATCTGGTAGCCTCGATTTCATTGCTTATCTAAGTCATCTGTCTCTTCTGGTTCGCTTTAGGTCATTACTTAAATCTGGACGCGAACCTCATTGGACCGGGTTCTTCAAGGCTGCTTTTTGCTTGCTTGGATCCTGTTTGAAACACGCCTGCCTGCTGCTTGTCTTCCGTCACTGCCAACCAGACAAGAACAAGAAAGAAGGCTCCTTTTCGTACTTACACAAAGTGCGGACTTGGACGGTACCAGATTGACCTGGAAAAAAAAAAAAAATAAGTAATACTAAAAAGAAGACGACGAAGGGAAAGAAGGCAGGACAAACTAAGCCTCACCGTCTCTTGAAATCCATAAAAGTTGGAAAAAAAAATACCCTCACCAAGGCGTCCTTTCGAGGCCGTTTGTCTGATCGATCTCGGTGAACAAACAATTTGGTCTAAATTGAAGGGATCGAATTGAAGGTCTGAAGAACTGACGCCGCCGCAGGAAGAGAGAGAGGTCACTCCACAGCCACCACCCTGACCTGAGATTGTCCTCCCTTCCGCCTGACATTCCTACCGCCATTTACTGCCATTATTCCCTCCTACTCTTCCTACCTCCTCCTCCTCCCTCACCGCCTCTTTCCCTCTTCCCCCCCCCCCCTCTTCTCTTCTTCTTCTTTCTTTTCTCTTTCTTCTTCTTTTCGCGATGCCACCAAAGAAGAAGTTGTCAGTTTCCGCCGACACAAACACTGCTCCTCCAACTACTAGACGCCTAACCCGCTCTTCTTCGAACCTTGCTTCCGCTAAATCGCCTACTAAACCTACCGCCGAGGTTACGACTTCTGTAGACGCCGATATGGGAAGCGCCGTGTCGAAAGCCAAGGCTCTCAAGTCCCGAAAGTCGCGTAAATCGAATGGTACGGAGGTTGAACAGAATGATAGTGCCGCACTTAAACCCGACCAGCCGACAACCGACGAATCTACCACCCCTAACGGGAAGGGCAAGCGGAAAACGACAACGGCCGCAGAACAGAAGACTACCACCGCTAAGAAACCAAAAGTTTCGAAATCCACCGATGAATGCCTAAACGACGATGTGATTGTAATCCCGCAGGTCGTGTCGAAACCAGCCAAGGCTACCAAAAAGTCACAACCAAAGAATGTCGACGAGTGGTTTGAGTCATATGCCAGTATGTACTTTCGCCCACCTTCTATCTGTCTAGTATTCCGAATCGCAGGCTCTGGAGAAATGCTAACTGGTAGATCTAACAGGCGCCGAAGACCCCAATCAAATCGACATACAAGGGATCGTCCGACTACTCGAAGACCTCTCCGTTAAATTCGAATCGGCCGCAATCTATGTCTTATGCTGGAAACTCGGTCTCATCACCATGGGTTCCATTCCCCGCGAAAAATGGACCGAAGGAATGAAAAAATACAATATCGCCAACAATACACAGCTCTTGAAGGCACTAGGCGGCTGGCTGCAGCAAGCTAAGCCGGTTTCACCCCCGTCAGACGACTTCCTATCTTTCTTCAAATACATGTTCCAATTCTCGAAAAACACACCGGAAGCCCGAACTATCCCAACCGAGAATGCTCTAGCTGCCTTAGCATTCGTACTGAACCCTTCGACATACGATTTGAAGTATGATCCGGAAACTGCGGTTCCGTTGAAATGGGAGAAGCATCCGTATCCACATGCGGTTCCGTTTTTAGAGTTTTTGGCCGAGAAGCAACCCGTCAAGGCGATCAATAAAGATCAATGGGAGAGTTTTGTACCGTTCAATCGATCGGTAGAGTACATGCTTGGAAACTATGATCCAGAGGGTGCCTGTAAGTGTTACCAGAATGCGGAGTTAACAGTTGAGCAATTGGATACTAATTCGAATATCTAGGGCCTGCTTTGTACGACCAATATGTCGATTGGAGAAAAGAGAGAGACGGATTAACTATCGGACCAAAGGATGGCCCCGATACCGAAAACTAAAACAAAGATAGTGCTTTCTTGGGAGTTTGAGGATACTTCGGATCTGTTTTTTGTTTCTTTGTCCCTTTATCACTTGGCCGTATTACATGGGTGTTTTCACTTTTTCCACGTTCTCCATCCAAAAAAACCAACTCTGATATTGCTATTGTCCCTTTTGCATTGTGGGGTTTCTTGGGAGAAAATGGTGTTATTTCCTTTCATTTTTTTTGGGGCTAGTCCTTGCAACTTTTCAATTCTCCTACGTTCTAAACCCGTCTATTACCCATATTGCCAGAGAAATCAGGGAACTTTTTTTGACCACTAGTATCCTTTGGGACTTAATTGCTCTTTCTCGCTTCCTTTATCATCTTTTCTTCCCCCCCACGGGTCTTACTACTTTCTACATGCCGAATGGCTTGAAGGCCCTTCTTATTTCTCTTCTCCTCTTTTATATTTACAGGTTTTTTCTACGTACGATATTTGTTCAAAAAAAAAAGACTCGATTAGTTTTAAGTTTTGCGAATGGGGTGCATATTGTCTTGGTGGCATTCAAAAAGGAATACATACTACATATACAATCTGCTTCAGTACTTTTATCTGTTTAATATGATGAGATCTATTCATTAATCTATTTATTTCATGATACCATAAGTTAACATAGCCAGGCGCTAATCGCCAATCGCGGCTAAACATAAGCGACCTCAATCCAACCTTTCGAATCTCCCATATATTTCCGGCCCTGCACAAATTTGTGAACTTAAATTCCAACAGTACAACAAAAAGTCAAACTACAACAATTAACTCCCAAGATTTAACCTTGATGATCTTGACCTTCCCGTGATCTTTACTTGTGTTTTTACCGATATATTTTTTTTATAGTAGGCTTAAGTTCTGTCGTGCGCATTATCTTAGCTCTGAATCTAAGGACTGGACCTTCATGAGACGGGGAGTTGGTATGAGACCCTGGTAAGTTCATCGCTAATTTCAATGGGGTTCGGTTATGCATGCATTCAAGCTGATATATTGGTGATAGATAGATACCATTTTCTACCTCTCCAATGGCTTCCATCGGGATTCTTTTTGTCCTAGAACCATAGAGCTCCCCGGTTTTTACTACTCACATTTCGAAAACTATTTATTCCCGTAAAAAAAATTAAAATTGAGAGGAATAAATCATGGCAACACTTAGATCCCCCGTACGGGCTGTAAGCCAAACGGGACCGCTCGCGGCTACTGAGTTTGTTTCTTTACTGCGTGGGGTACTGGAGCAGGCTTATGCTTTGAAGAATAAACCGGTTGAGATACCTAAACAGATCGGTAACTATTTCTTCTTCCTCCTTTCTTTCTTTCTTTTTTTTAACAAGATGTAATTTGTAAGGAATGTAGGATGCTAACACCGTTTGTGGTGAGAAAAATAGGTATTGCTGTCTCTGGTGGGATAGATTCGATGGCACTAGCGCATTTGGCGCATAAACTGTCGTCGTTTAAGAATGAATTCCAGGTCACTGATTTCAGAGCTATGATTGTTGATCATGGGTTACGGAAGGAGAGTACCAAGGAAGCGGAGAGCGTGGTCGAGCAGGTGGAGAGGATGGGTATATCCACCCATATACTTTCCTTATATCGAAAGATAAACCTATTCACTAACTTCCTTTTCCCAAAAAAAATAATAAAGGCCTCCACGCCTCCCTCTTAACGATCCCTATTTCCGCATTCTCTTCGTGTTCACATTTAAAAGTGGAAGGAACGGCCCGGATAGAACGATATCGTTTATTCGCACGGACGTGTCAACAATATGGAATATCCCATTTGATAACGGGACATCATGCGAACGATCAAGCCGAGACTGTGTTAATGCGACTGGTGGGGGGCAGTGGAACCGCTGGGTTGGCGGGGATAAGTCCTGTTGCGAAGTTACCGGAATGTGAGGATATCTATGGGGCAGATGATATTGTGGTTTTGAGACCGTTTTTGGGGGTGTTCAAGGTATATATACTATTTTATAAGAAACTCATTTCTGAAATTGAGGCTCTGACCCGGCGTCTGGCTTCGAGACTAGCTCTTGCCATGATCGGGATATAATAAGGATGCTAATAAGAAGAATAGAACCAACTAAGAAAAACTCTGACAACCGAAAAGATATCATGGCACGAAGACCCTACGAACAAAAACGTCGGTTTAACTCCTCGAAATGCAATTCGTGCACTTCTTACCCTCCCTCCTCATTCAAAACCAACTTCAAAACCCCAGTTCCTCCCGAAGGCTCTAACCACAACCTCCCTTCTAAACTTCTCCTCCTCCATCGCAGCTTCGAATGCAAAAACAAAGGAATTAGTAGACTGGTACCTCTCCCGTTGCGTCCTTCGCCACATCCACGTTTCAAACGTAATCGAGGCATACATCCCGCTATACCTCCTCGGAATGCCATTAAAGCTACTAACCCGCGTTCTCGCCCACCTTGCTGCTGTAATCTCGCCGATGGATAGAATAGATCTAGTACAAATGTCCAGAGTGGCGAAGAATATACTCGAAACTACTGACCCACTAGGGAAAAGCTATTCATACGTCAACAATGACATCGAAAATTGCGGATCATCAACGCCAAACGAAGAAGTAGGACGAACAGAGACGGAAAAAGAAGTCCAAAAGAGAAAAAAGAGGAAAGATTTCAGACCTCATGTCGGTAATTTAGGTTACTACGGCGGCGTAATCACTGAAAACAACATTTTCTGGGAAGCAGTCTACTGCAAACCTGCCAAAAACCGAGAGGAGGGGGTCCTACTAACCTGTTACCGTCAACCATACATCCGAAAATCCGCAAAAAGACAAACAGATACTCCAGAAGTGATGATAGACCCAAACGAAGATCCGAATAAATGGTACCTCTTCGACGGTCGTTTCTGGCTTCGATATTCAGGTGATACGAAAGATCACACAGAAGCCTTTTGGGCCCGTCTAAAAGAGGGGTATACCGATCGAGTGTTTATTACGGGTACAAGAAAGGAGGTGATGTACCGTCTTGAGAATGATGGTATACAATATGATGCAACCACGGATTTGAGTGGGAAGCAGATGTTGAGTAGGTTGAAGGTGAGGTTTAAAGGTGAAGCTCCTGGGAAGAGTAGGACTGTATTACCGGTTTTATGTGAAGAAGAGTTGAAACCGGTTAGACGGTGGAAAGTTCCGTATAGGGTACTCGGGTTTCCAACTTTTGGGGTCGGAGGGGATATGATGGGGGAGTGGGAGTGGAAGGTTAAGAAACAATTGGTGGTTGGTGGGGTTGTTATTGGGAATATTCCTGTTACTGTGGCTAGCGGGAAGACTTTTCCTTTGTGAACCCTTCAAGCTTTATCTCTTTTAGACATCTTAAGCTATGAAGTTTTTCTCTTTTTGGTTGTAAATACCGTGCATTGTAGGATAGCATACAAGTTAAAACATAGAATTGTAGTATAAACTGACCGACTTGAATATCGAAAAGACACTAAACCATCATCTCCTCACCATCCTCTTCCTCCCCCCCCTCCCCTCCACCATCCATAACCTCCCGAACCCCAACAACTCTACACCACCTTTTCAAAACATCTCTAACCCTCCCCACAAACCTCAAATCCGTCTCCCCACCCTCTCCTTCCTCTTCAAACCCTTCACCTCCATAAAACCCCTTCTTTTTATTATTATTCCTCATCATCCTTGAATTTATCAACGGCAACTCAGCAGCGATCCCAAAAGTAACAGAAGTCTCCGATATCGATAGTAACAAACACCTTGAAGTCGATATCGTAGTCGAGACTATCGACGATAAAGTCCGAGAAAGTCCCTGAGAAGACCATTCGGTCGAGAGGTGGTGGAGGGGTAGGAGGGAGTGGATTGCTAGGTATGGTCTTTGGAGATATTTTTCTGATTGTGACAGGACGGGTGTGGATGTATTAATAGCAGTGTTTGTATTGCAGCCTCCGCTACTACTACTACTGCTACTACTAAGAGAAGAGAGGTATGCCCTCAAATGGTGGATTGTGGGACAGTAAACCAGTGATATAGTATCTGTGGTTAGAAGTGCGGAGATGGGTGTTTGTAGGATTAACCTTTGAGCGGAGGAGAGTTCTTGGGTGTCGTTTAGAGGTGGAATGTCGTCTAGAGGGATGTTAAGGTCGACTAGGATCTCTCGGATGAAAGTACTGCGGGTGGAGCAGATTATTATAGTATCCTTTGTAGGTGGAGAAGAAGAGTATGAAGAAGGGAAAGATGAGAGAATGGATTGTCGAGCTGCGGAGCGGGAGATGCAGTAGCTGAGGAAAGAACAAGGAGAGGAATAGGTTATTGCCAGTGGGGTGGCCATGTTTCTTGTTATATCCTGTGTAGATAGTTATGATTATGGTTTTATATCTCCTCGAGAATCGAGCATGTGATAAATGGCTGGATTCGAAATGAAGTATGATAGTTGTCGACTCGAGGAAAGTGCGTTGTTGTGCCCAAAATACAACAGAGGTGACTATGACCACAGCGTGACCGGGCGAGAGCTGGTTGACTTCTCCTTCTTCTTCTTCGCCCCGTCCTTAATATCGATATATCAATATCAAATTCGAAAGAGCACCTCCCAACCCCTTGAATGATCCAAACTTTCACCAGGGTCGGTATTCTACTACATCGAGACGCTGGCGTCTTGTAGATGGTTTCTGACCTCCCATTCCTTCCACAAAGAAAACCAAAAAACGCGACCAAGTTTGTTGTATTTTGTGAGTTGATTCTTTGAAAGATCGAAGTATAAAAAATGATGGGAAAGATCTCGAGCTAATAAAAATGAATGATATGTCTAAAAATCCAGTGTATAAAAAGAAAGTATCATAGGCCTCAAAGGTTATAATTGTACATCGTCGAGCTCACCCCGAAGCTCCGATATCTGTTTATTTGTTTCTCAGCCACAAAGTTGCGAAAAAATGGCGGAAGCTATCCGTCCAGAAATATGGAAACCACCACGCCTCGTCGCTGGTACCGGTGATATCTACCAAACTGGCATTTCCGAATCACACGAACGCGAGGGGAATGCATTAAACGGGAAAATTGGGAATCAACTGGATTATAGAAAGGTTGTCGGCAAGACAAATAAACTTGGAAGTAACGTCTTTCGAAGCATAGAATGGTATGTTATTGAATACCCCCAGTATCACATAAAAATCCTCGAATGACTTCAAAATACTGAAGTATATATGCCCTGGTACTTACTTATACATGTGAACTTGCAGGACGACAGATGGCACCTCCCTCGTCGCCATCACCGAGGATAACTTCATCCGTACATTCATAGCGTAAGTCACTCATGCCCCGCCCTCTCACAGAAACCTCTAACAGACCTTCTTAGACCCCCCGACCTCCTAACCTCTTCCACCCCTCATCATCTCCTCCCTTACTCCATAACCCCCACCCCCACAACCCCCTTCACCACATCTCTCTACCCCTTCTTCACCCTCTCAGACCCATCCACAACCCAACTTTTAACCTCCACCCATTCCCAACCAATCCACCTCCGTAACCTTTTATACCCCCACATAACCGCCAGTTATCCTCTAATCCACCCCACGACGGAAAAATACCTAACCCCACATTCTCTACTCTGGACCACAACGGGCACCCACTTCCTCGCAGGAACAGATTCACAAATCCATCTATTCGACGTCACCCGCTATAATTCCGGTCCCCTGGAAACCTTCACCACCGGTAAAAAGCGAAAATCCAATAAAAACAACCCAAAAACCCGAGTACCAAATTTCTTCTCCTCATCAACAATCCAATCCTCATCGGACTTAGATAATGCAAACACTAGAAGTATAATCTCCGCTTTATCACTACACCACCAAACAAATACTTTAGCAGCGGGGACCTTCTCAAGAAGAGTTTTGTTGTACAGCTCTCCTTATCAAGATGGAGTACTTACTAACGTTATCAATCTAAATTCTACAAAGACTCATTCACAGTTTAAGAATTTCCCGGGGAGTATTAGGGGTAATGGGATTACCAATATATCCTTTACGGAAAATGGAAATCATTTGGTGGTGGCGGAGAGAAGGAGTAATGTGGTGTTTATTTACGATCTACGATATCCTGCGGAGGTTTGGTCGGTGTTGGTGGGTAGAAATGCGGGTACGAATCAAAAACTTGGAGTGTCTTATTGTTCTAGTTATGGTACTGGAGATAAGAGGATGGGTGGTGTTGTTGTAGCTGGGGGGATAGATGGGATAGTAAGGATTTGGAAACCATTTGAAGGTTGTAAGGGGGAGGAAGAGGAGGAAGGATATTTAAAGCCTGAAGAGAAATTTGTGGCTGCGAGGGATCCGGTGACTGCTGTTGCTGTACATCCTTGTGGAGAAGTTTTGGCGACCAGTTCGGGGCAGAGGAAGAGCGTTAATTTGCAGGATGAAACCGAGTCTGAATTTGATTCTGGGTCCGAAGACGAAAAAGAAGATGGAGAAAAGGAGACGAATGAATTAGAGGATGAAGTTGGGGGTACTGTTAAGTTATCTGATGACGGAGTTTGGGATAATGGAGTAAGAGTGTGGGCTTTATAAATTGAGTATGTACATTGAAGTATCACGAAAGGCTAGCTAGTATTGTTTGGTTACTACTATAAATATTCACTTTTTCAACGTGAATCAACTATATTACAATTATGTCTTCGAAAGCACTTTTAATCGCTGCCGAACTCTTTCCGCACGTTTAATAGCTTCTTTGATATATTGTGCAAGGCAGCTCCATTCTTCCGAATACTCCCGGATTCGAGGCTACGAAAACTTTTCAACGTCAACCTGTGGGAGTTTTGCATACAATTAATTCCGCTTTTGAAAGATCTTTTTGTTGCAATTTGCCTCATGCGGTTCACGTAGATCGGGTCATATTTGTACTTCAATCTTAGGTAGTAAGATCTCGGCTGGATTAAAAAATAGATAGGAAGACGTTTATGGTGATCTGGAAAGTACATATCACTGGTGAAATAACAATTAGATTAGGAATAGCGGGTATTTTTGATTGCCTCAGTAGCTTTTTTCTCCTGTGGGTGTCAAAGGAGAACCCTAGGGTCGCGATGAGGATAGTTGCGATCGATATATTGTTTATTCGTTTAATAGTATTTAATATATTCCCAGAGGGCTGTTAACACAGTCCCAACTCTACCTGCCATGTTATATTTATCATTATACATCGATTTTATAAGTGAGATAGATTTTGATCATATTGGCAAGACTTGCAATTGGTGTGGTTATGGCAAGGTATTGATTTCAAGACTTTTGAATAGAGGACTGCAATACTATTCGGCTTTGTTGCCCCAAACGGTCTATTTAATTGAAAAAACAGAAGCCGCCGCCTTCAGCTTTCAGGCTTTCTAAATATCCGCTTCCCAATTTCCAAGTCGAGACTTCCAAAAAGTAGAAAAAAGTAAAATAAGACGGGGATCGTGGAAGAAACCTCTCATATAGTAGAAGCCTTCACGCCATACAAACAGAAAAAAAAAAGCGAGATAAATATACCAAACTTCTGCTTCTGTCCCGGGCTTTCAAGCTACGAAGCTGTCGGAGCCGACGATGTCATACTCATCATCGTGCTCCCCACCAATGAATTCCTCCTTCCAGTCGTAGCGACAACTATCTCTTCCGTGCTAAGGAGCCTAAACGTATAAGAGTCTCCTAAAGTCGACGACGCACCCGTTGCAGCATTATAATAAAAGTTGGCCGATTGGCTCGTGATAAGATAGTTTGTAAACCCACTTTGAACAGTCACCAGGTCTCTATTCGCGAATACAGTCGTAATCGGCATTATTCGTGATTTTATTGAGGGGTTCACTGACACCACACTGTCAAGCACAAACATGAGTAGGGATTTACCGGTCGGCTCGACGGGATTCCAAAACGACCACAACCGTCCTGGAAACGGAAGACGGGTTCCAGAATCTGGATCGGTGGCGAGTATTAGTTCATCGTTGAGATATATGAATGTGCAATTTGTAGCAGCCCTGGTAAGCAAGTACCAGGCGGTTACACCAGAGTATCCTGCCGCTGTAAGCGAAGTTGTTGAGGCAGCAAAGTATTGAGGCGAGGCCGGGTTTGCGTCTGAGGGTTGAAAGCGTATGTAAGAAGCGGCTGGGTAAGCCATATGTAAGATAATAGTACGGGTATACCCTGGCGTCTGAGAGGGCGTCTCGGTTGATGTCTGTCCTGAAGTGAAATTCCAATGCAAAATTATTTGGCCCTCGGTAAATGTGGTCGTCGGATTGACAAAAAAGGATATAGTAGCAGTCGGGTTATCTGGGCCAATCGTAATCGTTGAGTCGAAAGTCGCAGTCGTAGTAAAATACTCTCTGTATTGATTGCTGATAATCAACTCAGTCGCTGTCGGCGCCGTGCCATAGATAGTCGTCGTCACTATCGGGAATTGGTTCCACACATATGAAGTTGTCGTAATGGTTGTAGTCGGTGTGAACTGCAGGTATATAGTGATCGTTGGTATCAACGAATTCTCTTGAAAGCTTATGGTCGAGAACTGGGACCCGTAGGTGGTGTTCGTGATCGTAACTTGAGGCAATTCGGCGATAGCAGTGAGAGTAGGGAAGACGCTCCCGATAGTTGGAGTAGAAGTGTAACCAACACTGCCATAGAAGGTAACGGTAGTAATAGCCTGTATGGATACGGCGTATACCGTGAGAGTCGGCGCATGTGGGTCGAACGGTTCGGTGGAAGTCGTAGCGGTAGATCCATATAGCGTAGCAGTCCGTGTGGCTTGTAGCAATGTTATGATTATGATTACAACCCCGCTCCCCTGAGTGGTGGTCGAAATCCCGGTTGTCGGCCCGTACCGTGTGGCTATAGTTGTCCGTGTGGATATTGTTCTCGTACTGCTCGTAGACGAAGAAGTCTTATCCGAGCTCTCCGTAGATGAGGTAGATAGTGAAGTTCTTGAGGACGAGGTTATTGAGATTGTAGATGGTTCCTCGCCTGACCTGGTTATCGGTACACTCCCAGTAACGGAGCTCTGCTCAGCAATGCCTGTTTCAATATCTGACGGCACGCCTTCCGAGATGTCGTACATTTGAATTGGAACGGTGGTATCAATCTGGTCACTTTCGTCAAGAGCGACCCCGAAGGCAAGGGTAATAGAACTCGAAGTACCTTTCCCGATCTCGAACTTCAATTCGCCTTGCCTAGTTCTATACCAGGTCGTCTTCGAAGCTGTAGAAGGTGGAGTAGGGCCGATAAGCAAGTCGACCGACCCCTCGAATCGTTTACGGAGGGTGCCAGTAGGTAATATCACGTAGACAATATCCCCCGTGAGAACGTCTCGCAGCAATCCCGAGTCCGAAAGATTGAATGTTATTACTGTTCCTCCTATTCCAACCGTATTACCAACTCGGGATAGCGTAACCCTCTCGTAACCAGTATCTAGGCCGATAGTGAGGTCAACAGTAAACTCATCACCGGTCGGATAAGGACCCGATGATGTAGTTGGCGATACCAAAGTAGTTGAGCAAGTCTGGCAGTTAGTGCACCGAGAAACGGAAGGGAATACAGCCGTACAGGGACAATAGTCGAGAGATTTTGTGGTGTATTGAGTAGTCGTGCAGACAACTAACTCTGTGATTGTGGTTGTGGATGTGGTGTATACGACACTCTGTGCCGCTGTCAAGGGTGCTAGGAGAAAGCCGAAGCCGCAGAGTATCTGTAAGAGAAGCATTTTGAGAACGGAAGATAACATAAGCGAGGACATGCGGGATGAGAGAAGAGTCTTCTGTTGATGCTGCAGAGTTTATTGTACCACTCATTCATCTTCACCCAAGCCTCCTTCCCCGTGATCAGCGGGATGGTGACACCGTATCTACCCCGTAATTATTTGTCCTAAGACAGACAAGAGCCAAATAATCGTGTAGATATGGTCCACTAAGGTCCGTTGCTATGATGTAGTCCACCGATAGAGACCGACTGGAAGCTCAGACCTCTGTTGCGAATTCATCTCCCAGCATCTCCAAATACACCAAACTTGCTTTCCGAGAAGCCTCTCACAAGTCATCCATCGCCTTCGCCTTGAATTTCTTATTCATCCTCTCCGCAGCTCTAAACATAAAATTCGAACCATGCAACTCCAGAACAATCGGCTCAGCACCTTCCTTCGTCGTATCTGGCCACGGTATTTCAAACCGAAACACCGAGTGCTCCTTCGGTATATCTATACAAAAGTCATTAGAACACCAAAATCACAAATCTCCAGGTTTATCATCCTTTCATTTCCCCCGGAAAAGGAGACATACGTTTAATTTCATCCTTCTTCGTCACAATCACGAATGTCATTTTCGTGTCTTTCACCACGATCCCTTTGACACCCACTCGGCTGGGACAACGATTCCTCACAACTTCAACTTCGCAGCCGTGGAAATCCGCAGCACAAAGCTTAGCCGCCGTCGCTTGACCGGCTGTTCCATTATTTCCAAAGCTTCCTTTCAGAATTTCATGGATGTATCCTATCCATAGTTTATTCAATGGTTCGTAGATTGCATATTTCTGGGCTTCCTTGGGGATATCATAAACTCCTAACGCACGCTTTTCACGTGCAGACAGAGGTTTCGGCTTTGACGATGGTTTTGACGAGGCCTTTTTTAACTTCTTGGCAAGACGCAGTTCGCGTCGACGGGCTCGTTGGTCGGTTTGTTTTGCTGTGGAAGCAGTAAGTTTTCGGAAGTCGAGGGGACGGTAGGCGACTTTTTCTTTGTATATACGGGTCGCTTCTGCATCATCATCTGGATGGGCCAGATGCAGTAAGGACTGGGCGAATGGTTCCATTGAAGTCGACATTTTCACTCTTTTCCTCTCACTTTCCCTCTTTTCATGAGCTTTATGGTGAATGTGTGAAGATGACCAAACCTGAAGCAGGGATTCGAATGTTTGACGTTGAATTAAAGGTTTTGGGGCTCTGCCGGCGGTCGCACTAAAAATTTATACGTCGTGCAACCCAAAGACTTCAACCGCGCGACACCACGTGACTTTTTTGATTTTCAAAATTCAGAATTGTTTTGAAGATGGGTCACCATTTTTAGATGATGATCTTAGCGTTCGATTGAACTAAAAATCAACTGATTTAGAGAAGAATTGGCGTCGCAATCACGATGGGTGTTTTTGGTGATGTGACGTTCATCGCATATTTGCGATGGTCGATCAACACGAGAAATGCAACAAGTTTATCGTATGCAATGTCTATGCTAATCAACCAAGTGAGACCATGCTAAACTAACGACACAACCAAAATAGTAGTAACATGGCTAAACAACTAGACTAGTAACATGGCCAATTTACGGGGGGCACTCTGGAAACCGACGGTATCTTGCAGAATTTATTCGTCAGATGTTTTGAAGGCCAAATTCGTCATATGACTCGGTTTTATCAGCAGAGTTTATATAAACTTGTAGTCTCGTTCCCAGACGCCGAATAAACTTGAACTTTTTTAGAGGGAGCATAACTTTTGGTTCCGATTGGTGGGCATTTGCAGTCACTAGTTGGTTTATACGAGCACTCCAGGCATGAAACTAATTACTGGTGTCTTTGCTATTATCTAAGTCATAGTGCTTCGATAAGTACAAGCCTTTACTTAATACATTTTGTTCTTGGGTGGGAGTCAATCTGCAGCGTTTAGGTAGGCAGATTTTTTACATCCTCCAACTCGACTTAAATCAATCCACAATTTACTACATACTCTAGTGGGAATAAATTATCATAGATACAAAATTCGCATATATATATAATTATAAACTAGAACGAGATACCTATTAGGTCGTAGCCGGCCCCGAGGCCACTCAATCCCGGCTCATAAACTGCAGTGACCTGGTCTCGTTGTGGTCCCAATCTAATTGCACCAGAATTTTTGTTGTGGTCTTAGAAAAACCCAACACAACACAAACTCTCAGTCTCGTAACCAAACTGTGTAGTTGTAAGGCCAAACAAAGAACAACAGAAAACTCTGCATTCCTGTATCATGAACATCCAATTTTCGACATCCCTAAGACGAACGAAGCATCAAAAAATCACAAAAAAATAACCAAAAGATGCAAAAAAAGAAGACCTACGTTAGGCGCGATTCACACTATGATATTGCTCTATTACTAACATTTTCCTCAAAAGAAAGAATATATAGGAAACCCTGTAATCATAAACTATATGTAGTCCAGGACGTGGCCATAGTTGCCTCCAACACCGATCTGAAGGGTTTCGAAGAAGAAGAAGAAAAAAAATCACAATACTGCTAGCTTTAATAGTTAAACCGAATACATATATTCTCACCTTGCCCCTCCTAAGATTAAAGCTTATTAATAGTTTAGCCAAGTAATAAGTATGTAGGAAGGGTATGATAGTTAAAGTATAAACATTGAATGAGTAGGGTTCAACAAAGAAACTGTATCAAAAGGGGTTTTCGAAAGACGCACCAAAAAACAAAGGTTTATTAAGAAAAGGGTATTGTAAACCAGGCGCAAGTGGGGAGTGCATTCTGAGCTTTGAATGCATAAGTAGTGACTTGGGATTGATACAAAAAAAAAGAGAAATAGAAGAAGAAAAAAAAGAGAAACAGAAGGGGGAAAAAAGGAAACGGCGTAGGTTTACTAGTAGGGAAGGGGAAGTCTAGCACGCATCCCCAATGGATGGTGGTGCAAGTTTCGAAAACGACCGCGCGCGCGCGCAAGAGACAAAACTATGGAAACGAATTTACCAAGCCATATAAAATGGTGGATATATATCAAAATATATAAGATCGGTTGGAACCCGAAATCGGTATAAGCGGGCAGGGGGTGTATCTGCGTCCCTCCCATTATCATATGCCCGATCCGAGTTTACGCATTTTTTTTCTGTAATTTCTTAACTTGAAGTTAAAAAAGTCAGCGTATATATGCATTTAATTCATTCCCTCGATAAATTTAACAAGAACTTACAGCTTTTTGGCTTCTTAGAAAGCCTCTCCTCTACACCCGCCTGCGAATCGTCAACATGCCTAGTAGAAAGATGATATATTTCATAAGCTTGAGATATAATTAACTTTTCGTGAGGAGTATTCTGGAACCAATTACCTTTTGGAGGCCTGCGATATTTGCGGAGGGAATGGCTTTTCAGAATTAGACGGCGCGATAAAGTCGTCGTCCAAATCAATAGTGATTTCCCCATCTTTTGACTCCGCAATTTGACCCTTGGTTTCGAAATCCTTCTTCGCACGATCGCGGACTCTTCTTCTATCTGCCTGAATCTTGCCGTACTCCTTTTTCAAATGCGCCGGAATTTTTGTTTTATACGGGGCGGCATAATCGTGCTGGAACCATTGATGGTCCTCGAAGCGGGAAAGCGTCTTGAAGCTGTATGGAAAACATATGTCAAAGATTTTGTACCACAGGGAGGCGATAGAAGCGTCGCTGATGGCTAACCTAGCACCGCATTTACTTCCGTCCCTCTTGTTCATTTGGCAAGTCCAAACCCCAAGTTCTCGGATTTTTTTTAGATTGATCAAGGTTTCCAGAGCACCATATCGATCTTCAGGTGTACATGTGACACCTGTCGCCGGCTCTTTAAACAAAGCATCAACGTCGGCACCATCGTCGTCCATCGATATCGGGTCTTCATCAAAGCCAATGGTTTGAAACACTTCAGCGGACCAACTTAGCTTTTTGGTTCGGGTTCCCGAGATTTCTAATCCTGCGACGGTTTCACGTTTTTCGAGCTCTCCGGCTCTGTATTCTTCCCTTTTATGCTTCAACTTCATATATTTGGTAGTTTTAGGCATGCTCGCCTTTTCCAATTTCGTCAATGCAACATCCTGGACACCCGGAACTCTTGAGATTTATTGGGTTAGCACGCACGTACGGATAATGCGAAAGAACATTACTGTGATCATGCAAAGAGAAATATAAGGGGTTATTGTATATATATTACTGGTATGAACCTGCCCAATGGGCACTATCATCTCCAACACCCTTCGGGTCCTCCCCCGTGATGACCCCGCTACTTTTAAAATCTGTCCGTTTCCCGCGGTAATGGCGCTAGGTTGAAAGTTGTTAGACCATATGATCAAATAAGATCAATTACGGAACTTTGAAAATCTTACCTCTAATATTTTCGAGCGTGGCTCGTGGCCTAGCAGTTCACGGGCGATTTCGTCGCCAAACTGTCTTTGGATACTACGGGCGAAACCCTTCCTCCAAGAAGTCATCGTGGTGCCCTCTGGAAGTCCAATTTGGATATTGACGGTATGGACTCTTTTGATCAACGCCTCTGAACTTAAAGCACTATTTTGGGTTAGTTTAGCAGGGGCTCGTCCGACTTTTACAGCTTTCACAAAAACTGGAGTGTTTTGTTTTGATTTTTTCACTGGCAAATATTTTTTTTTGTAATTCGCCAAATCCGAGGAAGAGTGAATGCCGTCAAAAACATCGCGGCGTATGCCCCATGCGAAGAATTGTATTACTGGATCCAAATGGAGATTCTCGGGATCCTTGAGTTCATCAAGGGACAATTCTAGACTAAAGTATGTGTATAATAACGTTAGTTGATAAATCGTTACTGACAATCTTGGCTGGCACCATGATCATTTTTTACGGAGTGGATATTGATCTCTGAAATAAAACTCTAATCATTCATTGGATTATAAATAATAGATTGTATATTGCAAGACGATTTGGTAAAAGTGGTCTTGATCGAATGGGCCATGGGATCAATTCAAACTTACAAGCGGGACTCCTTGTCGTGACAGTTCTTCAAACAGTTGTATTTAACTGTTATTTTCCAAACTCCGGGTTTTATCTGCTCAAACTTCACATCCTATTTATATTAAAGAATTAGTCGGATACCGCTTATAACGAAGGAATCTTTAGGATCCTTTTGCCCCCCCGGATCCTCTTTTTTTCTTTTTTTCAGAAAGTCAGGGAAGAAAAGTGAAGGGAATTAATTATCCACCTTCCAGAGCAATGTTTCAGAGTCAGGGTATCCCTTCGAAACGGTAATCGATCCCGGCCTGACGCCGTGGTATAATGCGATGATGTATATGAGGCCATACATTACAGCCTGCGGGGGACTCTCGAAGTTAGAAATCTGGTACAACGAAAGGACGATACAGCGGAAGCATATATATATACCAGGTCCGAGCACTCTATAGCGGTATTCGAAACGAGATATCTGACCGCCAAGGAAGTTTCCTGTACTCCGCAGAATTTCCGGTCGATAACATCAGTGGAGAGACCGAATTCTTTCGTTAAATGTTTAATTACATTTAACGCTTTTAGTCTGAAAGATCGAGGTACGGTAATGTCGAGTATTTCTTTTTGCTATAATCCAAAAACTTGTCAACGAAGTATCAAAATACTTGAAGCAGATATATATAAATATACCTTAGCGAAAACGATTTGGAAGCGGCGACGGATCCCAACGGCTCGGACTTTGATTCCCAAGCGTTGGTAATTCATACAAACGAGTCTACCGTATGACTTCAGGGTATCTGATTTATCAATTAGCAGTTTGTTTAGGAATTCAATATCAGGTTTTA
Organism: Orbilia oligospora ATCC 24927; assembly: GCF_000225545.1. Lineage (NCBI taxonomy): Eukaryota > Fungi > Ascomycota > Orbiliomycetes > Orbiliales > Orbiliaceae > Orbilia > Orbilia oligospora. The sequence continues at coordinate 1,417,634 of NW_011645563.1, read as the reverse complement.
AATTTTGCAAATGGAAACATACGAAGAGTAACTTCAGATTGAAAGGGATTCCAGCCGAGAAGTTTTGGTCCAATCATTTCTAGTTCTTTATCGATTTGTGCCCATTTACGGGCAGTTCCAGGGGCTCGAATGGTTTCGAGCTCAATTGCGGCCCATTCATGGAGAGCAGTAGCGTTTTCAGGGACTTCATTGAATGAATCCAGGAATACTTGGAAGTCCATGGCTTGCGAAAACGAAAATAAAAAAGGGTGGCACTTTATGGGGGAAAAAAGGCAACGAAGAACGGTTATAGCAAGTAATAAGTATTGAATTCTCTCTCTATATATATCTATAGAGTACGTATTTAGAGCGAAAGAAGACTTTATTTAAAAAACCCGGATGTGTTTTTCTTTCACAAAGATAGTGTGAATGGGGAAACTCGGGATTGCAAAGTTGTAACGATGGATATGAGGAGGCTCCTGGGGATGGTCGAGTGGCCGCTGGGGAGGTTGATTCGTGATGAGATTTAAAAATCCGATGATAGTTATCACCTACCTATATTTAATATCTGGAATCTTCGGATACTTGGAGATATTCTGTAGATACCGGAGTCGTGGGTTAGTTCCCCAAGAGATCTTTATATGGCTACATTACCTTGTTCACTTTTAGAGGGATGTATGTTGAAAGGGAGGAAGCTTCGAGTTGAGAAGAAGATTGTATGCAATTTAGAAAAAACCGGACCATCTTTTCCCTTATAGCTTCCCGTGTCTATAGATATAAAATCCGATTTATTGTGATTCACCAACAGAAGGTTATATAAAAAGTGAGTTTGGCTCTTACAATTACCTGATAAAGACCGTTCGCGATTTAAGTAATTTGTAAAATTGGCGTCGAGACTACGTATACTAGTAGTTTACATATTTGTGTTGGTATTTCCTCAATAGCCTCTATATAATGTGACATACACAGTTTGGTTACGAGACTGTGTGACATAGTACATATACTGTATCAACTAGGTTGAGACTTAACATTATTTTCTTTTCTATTGTTCTTTCTAAACTTTAAAATTACCTAGGTACCTACCTACTTATATAAAATTGTACTGACCGAGCCTTTTTGGGCGTGCCGAAGCGTTTTAATACAAGCTAGACTAGCCTTTTTTTTTAGTCTCATGCCCTTGTGTATATATTAAAGAACCCCGTTCCCTAGTGAACCCTCGTGTAAAGTAATAGAGTCAATCAAGGTGTCGGTCACCCACTATACTACTGAGCGCCCGCTTGGAAGCTTAAGTAAGGCAGAGCGGACGGGATACCCTGTGGTCTTCCAGCAGTGAACGTAGATATCAATTGCACAAAACATCAGGTACATCTGACAAAAGTGGATATCTCCATACCCGGCCTAAAAGTCCTCTAAAGTAATATTCCTCCTCTTCAGAAGCTTCTTGATGTTTACTTTCATACTCTTCTTCTCCAAGCTCCCTGCTATGACCGACTTACACCGTTCAAATGGCTCAAACCCCAAAGTCCACTCCTTGGCAATCTCAATCCGCCTCCTATCCAACAATTCCTTATAAGCGTTATGAATAGGATGCCTTTCCGTCAGATTTGGCTTCAGACTTCCCCTTCGGATTCGATGTTTACCAGAGGAGTCCGGGGTATCACTTAAAATATCGTAATCTTCGAGAAGGGGGTCCGTCTTATATTCACCGGGGTTACTGGGGATATCGTTTATTATATCCCAGTCCGCATAGCAGCCGCCGAGGATTATGGTGCCTTTTGTTAATGGGGCGGCATCGGATTGGGAGTCGTGGTAATTTGAGTAGATTTCGACCGAGAAGGTCGAGGAACGATGAAAGGGGAGACCAGGGGTATGCCAATTTGTGTTTGGGTTTTCTTGCCCGGGATCGTTGGCGCTGGGGAGTTATTGTCAGTTATACCCTTTAGATGGCATTATGGATACTATAAGAATAGTTCAAAAGAACAAGACTTACATTGGTTGCATGAAATTCTCGTCCAAGCCGTCAAATGTACAGACGACGATATTACTCAACTCCTCTTCTGTAAGTTCTCTTTCAAAATCACATTTTACGCATTCACTGTTGAGCTGTGCGTTTGGTGACCACGTTAGGACATGGTCAATATGGGTCTGCTCTTTAGTTCCATACATCCAAAACGGCATTCGAGAAGGGTACAGTCTATCGTCAGTATGCGGAAACGCCTTTTTAAGATCATCGAGCTCTAGTGATTGGTTCAGAACTAATTTGATGTTGGTAAGTTTGAACCCACTAAGCCAATGGGATCCATCGTCTGGTGGGAACCCCTTATCGATTACTGCTTCGAATTCAGTGGCTTTAACAAGTTCTTCGAGGATGTCTGCGTTTTTATTTCCAAGCAGATACACGGCACGCGGGTTGGCCGCTTTATCGGATTTGTATATTTCGAAAATATCGGCGGGGAGATCTCCAGTAATAATCAATTGGTAGCGGTGGTTTTTCATGTTGAACATGGGGAGATGAACGAGATGAAGGGGGGAGTCGCCTTGCATGACGAAACCGTGAAAATCGGGGGAAGTTGTGTTTCGGGCAATAGCATACTATATGAGTATTAAAATCTAACCTGCTGAAAGGTCTAGGTATCTAGAGGTCAGAAGTCGTACCTGAGCTTCTTCCTGAACGATTTTCTTAAATCCTGCTACGACAACATTCGTCAGGAAATTTCCGTCCGTAGGCCAGGGGCTCATTGTGACGTTTAAGAGAGAGCATAAGTCATCCGACCCTTTAAGGCTCAGTCGCTTTTTATAAGTAGTGAGACATTCGCCATAGTTCTCTTGCGAGAATTGGGAGGAAGTGAGGAATAGTTCTCTTTTTTTGACTTCCTCGCCAGGTCGGGTGACGGAGACACGGTTGAATATTCTAGTGTTCATAATATTCGCTTCGACCTAGTGGAGTTTTTGTCAACATTATGTTCAGTGAAATATGTAAAAAGAGGTGAGCAATCTTAGATGTATATTAGGTATAAGTAACTACTTACGATACTAGTATTTGGGACCTTCTTGTCGCCAACTGTATACTTGAAGTTACAAGCCATAGCATTCGCCATAAGATCGCCTCCGATCAATTTAAGAAGCTCCAGAGCTGCTTTATCTTTTGCAAGAGTTTTATTATCGACTTTAATGATATGCTTTCGAATAAATTCTTTCTGCTTCTCAATTTCTTCAGGGGATTTCCCATCGACCTCAGCTGGAAGTCTGTTAAACGGAGTCACAATGAAGTTATCCTCATCCGTGGATAGAGTGGCCCAGTTTGCGTGAAGCTAGCACATAGGAAGTGCCGTTAGCATTGCTGAATGGTTGCAAAAGCAAACCCCTCAAGCGTAGGGCCCGGGGTGTATCAGGAGTTTTCTAGAAAGAAGTATGTCTTTACATACCTTTGCACAAGTGAAGACCCCTTCTCCAAGTAATGTTCCATAGCCATTCTTGTTGAGTCCGATAACTTCGTGAGAAAGCCAAACACCAGCCGCAGCCGCGCCTGGTTTACTTCCCTCAACACCATATATACCAATACTCTGATCACCGGATCGATAAACGACCGGACTCTGCCAAGTGACGAGAAAGCGGAGCCTACCATCGCGATAACAGAGTCCACCAGCTGGGTAGGAACATAATCCAGATCTATAACGAGGGAAAGCTTTAGTCTCCTAGTAAGCCCATAGAGTAGGAAAGGGTTCATATTAAGAGGTAGGGGGCATACTTATGTGGATCAATAGTAACACTATCCGCTTCTCCAAATGACTCCAATTGCTCAATAGTATAAGGATTCAAAGTTTGTCTCGGTACAAACCCCATTGTATGATTTCTAGTACTATTTGAAATACTATTTTTCCTCTTCGTTTTAACATCGACCATTGATGCAAAATAGCCGCCCCATGCGCCGTCGCAATGGATAAGAAATGATAGACCTTGTTTTCGGAAGTCTTTGCGAACTTCAAGTATTTCTTTCAGAGGGTCGACCGCACCATGTTCGGTACTGCCAATTATTGCAACGACAGAGTAGACAGCTCTTTTATTGGCAAGGGCGTCAGAAAGTTTAGATCTCAGATTAGAGATTGACATACGAGCGTTTAGATCGACGTCGACGGAGATGATGTTCGCTGCACCGATGCCGGTAATTGCTAGAAACAGAAAAAAAAGATGAGCGTCATGTATCATCTTAGGATCTTGGGATACGGGTATATAAAGGACCAAACCTACCACAACCCTTCGGCCAAGAATAGTGCGCCGTAGTACTAACAAACATAACTGCTTCATTCTCGATCCCAAACTTCTTTTCAAGCCAGCGTCTACCAGTATCCTGAATCAAATACGGCGTTACTGCCTTAGTTAAAGCTGTTTGTGAGATTCCATAGAGTTCATTAAGTTGATTAGAGAGGCTCATGGCAGCATCAGGGGTTAAGTTGAGGAGTTCCCATGTTGTGAGGTCGACGAAAGGCTTTTTATTACCATCACAAAGTGGGACTATTAGGGATCTTGGATTGGATTTTATGAATTTTAAGGGGCCTTCGGTGATAGCGAGAAATAAGGATAGTGGATAGAATTTGAGGTTGCGTGCTATTATATTTTGGTTAATTGATTAAGTAGTTTAATAGGTTAGGTTTAATCAAGTCGATATTCTCATGACGACTGGGGATGGCTAGAAGTACTTACCGACCCAGATGGCTTCGAGGTTGGCGATAGAGCCGTCCTGGTGGAGTAAATTACAGTCAGAATGGTTATTTTCAGGTATTGATATCAGAGTATTAATATTCATGCATAAGTTTGCTTGCTAGGAAGTTCTTGGGATATATGGAGGAAAGTCTCCCAGAAGCTACCGCAATCAAAAGATATAACCGGGTATGCAGATGATAGACAAGAAGCCATCAATATGAATATAATATAGCTAGCTTGGCTGTATTTTATATATATCATAGTTAGAAAGCGGAAAATGGAAAACGGACTTACGGCTGTGATATGTCCCCATCCTACTGGGACGGAGGGATCGTGACTCGGAACAACGTTATAGCCAAGCATTTCAGACAACTGTTTTCCGACGACAATCTCAAGCATTGTGGTCAAAGGACCTCCTTCTATTGCAAGATTATTGGGATTATACAGCATCGCTGTCAAATCTATTCATGTTCAGTATGACTATTAGAAATCAAAACAAAAGCACTTAAGGGGGGAACTAGAAGACGTACACCCAAGCAGTGCTGGCATAGTAGTATCCATATTCATGTGCCCATTAAACCTCGGACTCCAAAATGGAATACAGTTTGTGCTTAGTTTTTCAGATAGTAAATGAAGATGGTTATTCAAATACTCAATCGATGCTTGAAACCTTTCGTCGGATTGGATTTCCGGAGTTATGAACGCCGGATCATTGGGGAAAAGGCTATGGCGGGCTTCTTTTTGATCGTGGAGAACCTGTAGGAAGGATTGAGCCATGTACTTGAAGTTCTCAGCACGAGGGCCGAGAAACCAAGATGCGACCACTGGATGGTGGTCTCCAGCTTGGCCGTCTTCAACTTGGTGGCCATTAATCTTAATAATATCGGGCACCGGGGCGCTTGAGCTCGATGGACGGCCTGGGACTGAGTTATTAGCACCCATTTCTTATATTAAATAGTGAATATTATGGTATAAACTATATATCGTAAGTATCAATATGATATTCGTACAATTCTACTTTTTGAAGCTAAAGAAGCTCGAGGGTCACTAGTGTTTATATAGATATTGATATAGGTATATATATAGTCTCTGTGGAACGAGCCGGTCTGCTTGTATACTATAAAATATATGTATCTACCTAACAACTAGTACTAGTACTAACCGTATGAAATTCTTGCGACGCATTAGTCCGGTTGTTAGATGGGTACTTCTTGTCTCGTAAACCAGAATTAATGCTCCTCTACGCATATTAAGCTCAACATAACATATTTCTTGATTAATTGTATGCCTATATTTAGCCAAACATCTACAAGTGACCTATTAGAGTGCTACTATGTCTCCCTTTGTGACGTCTAGGAACGAGACCAGTGTTACTTAAATATTTATTTTGTTAATATGGACCGCGTCGATTGTAAATGGACAAGTGAAGATGACTTAACGAGGCCAGAGGAATTACTTAGAGTACTTGAAAGCTAGTCGATATACTTATGTGTAAATATACATACCTGGTATCAGCGCAAATATGTCATTGAGGATGCATGATGCATATGTAATCGTCGACTCCTTGCGTCCGCGCGCTCGCCTCCGAAACTTTGATAGGCTGCTTGCGGCTTGGGAATGCATAACCGGGCTAAACCGCTTCGAAAATTTTACTCCACGGTCATTTAGGCATCGCATCTGGTGAGTATCAGGTATTTTCGCTTAGAAAAACGATCGCCCATGTAGGCGTGGTTTGTCTGGTGCCAGGCTGGATAAGAATCGCGTTTCGATCGTATGTTTGAGTCCGCCTGTGAAGTGACTGAGAGAGAACCGGTTTGGCGCGGAAATATCGATCCCCGGATTAATCGGAATGTTGAGAAAGATATGTCCAGTTTTCTACCGATGTAATCGAGTGCGGTGTGATCCGGGATCCGGAATTGCAGCACGAAATACTAACCAAGAGCTAGCATGATGCATGATGTCAATTCATACTATCAAGTCTCGGAGTGAGATCGGTATAAATTTATAAACTGATTCTAGATCATTCTCAATCGACTCTAATTGTGAGTCGACGCTCTGCTATCAATTTAAAGTCAGCTGCACATCCATCTATCGCCAACCTATAATATAAAGAGGTAGTGTAAAGCCTGTAGACGACCTAAGTACTAATTAGTAAATTTTTGTGACAGATAATTTCAAGTTAGAGCGGAATAGCTAGGACCTAGTACGGAGTAGCATTCGCATGCGGCTTAGGGTCAGTGTCTATATCGTAATCAATTAGATCGATCGAAAGGACATCATACCACATGTGAAAGATTCAAAACCCAGAGCTCAAAGCAGCTCGTCAACATCTCGATCTCGCAGCGCTACCTAGCTTAGCCGTTGTAGTATATTACACAAAACTCAGTTTCCCAAGATCGGCCCACTTAGCGAGTTCTATAATATCGACAATAGGTACTAAGTACTACTTAATTAACAAGTACTAAGTAAGGAGCACTTGTTGTATATATTGTCCTGGCTGCATGTCGAGCCGACTGGCACCTCGACCATCGCGTCGCATGCATCGTCATGGCCATGAGGCTAAGCTGGATAACGCCAAGGAGCGAATATCAATCTTGGCATGTTTCCCAACCATGAGTGGCCAGTTAACCGAGGCCCAAAGCGGTTAGACGCAGACTAGTAAAGCGGAACCAGAACCAAATTAATCAAATCGCGATTGTTTGGAAAGCCGATGTTTAGTGTCGTTCATAAGTAACTAACGACCTTGCAGGGTTATTTTCAGGCATCGTTGGATTCGGTCTGTTGGACAGCAAAGGATAGTACATACATCGTCATACGAACCGGACAAGTTGCAGTAACATTGATATCATATGGTATTCGACTTTCTGGAGGAACAATAAACTCGAAAAACCCCGACCGAAGGAAAATGCGCCGTTGTCGATAACAAAGAGAAAAGAATACCCGACGCGACTTTCGGTACCTGCATCACCATCTAGGAAGGGAAATGTGTAGATAGTTCGTATAAAAGGGGGATTGATAGAATCGTCGTCGCCCACCATGGAAGGGTATAATCCGGGGTATCATGGCTATAGCCATCAGCAGCAGCAGCAAGCCCAGCAGCAGCAGGCCCAGCAACAGCAACAGCAGCAACAGCAGCAGTTGTACGGTGGTGGTAGCCATCCTCCTCCTGGCCAAGGGACCCCCCACCAACACCCCCCTCATCATCATATCCTCGCCCCTCAGCAGCAGCCTCAGCAGGGTTTCTATGGCTCCCAGCACTCAGGATATTCCTACAACTTCAATTACATACCTCCTTCGCCCTCGCAGTACGGCTCTCCTACTACTTCTACATCTGCCTCTAGACCTCATCACAGCGCTCATAACAACCATCGACACCACCATCATCACCACCACCAACAGCAGCAGCAGACCATCATGCATCCTCCTGGCAGTGGTGGTAGTAGTGGCAGTGGTGGTGGATACCCCCCTCAGGCCTATACCACCTCTCCCCACAACAGCCACCATCATCCTCCTCTCCCTCCCATGGCGTCTCAACAACAACAGCCCCTCCACCAGCATCACCGACAGCAATACAGCTCTCCCTCTGCTGCTAACAACTACTCGGCCACTGCTCGCTCCTCCGCTTCCAACTCCACCTCCTCATCTCCCCGCTATAACCCCTCCCATTCCAGCTCCCACCAACCTCAACACTTCTACCAATCTCGACCACAACCTCCAGCTCAACAGCATCGCCAGACCTCCTACCCTTCACATCCTTCCTCTGCTGCTGCTTCTGGCTCTGTATATACTGCTGCCACCCAATCTACCTCTTCTTCCAGAGGTGTTCAAGCTCCTAATACCATTGAAGAAGCTCTCCAGTATACTCCTCTCGCTTCTATCCAACCGTTTCACGGACGTAAGTAACACTTCATCACATCCTCTTCATAAGCCTACTTCCTTTGTGGTGCTGGTGATTGTCTACCCATAGACTCTTCTATCTTTTAATATTTTGCTAGCTGCTTATTTATCTAGCTGGTTGCTTCTTCTTCTTCGTTTTAAGTTAAGGTTCAATGCTGATCTAACCTACGTTCATTAGATATCATCCCTATTCCAACTATCGACGGTTCTGCTCTCGCTGCGAAATCCGAACAAGTCGGTAGGAAGGTTTTGAAAGACTTCAACAAGCTGGACCCTATGTCAAAGAGGTTTAGGACGGCTACGAGCGATATCAGTGGTTATATCAACAATACTATTGAGAAAAAGGGTCTACAGCTGTATGCCATTCCTCACTCTCATCAAACGCTAATCTCATGGTTTGCTAACGAGAATGCTGAACAATTTCACAGTGAATTTAAAAAATCCAAGCTTGGGTCTCCACTCAATACTGGTACTACTACTAAAACTACGGTTGAAGACTTGCTCCAGAATTCTGGACTTGGGACTTTTGAAACCGCTATCCTCCATAAACTTCCTACGTACAATCAGAAACCCTGTAAGGAATCCATACTACCCTCACATTAGTACAAAGAATAGGAGCTAATATCGATTGGTGTATCTTTCTAGCTAAAAGATCACCTCTCTCTACCTTAGAAGACTCTCAACAGTCTCTGAACCAACCTCCTACCGTTGTTCCCAAGGTCAAGACTCCTTCGAAGCCGCCAAAGACTACTACCCACGCCCCATCTACACACCAACGGCCACCACTACCACAGTCACAACCTTCTCCTCTCCCCCCAACAGAGGTTTCAGGCTCTCGTTCTAATTTCTACATTGAGATACCTCCTGTTTCTTCCTCTCGGAGTAATATCAATGGCTACGACAGATCCTTGACTCCAACAAAATTACAACAGGAGCGAGATACCACTCCGACTCATAAGGCTAAGCCACTTATTTCCGACCATCATTCATCTGGGCAGCTTCTTGCTGCAATCGTGCTCCCACCACCAAAAGAAGGGTTCACACCGGCAGATTACTCTACCCATCAGGAAGCTGATGCACGCATTCTAATACCCGATAACTTCAAATCAAGGAAGCGACGCAAGCTAGCAGACCAAGACGAGCACGAAGCACAAATTTCGAGTGTAGACACCCGTGCAAAGGCTGAATCTGCAATAAATAACCTACAAGCTATTTTGATTAGGATCTTCGAAGACGAGGACAATCTTCAACCGGATACCTCTGGGAACGTGCTCGCGACTTCTTCTGGGTCATTTATACCTCCTGGGGCCCTTGGATACTCTGCAGAAGCGACTGGTCAGTGCCTTTCTGTTGGCACACAGGTGAAACTTGACCACGCTATTAGGCAGGTTACTTTATATAACCGGCTGGACAGAATGGACCTCGATGATCTGCTTCGTCTCTTGAAAACTTGTGATAATACTCTGAAAGTTGCAGAAAACCTAGATGTCAAAGTGAGCGAAGACGTCGGAGAGCCATCAGAGGTAGGGGGCCCCGTATCCGAGTGGGATAAGAAAATAGCGTTCGCGGAGAACTCGGTAAAGGCATGTAGAACTATCCTACGGGTTATGAACGGCGGGCGACAAGAAAAACAGCTGTATTCTGAGGAGCTTCTGACATCTATCCACACCGTCATCAAGAATCTTCTGGAAGGGTCAATTGTACCTCTAATCGCCCTTCGATCAGACAGGGAAGAGGCTTTTAAAGCTGTTATGTCTAAAAAGAAGCTCCTGAGGGACCTGCTGCAAGATACAACAAAGATCATCAAGCTCCTGACTCAGCTGATCTCGAATCAAGAGGTTACTGAGGATTTTCTGATCAAAATGATCTATACCTCTGTCGCTTTGGTGTTTATCGATAATGCCACAAGCGACAAAGACTCTGTGTTCGGGGTTAAAAAGGTAGAAAATCTTAGATTAGCGGCAATGAATGCTCTTGCAAAGATTTTTGCGAGGCACCCTGACCAAGGCGACGGCATCATCAACGAGGTTCTCAGCAATCTGGAGAGATTGCCGGTTGGCCGTCAGAGCGCGAAAAACTTCCAGATCCCTGGTAATGAAAGCATCCAACTTATCAGTGCTTTCATGATGAACCTAGTTCAATCCGCAGGGACATACCAGGAACGAGCTAATGGATCCAACTCCCGGAACGCGGTGGATTCTGACGAAGAGATGGCTAATGGTGGTAACTCCGAGGATGGGCCCGCGAAAGGCAGCTCTCACTCGCGAGACGCGGAAACCGTCGTGATGAAATTAGAAGAAGTTATCATGCGTTCAATGAAAACTGCTCAGGAGAAAACCGCCTATGTCACGTCCTACATAGTAAACAGGGCATTGAATACTGCTAAATCTTCGGATACAAGTAACTCCAGGAACTTATTAGATCTAATGGTTGAAGATTTCCTTGAAGTTCTCGACAACCCGGAATGGCCAGCTGCCGAGTTGTTTTTAAAGATAATTTGCATTAAGATGGTATGTTCCCTCCTCCTAAACTAATTTACCTTTCCGCGACTGACCCGCTCGATAGATCCACACTGTTGATGATCCAAAGGCATCTGTCCCGGCTAAATCTGCCGCCCTCGAAGTTTTGGGGAAGCTTGGGTCCAAGATCAGCTCCTTGTTCAGCCATCTCAAGAAGATCCACGGAGACCGAAATCCCTCTAGCTCTACAATAGATGGAATACTTTCTGTTATAACTGATAATTACATCGATTATCACACTAATACTGATGGCAAAGCCGGTCATGAATTGAAAGAGGAACGAGACGCCGTATTTCGCAAGATGATACTATGGAAGGGCCCTTTCAGAATGATTCTGGAGCATCTTTGGGGTAGGGACCAAAAAGAAGATGCTGATAATCTTCAGGTAGGACACATGATCATCCGGATAACTTTTAACACTGGGCTAATATGACGGTAGACTGCTTGGGGGTTCTTCGCGTCTGTGTGGGCAAGTAGGCTCGTCGCGGGTTTCCAGCAATGCCAGGAAGTGGATGCCTCCCTGGCATCCGACATAGGCCGCGTGTCGAGCGACTTATATGGGATGATTACGGAAAAGGCATGGTATTTTTATGATGATGAAGTCAAGTAAGTGTACAGCCCCCGATACCTTGAACGACCCGACTAACGGATATATGTAGCGACAGAGGCGCTTTTAAAAATGACCCTACGCCAATGCAAATCCGACAGGCGTACTTGCTCATCATCCTTGCTGGGGATTTCTGCAGTCATAGGCTCCTCATTTTAGCCCGGTTGATCTACAGCATTGGCGGAGACCAAACTTCGGCTCGAAGCAAGGGTCTCAAAGCGTTGATGAATATAGTAGAGCAGGATACATCTATTCTTGAAGACAAGGGCCTCATCCCTACCTTGCTAGATCGGTGTAAAGATGCATCTCCATCAGTTCGCGACTCTGCTCTAGACATCATCGGCAAATGCCTCAACCTAAAACCTGAACTTGAGCCTCGAGTCTTGCCTACCATTTGCACCAGAGCGCACGATATGAATATCCCCCTTCGCAAGAGGGCCATAAAGCTCCTTCGAGAGATCTACCCCAACACAAATTTCCCAGAGCACAAGGTGGATATCGCGAAGTGCCTACTTATGAGGGTCGTGGACCATGAATCTGCGGTAGCGGAGCAAGCTCGAAAGTCATTCGAGGAACTCTGGATTAATCAATTTTATCCACAACTTCGGGATGGCGAAGATGGCGAGCTAAGCTTGAAGGGAAAGGTCATAATTAGAGAGCGAGTGAGCGTTATAACCAAAGTGGCAATCACGAACGAAAAGCTCGACGCGCCTCTCAGCAGCTTGATCCAATATTTTCTAGACCACGAAAACAAACAAGTGGAACAGAACTCCAAAGTGTGCAGGTTGATGGTGCAGGCCCTTTTTGATGACCTCGTCGATTCAACAGGCAACGATGAGGATAAGCTACGTCGACAGAGTATCATGCGCACGCTGGTGGTTTTCGCAAGGGCGTCGGCGAGTTTGTTCAGAGTCGACCAACTAGATATTCTGAAGCCGTACATTAAAAACCTAAGCTCTACGGACGATATGGCTATCTATAGATCTGCAATTGTGATCTTCAGATGTGTTCTACCTGGCCTTTCGGCTGCTCACTCGAAGTTCCTAGAAGACGTTGCAACCGCTTTGCTTTCCAATGTCTCGAAGCTTCCCATGACCGAGTTGCAGGAAGCGATTTTCTGCCTTTCCGAAATCAACAAATCTTACGACATCAGCGGTCGATTAATTGCTGTTTTCTGTTCGAGTTTCAACATCTTGAAGCCGTATTTCACGGCTGATACTAGCAAGCTTGACGCTCAAGTGTTAAGGAAGATATCCCGGTTAATCTGCATCGTTGGCCTTGTCGGGAATTACTGCCCACTTGAAAGATACAGCAAAGAAATCCGCCTCAGACTCGCTAAAGGCAACGTCACTTTTAAAACCCCTAGTGTCTCTGAATTCATCGTGGATACTATGCTGCGCTTTGCTAATGAGAATGCTGATCCGAGCGTTCGTAAGGCAGCACTTGAAGCAGTTGGAAATGTTGCCAAAACCCACCCTGAACAATACATGAGACTAGAAGTTACCGGTGCCTTCGAAGAGGTCTTCAAATCAGACCAAAAGGAATTCAAGTCATTGGTATTAAAAAGTCTATTCGACTTTTTGAGTGCCGAAGAAAGAAGTTCTGAAGAAGCGCTAAAGAAAGGCAAGGCTCCGGCAGCGTCAAAGGAGAGTGTCGCAAACGCTGACTACGATCCTGGGAGGCTGACTGGTGCTAGTACCGCGACTTCAAGAGATGGTGTTTCTACGGCTCTTGCACAAACGTTCTTACACTATATCGTTGATATCGCTTTGAGCGCTGTCGATGATTACGGGTATGCTGCGGTTGAGCTCACCGGTTCTGTTTTAAGGCAGGGATTAGTACATCCAAAAGAGTGTACACCTGCCTTGGTAGCGTTGATGACCTGCCCCGACGCTAGGATAGAGAACGTGGCTAAGAGAGAACTCAAAACACTGGCCCAAAAGCATGAGAGTATTGTTGAAAGGGCCTATATGGAAGGTTTCCGACTCGCGTTTAAGTACCAGTTGGAGGTCATTGAATCGGGGGACGGTGCCGACAGCACCACGTACAGTTCCAAGCTTGCGAACCTATACGCTCTTACCGTCGCCAGCAGGAAAGTGAAAAAGAAGTTTCTCGGGAATCTGTTGGCAGCGCTGGAATTCGATCCTAATAAGCTCCAGGTATCGGCTACTCCATCGCATTTGACATACGCGCGATTCGTGCTCCAGAATTTAGCATATTTCGACTACGTCTCCTTCGAAGATGTCAACCTCGTCGCATTAGGCCTGGAAAAGATTGTGGGGAACATCGGAACCACAGTAGTTCATCACATCGAGACCGATATCCTTCAGATCAGTCTTGACACCACGGAGCCTACAAAGCCTGTAGATCCCCTGGTTAAGAGGAGACTGTGTATGGCCTCCGTTGTTTTGAATATGTGCTGGAATACGAGGACCTATTTGAGAAAGCTTTATGGAGTTACTTCTGAAGCGATGGCGAAGAAGGCGAAGAATACCAAGGAGCTGACCAAAGCTCCAACGAGAGTTGTGGGGATGGGGGGCAGGGGTTTGTGGGACGAAATGGGGGAGTTAATCATGGCCTTGGATAGTGATATTGGAGTGGATAACCAGTTTCGAGAAGTGAGCTTTTTTTTTCTTTCCTTCTCCCGGTTCTGTAAGCCAATGGAGCGTTGTTAAGTACTAATTTTTGAGATCCTATAGTTTGTGGAGCTTCTCACCGTTGACAGCGAGTTCAAGCGTACTACCGAACACGAAGACGACGACCTTTTCGGTGGTGGTGGTGGTGACGATGATGACGACGACGACGGCCCCGGAGCAGGAGGAGCTGACGCTGCTTCTCATCGTGCTCGAGGTAGGCCACGAAAACGGAAGACGGGAACGACGCCGCCACCCCAACATAAACCGGCTAAGAGGCGTAAGAAGAAGGGCGACGGCTCGCCTGTCGACGATGGCGGCAGAGATGATGGTGACGATTAGAAAACGTTAAATACATCGGAAAAGCCTGCCGCGACGAAGAAAAGGGCGAGCAAGAAGAGGAAGATGGAAAGCGAGAGTGAGGAGAGTGTAGAAGGTGGAGATGAATCGGACGGTGAGGTAGAACACGGGCAGAAATCTAGTGCAAAGGCGGTGGTTGCAGCATCGAGAAACGGTCGTCGCGCTTCCGCTCCAGCTCGTGAGATTTTGGCCCACTCAGGGGTTGCTACACCGACACCTGAGCGGACGAGACGAAACAGTCGAAGGAAGACCATTCATGGTTCGTTCGACACTACCAGTCTCGAAGGTCGCGCCAAAGGAGAGTCCCGAAGAGGCAAGAGGTGATTTCACATTCCTTACATATCTTTTTTTCTTTCCTTCATTTTTTATTCTTGTTTCCCACGGAATCACCGACGGAACCTCTCCTTCCAATTATGCTGGACACAACATACCTGGCGGAATCGTAATCAGGAGATACTACGTCTCTATATTAATTCCTCTGCTTTCTTCTTCTTTTTATTATATTCCTTTCTTATTTTGTTTAATACACCGTCAGGCTATCGGTTGAGTGGACTATCCATACCAAAGGATTCAATTCCTCTTCTCAATCTATGTCTAAAAGAAAAGGGCTCGTCTAAAATAAAGTCGTTTTTAATACTATTTGTTGTTTCTCAATTGTCGATATGCATTTTCAAGGCGTTCTTGCTTTCATGGACTTCGCTTTGGTCTTTTGGTAACTGTTGAGAAGACTGTAAAATAATAATGCATCTGCTTCTTTTACTAGAAGGGGCGAATTTTTCCTGGTGTGCCCGTTTTGCCGGCTTGTGCGTTGTTTATGTTGTAAATTTTTTAGCGAAACTTCAATTCAACGTTCGGCGTCGAATCGAATCTTTCGTCAGAGCTACATACAACTTTCAAGAACCCCAGCCGACCATTGGATTTCCGACATCCTGCCAATCGGGAATGGCAGCCCCGCTATCTTTCTTACGGCCGTCGGCCTTGAGGGCCCTCGAACGAC
The DNA here is from genome assembly GCF_000225545.1 of Orbilia oligospora ATCC 24927. Classification (NCBI taxonomy): domain Eukaryota; kingdom Fungi; phylum Ascomycota; class Orbiliomycetes; order Orbiliales; family Orbiliaceae; genus Orbilia; species Orbilia oligospora. The sequence continues at coordinate 1,401,941 of NW_011645563.1, read as the reverse complement.
TTCCATTGGGTTCCGCCTCAAGACCGATATCGATACCGAGCCGTCGATGTCTCGCGACCTTCGCCCCGCGGCCTCATCGATTTGGCCCCACTACCACCACCACCACTACCTCGGGCTTCGCCCCACTTTATCAACGACGAAGTTATAGCGATTCGAAATCTGGAGAATCCGAACTTACGGAGGGGTCAGTTACGGAGGAGGCGTCAAAGACAGCTGAGATCATGGGAGACGAAGGAGTTAATGTGGAGGAGTTTGGGACACCTGCCAGCGAGGTAATCTTATGAACCCTCGATGACAGCTCGAAAAGTACATATTTTTGAGAATTTCAAGGTTCTGATATTGATCAATTGGGTGGTGTTATATATATAAATATAGATCTTCAAGCGGGAAAATGACGTCGAGAACGCACCAGAAATCGTCAAAGAAGAACTCAGCAAACCCACGACATCCCTCCTGTCTGCCGAAACAACAGCCATGCTATTCCCTCCGGATGCCCTGAACGAATTCTCCAATCCGACCCCAAAAGTCGTCGTTCCACCTTACAGACCTGCAATTCCTCTCCTACCGATCCCAGCGCTGCATAGCATTCACCATAGAGACCATCCGCTATTACGACAATTAACTCCATGTTTCATGAAGCATGGAGAACTCGCGACCGCCCAGGCAACGGTACAAAAGATTCTTCAAATCCTTCGTACAAAGCCTGCACCCAGAGAAGGGAAATACCCGCTTGTCCCCAACGCACCGGATCTTTCATTACTCCCCGGAGATCCCGTGGCATATCTACAAACAGCAATTGATTCTATAGCTCCATTGTTTAAACTCAAGAGTACTCGTGGATCCGGAGGCAGTGTTAACCAAGTACCTGTCCCCTTGCCAGTCAAGACAAGGAGGAGGAAGGCCTTACAATGGATGTTACAAGCTGCTGACGGAAAGAAGAGGATGAAGAGTTTACCGGAGAGGTTCGCGGAGGAAGTTGAGAGTGTGGTTTTAGGGACTAGCAGCTGTTGGGATAAACGGTTGGCGGTGCATAAGCTTTGCGTGACGAATCGAGCGAATGTATCTGATACGGGAGGGAAGAAGAAGAAGAGGATGGGGAGGTAATTTAGAGTGATAATGATGGTCGTTGGACAGGGGGTTAACGTTCCCTCTTGTATATTATAATATGGCTTTTTATATCGCCATTGCCAAAGTTGGATTCGAGGCTATGTCATGAAGGGGTCGTTGCTTTTGTACATACGTATGAATCTGAAATTGAAGACCGCCTCTATCTAATCATCTATTCCGCTCTCGCTTAATGTTGATAAAGGGCATACTGATATTAGTAACAGTGGACGACATAGCAACAAAGGCAGAATGCGAGATATAAGAGTAGCAGCTGTGTAGTCAGGCGCAGTTGGTAGCCATGGTAGTCTACTACTATACTCTCAGGTCCATTACTACTCAGGTCCAGCTGTACAGTACTCAAGCACTTATAAGTCTCTGCTTCCCAGTTGTCTACTATATCTAGGTACTTAAGTATATACGTCTTCAATATTCAAACAGCTTCATCATTACCATCCAGTTATCCCATAACTAAGAACCATTCCAATGAACACTAACTCCCCAATGTCATTTCTGGAACTACCACGTGAACTCCGAGACGAGATATATCAACTTGTCCTTCTCCACGGCTTTAATCCTCGACGATATGGCCAAAGGGGACATGAACGCACTCGCGGTCGAAGATTATCATCACCACCCAATTTTAGCAGTCTTTCGATTTTGAGGCTTAACAAGCAAATCCATGATGAAGCGTCTTGGGTTTTCTATACTCAAATGGTTTTCCCTATTCGGATTGTGGCGAAATGGTCGGATCGTGAGTTTGATAACTGTGATGTTGAATATACGGCTCCGTGGGAGGTAATCCATTATCAGTATAGGAAGGGGTGAGTGTCTTTCCATCTTCTCATTCTTCTTCTGGTTCTTTTTCTTCTTCCTCCATATGTACTTACACATCGGTCTGGCATGTTAAAAGAAAGACGTATATATATACGCATATGGACGATGTACTAAATTGTTTATAGGAGATATTACTACACCCCCTCTATCAGACGCTATATATCTTATATGTCATCTGGCTTCAATCTTTGCGCCCCACGAGAAACCTGCCCCCGAGGCAGACGTTTCCCTTCGCCTGAATATAGCCATCTCATCCGTAAAATCCAGATCAACCTTGACGTCCAATTCTCTTTCTATGATCAACTCAAATTCTTTCCAGATTCTCCAGTACAGCAGGGTCCAAGACCTGACTGTACAAAGATCCTCCTATTCGCCTGCCAAAGACTTGAGGATTCGCTCGACGGCCCGTTGCGACAATATATCCCTGGAGGTGAAATAAACGTCACAGTGAGAGGAGATGGGGACGCTATATGCCTGCAGGGACTCCAGACACACGAAGGTGGTTTTGCTACAAAAGATCTTCAACGTGCTAGGAATTGCGCCTTTAGGGAGGTGATTCAGACAACTTATCCGCTTATGAATTGTTTGTGGAAGCCTGAGGTGAATTGGGTGACCCGTATTGAAACGGATTCTCCGAACTTGGTGGAGGAGGTTATTGAGGAGTGTACTCGTGAATGGAGGGGCAGGGAGGATTGGAGAAGGAGGATTCTGGTTTTACCTTCCCCGAAGTTTGGAAAGATTTATTGGGTGGTTATTGGTGGGCGGTTGATGCTGGCGTAGGGTTTGGGGGGGGGTATATGTGCAGACAGGAGTTCTCTTTATTGCAAGTACTTTTCTTCGGGTTAACGTTTGGGGAGATGGTAAGGACTGGGCCATAGGGAGTTTACTATTCTAATCTCGAGATCGATATCTCAGGTCTCTGGAACGCCTTTCTATGGCTTTTAGACTTGGTTAATAGGCTCAACTAGGTTTAATTGATTAGTGTGATCAAGTACCTATAAGTTTACAATTAGATGGTGGACCAGACTACCAATATTATAATTACAATATGACGCACCGTGCGAGTGGTGTATATATTGTCGCCCGTGATAACGAGTTCCAAGTGGTATCAGCTTTGCCTAATATTACAAGACGATACCTCGCAGAACAATGGCCACTATCGGGTACAAATGTTAAAACCGAACCTAAGATTATAGAATCCTGCGGTATTATAATATTGCAATAGCTCAGTATTACAAGACGGAAATGCAGCCGCCTAGTCGTGTATGCTGATAACATTACCCACAAGACCGGACCATGCAATGACCAAAAGAAGAACCGACATCGCCTTGAACACCCTTTTTTTGTTCTTTTAAGAAGATGAACTATAAATCCAAAAGTAACACCTACAAACCCAAGATCCAACCCCCACCTCTTATATCCGCCCCCCCAAATCTTCACAATCTAGGCTTCGTGGGTAACCGTCACGCCCCCTCCACGAGTGCCAAAATACCACAATGAACACTCCCAGTATCCTGCATAATCTTCCCAACCGCATTCCTAACCTCCTCACTAGCCAACAAATCTTCACCAGAAGACTCCACAATCTTCCTCTCACCGGTCTTCTGACTCCCATCCATCTCGTAAACCGCGCCGTCTGTACCCCTCACAAACGCAATGTAATGATAATCCACCTCCGCCTCAGCATCAGGAGCTTCAGTCTCCCCAGCCTCAGCAGCCTCCTTATGCGCAGCCGCCAAACTCGGTGATTTAATCAACAACTCAGCTCTAGCATAAGGATCCAACGGTTTAGCTTCCTCCAATAACGCCGCGAGGTTCGAGCCCGGTAAGAGGTGTTTTTCGGCTACAGCGCCGTTTAGGACGGAGTGGAGGAGTGCCATTAGACCGCAGGCGTTTTTGATGGTTTGTTTGATGTAGAGGACTGGGCCGTCGGCTTTGGCTTCGGCGTATAGATGGTTGTTTTGCTTTGTTGGGTCATCGCTGGTTGGGTAGATTAGGATTAGAGCGTGGGCGGGGCGTGGGATGAAGGAGAGAAGGGATTCTTCGGTTAGGGAGTAGACGTCGGTGAAGGAGAGGGCGGGGGAGAGGCCGAGTTTGAGAGCAAGGGAGTTGAAGGTATCTGGGTCTGATTTGGGGGGAGGTTTTGGAGGTGGTTAGTAAAATAGTCCTTGTTATTTCTTTGGTGGGTAGACGCGTGGAGGGGTAGAAGTGGGATGACATGACATACTGGATTCAAGAGGAATGAAGGCGACACGTTTGATTTCAGACATCGTGAAGGTGATTATTGTCTATTTGACTGAGATGGCTTCTTTAAAGGTGTAGATTATTGTTACGGTGGTTGTTCGATCGATGATGTTTTTTCTTGAAGCCGGTTGGAGTTTGGCGCTGGTGGAGCTTTGGAGGGAGCTATGGTATAGCTCCGGTTTATATAAAACCCCGGCATTTCTGCCATTTAGGATTACTCCCAACACGGAATGCGTACAATCCACCACCAAACTAGGATTCCACTAGGCTGGGAGTCATTCGTCTTATGCTTCTGGCCATTAGGAATAAAACTAATATAATGTTATTGCGCTTTTGGAGCTGTTCTGTAAAGGGAGGACCCACAAAACTAGGCTTGGGCCGGGGAGAGAGAGGATTCATCCTTGACTTCGTTACTCATACATACATCTCTTTCTAAATTATCAAAATACACAATTATGTAATTCCAGCTTCTCAAATCCTAAATTAACAAAATAGGAGCCCCGGACAATAGCATTACAGCATGCTTTAACCCCAAGTACCACCACCTCCACCTCTTCCTTGTCTTCTTTGTGCCGATAATCTCCAGTCGTCTCCGTCGGAGAACCTATTGTACAATGGTTGAATCTTCTCGTTCCTCTTCCTCTTACTCAACCTATCCGTTGGCGCGACTCTAAAGAATCTGGGGGCCGCATCAACAAGCCACTATAACAAGAATTTACATCAGTATTAATTCCGGTAGAAGAAGTTTAGGGGATGATTTGAGAAAACATACCTTCGGTTCAATGGCCGTCGTACAGTGCATGTACTCCTTCGTCGTCAGCACCAATTCGTGATAAATAACATGCTCCGCAGGCTTTCCAAACAGCGCCGAACTGGGATGCATATAAACCGGCGTCCCCTCCGTCAAAGTCTTGTACCCTTCAGTTGGATCCTTCCGTGCCGCGTGCTTGAAGAATCCAGTACAAAGCGCCTGTCGCACCTTCATAGTATTCCTTCCGCAACTAATGATTCGGTTGTTGTACCTCTCCATGATAGAGACTAATTGCTGTCGAACATCCTGGGCGCGACGCATGGAACGGGCTTGGATAAAGTTTTCAAAACACCATGGACTCGAAAAGTTGTTTTGTTTCCAGGAGGTATAGACATTTAAGAACGTCAGATGGTCACCGTGAGGGTCATGGAATTTGGCTTTCTTCTGGTCGGCCTGTTGTTGTTTCTCCTTCGGTCTGTAGAACACAGTTTGAACTTGTAACATCGCTACGATCGTGAGCATCTCATCGGAGCAGCCCATATCCACAGATGCAATCAAAACCTTGCTGAGACCCGGGTCCATGGGGAAATCTGCCATCTTTCTTCCAAGACGGGTGAGCAGTCCTTCATCATCTAGGGCTCCAAGGCCGTAGAGTTCTTCCAAAGCGTTCAACATGGTATTTGTTGGCGGGGGGTCCATAAAGTCGAAATGTAACAGATCGTTGATACCCATGGCCTTCAACATTAGAATCGTATGGGCAAGATTCTGACGCTGAATTTCAGGAATCGAGGACGGAAGCATTTCACTCTGGAAGGCAGCTTCGGTGTACAACCTATAACACTTTCCAGGACCTGTACGACCAGCACGACCAGCTCTTTGCTTGGCTTGTGCCTGAGAAATTGGGGTCACAACGAGAGAGTCCATTCCCAACTTTGGATCGAATGCGTTCTGCTTGACAAAACCGGGATCGATGACGAAATAGATTTGATCAATTGTAATTGAAGTTTCGGCAATATTTGTAGCGATGACGACTTTTCTGCTGCCAGGTGGTGCAGGCTCAAAAATTTTACTCTGCATCTCGGAAGGTAGGGCGGAATAGACGGGAAGAATGATGAGCTCGGGTACGGCTGGTCCAAGGGCTTTCATACGCTCGTAAAGAATCTCACATGCCGTGTCAATTTCTTCTTGACCTGTCAAGAACACCAAGATATCACCAGGTGGTTCCGACAAATGGATTTGCATAACGGTAATCAAGGCAGCGTCAAGATAATCCGATTCCGGTTCCTTGGTGTACAAAATCTCCACGGGGAAAGTACGACCAGGGATCGAGAAAATCGGACACTCATTGAAGTAGTGGGAGAATTTCTCGGCATCAAGCGTAGCAGATGTTACGATGATCTTCAGATCCTGCCGCCTTTTGACGGTTTCTATGGATTTGTTGTTAGCTTGCAGCTCAAATCAGAAGAGGAGAATCAGAATACATACTCTTTAAAAGTCCGAAGAGAACATCAGTGGCGATCGTTCTCTCGTGGGCCTCGTCCAACATGATCACGGAGTACCTCTTCAAATCAGGGTCCAGCAAGATCTCTCTCTGAAGCATACCGTCTGTCATGTATTTAATTTTGGTTTCCGGGCTTGTGCAGTCCTCAAAACGGATGGTATATCCAACTTCCTGGCCGAGCTTACATCCCACCTCCTCAGCTACACGTTTTGCGACGGACATGGCCGCCACACGTCTAGGTTGGGTACAACCGATGATACCGCGATCTCCAAACCCTGCTTCAGCAAGATACTGTGTCATCTGTGTCGTTTTTCCAGACCCAGTATCACCGACGACAATGAGAATCTGGTTGTCGTGAACCGCCTCGATAACTTTGTCTCTAAGCTTAAACACAGGGAGCGATTCCCTCTGTTCCTTTATAGACAGCGATGTTCGCTTTCCGTAGCTCTCGTTCTTGCCCATTGCAACCCGCTTCCATTCTGGCACATCACCAGCCTTGGAAACTTGATTCCGGATGTCAGTGGCGAATTGTCGCTCACCAGCCATAGGGTCGTTCCACTGGGCCTGAAGGTCGATGTTTTGGGCAGCTTCGGACGCCGCATCCTGCTGTTGCTGTTGTCGTAATTCCCTTCTTTCCTTTGCCAAAGTAGTTCCAGACATGGCAGCACGGTTCATTGATCCATCGGGCGCCTTGACCACACGAATAGGAGACAATTCCAAACTTTGTTTCGTCTGTCCCGCAAGGAAAGGCGGTTCGTCTTCTCGAACTTCAATATCAACGTCTTCTTCCAACTCTCCGCCGTTTTCAACCTCATCGTTGACGACATCGATATCAGGGTAATCCTTCGCGCTGAGTGCACCGGACGCAATAAGTTGTTTGATCTCCCATCTCTCTGGAGACGTTAATCTTTTCTTGTTCTTCCCCTTGTTATCATCATCATCTTCAAATACCGGGACTTCCTCGTGCGCTCCAAACCTTCCGGATAACTTAGATGTGTTCGCGCCGGTCCCTATTCTCTTCCCTGGGATCAAATCTCTCCCAGTTTCCTGGTCTACCTCTTTCATTGATAACCCGATTCGAGTACCTTCAATCGATATAACCTTCACTTTCACCGGCTGGCCTCGCGATAATAAGTCTGAAGGATGGTTAACCCGCCCTTGATTCTGTATCGCAGAAATGTGGACTAGGCCATCAACCTTCCCCTTCACACCCCTCAGGTTGACAAAGGCGCCAAAGTCCTTGACCCCCGACACAACACCGTCATAGATTTTGAACATAGTTGGCGCATCATCTAATTCCTTAGCAGGCGGCCGCTTGAATTCCTCATCATCGCCATAATCATCTTGTCGTCTGCCCCTTCTCTCCTTATCGCGGCCTCCATTCCTTCCATATCGGTCGTAGTCGCCATCTCTCCTCTTCGGACTTCGATCTCTCCCACCGCCATATCCCGGACTCCGATCCCGACTTCGCCTTCTGCTCTTCCCATACCTCCCATCTCTATCCTCTCTTATTGGGCTCGGACTTCTCGTCCTCTTTCTATTCCTCTCTGCCCGAACCTTCCCTTCCAAGCTTTCCAACAAGGCTAGCGTATCATCAATCGCATCTGGTTCCTCCTTATTTTTCGCGCCCTTTTCGCCGGCATCCTTCTCCGCCTTTTCGTATTCAGCCTTCCACGGCGCGTCATCGACATCAGGCAATGCTAGACCTTTGAACACCCTCGACTTCTTTTCCAAATCTTCGAATGCAGATAGCCCACCCATATCTTCATCTTCGTCTTCAACTTGCTTTTTCTTCCCTTTGTTCTTGTGCCGTGGGTGCATCGTTAGAATCAACCGGTCGATAGATTCCGCCAGCGAGTTCGGGAAGTCGACGCCCATGGATGTAAGGTGGGACTTGAAGTCGGAGAGTGATTTGGAGTCATTATGGAGGTTTATGATGAATTCCGCGAGAGTCTTGTCATTTCTGTGATGTTCTGTTAGTAAAGCATGCTTTTGGGAACCTTAGATAGAAAGAGAAACAGGTCTGATTGTGAAGACACGTACATGCCCAAGTGATTCGTTAGCTCCGTGGTAATTTTCGAGACGAGCGAGAGCAGCTCAAGGCTTTGTAAGTCCTCGAGACTCATATTGATATCGTATCGAATACCGAACTTCAGAAGCAGGGCGATTGTCGAAGGATTGTTGAAAGAAGTTCGTGAACCTTCTTTTCCTCGAGTTGGTGAGTCGCAAAAGGATGCCTCTTCGTTCTTTCTTCTTTGGCCCGAACGCCAAGACATCGAAACGCGAGAACTGCAACCACAACACATTCGCCACTCGTCAAGCTTACCCTTGTCATGTTCTAAGCTTGCATACTTTCCACGTTCTCCTTCCTTCCGTACCCGGTGACGAGGGCTTCAAAGCTTCAATTGCCAGGGCTTTTTGTTCGTTTCCCCCATCATGCCCGTCGAGTTTTTGGGTCAGGTCTTTTCTGAGGGCGCTTCATCCGTTCCGTACTTACCGACGATACTACGGGTCTTACCATGGGCTGTCTTAATCTACATTCTCCGTTGGTTCTTCGGTGGGGAGACGAATAAGGTTGAACGTGTAATGCATGGGAAGGTCGTGATGGTTACTGTAAGTCTTCTTTTTAGTTTATTTTCGATATATTCATCAATCAGGATTTCATGCTATGCTTCAAGCTACAGGGTTCTTGTAACTAATATGATTAAACAAATATATTAGGGCGGTACATCCGGCCTCGGTGCAGCAATAGTACACGACTTAGCCTCCAAAGGCGCCCAAATCGTCCTCTTGGTTCGTTCAACCCAAGACTACTGGTTAATAGACTACATCTCCGACCTTCGAAAAAAATACTCAAACAACCTAATCTACGCCGAAGAATGCGACCTCTCATCCCTCCACAGCATACGTCTATTCTGTACAAAATGGCTAGACAACGCCCCGCCCCGAAGGCTAGACAGTATTGTTCTCGCAGCCGGTGTCATGGCTCCGCCGTTTTCAGCTAGAACGGTGACAAAGGATGGGGTGGAGGCTCATTGGGGGGTTAATTACCTTGCCTACTATCATTTTTTGACATTGATGATGCCTGCGTTGAAGGTTCAGCCACCGGATAGGGATGTTAGGATTTTAGTTTCTACTTGTGCGGCTTATATACTTGGAGAGTTGGATCTTAACGATCCGGAGTTTTTGGAGAGGAGGTACCCCGGCAGAAGGCCTTGGTTGATCTATGGAGCGGCAAAGATTGCGGTAATGGCTTTGGTGGCGGAGGTTCAAAAGCAGTTCGATGAGTATAAGAGACCTGATGGAATGCCGACCAACGTGAAGATTTGGTGCGTGGATCCGGGGATTATGAGGAGTCCTGGGACTAGAAGGTGGTTATCTTTGGGGAGTGTGGTTGGATTGTTGGGGTATTTGGTTACATGGCCGCTTTGGTGGGTGGTCTTGAAGTCGACGGATGAAGGTGCGCAGGGTTTTTTTGCGGGATTGTATGATCCCGAATTTGGGAAGGGGAAAGGAGGGGCATTGATTAGGGAGTGTAAGGTTTCGCCGTACGTATTTCTTCCCCTTCTTCCCACGTTGTAGTGGTTATGAGAGAGGTAGTGCTAATACGCTTTTAGATATCGAAAGCCTGAGATTGAGTCTGAGATCCTCGGGCAGCAGCTGTTCGAGGTATCAAAAGCACAAGTTGCTAAGATAGAGAAAGCGGCAGCACTTGAGAGGGCCAAGCAGAAGAAGAAGGATGAAGAAGCAGAGGCAAAGGCAGCCAAAGAGTCTAAATCAAAAGAGAAAGATGTGACACCGAAGCCGAAGAGCCAAAAATATTGCGGCAAGAAGGTCGCATTCAGTGACGAAACTGATACGATAACCGCAGAGGCTTCCGCGACAGATACACCAAAGTCGACAAACAAGAGGCGGACAAAAAAGACATGACACCAAATTAATGAATATGCCTTTGTCTTTTGCAATTATCTGATTTTCACAGCCTCAACTAGCACTGAGGACTACCAACATAGAGTCGATATTCTTAATGATTCACCCAACCAACATCTCATACATAACATATCTATGATCGGCCAGGGATTGTGATTAAGCAGAATTCTACGGTTAGTGGAAAGAATATATACAACTCCAATCGCACATTCGCCACCAACTATAATGCACTGACCGGAGATATAACCCGTTATTGCATCTCCCCGGACAAGCTTCTAGAAGGAAGAAGGATCTACCGCGTGTTTATTAGGCTGTCTTAACTGATGGAGGTCCAACAAGACAAAGTCTCCGATTTGAGAGTTCCAGTTGCCAGTCATTATATCCCATGCATACACATACAGCCCATTGACCCTTCCATCACATACTATACCCATCAAGCATGCAAGCCTTTTGTTGGAAAACCAACCAACAGAATTGAAATCCAAGGGAAATCCAAGAAATCCAAGAAAAACGTGTATACCTTGCCTTTGCATACCCACCTCAGAGCTCAAACCCTCCAGAAATCGACGGAACCGAACAGCGGCAGGCCAGATATATGTATAACGACACAGACCATATACCCCACCGTATCGCCGAAGTTGGAACTGCAGCCTGGAGCTCTCGGTTATCGATATCAATTAGAATTGTTATTTTGAAGTATTCCTTTTTTTTGTGGGGTTCATGTGCGAACACGGGCTGATGGGAAGATGCAATCCCGTAACAGCGACCGCATTCAGGTGGAACAAACGAAGATCGTGGGTGATTGGTTGGATGTTCACTGTTCTTTATTCGCTGGAGCTTTTGATTCTTGTTTGAAAGATGCCGGAGATGGGATAGTTCAGGAACGGTAAGATTTTAGCTTTTATCTCTCCCTTCCTTTCGAATTCTTTTGTGAACCTTGAATCTTTCTTTTTTTCGTTGTGGGTGTGGTGAAAGTTGAAGAGGGAAAAAAGAGACGAACAAAAAAGGTAATTTCAAAGTTGAGTCGTTATTTAAAAAGTTACTCGAAAAGGCAATAATTCTAGAGTTTACCCGTTTAAAAGTCAGTACATTTGTATATCTTTAGTAATTAAGATTTTTTCTGTTAACCAAGAATTCCTCCTTAAGCTTTCGAACCCGGGATAGTATTATAATTAGAGAGACATTTTAGCATTGTCGCGAGTACTTTAGAGTACCTGGAAGGACTTGTCTCATGAACCAATCAATAGATGAACTTCAAGTCGAAATTTTCCCCCCATAAAAGTTAGAGTACAGTGCATGATAATAACTACAATCAACAAGACCGATGCCAACGAGGAAATCGATGGTGACTTCATACAGATTTATATAATGAGTGTACCTCCATCGTAATTTAATTTTAATCGAAGCGGGCAAGAATGCTAGCGCTAGCGTCCCGCTTTCATATGCAGATAGAACGAGCATTCCAGTCTGATATCTGTTTGAACGAATGGTATTTTATAACACCCACAACTCGAACATTCTATGCAAAATCAATATCATTGTGCATACATCGATGATTTTGATCGATACTATGACCTAGGTAAGTACTTATTTAGTAGTCAATGACTCCATTCAAAATTAAATCGAAACTAAGATGAACGATATTAATCCTGATCTGGCATACGATACGAATTGTTAGTCAATTCGCCAAGCTGTCCTATCCACATACCCACATCGCCTGTTTTTCGCTAAAGGATTTTACATGACGTGCGGGTCCTCTTACCCTTGTCATAGACAAGCAGACCTAAAAAGTAGGCCAGGGTGGTAGAGGGGGACAGAAGGCAAAGCGAGGTTCAAGGCTCCAATCAGAGCAGCTGCAAACGAACGCCTGGTGGGGAACGGGATACGTACGAGACCTGCTCTGTATTGTCAAAGCAGGTTCGCATGAATGAATGTCGATTTCGGCCCTCGCTTGCATAACTCGTTAGCTCGCTTTTCTATCCTTATTTTTTTAAAAAATATTTTTTCTATTTCTATTGTGGGGTGTTAGTCCATAAAGGAAAATATTTTGAGAAAAGATGTTTCATGAACGTTGGAATGGGGTTTTAGAGATGAGTATTTATGTCTTCCTGTGGGAAGATTGGCTGGGATGCATTGTTTAACTTTGTGAAAGGACATGGGTATGAGCTCGAGCTCACCAAGCTTGACTTGAGGTTTGCAAGTCCGATCAACTGGAAAAGTCATGAACAGGCTTTGGTTGCCGTTCTGAGTGGTTTTTGGATGTCATGAGCCTCTCTCGCTTGATTTCGATCCGTTCAGCATTTTCGGATGAACAATTGAGGGGTTAACATACAATTTGAAGAGCCTAAGTATATAAGTAAGTAACTATAAGCATGTGTAAAACATGAGATCAATCTGGTGGGAACGTGACAGTCGTGATATACATGAGTACTTACTGGAAGTCGGTATCATCGATCATCGCACAATCGGTATCACAGGCCAGCGCCAACTCGAGTAGGACTAGCCAGCTGTATCCGTAAATTTTAAAATGCAGGGCTGGCAGGCAGGTTGTCCGGCACATGAATGCGCCCATCAGATAATAATAATTGATTGTCGTTCATGCTGTGCTTGTAGTATTTTAGGAATAAGGATCGTACAGTGGTGCTGCAGGCAAAAAAGAATGGCGTGGTGGAGCGACGTGCGCCTAACCGCTAAGAACTACCGTTTCGAAGGCTCCACCACCCAGTCCCAGACAGACAGACCCAGACAGATCGGGTTTTTTCTCTTCCTTGGAATTGGAATCGAGGGAATGCCAATTGAACAAATCAATCTTTTGGGCTTTTCTAGTTTCTCCCTCCGTCCTTTTTGTTTTAATTTTTCTTTTCTTTTCAGTTCTTGTACCTCGCCTCTGTTCTTAGACTTGAATTTCGGATGGCTGTCATCTGATATCGATATTATATCGAAACATCGACCAAACATACTACTTCACACCGACAGACGCACATACAAACATACAGCTGCAGCAAATTGCCGGCTAGCTATCTCATCTCATCGCATTGCAGCAGGTTCGCCGAGTCTGCTTCCTGTCGACCGAATAATCTGACTCGCTCACCCTTTAAAGTTCAAAAATCAACTGCAATTGCATGCATCGTTACCGTCCGTGCATGCAATACATCGCATTCGAAGAAGTAAGTCAGTTAGCTGGTATAGCATATCCCCAGCCTTGCTACGAGTATAGGATCTATCGACATGTATCTTCAAACTCGTTTCAGATTTTCACTATCGAAAAGTACTTTTTCCATGCAAATTTATATTATTATTTCGTTTTATATCTTTTATTATCTTGTATGATTGTCGTTTTTTATTTTATTTGACTGTTAATTTCATTTCGTTTTACTAAACGTTCGCGCGCGGTGTTAACCTGTTTGGACAGATCCACACATCACACAGATATTCACATAGTACTTACATCCTGAGTGCATGCATGATATGATCTGATATGATATGATATGCCGCAAGCATTAACGGCGAATTGGAAAGAGCGACTTGTCCTAATAACGCTAAATATTATCATCCTTTAGCCTGCTCGGTCGCCCGTGTCGAGTCTTGACTCGGGTTCTTCTTCTTCTCCTGAATTACTTCTTCAACAGGCCAGGCACTACCTATTTTTCAGGCCTTGATCAATTGAGCTCGGACGGGTCTCTGGAAGGGATAGGCTTTTGAATCCAAAACTCCAGCCACTCATCTTTCTACGATCCTTAAAAAGTCTCTCCTGCATATATTTTCCGTTCGGCCCCGATCTAGCGATTGAGTTTGACTTCCTGGCGCTCGGACCAATTGCAACTTGCAGCTTCACTTCGAATTCAAAGCTCCCCGACGCCGTAGTTCCGAATAACCCAAAATCCAACTTCACGAACTCAAAAAAACTGAAAAATATCGGGGTAAAATCCACATCGGGAAATAAAAGAATATGCTCTTCTAGGGAATTCTATCAAACTTCGGTCTCTCGTTTATATACTTTCCAACAAGTTTCCAAAGTTCTTCTTCCGTCAGGAACATACTGTTTCTTCTTCTGCTTCTCTGGTTGGTCTTCACAGACACACACGCAGGTACTTACATACCAGCTGAACAAATTAGAGGACGGCAGGGGGGGAAGGGACCTCCAAATCTCTAACATCGCCATTTCCGGCCGCCACCCACGTTTCTAGACCTGATCGCTTATCTCCCGTTTACGGATCTGACCTTTTCTTTTGCTCCCGCCGCAAAGAGGTGTCGGCATACGACATTATTCTGTTGGTGTTTCGCTGTATTTGGTGTGTGTGCCTACATTCTTCAGGCAGGCGGTTTGTGTAGACTGCTCACACCAAAACCCGCACGAGTCCGCCCGTCCCTCTCCGAAGTTACTATCCGTCGAAGAATTAGGTTACTATACTCTCGAGTGACAAGGAAAGTCAAAAAAAGTCAAAAAAGTCAAAAAAAGTCAAAGAGTGAGAGGAGTCAAAAAGTATATCGCTGTACCGTGCAAGAGGAAGCGAACAGCCAGGGGCAGGATCATCCATCCACCCACCTTACGGTTCCACCTGCATTACTCGAACTATCCCCAGAAAAGCTTGAAGCACCGCGCAAGGAGACCTCAAAACAGTGATTTTGAAGGTTTAACCCAAAGGGAAAAGCATTGAATTTCCCACCCAAGGAAAAAAGAAAAGAAAAAGAAAAACCAAAAAGTTAGCAATTCCACGGCTTTGGGTGTTCCAGACTGAGGTGTGGGGGCTCGTGGTGTCCCCCTCTCAAATGAAGTCTTTAAGATGGGCGACATGCCAGTTGATCCAGAGCCGGGTTCTTTTTCAACTTCATCTTTTAATGGTTCCCATTTTTATCCTCCAACAATCCTAATCGACATGTCACGACTAGGCGGGCCCAATCCGACAACTGCGTCCCTTACGAGGGAGCAGCTCAAAATTGTTAGAATAATAGCATTATGCAGTTCTGCGATCACGCTCATTGCTTCGGCAATTGTGTTACACTGGTTTGTGCGGATGAAGCGGAATTTCAGGCGGCAGTATGTTTCTTCCAATATTCCACTTTTTTTTCAAAAATAAAAAAAAATGCATTGGGGCGCAAGGGGGAACTTTCCGCTGATAGACTCTGGGGATTAGGCTTATCATGATACTTATCATCTGCGACACATGGAAATCACTTTGGAGTTTCGTTTTCCCAGCGGTCGCCCTCGCCAATTCGACTGTTGCAACTACTAGTAATTTTTGTCAAGCATCCGGATTTTTCTTTGCCTTTGGGATTGAAACTGCGGGTATGCAGCCCTATGCGATATCGTTTTTCACGTAGTACGAAACTGACAAGTTTTAATTGGACACCTAGATTTCTGCATCCTGTTTATTGCAATCCATGCTGCAATCAGCATCTTTCTTCCACGGACAGGGCCTCAGGGAAAATCTGGCCTGTATCAATATCGACACACCGTCTATGCGATACTCATACTACTACCTATCACTATGGCTGCCTTGGCTTTCACGAACAAGGCACCCGCATATGTAGCGCAAACTACGTGGTGCTACTTGCCAGTACGCATAAACTTTTTCCAAAAATTTGGATTACCTTTTGACGATCCTAACATTTTGGTTTTATCTGTTACTGTTTTTAGGTTCGACCGTTCTGGTACCGTCTCGCCCTGGCCTGGATCCCTCGATACATTATCATGTTATCCATCACTGGGCTTTATCTCGCCATCTATATTTACGTCAAAGTGACCTTCCGAGCTTATCGTGCTCGATTTAGGACATCAGAGTTCGATACCGATGCTACTCAGCCTTCTCAACTCGATTCGAGTCAAACAGTTACCGACAGGCGTGGTTCAGTGTTAAGTGTATTCGGGGCTACATTTAAACTCCCTGGAGTCGGGAAGGGCGCCGAGAAAGTAAGAGAGGCCGACGTTGGCATCGATCCAATTGTCACAGAGGTTAGGAGGCTATCCGAAACAGCAAACGACGACATTGAAGAGATTGAAGGGACAAGCCGAATAATCGATCTCGAAAAGGGCCAACCCTCTACATCCCGCCGCGCTGAAGACGACTCTGCAGATGAAGGTCGAAATGGTGCTGGTAGTGATAGTACACAAGACTCAACATCTCGAATGGTCAGGCGGGAACTCGACACCAGCCACCCTTCCACCGCAGCCACTTCAGACTCCGAAGAAGAGCTCCGAAAAAGGCAGTACGCTATCCAACGCCAGCTCCGGTTCTTATTCATTTACCCTTGCGTCTACGTTCTCATCTGGTTGATACCGCTTGTCAATCACTCGTTACAGTATTTCGAGCGGTTTGCGGAACGGCCTTCGTTCCCCTTAGTTTGTATATCGGCGATCGCTATTCCGATCCAAGGGGCTATCGATTGTCTTCTCTTCTCACTCCGCGAGAAGCCCTGGCGACTGGTTAAGAAACAAACGAAACAGCCTTTTTTCTCTTGGATGTTGGGACGACATTGGGAGGAGCCGAGTAATGAGGATTTGAATATCGAGGCTATGACAGAAGGACAACGACATGCTTATCTGAGGAGGGAAAGAGAGAAACAAGAGAACGAAGTTGCGAGACAAGAGAGGGCTGAAAAGAAGAAGAATAAATTAAGGATGGGACGAAAGAACTCAATGACCTGGTGGGATACCTTCGAGCGGGCGAATATTAGTGGAGTTGCCGTTTCAAGGCAGAGTTCGAGACAAGAAGGAGATGCTGGAAGGAGCTCTTTGGCTGTGCCAGCCACGCCCGGAGCTATCTTTGGAGCTGACGGGAAGGCTCCGACGCGAAATAGCAGCTTTAGCAGCTTCAGATCCCTTGGAAGGCAAAGGTCTAGAAGCGTCGGTGATCTCTGGAAGAATTTCAGCTTTTCAGACCTGGGTAGGCAAGGGTCTATCGGTGGAAATAATAGAAAACAGAGTACTGCGGTTGTGGAAACTTCAGGTGCAATCGGTGCAATTGAGGAGGAGCAAAATGATTCGAAAACCACCAGCGAAGACGAAGGAAAGGGTGGAAGCTCATCGTCTGAAGGGGAGCAGCCAACCAGTGATATTTCAGCCAATTCAACGGCTCCATTGGTGGATCGGATCGAGCCAGCTGAAGGCTTGATGATGAAGGGTTTACCGCTGTACCCGCCAAGTGCGAGGAGGAGGTAAATAAGTGTCTTTCTCTCTTGAAGTTATCCTCCATTCCTTAGAATTGCATTTCGGAGTTTTCAATGTTTCCACGTTCCACTTGCTTTTTTAATTGGTATTGCTTTTATTCTGTTGTTTTCATTTGGATACCCCGGGATTTCTTCTTCTTCTTATTCTCTTCGATCCAGGCCTTTCGGTTCCGATAGGTCCTCTTCTTTTCGTTCTTTTCTCCGTGTACCCAGGCCTCTTGCTTGAAGTACTCACCAGCCGCAAGATTACAGGATAGATTAAGAATCCTTTCGAGTCTTTGTCTTCAGCCTAGACTTCCCCGGCATCTTATCGATATACTTTTTTTTAATCTTTTTTTCTCTCATGCATAGAAATTGCTTATTTGTTTATTTTTTTCTTTGGCGCGGCGTTCTTCTTCCTGGGGGATATATATTGCATACTGTTCTGGAGTATTCGCGGAGTTATTCCTTTTATTGTCTTTTATTTTTATTTTTTTGAATTGGATCAAACGTACACGCATACATCTTGTACCAGGTGGCCAGCCCTCCCCCCCATACTCTTGGACGTTATAATTATTTACGACCGACATGATACATCTACCATAACTTTACCTCGATCGAATCAACAAAAGTCTTTTGGTCTTACAACTATATTCTTCGTACGTCGTGGTTCTTTTTATGACGAATTCCGGGGGGTTCTTTGTTGCTTTCGATTTTCAAAATATAT
This sequence comes from Orbilia oligospora ATCC 24927, assembly GCF_000225545.1. Taxonomy (NCBI): domain Eukaryota; kingdom Fungi; phylum Ascomycota; class Orbiliomycetes; order Orbiliales; family Orbiliaceae; genus Orbilia; species Orbilia oligospora. The sequence goes on along the minus strand of NW_011645563.1, from coordinate 1,383,701 downwards.
TTACAGATTTAGACATCTGGATGTGCTTGTAATTTTTTATTTTTTATGGAAATATTTTGTAACATATCATCGGATATTTAGTGGAGACTCGAGGCACATAGGGCTTTAATTTTGTTCTTTCGTGACGTTACATTGTCTCAAGTTACATTAGTTATAAGAAATGTTAATATTATCAAAGTCCCTTCAAGTGCTTCATTTCTATTGCTTTAACCATGTGCAATCTTTTGAAGAAGATGGCGATTTGCATGCCCAGTGATTCAACAAAAATACAAACTCCGCAAGCTATAAAGTTATTTTTGCGAAAGTAATCATTCTTTCCACTCCTCTCTTTCCGGAAACTTCATGCTACTTATCAAACAATAATGAGGCTCATAAGTTTTACAACATTGATGCCATTTCTTCTCCTCCGCAGCCAATATCTCGTCACCAGCGCCCCATGCTCCGCTTTCCGTTGCAGCAATTGCGATGGCACGGTGGAGGTTGATTATCTCTGGTGAAGGTAGTGGAATACCTTCCCTGGCTTTGAAATATACCAAATGCGGGTACATTTCCCATCCATATGTTGGAACCGGGTAACATCCTTCTGCTAGATGGGCTTCGAAACATTGACAGTAAAGCTTGTAGGTTGCGTCTGTTTGAAGGGGTGTGGTGGGTTTGCTTTCTGTTTTCTTTTGGAATATTTTTTCGAAGTGTGGGTTTTCGGTTGGTGGCGGAGATTTTTGGTCTTCTTTTTCGTCGTCTGAGTCGGTGTAGGGGTCTAGCCAGGCTTTGAGGTCGTGGATTCCGGTTGTGATGTTTGGGGTTGTTAGGATGGCGTTTTGGGGGGTGGCAAGGACGGGGGTTAGGTGGGTGTGGAAGGTTGGGGTGTAGAGGGTTAGGAGGAACCAGAGGAGTTGATCTTCGTGGGGGTGGTCCTGGGGCGGGTTAGTTTAAAGAATATACATATACATTTATATTTGAATGGTAGAGCTGCGGATAATGGAGAGAGGCAGCTTACATCATGAAGTTCCTTGGTGGTATCTACTTTTCCCATTGGGAATATCGTACAGCAGGATAGTTCGGCATCCTCAACTTTTGTAGAAGCTGTAGAATCCCATGTCGAGGAAGCTTCTTGGGAGCCGGCAGTAGCAGCAGTAGCATTTGATTTAGTGCTCTGTCGGATTTGTTCTCTTCTTGCGTCGTTGCGTTCTCCTTCGATGATGCATTTTTTGAGGAGCAGGAGATAGTCATCTGATCGCATTCTTTTCCAGTGGATTGGGGTTTTACGACCTAAGACGTCTTCTTTACCGTCTCTTCGTAGGATCTTTAAAGGTGTTATTGGTTAGTTATATATCACTATTTGGTACAGGGTGGATGTGGCGGGTGCTTACGACCCTAGCTAGTGGTTTGAGTCCTTCATGCTGGTTCTCGATAGATGTGTATTCGTACATCGGAGAGATTTTATGGAGGCGGCGGACTATGGCGATGGTGAAGTTAGCCCTCCTGAACAACGAACAAGTTATGGCAGTTTAACGACTGAGGATATACTGACATCTCATGTAAATATATTTGAAGAAGTCATCCGTCATTGAGACTAATCGTGAATACCCACTATCGGATAAACATCTCCCTACCCATCCCTCCGGTACGAACAATGACTCTCTAGACTTTTCTACCAATTGGCCCAAACTCGTAATGACAGTAACCTCTTTTCTTGAGTAGATGGTCATAAGACAAATCATAGCCGCCATATTTACCTTTCCTTCAGTGGAAGGACATTCCTCAAACATCTTACTCAAAAATGTAGCACGATTGTACTCTACCTTTTCTCCGGTCCAAACACCTCTAACATAAGGTGAAATAAAGTCTCGTTCGCCCTTTGTTGGGTTCGGATCGTGGACACCGTAAAACATTGGCTCCGAAGCCGTAAAATTCCCGGGTTTGAGAGCATTCATAGATTGTAGTTGCGGCAAATATTTGTTTTGGACTTTATGAAATTCTTTTAGCCAAATTGTGGCGAATTCTATGAGATCGTGGCAGTGGAAGACGTAGTATTTGTCGGAGGGGATAGATAATTTGATGGTTAGGCCGAAGGGGGTGTCGACGGAGGAGGGGGGTGGATGGTGGATGCGGCCGTAGGGAAACCGGATATTACCATCTGTGAGGGATTGAAGCCAAGCTTCGCAGATGGGGAGGTTGAAATCGTTTGGTAGGGTTTCTGAGTGGAATATTTTGATACCTTTGTCCGGAGAGGGTTTGGGGAGGATGGGATGGGGGATATCTTGACCCCATGGTGCTGGCGGATCTTCTTTCTTAGACTTCTTGGGTTTGTGGGTTTCTTTGATTTGAGAAAGATATTCTCGTTCGCATGAGAGGAGGGAGTCTTCATCATGAGAAGAAGAGGAGGAGGAAGAAGAGCCTTTTTTAAGTTTTAATTGCCGATGTTGCTGTTGCCCTTGTGGGGGAGGTCGTGGGATTGTTTGTGGAATGAAAGGACGGATTTGAGAGGAACCTTTGGATGCTGTGGGAATAAGTGATGGTAGAGTATTATTTGGCGGTAGATGGCCTTTGGAAGGCTTGGGGAGAGTGTCACTGGGGTTTGATGGCTTATCTCGGATACAGGGAACAGGAGGGTCGAATTCTCCCTCTTTCTAAGAGGGTTTGACCGGTGCCCCCAGTAATTTTTGTCCCCCGATCGTGAGGTCTTGATTCCCATCTTGACTAGACGCCTTTGAGCTTCCCATGTCGTGTTTTTCTTGAATATTTTCTTGAGGTTTTGATGGAGAGGGTCGTGGTGGTAGTGGTGGTGATGATGATGATGATGATGATGATGATGATGATGATGATGATGATGATGATGAGATAGCCGGTATCTTATTTTCAATATTCGAGTCTAGTGTTTGGGCGGGTTTGGAAGGAGGAATATTCTTCTTCTCTTTGCCCATATGGCGCTTGGGGATTGGTTGGCTGCTAGACTACTCGTGATATCATTGTCTTGGTCATTGGCGCGCTTCTCGGGTTGATGGGGGCTCGTAAGCTCTTCTCTTTCAGTATTTTGAAGCAGGGATTGCATATTTGGGACGGTCCAACGTCCTCTGAAGTAATATGGATCGTGATCATTGAACCGATCTCGATCTCGGGCTCGAGGGTAGGATTCGTGCTTTGGTTTATGCATCTTTGGGGATGCCCTTGAAGGTGAGGGATTGAACAAAGTTCTAATAAACTGATATAGGTTTGTTAGTATTATTGCTAGATCGATAGGAAATGATTTCTTATGAAGGAATAATGGAGGCGAGAAATTTACCTAGTAATACGCAGTTGAAGGGTTATTGAAGATTCTGAAGATCCGTTCGGTTCAAGGTGAGCTGCGAGAAGTTGATTGATTGGTCGGCCAAGGATTCATTTTTGACCTGACGCGATTTCGTAGCTACTGATATGTGGTGTTGGATGTAGTCTTGGAACTATGATTTAAAGTATACATTAAAACATAAGCCTATATGTATATATCAAGGCTAGACTCATGGAAGGTTAACGGTTGTCATCCTGTTATGCATGGGAGTTGGTTCAGCACCCGTCTAAACAACTAGACTAGGGAGTTGGTAAAACTCAAGTTTAGGTTATCTATTTGACAGAAACATCCTCAATTTGAACAAAAGTATCGATTTTAAAGCTATGTAAAATGCATAGCCCTTGAAGTTGCTTCCTATCTACAGATTGAAGACTAGTACGTTGGCATGTATGTGGGTGGTCAAGGTGTTAGTTTTCATATCTCCCCCGAATGATCTTTTCGACTAGAGTACTCGGCACTAGAATATATATAATCCTAGAGTGCTAGCAACCATAATCTGCATTCACTACATTATATATATGATAGTAGCTTATATATATTAATGGAATTGAAAGTAATAAAATATCAATTCTACTTCAACTTTAAATGTCGAAGCAATCAAGGGATTAGTTCTAAGTCGTTTATTTAGACACAAATTTATAAGCGGGGAGCTATAAGTTAACAGAACCAAGACTGCCTTGCGACCGGTAAGTCTACCGCTACATTCCTCAATCCAAATCACTTCAAATGCGCCGGTTATCATCGGTATCGAACCAATATCAATACCAATATTTTTGAGTCGAAAGTAGCTAAATTAGTATACGTCTTGGCAGCACAAAATGCAACATGGCGGGGCATCTAAACTGCGTTGGATGTCGTTGTTATCGATAACCACCCCACATAGAAGTGTTGTGTCGGCAGACTCAAAATTTGTTAGTCACATTCCTTCTGCAGAGTCACACAGCCAGTTGGTTGGATCAAATAGCTACTAAAGTGACCAATCGCCCAAGTCTGCCCCAGCAAACCGTTACCCCTTCCTTTTCCCTTACATCGCTATTCACCCACCCCAATTGGCTGGTATCTACCAAACCTCCGTCACGATCAGGAGACTACCGATTCTTTTACGGCCTCATCGGCCAAATCTCCGCTCTGCAGTTCGAATACCACGTCCCCATTTGCTATTAATCGCAAATATGTCGACCCCAAAGGCTTCGGATCTTGTTGGTATGCTGATGCGAACGGTCTGAATGATGTATGCTTGGAATTGAGCTGACAATAGATTTTAGATAGCTCTCCTTCGACTCCCAATTACCCTGGGGTCGCCCCATCTGGGGAAGATGCTCTAGCTGAAGCATCAAAGCCGAAGACAGCAAAGCAGTGTCAGTAGCTTTGGCTTACCCCCACAGATGATAACATGGCTGTAATCTTACCTGTAAATTTATACAAATATAGTGGCGGCCGAGGCCAAGAAAGCCGAAAAGGCGAAGAAATTCCTCGAAAAGAAAGCCAAGTCGGAAGCTCTCGCTCAAGCATCGCAACCAAAAGCTAAGAAGGAGAAGAAAGAGGAGGCTCCAGTTGAGGAATACGTCGAAGAGACTCCGGCAGGGCAGAAGAAGAGTATGGATCATTCTTAGCTCTCCTGAGACGGTTTGCGATACTAATTGGAATCTTGAAATAGTCCTGAAACCTCTTGGCAAAGCGTACGACCCGATCGCCGTTGAATCCGCATGGAATGCATGGTGGGAACAGGAAGGCTTCTTCAAGCCTGAAATGAAGGCGGATGGAAAGCCGAAGGATGAAGGTGTTTTCGTCATTACAGCTCCACCACCCAACGTTACTGGTGCCCTCCATATTGGACACGCATTGGCCGTATCGCTCCAAGATGTTCTTGTTCGATGGTAGGGAGGTCTATACTGGTGGTGATTGTATGTGTTCCTGAATGCTAATTTTCGCATTTAGGAATCGTATGCAAGGAAAGACTGTTCTTTTCCTACCGGGTTGCGATCACGCTGGTATTTCGACACAAAATGTCATTGAAAACCGGTTATGGAGACAGAACAAGCAGACCAGATATGATGTTGGTCGAGAGAAGCTCGTAAAATTGATTTGGGAGTGGAAAGAGGAGTATGTTTAAGTTTGCGAAAAAAAGTCTCTGGCTTCAGGACTGACAAGGTTGGAATCATAGGTACCACGCCAAGATCAACAAGTCCTTCCGGGCTATGGGTGCTTCCTTCGATTGGTCTCGCGAGGCATTTACTATGCAAGATTCTTTCCAGAACGCTGTTGCCGATACTTTCACCAGACTCCACGACGAGGGCGTTATTTACCGAGGTCATAAACTTGTCAACTGGTGCCACAAACTCAACACTTCTTTATCCAATCTAGAAGTTGACAATAAGCAGCTGAACGGCCGGACGCTATTGACCGTTCCTGGATATGATAAGAAGGTCGAATTTGGTGTCATTATCCATTTCAAATACCCCATTGTCGCTAGCGATGAGTTCCTGGAAGTTGCGACAACACGTATTGAGACCATGCTGGGTGATAGCGCCATCGCCGTCAATCCAAATGATCCGAGATACAAACATCTTATCGGCAAACGTGCTAAACATCCATTCATCCCCGACAGAATCATGCCAATTGTCGCCGATGATTATGTCGATGTTGACTTTGGTACCGGTGCTGTCAAGATTACTCCTGCTCACGATTTCAACGATTATGCACTTGGCAAGAGACATAGCCTCGAGTTTATCAATATCCTGAACGATGACGGAACCATGAATGAGAACGCTGGACCTTATCAAGGAATGAAGAGATTCGACGTCCGATACAAGATTCAAACCGACCTCAAGGAGCTAGGATTGTACGTTGAGACCAAAGACAATCCGATGCAAATTCCACTTTGCGAGAAATCTAAGGATGTTATTGAGCCACTTCTCAAGCCGCAATGGTGGATGAAGATGAGTGATATGGCTCAGGCTGCAATCGACCACGTTAAAGCTGGAGAAGTCAAGATTAAGCCTCAAACCTCAGAGAACGACTACTACAGATGGTTAGAAGGAATCCAGGACTGGTGTTTGTCTCGACAACTCTGGTGGGGACATCAACCCCCAGCTTACCACATCCAATTTGAGGGGGAGACTTCGTATATTGATGATGCAGACCACTGGGTTGTTGCTGTAACTCGGGAAGATGCAGAGAAGAAAGCCGCTGAGAAATACCCTGAGCGGAAGTTTACTCTTGAACAGGATCCGGATGTCCTTGACACATGGTTTTCGTCGGGTCAATGGCCCTACTTCACTATGGGCTACCCGGACAGAACTGATGATCTTAAGTACTTCTACCCCAGTTCGCTCATGGAAACTGGTTGGGATATTCTCTTCTTTTGGGTTGCTCGTATGATCATGCTTGGAGTCAAACTTATGGGTGGCGTTCCCTTTAACGAAGTGTACTGCCACGGTCTCATTCGTGACTCTGAGGGCCGAAAGATGTCTAAGTCTCTTGGTAACGTCATTGACCCACTTGATGTTATCCGAGGTATCTCCCTTAAAGGACTACATGATAAGCTTGAAGGTGGAAATCTGGACCCTAAGGAAGTTGCCACTGCTACCAAATATCAGAAGACCGCCTTTCCCCAGGGTATCCCCCAGTGTGGTGCTGACGCATTGAGATTTACTTTGATATCCTATACTACTGGAAGTAAGCCAGCCCTTTTGTCACTATAATTACCACATGGTACTGACCAAGCGACCTAGGTTTGGATATCAATACTGAAATCAACGTCTTCCACGGTTATCGAAAGTTTTGTAACAAGATCTTCCAGGCGACCAAGTTCGTCCTCGGAAACCTTGATGAAAACTTCACGCCTCAGAAGACCGTCCTTTCTGGCAAAGAGACCTTGGCTGAGAAGTGGATCTTGCATAAACTTAACCATACCGCTAAGATTGTCAATGAGACATTACAGTCGAAAGACTTCTTCAAGGCAACAGACGCTGTTTACCAATACTGGTATAGCAACCTTTGTGATGTCTACATCGTAAGTGAATTTTCGCCACATATAATTCTTAAGAGAAATCTAACGTATTTTAATAGGAAAACTCCAAAGCTTTGATCCAAGATGGAACCCCAGAAGTTCGGGAGTCTGCTAAACAAACTCTTTATACCGCCATTGAGGGTGCGCTACTTCTGATCCATCCATTCATGCCATTCATTTCCGAGGAACTTTGGCAACGTCTCGCTCGCCGCCCAGGCGACTCTACCCCATCGATCACCATCGCCAAGTACCCGGTTTTCACCGAAGAACTTCACGACCTTGAGAGCGAGCGTGCTTACGAGCTTGTCTTGGATGTTTCTCGAGGTGTCAGAAGCTTGATGGCTGAGTACATGATTAAAGATGAGGGTCAACTATTCGTCCAAGTCGATGATAAGGAAAGCCTTTCCATTGTCGAGGAAAACCACACTAGCATCAAGACTCTCTCCGGAAAGGGTGTCAATGCCCTTGATATCGTCTCCATTGGCGGTGAAACACCGAAGGGATGTGTTGCTCTGCGTGTTAACGCAAGTGCCGTTGTGTACTTGAGTGTCAAGGGACGTGTTGACTTTGACCAGGAAATTCAAAAGGCACAACAGAAGCTCGATAAGGCTAAGGATGGACTGACGAAGCAGGAGAAGTTGTTGAGTGATAAGAACTATTTGAGCAAGGCTAATAAGGCTACACAAGAGGCCGATGCCAAGAAGTCGGAGGAGTTTAAGGCGCAGATTGGAACTTATGAGGAGAGCATTCGGGCTTTTGAACGGTTGAAGTTGGAGTAAAGAAGGGGTTGGAATACTACCTTATATTTGAGAATTCGGGGTTGTTTTAGAGGCCGTTGTATCTATTGTGGATGAGGCATTGTGATATGAGGGGGCGTGGTTCTCATTTCCATTTTTTAACTCTTCGATCGATGCGCTTATTATTTTCCAAGGTGATGGTAATATGTGCAAGATCGAAGGCTTCTTTCCTATATAGGCGCGCTAAGAAAAACCACTAGATAATAAATCGTAAAGTAAAAACCAATGGAATGATATCATTCAACTGTTTTCTTATTAGGTCCCTACTTAAGTGCACAACTGCGCGGACCATAATATATATAGCCTTGTTTTAAGCTGGCTTTATTGACCCCATCGTAAGTAACGATTATAGCATTATTATCTCTAAACATACACTCTTCATCGATGCAAAATTGCAGGAGGAAATATAAAAGAAAAAACAAATCGTCTATAGTATATATGCGTAGTATATGAAAACGTGCAGGGAGACTTTAGGGAAGTAGTAGTAGTAGTAGGATATATATACCCCAAATGTATCCGCCGTGCAAGGATAAAAGACTGTCGAAAAACAAAGTATAGAGAAAAAAAAAGAGGAGGCGGTAATGTAGAGCGAGGGAGAGGGAGAGAGAGAGAGAGAAACAATCGAACCAACAAGGTGGAAATTCGAGGCTAAGATTTCTAAAGCAAAAAAGGCACACGCTCAATAAAATTGGTGATTTCCATTTCCCGACTCCAGAAATTCCGTTAATTCACCTCCCAACAAAGTACGCAAAAGACAACAAGCTTAAGAAGAGACTCCATGGATCCGGGAACAAGATTCAGAATGGTTTTCAATATGGCAGAGATATAAGGAAACGCGAGGGGATTTAGTTAAGCAAAGAAAAACCGGATATGGGGCTCAGAAGGTCAAGTGATGCAATTTCGAGTAGAGCATTTCACAGCTCTGTAAGTCGTCCATGCCTGAGGTTGATATTTTCCTTCTTTAGTGCACTATGATCCCACGATGTTAGAAATAATGCCAAATACTCAAATTTCTTCTCGAGAAGGGGATTATAAACATACGCAACCTCCGCCCTCAACTTTCCCACCTCTTCTTGACTCTGGACTAGCATCCTCACTAGCCCAACTCTATCCTCGTCCGCTTGTCCTTGAAGCCCTTTGACACACTTCTCCAACCCTTCGTTAAACTTATTGTACACCGCATCATTCTCATTTCGCTCATCTTGCCACATTCTCTCTACCTCTTGGTTTCTCTTTATCTCTTTGGCAAGTGCAGCATGAGTTTCTTTGCTTAGATTTTCATACCGTTTGTTTAGGTCGTTGACCGTGCTGTTCAGCTTACCCTCCATGAGTCGTAGCTTCCGGCGAATTCCTTCATCAACACTGGCCGAACTCGCTCCACCCGTAGAGCCTGAGCTACCACCACGGGAAAGTCTAGATTCGTTATGATTCCCCACAATACTTTTTGTTTCCGTTTTGGTAATGGTGGAACTGGCCCCACTATTTCTTTTCGAAGAACTCTTTGCGAGTAGTTCCTGCCCAATCAACGCCAACTCCTGCTCTAAAGTCCCAGAGACTTTGCTAACATTCATTTTCTCACCAGCAAGCCTGTTACTTAACCTGCTGTTGTTCCCGCCAGCGCTCACCCTTGAGCCTGTGCTTCCAGTCCTCTCCAAATCTGGTTTGGTTTGTGTCGTGCTACCAGTCGTTGAGCTTTTAGTTTTCGTCGAATTGGTGCTGCCCGCGTCGCTATGTGCACGATTCATTCTTACACCGCTAACATTCAATGGGGCAATGTTATCCATATACATCGCCGGCGGGGCAGGACTTCCGATTATTCTATCCCTTGTTCCTCCTAAACTTGCATTCTTCGCGTGAGTTGGCACGGGTGGTGGACCCATGCTTCCAACACTGGAATGCACGTTCTCCTTGCGATCAACACTATCTTTCCTCTTTGGGGAAATATCCAAGCCAGAAATTGGTGGGAGGTCATCGTAATCTGTTGCTTCTTCGCCATCTGCATCTAGCAGATCCTTAGCTGCTACTAGATCGCTTAGTGAACTTCTTCTCTTCTTCCTTCTTAGCGCGGGCAATGGCGATCCCTCCGCTGTGATGTTATTCGAAGCTGAAGAAGCGTTTCGTGAGGTGGGCTCGGCCACAGGGCTTGCGACAATAGGACTTAATGGATTCGCCGAAGGGGTACTGGCACCTGTATTTTTGGGGATAACTAAGGTTGGACCAGCACTACGTTCTGGCATTGCGGGGCTTCCGATCTTAGGCCCACTGTCCCGACTCATCGGCCTAGGGATTACGTCCCGTTCATAGAAGTCTCGACGAATATCAGTGTCTGTACTTTGGCTTCGATGCAGGTTACCCAGCTTGGTAGGCGTGGTCAACAATGTATCTTTCTCCTTTTCCTTTTCTTTCTCCTTACCACTCCTATTGCTTCTTTGTCGTAACATCGACTTAACAGACGACTTGCTGAGACTACCATAGCCACTGTTCGCCGCTGTCCCGTTCGTCCCCTTTTCAGAAGTGGTAGCAGATGGTGATTCGCCAACTTCTGAGCCAGTATTCGACAATCCGAACCTTTTTCGTAAACTACTCGAACTTGAAAGCGGTACGACTGTGGGGATACCCGTGCCACCGCTCGCGTTAGCCCCGTATGTCCCTGTCGTTTTGCTCCTCTTCAACACACCGTTGTCTTGCGCTGGCGTATGCGGGGTGCTCGAGTTCGCCTCACTATAGCCTGTAAATGGGGGTTTAGTAGGTGAATAAGAACGGGTTAATTGTTTTGCAGTTTGCCATCCTTCTTTCAACATGTCCATGGCTCGTTTATCAGAGCGAACTGGCGAAATAGAAGATTCGGATTCACTTGATTCGAAACCACTGCCGCGTTGAAGGGGATTCATGGAACTAGATGTTTTGAAAGGCGGTCGTCCACGTGTTGGACTTGGGGACCTATCCGGTTCTTGACCTCTTCGGATCGAGTCTTTCCTCTCGAACAGGCTTTTCTTGACTGGGTTCAGAGAACGAGTGCGGAAGAGCTCAGGTATTCGAGATACAGTGGGTGGTCTTTTCATGGGTTCATGATCAAGTTTTTCAACTTCATAGCAATCCTGATAGTAGGCAGAATGCCGTGGTAATGGAGGTGGCATATCTTCCTCATCACAAACTTCAGTAGGAAATTTGTGGAACTTACTATTCAACATGTTAATAGTTTCGATGTAGTTGAGCATGTAGAGAAGTAGCTCGGCGTGTAGTTTGGCGACTTCACTGATTTTAGAACTTGTAAGACCTGAGGCGATGAGAATTTCGGTGAACACTGTCCTGAGAGAGTTTTTGGCCTCGTCGGTGGATGCTCTATGGATGGAACTGTAAAGTTTCGTTTGTTAGTTAGAATACTAAACTATAACAAGGTATCTCGAAGCGTACCGCGAAAATAATGTTGTGATTTTGTTAAACCCTCTCTTATTCTGCGGACCTAGATTCTCCAGAAAGTCTTTGAAGTATTTTGAGAAGTCGTCCGGATGAAGTGAGTCTGTTTCTTTGTTAGATTGGGGAGAATGGACGTTAGAACAGCCGAATTAAGCTTACCTAGCTTTGATTGGAGATCTTTGACTGTTTCTTGCGACAATAGTGTCCCCATGGCTTCTCTCCACTTGCCTTGTAGGAACTTTTCGAACGAATTCAGCACGATATCGACTCCAGCCGCTTGTGCAGCAGCCGTTTTACTTGAATCCGTCAGCATGGCCTTCAGCAATTGATCCACAACGTGACTATTTGAGTTCTTGCGAGAGTATGTGAATCCGGGCTGCACCTCCTTCGAAAGTTTACCGTCTAGAACTGAAACAAAGGCATCTAGCACACGTTCAAGTTGTTTATGATAGCTATCACCCTGCTGCGGGTGATTCTCTACTAAACTGATATCCTTCATACGAATCGCAGCATCCTCAACTGGGGCCACACTGCTACCATCAGCACGGTATAGAACACTGTGAGGCCTTTCCAGGAGTACAGTGGGTCGGGCCATCTCGGTTGTGCTTTCGAAAGAAGTTGCTTTGAAGGGGGATTTGCCGGGTGATACGTTAGAAGAGCCAAGGAATGTGTGCAAGAGCTTGACTGGCGAGGGAGGTCTAAATGTTTTGAACTTGGAATGATGAGAGTCGGAGTCTGGTGCCGAGAGATTCAGCGACCTGATTATTCGACGATGGCCCTGAATCATAGCTGCACTAATAGGGGGGTGCGAAGTGTGGGATTGCCTGTCAAGTATACTAGATATACGTTTTGTGATAACCGTTAGGATGTCTAGCTCCCCGATAGTCTCCGTGAAAGCAATTTTCCCCATATCCAAGATATCAATGCGAATCTTCCCAGAATTAACGAAGTTTATTGTGGCAGAGATCTCTGGAGTTTTGGTTCTTATGTCAAAGCTCGGAGTCTCGACTCCCATTTGGATAAGCGCTCGGCTAGGAGACTTCTCTAGCTCGTAGTTCCTAGGTTCGTAGACAGATGTCCACAGCTCCAAGGCATCAAATTTCGAGTTACTGTTTCCGGACCACCGAATTTCTTGTACCCGGCTCTTAGACTGCAGCTGAGCTTGAATGATTTCTTCGACAAGTTCATTCGCCTTTCCTTCCCACGATCCTGATGGCGAGAATTTCTTCATACCAACAGCAGACTCTCGCATATCGTAGACCTCTTCTAAGTCCTTTGTTAGAGTGATCCACATCGCTCTACCGTTATCAGAAGTCGAATATCTATTGTATTTCAATGAGGTACACCCGGCAAAGTGCAGGTCTGCAGCGTCCCGTCGGAAAGAGTTTTGGATGGATGGCGGCATAGTGATTTCCGTGAGAACCCCCTGAGCCTTCATGCTACCACTGCCTGGCCGATTTATAAATGCGATTGAGTCCGTGAAAACGAGAAGAATAACATTGGTTTTCTCGGCTGCGTCAGTATATGGGGCAGCAACTTCTGTCAGATCAACTGCAGTTACAAGTGGGCCTCCAGGCTTAAAGTTCGTCGGCCAGCCGGATATTAGATGGGATAGTCGAGCGATAGTTTGTGCTCTTTCTTGAGCAGGAGCGGACTGCATTTCACAGGTCTTGGATACAATATCTCGAGCCTCGATTAACTTGCTAGAAATAGGGGATGTGACAGCGATATTGTTTATAACACCTAAAGCTCGTTAACATCTGAAATGGATAAGATTTTGTTCAGCGTGCCATACCATCAATTATGAGTGTGTATCTAGGTAATCGTTGAATAGGTTCCATCAAGGTCGATTTGAGATATTGTTCACCATAACCCTAATAAGCACGTTAGAAAATACACTAGCAGCAAGGAGGAAAGATATACTGACGGCTAATCGTTGGGAGAATGCTGTGCCGCCTCTCATGAGTTCACCGATGAGACCCGATGACGCAGGGTTCAATGCGATGTAGTGGCTATACGGGTTGTGAAAATTCGGGAACTGCCTGTAGCGTTAGCATTCGGGGTCGAGTAGCAAATACTATTGGAATCAAGTACTGACGTGTCGCAAGAAGACCTCGGCAACTCCTGTGACCCCATCATCGTCATCCATAGCCTTAGTCAGCTCATCCAGGAACTTGGAGTTCAATTGCAATATCTCATCTAGATAAGACGGGAATAGCCGAGCAAGTGCTGCTTCGTTTGGCTCTGGCGCGCCAGCGCTCTCTGCAATCTGTCGTTCCGGTTTGACCACATCTGATATTATCTTTTGCAATTTGTCGATGTAATTGACTTCGGTATCCAGTAGCTCCTGCAGTTTTATCGCGACTTTTTCCGGATTCGACTGGGGTAGTGAAACGATTGATTTAGGACGGGTTCGTTCGACTCGAGACGGACGGCGTTTGAGGTTGGTATCTTGTTTATGGACGTCTCCCACGAACTGGAGTAACCGTTGGTATTTGGATAATTGAAAGGTGCCAGGCTGCGGAAGTACGAGATCAATATCGATTGATGGGATATACCGAGGTGTTAAGGCGGCAAGAATACTCGAGATAGCGTGGTCATCTTCAATTCGAACAAGCTTGGCAGCTAGCTCTCCGGCATGAGCAGCAGAGAATGGTTCCGGTTTGGCAGACCTAGCCACTTTTGCAGTCGCACTCGCAGTGCCTTTGATGCCAACCGTAAGTTCGACAAAATAGCGACATAAAGCGAAGGCGAGCGCTCTGTAGATTTCGGATTCGGTCTTTTCGATCGGCATGAAATTTACAGCTTGGTAAACAGCAGATGAGGGATCCACGGTCATCCGGGAGTAGGAGACGAAGCCACATGCAGTGTAGATATGGGCATCAACCCTTGAAGATGTACCGGAGTATGGGAGAAAAAAGATGACGACCTGGGTGAGCAAAGGTTCAGGCGGAGAGACGAAGATTTGGTGGTTCCGACCCAGGTTGGGTAGCTGGGGGCTAACTCGAGCCATCTTAGCTTTTTGGATATTCGTTCGGGTTGAGTTGATGACGGCGGATGTTAGAAGACCGAGATGATGCGCATGGTATCGAGAAAGATGGGGCGAGAGAGCGGAAGCAGTGCAGTGGTGAACGGGACGATTGACGATGCTGCTTCCGATGGTGGAGAAGAAGAGAAGAGAAGAGAAGAGAAGAGGAAGAGGTTGTTGAAGACGTCGACAGGCAGCGGTCTCCAGCAGCTAGTTAGCAGCAATATAACAGCAACAGCAACAGCACAGGAATCCCAGCAAGCAATCTGAAACGGCGACCGCGAAAGCACGTAAACTGCCGTCGGATTAAATAGCGATTAGATCGATAATTATTCGGATGAGTAAGATGGAAAGACGGTTAAGCTCAATTCATTCGGGCGCTAAGACCGTCCGCCAGAAAAAGAGCAGGCCTGACCAGCACCGGCTAGTTACTTGAATGCGCTGTTGCAGCAGCTATCGATATCTCCAGTCGCGCTAGCCCGCCAATAAGCATTCCATCCGAGAGACACCCCTTCGAGACGTGATAGGAGAAGACCGCCGCGCTGTCTTTGAAGTCGTGAGGCTGGCCCAGCTGGGTTCCTGCGTCTGTTCGGCCCCGTGCAGGAAGCCTGCACCGCTTCATTCGTGATCGTTGATAGCGAATATGGGACAGCTGGAGCCTCGGGAATCGCAATCGCATTGTTTACGTCCCGCCGTTGCTATTCTTAGTTTCCCGAGAACATCCCCGAAGCATACGAAACATACCGGGGTTCGGGCTTTTTTGTGTGACATCAGAGCCACCAAGATGCGCTAGACCAGATCCACTCTATCCAACAGAAGCCAACGCATCTGTTGCGGTCATTATGATTGGGTCGGTATGCATATATGTACATGTACATGGTCATTTGCGCATATCTACTTAGTATCTTTGCATTGCCTGTCTTTGCATTGCCCGGTTTTAATTCCTGCGTGTATGAAGGGGAGTGTGAAGGCAGTGGTAATTCCTTGTCTATTTCTTTCAAGTACACTGAACGTATAGAACACCGCGATCTGGCTGATGGACTACATAGGTCATAGATTTGATGAACTTCCATTTACTTGAGTGCTTACGAAGGAGATACACTTTGAATATTTGCAATTGAAACTTTGCAAATAACTACTTACTAAGTCTTATCAGTTGGGCCTAAGTGATTGTCCCGAAACCATCGGCGTCGCAATATAAGAATATGGAGATGACATTAAAGATTGATTACAAAAGTTAAATACAATAATACTGGCAGGTATATGGCGATTATTAAAAGGAAGCTCCAAAGAAACTTTCAGAAAGCTTGTAGTTATAACTATTCGTCGTTAGAGTCATCATCCAAGGACTTGTGAATGGCACCCAATACCATCTTCACCTTCACACGAGGCGAGAGTATCCCAGCAGGCGACGGACTATACTTAACCGTATCGACGATATCACTTAAGAAGAAATCCGGGTTAGTAAAAATCAGTCAACCGAGAATATATCTAGAATGGGATCCAACATACATTCCCCTCAAATTATTATCCAAAAAGTTTAGAAAGTCCGCTCCTTGCTGGCTATCCCCAACCTGAAGGAACTGGATTCCGATGAGCGTGTCCTCCGCACCCCTCTCGTCCAACTTCCCTGTAACTCTTTGAATGTAGTTCGCAATACTTTTCTTATCGCTTTGGTTTCCATCCGTAATACAGATGACATTTAATCCGCCTACAGTATTAGCAGTGGCTTGAGACTTGAGGTTTTGGATTTGCTGGATTTTGGGATTAATGATCCTTCCCAAGCCAGCCTGAAATGATGTATCGGGTTTGAATCTTGCGCCTTTCCACAAGTGCTCAAAGCTAGGAACTCCACTGTAATATCTCTTATTCGTTCCCATTTCATCACTCAAAATTTGGACCTCGATTGGCTTGTTACTGCCACGTACTACGAGTGGAAGAATCTCCTGAATGATTCGGTGGACAGGTTGACGATGCGCATACATCGACTGAGAGTCATCGATCAAGACAATCTTAGGACGAAATTAGAACTATTACTCACAAATAACTCAGTCAAGGGCACGGAAAATGATAGCTTACGGTTTGATATTTTTTTAGCAAGTCGAGTGAAGATGGAAGCCCCGGATCACTAAGTTGAAGGGGCGCAATGTCGATATCCCCATGGCCATTAGATTGCATCGTATACACTGGACTGGGAGGAAGACGAGTCTCCTCAGGATTTTGGAAGCTCGGAATATCTCTTGCTTGCTGTGGATATTGCTCGGTTGCCTCGATAGGACCAAAACCAGGATAGACACTCGGTATCGATATCGGTTCTGGCATTTTGCGTGGAACCGCAGAGCCAAAAAGAAGTTCTTCGATTGGTGGATGCTGATTGATATTATGAATATGGGCCTGCGATCGAGGAGTTTCTCGATCCCCTTTGTCTTTGTGGACGCCGACCGCGTACTGGACTATTTTCTTTCCGAAACTTTTCATCGCAGAGGGTCGAGAATGTCTCGGCTCGGGCCCAGATGCCATAAAGTTGTTTATAGTATGCGACCGCCCGTCCATACTTGGTTTAGCTAGAGCGCTCAGGTTCATAGATATCCTTCGGACTTATAGATAAAACGTTTTAGAACTAGGCTATCGGGATGAATCTATTCAAGAATTGCCCACCCGGAAGCCACTGATCGAAAGTGAAATACGATTGGATGTCAGATAAGGTACACAGATATGGGCGCAAGATTATGAATATCGATGGCAAGAAAACTAGACGAGTGACAAATTTGCAAAGCGGGTCTAGGGAATTTCATCTATACTTATAGTGGTTTGGTCGGCTTTTGTTTGACATTATACGGCCTAGGTAGATAGTACAGAATCAATTGCAGAGCGGAGTAATGACCGTTTGGAGAAACTATGAAGTAATTTTACATCTGACAAATCCACTGCATGTCTCTTTTCTCGTATCGAACTCTCGATATCTTTTAATCTTCACTTATTTAGGGTACTGATATCCGTCGCATGGTCTAGTAACTATCATTGCAACGAGCTGCATATGCATGCGGGTACAAGTCATAACCCTCCATACGAATCTATTCCTACTGGTCCCGTTCCCAGTATTCTACCATCTATACTTACTTTCATTTCATAAGAATACTTTACAAAGACCTCTAGCTCTATCAATAATTATAATTATAAGAAAAACTTCAAAAATCATCTTGAAAGCCTGAGCTGACAGTTCATGCATAGCCTAACCCGCCCCAACATTCCAGATTTTTACAGCTAAGACCGTATACTAGCATTGTGACCACCCGAGTGTATATCGTACACATACATCATACGAAACCAAGCTTTGGCATTTGGGTACCCGAGTGCAGGACTACTATTGCACTACTATACCACCATAACTATACCAACGTACCTCCTAAATCAAATTCCTCGAATGCACGGAATGCTGTGCTACTTGAAATGTCTTTGTTGTTCTGCATTTGCAGTCGACTACTATGGTTTTCTTACCGTTGATCGAGATATTTGGCTGTATCGTGGTCCTTTTCTTGCTCTTTTATCATGTAGACGGCAGACTTTTGATTTATGATTAAACACCCTAGGGTCACACCCAATCGAAATTTGCTTCAGTGCACCTTCCATGAAAAATATTCACGCAATTTAAGCAAAGCATATAATTTCTTGCAATTTCTTTTTCTTTGTCAACGTGGCTATATACTTATCATAGTTGTTATGCTGGGATGGATATCCTCGGTGGGATAGACTTATTGAATTTGCAAGACGGCTCGGTCTTGGCCAGTTCTCGCTTCGGAACACCATGCTTCAATCAGCGCCTACCCGTGCACCGGTAGTATATGTGCATACGCACTTCATCATATAAGCTGTATTGTAGAAACGGCTGGCAGTTTACTAAACTTTTTGCAATCCAATAAATTCCGAGATCTTATATTTCTAAAGCGACCCTTTGCTCGGAAACAAAGATATTTTCAACTTTGGGGGCGAAGTGTTAAATTTAAAAACGAATTTAGCTTAATTAATTTGATTTTCTGAGTTCGCAGGCGACTCAAAGGGCAAAAGTCTAGCAGCCTGCAGTACCTTTGTTTCTGTCGCCAGGCCCGTCACTAGTGACGAGGCAGCATGTAACTATCACCTACTAAGTACTACTTAATGAGTACCTAGGAAGGTAAAACCCACGGGCCCTTCACGCTTGACGAGTACCCGAGGTACTGGATACACGCACCGGTGTCGATATAACGAAATCAAATCCTATAAAACAGTAATACTAGTGGCAAGCCTGCATTTAAATAGGAGACTGAAAAAACCCTATAAAAACAAAAACACCCATACAGTTGCAATTCCGAGTTCCGTCTTGACCAAGGTGTGAAGGGTTAACTAGTCCTTTTCTTTCCCCTCCCCCTTTCTCCTCTAGGATCCCATCATCCTCGGGCCTCTTCCGCTTCGGTATGGTTGCTGTGTCCAATATCGATTTTCAAGATCTTGGAACAGAAAAAGTCATCCCTCCTACGGATAAAAGGGTTTTATTTGAAGAAATAGTTGAGGAAGACTTCGATGTAGCGGTTATTGCAGTAATACAAGTTTTTGTTCCTCCCTTCGGATTCTGACGATCACATTCAAGCAATGAATCCGTTCCATAAGAGTCGAGGTCCATCGGTGTCAGAAATAGGAGGGACCTCTTTGATATTGAGCGTTGAGCAAAAGATTCCAAACTAATTAAATCCTGTTCTCTCGTGCCCGAAACTAGAAGGACCTCCAGTTTTCTCATGCTCGGACCTAGAAGGAACTCCTGTAAAGATTGGGCCAATTCCGTACTGCCATGTTTGGTGACAAAAACGAACAGCCAACGTGTGTGATGCTCGCCCCAGTTTGGCGAGGTGAGGAAACTTGATAGAAGCGGAAATAGGGTAGCATCGTTATTTTTTATAGCCACTAGTGCTACTGTGAAGACTGTGGATGCTAGATTGGCGCTATAGGTCTGAAAGAGTATCTTGAAGAGATCGGTGTGTTTTGCAAGCCCTGCAAGATGGACTGGCCACAAGTATATCCCATCAATAGGTTCGTCTTGGGCGAATGCGTGATTTGAAATGGAAGACAACCGGACTTGGATCGGGCCAGTCCATAAATGCGAGATCTCTGGGTCGAGAAAGCGATCGATGAACTTCCCAAACAGGACATCTTCCGGGCTGAAAGAGATGATTGCCAACATAAATGCTGTCAAATCTAGTGTGTTTGATATATTGGCTCTTTCAAGCCCAGGTAGTGTTGGCGGATAGGACAGAACAATAGGTTTTTTAACATTGTGAAATTTCCAGTATGTATGATAAAGGTTGATGAAGTACTCAAAAGTATCGAAAAGGCGAAGTATGATCGATAATCGGATCGGGGCGTCGTTAACTAGATTTAACTCAAACTTTACGAAGTATTCCCACTGATGGTTACGGATAACGTTAATAGCCAAGAGAAAGCACGACTTCTCCGCCAAATAAGAGGCTGCAGCTAGATGAGCCTTAGATTCGACACTGTATTCATCAATATTCTTCGGTTTGACGTGAGGTTGAAATAGAACAGTTGGCCAGTCGTTAACACATATATCCGTTCCAGGGAAGTATTCACTATTAAGGAAGAACGCGGTGAAGAACAATGGAGAGAGCCTCTGAAATAGGTAGCCATTGCCGTAGAGCCTTTCGTATTTTGACTCAGTGATGCCAAATATTGCAAGAGTTGGGTCGTATTCGAGACCTTCATTACAGATCTGGCCAACTGTATCCAAGGTCTTGTAAAGAAGCGATATGTTTGAGATATTCAGTTTATCAGCGTACTCAAGTGCAGAGCTCGCCTTCCTAGATATTGTTCCAAGCCCCCTGAACCTCCGGAAATGAAGCCCAATGCCTGCGTCTAGACAAGCCTGAACGCTGTGCTGTCGTGCTGTCGCCATGTACTTGTCCCCAGCCATATATTCATCCTCTATGATCTTCAGTTCATAACTGATCTTACCAGAAGATATTGTGGCCAGTAAGTACGCATTCCGTTTGTCGCCCTTGCTAATAAGTCGATCGATTACTTTCCTTGTTTCATCGCGAGCTTCTGCAATTTTTTTCTCGATTTGGTTGGAAGCAGCTCGAATCACTTGGACAGCAGCAACCTGCTGTCCTCTGAGCGACAGATCTTCAAGATCTTTAGCTTCAGCCAATAAATAGTAAAGGCAGTCGAACTCCGATATCCTACAGAGAAGGTTATTTATATTAGCACAAACTCGAAAAGCTCTATAAAAATACTACTAATTAAAGTGGATCAATGCTCCAGCGCTTTTGAGAATGGCCATATGGAGGGTCAAAGAAATACGTCTCTTATATACGCACATTTCATCTGCTGAACGCTGAACTTCTTTCTCTAGTAGTTCAGTTCGTTCTCTTTCGGATACGTTCATCAATTGTTTCTTACTCATAAACACCGAGCAAGGATAGCCTGATGTCACACAGTAATCGCAACGCTCACTAGGCCAGGTTCGAGTTTCTGGTGTGCACTAAATATATAGATGTATCAAGAACCAGTAGAAGATTAGCCCTAATCCAGACTCGAGTATTCGATATTGAGGATTTGTACAACCCTTTTTTTTGCGTTCGGAAAGGCGGCACTGGGCACAACTAGCCATTTTTAAGTTACTCTTTATATGACCGAATACAATTACAACCAAAGTTTGGAATTTTGTTCCTCCAAAAAGGTTTTTCGTAATATGGCGTTTTTGACAGGGCTTTTCTGCGAGGCCGTGATGTGTCTATATAATCGCCTTATCAAGCGATTTAGAATGTATAATATAGTGAAGCCAGTTGTGTTTATATGCCAATGAATTTATAATTAGCTGGTATGTAGAAGTAAATAGATTTCGGGGCTTAAGCGCCTTAGGAAGCTTAGTAAAGATATAAATTTTGATGTATAAATTAGATAATTGAGTAAATAACTTGCAGACGCGTGGTGGATCGATTTGAGGAGGATCCTGAGAGGACTTTTGCAAATTTTGGGTTTGAGACTGTATTGCTTGTCGTGAGGATACACAGATGAGAACTATGTCAGAAGGGCCAGAACTCGGTTTATATGTACTCCCACTGGTTTGGGAAGACCAGTGCATACGCCCTGGGTATGTACGAGACTAGTGTACTCCTTAGGCAGAGTATAGTCTTGTACTAGCACTAGGGATTGAGCAGGCATCCAGCCAAATAGTTTACGCGCACGGATTGCGCAGCTGCTCATCGGACGTCGTCCGCGTGCGCGTGCGGCTAGAGCTTCAGCTCTTTTGTCGTTATCCTGATCTTGGCTACCGTGTGGTTCGCAAACAAAAACAAAAAAAAATAAAAATACATCGCCTTGATTGGCTCCGAACTCAGGAATCGCAGAAAGTTATATTTTGATTGGCCAGGTTTCTGCGCTCTCTCGGTTCGCACTTGGCTGGCTGCTAAGCTAGGGTCAAGGCCAAGGTACATGTGCATGTCCATTATATGTAATTAATTGTGTATAGGGATTGAAGTTGTTGAGCTCGATCGATCGAGTCACAGAGCTCAATTAATTCTTAATTATTTCTAGGTATATACGTATATATACCCTGGCGTTTACGAACTGGCAGGACACGAACCCCTTGTACATTCACTTTTAATTATAATTACGAAATGGTACCGTGGCCGTGGTAGCCAAATTTCATATTCTGAGATTCTTGCGAAGTCTACTGTCGCATGCGCAGCCTAGGATTTACGGAATAGCGATAGGGCGATCTATATCTCGAGCGGCTGGTTTTTAGACTAAGGGTTGTCTCGTACCCAGACCTGGAAGTAAGGGGCATTTTGTCTTTGTTTGATTTTTTAAATAATACAAGAGGTACATGCTTCTACATGCATGTACACGTATGAAGTCGGAAGACACAGGGTATGTAAGTACTTAGGTATATGTGCACGAGTATATTACGTATATTACAGAGGCTAGCTAAATCGATAGCAATATATCAAATCATAGTCATCTTGTCTTTATCATCTGAAATCCCTCCAAGCAAGATCTTTTCGATACAATCCTTTGTTAGTGGAACATTGGGCAATGTATGAACCACAGTGTCGACAATATCCCTAGTCAACCCAGACTTATTAGTATCTTGGTGGGAACTCAATCCAAGCGGTGCCTAGTAAACTAACCACGGGGATGGGTGTTACGTAGATTGATTTTGGATACACTTACCTTATTTGATACTGCTCTTCTAGTCCATCATCCACAGACTTAAAAAAGAGTTTTGCCCCTTGGTCATCACCAACTTGCACAAATTGTATCCCAAGCAAGTGCTGCGGTGCCCCCTTATCCGTCAACTTCCTTGCTACAGATACGATATATTTTACCACATCTTTTCGATCCTTTCGCTTCCCATCAGTTATTACGATGATGTTTAGTCCTTCCTTCTCAAGTACCTTGCTTTTCCTCATACCGCTTAGGTATGGTTTAATGATTCTTTTCAGCCCTGCGCTCATTGCAGCACCTCCACGGGCTGTCACACCATGCCAAAAGATCTCACCAGCTGGAAGTTTATCTCCCGGTTTGATTTTCTGAGAATGAGATTGTCTATCGTCTGAAAGGAATTGGATTTCGACAGCCTTTTCACTAACTCCAGTCACAAGAGGGACGAGAGCGTTAAGGAGATCGTAGGCTGATTTTAGATGGCTTGAGGAGATCATGGAAGTGGAGTCGTCGATAATGAAGACCTGTTTCTCTATTCAGCCGTCTAAGCCCAAAATGAGCATCTGTGGGGTAACATACAGTTCTATACAACTTCAGGAGTCCCAATTCATTCCTCCCAATTGGACTAGCTGGAGGACTCATCGGTGACTGGGGATATCTATTCGGGCCTAGCCCCGGTTCTAGATTTCCAAGCATAGTGGGCGGACTTGTAATTATTCGTGGTAGTTCTGGATGTGCTCCGGACCACGATGAGGGCCGAAGATTGCTAGCTCCGGAGTGTCCGTTCGCTGGAGCTCCATTCTGATATTGAGGTCTCGGGATATTTGCTGTATTATCTGGAAGCTCTACCGGCGGGACGAAGTTTTGCGTGTTTCCCAATCCTGAAAAATTGAATGGAGCCGTGGTTTGAGTTGTACTAGTAGGACTGACGACTGGAGTATTTGGTGACAATGGAGTTGTTTCGACCAGGGGACTTTTGCCAAAGGGGTATTGAGGAGGGATGTACTCTTGTGACCGTCTTCGGGCTCGTTTTAGTTTAAAACTAAAATCGAGTTCGAAGGGAAGATGGACACGGCTGGTCATTTTGGATACTCAAGTAGGTGAATATTGTGAGATAGAGAGCCCAATTAGGCTTTGTTCGAGACCTGCCTCTACAAATATGCAGCGAGAATGAGATCAATGGCGATTATACTCAGAAATCTGAGAGTTCGAATAAATAATTGTAAGATGCGAAGAGAAGATACAGAGCGGGGCAAATATATATATATTTTCTTAATCACTCGAGATGAAATATAAATACTTCATCCGAACGAGAGAAATCTCGCTTGGAAGGGAGTATCATCCGACATTTCTCCCTTCTGCTCAGTGGTTGAGGATTAAAAGGTGGGACTGCCAGCCAATCCCGCATATGCATGCGAATGCACATGCTGAACATGACCCTCTCGTCGTCCGCATATGATTGGACAACTGTGTAGACAATCTGTAATACTCTATCCTGGGCCGGATAGCTCTAAGACACGGCTTTCATGTCTCTGCTGTTCGATGACGAGTTCATCAATTTTAACAACATCCTTACTGCAGGATTTTCTCCCATCTTGCAGCTTTATCGAAGGTCATTGTTCATTAGCGTTACGTTCCTTTCAGCCCATTGATGCCGCAGTTTGATTGTAATTGATTGCAAGGTGTTGCTGTCTTTTGCGGTTGAGGATTTTGTGTTGGTGGCTGTTGGATAGTGGCTAGTGCGGAATAGTCCCCGAGAACACCAGTACCGGGGGTGGCCCCGGTATCTATTCCCCGGGACCCACTTATCAAACGCGTCGCCAACCTCGCTCACCCCACGCTCACGTCCCAATTTCCGTGCTCAACAACCATCATGTCGACTCAAGACGATAGCAAGGCCATACCATTGGCCTTTGCACATGAACAAACTCCAGTCCGCCTACTCGAGCTACCTCCATCGTTACTTTCCCTGATTGAGAATTCGACCTTTCAAAGCTCGGCACCAGTGTACTCAATCTTCTACGATTCCAACATGACTTGTTCGAAGTGGTATGCTGACTTCTAAGCTTATAGGCTCAAGATTAAAGCACCTCCAAAACCTATTGACAACGGCCCTAATACTACCCCCACCGGACCTACACCATTTGCCGTCCTTACTACAGCTACCGAAACTTATAATATCCGGAGTGTGCACTCCTCAAACTCGATTTTCATACTTAAACCCGTTCCAATCCCCATTATTCCAGACCAAGATGATGCCGACTCAGATACCGAAATGGTCGACGACCCGGTCATTACTTCAAAACCCGGGATGATTGTAACTTCTACATGCGCATCACACCTCGAACTCCTACCTTCGAAGCCAAATACCGAGTTACTCCTTCAGTCAGCACTTACCGAATACAAATCCTTTGAATCACCACCAGATCGTCCTTCAGAACCTCTGTCAAAATCCCAAATTCTACTAAATACGCCAGTATCGGATGCTGAATTTCACGAAGGATGGCGGGATGTAACCGCATTCGAGATTGATAACTGGGCACTGAGATTGTCGCCTTCGACAGCTCTGCAAATATTTGAAGTTCTGATCAGCCTTGTCCTCAGTCGTGGCCAAGTTGAGGAAATCGATAAGGACGAGATGGGAATGCATTTTTTTAATCAATTGGTAGAGCAGGATGGAGATCTTGAATACCCACCTGATACTATCAGGGCAGTTATTCGGGGCGCTTTTGAGAGCAAGAAAACCGAAGACGGTAGTATGGGTATGTCGATTCTGTATTAAAGTTGGAATTAGATAAACTGCTCGAGCTATTGCTAATATCATCTCCATAGTATACTCATACGACACTCCATATACAACAAAATGGGTTGGTAAACATATTCTGTTATCTAATCCAAATAAATCATTCACGGAGAGAGAGTTCATGGAGGCCTGGCGGTCCAAAGCGCCGGATGAGTGCGAGAAGTTCGTGGATTTGAAGTTGTTAGAAGGTTTGCACACCCGGTCCGTGCTAGGAGTGATTCGGTACATCCATAGCACCGATAGCGAGGGCGGTGCGGCACCGGCGAACAAGAAGAAGAACAAATGGCACGAAAAGTTCGCGGCTGGGAAGAAGCGGTAGAGATGTAACCTCAACCAATGAGAGGGACGGTAGTTAAGTCTGCAGGGACGCCACACTAGATTCTATCGCCGGACGGATCACGCCATTTACTCCTCCTATTTACAAGTATTTACAAGGCACTGTATAACCACTTACCTCTCGTTCTTATAACTCCGAAAGAGTATTGGCCGCTCCTGTATACGCACCCAAAAACACGGCTCCTCCAGCGCTAATCCACATCACTCTCGGTCCGATTCCGCTTAAGAGGGTCCTAGCTCCCTCCTCCGCCACAATCTTCCTAAACATGGAAGCCATGGATATACTCTATCCCGATATTAGCATTTCCCCTCGCTAATGTGATCAATAAGACGAACCTTTTCAGCCAGCATCATTCTCGTTTTCATCACATCCAACGGGGTTGTTACAGCAGCGGCCACACCTCCCGCTACACTTCCACAAACGGCACTTTCCGCTCCACTTGCCCTTCTATCACCCCCACCTCTGACTTGAACACACCATTTCTTCATGCCCTCCCACAATGGGAATTGAATCATCGTAAACGGTATCTCACGCATAATCGTCACTCCATAGCCTCTGTAGATTTCCCTCCAGACTCCTAGCAAGCCCCGATCCTTGCCCAAGTTTACGACATACTTGACAGCAGCCAAGGAGCTGCCAGTGCCCGTTGCCTGCGCCCGTTGCTTCACCACTTCCACAGGAACTCGAACCGTACAAGCTGCCACTTCTCCGATCGCACTAGCAAGCATTGAAGCTGCAGGCGTATCTTTCCCTCCCAAATAACTCTTTGTAAACGCCGAGCTTTTCACACCTTCGTAACTGACGAAGAACAAGGCTGCACCCGGAGCAGAGCCAAGGAATACGGACCCGATACCACGGTAGACATTTCGGAAACCGCCGGAAGCGAGAAATCCTGACGAGGATTGAAGACGAGTTTTGAGAGTATCGAGAGGGAAGAGGGTTAGATCGACTGTGAGACCGGCGACGGCGCCTGCCTTGTGGATTGAAAGGTTAGCAGGGCCAGGCCTCAGATAAGATAGATAAGAGGACGACACATACTAGAAGCGCTCGTGTAAAGGGACTTAGTGAAGGATCACGGCCAATATTAAACCCTGGTGATGATGGCTCTCCACCCATCGTGATATATTGACAGGTTTGGTGTCCCGCGGAGTGTCAATTGCTGCAGAAAAGGTGGTCGAAAAGGCCGAGCAAGGAAACGCAAGCTGAAGAGTTTGAAGCCGAACGCGACACAACACACCACGCCGCTGACGATCTTGTGCAACGTAGCTACCCTGCCCGGCAACCGAGTTTGGCTGGGATTCCTCTAGACTCAACCTTAAACGCTTCGACACGTTTACAGCCACGAGAATATTTACAATCTATGGGATTCGAAGCCTATATTCAATTTCGAAATTGCCTCTTTGCTCATTTCCTGATCTTTTTATCTGGGATCCAAACACCCTTCGTCGTACCCTGGGTTCTAAGGCCAAGCCAAACCTCCGACCACGATTGTAGGCTTCAATAGATCCTTCCAGAAGCTTATTAATTATCATTTTGGAGCGTATCAATATAACCTGGTCTCGACAAGTCCTGCATCATGCCCCGATGTCACAAACTCACCTACATTGATTCCCGTCGCATAATCCTAAGAATGCTTAATAACGCCTTCGAACAGAAGGATATGTTACCAGCGCTCGATGATCCATTGATTACGTCTGAGGAAAGGAAACTAGTCAATAAATGGGACAAGGAGATCGTTAAACTTTATGCCGATGTTTCATTCCTGCGGAGAAGCAAGCAGTCGGAGGATGTGATTTTGTGGGTTAGATAAGATATAGCAAAGAGCAGTATGATTGTTCGAGTTACTTGCTGGAGTACTGGGTTTATATGGGGGTTACAGTGTTCGGATAGCAGAAGGTTGATAAATCCTCCTGGCTAGAGGATTCAGCTGACAAGCCCAAATGTTGGTATTTTCCATTCTACTCTTGGTCTAAGAAGCGTTCTATTCCATGCTAATTCGTACCATAATAGTTTACATATAACAAAGCTAGGTCTAGCAGGCCAAGTTTCAATTTGAGAATAATACCCAAACTATACAATCACTTGTAGTATTTCCACAAGCCAATCATCCTCGACACCATCGTCGTCTCTCTTCCTTTTCTTCAACTCGCTTTCTTCGCCTTCCTTCTTTTTCTTTGACTTCTTATCCTTCTCCTCGTCTTCACTATCAACTATCCCTTCCTTCTTCCTCCTCTTTTTCTCTTTCTTTTCCCTCTTCTTTTGTTCTTTCACTTCTTTCCCGCCGACGTCCCCCCAGATCAGCCAATTCGCTGCCTTGATGGAGTTATCCAAAACTTTCTCCCCTTTAGTTTTATCCGGACCAGTGTTCGACTGCTCCTGTAATTGACGTGCTTGTAATTGACGTTCTGCCTCAATTGCTCGTCTGTGAAATTCAAGTGCCTCTTCCTGAGAAGGTTCATAGGCTTCGTAATAGTATGTCTCGTCGTGAGATTGAGCTGGAGGCGGGATCGTTTGGGAACGGACTGGGGGACTTGTAGCCTCCATTTTTGAAGTATGTAATCCGTCAGGCGACGTTTTAGAAGCCAACCAGATCAAGAAACGAGTTTTCCAAGCAAGTAGAGGTCTGGTTTTTTGAGGGTAACTTTGCTCCGGATATTATCTTCAAGTTTTTTTCTTAAAAAAAGCCCAATAGGTGGCACTAAAATAATCTGGTATAAATATAAAGCCTGCGGCAGTAAATGAACCGATATCGATCGTTGATGTATTTTATATTTCTTCGTAACCAAAGGATATCCACAGCATGTGCATGCCAGTCGGGAAGGGACGCACTCTTTATATATCCCGACATCATAAAAGCCCAGCCCAGCTAACCCACGAAGCTTCACCGCCAATTCCCAGCCTTGAGATCATGCATGCCAATTCTCTACCCAAGAAAAATATAACGTCACGGATATACATAACCAACACCTCAAACCCCTTCAACCCTTACGACCTAATCTACACCATCCATACCAATAACCGAACAAGATCCACAATAGCTAACACGTAAAACACCCATATTGCGCCTCCTCAAAGAATCCAAGAAATCCACAGGAAGTCAGAGGATGCCAAGCTCCGAATTATACGAGACCACTTGATTAAGTAACGAAAGGAGGGCACCTAGTTACATAAGCCTAACGGTTACACCGACATTTTGGCATCTCTATTTCCTGATTTGGTCGGATTTGGGACTTTCTCGCCTACGTCAAGCTTGGGCGGTGCAGGGTACCAAGCTTTTTGTTAACTACTTGGCGTGCGGAGGGTGTGTTCGGTAGTTAGTTCGTTCGACTTTTTGAATTGCAAATTGCCCAGATGTGAAGGTAAGCACTTGGCAGGCGAATTCATTCTTTTGTATGTATGTCGGGCTTGGTATTTAAATTGAGTATTCGAAATCAGTTGCTGGTGATTTCCTTATATATTCGATTAGGTATGCACTGATATTTGAGTTTTCTGCACAAGTTAAAGGTTATCCCCAAGAAATGTATTTTAATTGAAAACTCCAAAACGGTCTATTATACAAAGAAATTTCGCTCCCTGGATGAATGAATGAATTGTACCCTCCCAATATCTAGTTTTGTTCAAAGCCTTTTTTTTTAGTAGTTATTATTATACCGAAGAGCACTCCGTAAACGCCATAAACACCAATACACCAATATACGCCAAATATAAAAAAATCCAACGCCCCAAAATTTAAAACAAGTGTTCAATATCGCCTCTAGTTCAATGGAGCAACCTTCTTCAAATTTCCGATGGAAACTCTAAGCTTCTCAGCAATAACCGGATAGACATTGCTAAGCATACCTATAAAATCACAATCAAAATGTTAGCCCAATGCAAAGCCATTACAACAAATTCTCAAAAAAAAACCCGGAAGCTAACTTACCAAGTGCCTTCTCCTGAACCTGCGGAATAGCCCCCTTCAAATGACAAGCCACATTATACACAAAATGCTCCTGCTGACCCTCCTGTTTCCCCAGCATATCCCAAAACATCCTCGCCTGCACAAAATCATCATCCACAACTTCACTCGTAAACCCAACGACACTACCGATCCATTCCTCGTGTCCACCGATTTTATACCCATGCGCTCCGAATTTACCTTTATAATTTATCGGTTTGAGATCTGAACCGATGTAGTTTGGATCGCCGCCGTAGTTATCTGTGAATGTCATGGAACCGTCACGTTGGAAGGGACAGTAGACGCGGGAGACGGCGCGGTTGCAGGGGAGTTGTTGGTAGTTTACGCCGAGACGGTAGCGGGCTGCGTCGTTGTAGGCGAACATGCGGGCTTGGAGCAGTGGATCTGCGGAGGGGGCGATTCCGGGGACCATGTTTGAAGGTGAGAAGGCGGCTTGTTCGATTTCGGCGAAGTAGTTTCCAGGCTTTTTTTTATTATCGTCAGTAATTTATTAATTACACTCGAAATGACAATAGTCTAGGATAGGGTAATAGGACTTACGTTCTTGTTAAGGGTAAGTTTGCCAACGGGGATGAGTGGGAAATCGGAGTGTGGCCAGATTTTGGTCATATCGAAGATATTCCAGCGGTAGTTTTCGGCTTGAGCTGGGGTCATGACTTGGAAGAAGAAAGTCCACGATGGGAAGTCACCTTTGGCGATGGATTCGTAAAGGTCGACGCCATGGATTCCTGGCGCCTCGCCAGCTAATCTAGTCGCTTCATCGTTGGTAAGGGTTTCAACACCCTGGTTAGTCTTGATGTGGACCTTGACGTAGTGGAATGTTCCGTCCTATCATAAAGTTATAAGTGAGTTAAATAGATCCTCGAGTAAACCTCGGGCTATGGGATGTAATGACTTACCTCCTTGGTAATCTTATATGTGTGACCACTGTAGGCATTAAGATGTCTAACAGTCTTGGGGGTACCTCGGTCACTGAAGAGGGCCATAATGGCGTGGATTCCCTCCTGGTTGTTATTATGGAAACTAGAGATATATTGTTAGTAAACCACTACTTTGATAATTTAACAGATGAATCTAATATGGATATGCATACTCCCAAAACTATGCAAAGCCGATGTTAGTCTAGTACCAGCTAAAACAGAATTACAAGACATTGAGGATATTGATATCTTACCATAGTAGGGTCTCCTTGATTAGTTGCCGGGTGCCTCTTGTGAGATCGGTTAAGAGAAGGAAACTTGATAGGATCTCGAACAAAGAATACAGGCTATATTCACATCCAATATTAGCTTTATCCAATAAATGCCCCCAGCTAAGATCCATTTCATCGTTGAAGCCCCGTTAATTGGAAGAGTCAAACTCACGATACTATTAAAAACAAAATCCTGATTCCCCTCCTCAGTAAATATCTTCATACCCCAACCCCTAACATCCCTAATAGTATCCGCACCTCCTCTCTCAGGTCCCACGGTGGAAACCCTCAAAAGGACTTTAGACTTCTTGCCAATTCCATTGAGGAATTTGGCATCGGTAAGTTCGGAGATATCGTGTGTAACCTCAAACTCTCCCCATGCACCAACACCAGCGGCATGAACTACTCGCTCTGGGATTCTTTCACGACTGAAATGGGCGAGGGTCTCTATAAGTTGGGTGTCTTGGAGAAGCATGAGACCCTTGATGTTATTGCCGCCGAAGTGTTGAGCTGTGGAGGCGCTAGCGTAGGGAACGCCTGTAGTGGTGAAGATACCATTATGTTAATTTAGAATCCAAAGAATATACATATAATTGGAAGATATGGCACTTACCTTCGGCCCCAGTGTATGTAGGTACAGTGTCCATGATGAATATGCAGATGTATTAATTAATATTAAGTGAATATATAAAAATAGAAAGTTTTGCAGATAGAATGTAAAGTTCTTGATTGGATGTCGACTTGGCTTCAATGGATTGCAATTGAGATGCTGATGATTGGTTTTGATCCAAGAAGCTGGGGAATCCGGGCCTTAATATACACAGTTCGTTGCTAGTATATCGATATATATGCGCACCGCGTACGAGATCTCAGTGATTCGATTCGTTCAATCCAGTTTTCCAGAATTTCCCGATATCCGAGCCAACTGACTCGAGTATGGAATTTTCCACATACAGAATCAGTACATAGAAGCGAGCGCAGTATCCCAAAGACGCGAGTGTTTTCTCAAAGTATTTCGTAGATAGTGTCACGATATCGAATCGATAGCTGCTAAAACGCGTATGTGGCCTGATGTCATTATGCATACACCCCGGTCAACCTTATATTCTTCCACCTGGCCGGCCAATCACAAGCCCAAAATATCAAATTCTTAATTCGCCGGACTGTTTTCAAGAGCTCAGCTCAGTAGTATCAATAAAAAACCTCCTTCGCTCTCTTTCCGCCCCTGCAAATGCGGGAATCCTGCATGATACTTTACCCAGGTATTTTTCTCTCGACGTACGTATTAATTGGAATACAGCTTTTAAGCTTTAGTTCGTACGAATTTCCAGTGTTGACTAATCTCAACGGGCCCTGAAAATCATGGAAATGCATCCCGAACGTTTCCCATCCCAGACTATTCCGAAACTGTCCGCGCTTGTAGGCCGAATCTGGTTAGATTTGGACTAGTTACCGCGTCACTGTGCTCGAACCAATCATTCCATCCAAACTGGGTGCTGTTCCGTCGACATCCGAACTCCGGCCGAATCCAAGTTAACTTCGTCACTAGCGTTCCTCCCATTGAAAGGGACTAGTTAGCAACTTTGATTAATATAGATCCTGCGTTACACCTGCCCCTTCGCTATGGCGACTAGAGTAGTATACTAGTACTTTAAAGTTTCCGCTTCGATTCCGCATACTAGAGCCTACCCTGGCAAAGTCCGAATCCCAGGGTCCCAGTACGCTATGTTGCTTAGAAGCCTTTCGTAGGGCTAAAATATGCATGATTACATACGTCCTCGTACAACATGAACGACTCTGTGGATTCTGGTTGGTGGAAAATTCGTTAGTGTGCAGAATGGGGGAATTCGGCAGACGTTGAACATGGGCTACCTTTGGTGAATTCGGTCGCACGGTTACTTCAGTTAGCCTTCTTCCTCGTACTTTGTTCACCTTGCAGTAAAGTTCGGTATACCGAGTCGAGATAGAGGAATGGGAAGTTGAATATACGTCAACCGTTTCTCCGAATATGCCGCTTGTGTATGCGTAGCTAGACCCGAGTCTGTGATACGGTTGTCGTACGATGCATCGATAGTGGTATATGATATCATCGTTTGAAAGGAGGATATTGTGGAATATGAAGATTTGAAGAAAAAGATAAATAGATCAAATGTTTCCCAGAGTTGAGGAAATACTATCATCAGCATCATCAACATCAGCATCATCAACATCATCAGCATCTTCTTCAGCATCTTCAGCATCGCAATCACATCAAATCCACAATTCAGTATCCATCTTCTTATTATTTAATATATACTTCTATCTTTCCCAAAATTTAAAATCTATTCAAAAAATATTCTACTTCAGCTACTTCTTTGGTAATAATTAATACATTCGAACCATACTCTCCTCGATTTCTATTAATCTTCACTTTTATATCTCCAATCTTCTCCTCATTTTTAAAAATAAATATACTTCAGTAATATCTTAATTCCTTACTCCCAAAATGCCTGTCGTTACCAGTGTTTCCAACGGTGCCCACTACGATTTCATCATCGTTGGCGGTGGTACCGCAGGAAATGTCGTCGCCGGTCGTCTCGCCGATAACCCGAACGCCACCATCCTCATCGTCGAGGCTGGTGTCGGCAACCCGCAGCAAATCGAAGAGATCATGACTCCATCCAACGCCATGGGTCTTCGAGGTTCCAAACACGACTGGGCTTACAAGACCACCATGGTCAAGCGTGACGACTACGAACGTATCGAGAAGCCAAACACCCGTGGTAAAGCCCTTGGTGGCAGTTCTTCTCTCAACTACTTCACCTGGATTCCAGGATGCAAGGCTACCTTCGACTACATGGAGGAGTACGGTGGCGCGGACTGGACTTGGGATAAGCTTTTGCCTTATCTTCGCAAGTCGGCTACTTATCACGACGACGAGGGTCTTTACCCCACCGAACTTTCCAAGATTGGTTCCGGTGGCCCACTTAATATTTCCCATGCCGAATTGCTCCCTGAATTGGCTCCTTTCCGTGATGCTCTGACTAAGGCTTGGTTGTCTCAGGGCGGGACCCTTACTGAAAACATTTATGATGGTGATATGATCGGTCTCACTCATTGTGTCGACTCTATCTACCAGGGTCGCCGAAATGGTTCTTTCCTCTTCGTTCCCGATTCCAAGAAGAACATTACTATCTTACCAGAAGTTCATAGCAAGAAGCTCATCATCGACAAGGCCAGTTTGACCGCCAAGGGTGTCACTGTTATTGATAAGAACGGCGAAGAACTCAGCTTCTACGCTGATCGTGAAGTTATCCTCTCCCAAGGTGTCTTCGAGTCTCCCAAACTTCTCATGCTCAGCGGTATCGGCCAAAAGAGCCAGCTCGAAAGTTTCGGCATCGAAGTCCTCCTCGACTCCCCCCACGTCGGTCAAAACTTGATCGATCACCCAGCCGTCCCATTCGTCCTTAAGGTCAAAGACGACCTCTGCATGGACGACGTCCTCCTCCGCAACAACCAGAAAAACTTCGCCGCCAAGTCCACCTACGCCAAAGACCACTCCGGCCCCGTCGGTTCCGGTCTCCTCGAACTCGTAGGTTTCCCACGTATAGATGAGTATCTCGAAAAGGACGCAGAATATAACCGTCGCAAGGCCGCCAACGGTGGTCTCGACCCTCTTTCTCCACACGGACAACCCCACTTCGAACTCGACTTCGTCGGAATGTTCGGTTCCGCTTTCCAATGGCACTACCCCATCCCCAAGCAAGGTTCTCACATCAGCGTCGTTGTCGATTTAGTCCGCACCATCTCCGCCCCCGGTGAAGTCACCCTCCAAAGCGCCGATCCACTCGTCCAACCGGCCATCAACCTTAACTTCTTCGCCGACGAACTCGATATCATCGCTATGCGCGAGGGTATCCGTTTCAGCTACGATGTTCTTACTAAGGGAGAAGCCTTCAAGGATCTTGTAATTGCCGAGTATCCTTGGGAGATGCCATTGGATGATGATAAAGCTATGCGACACGCTGTCTTGGATAGATGTCAGACTGCTTTCCATCCCCTTGGTACTAACCGTGTTTCTAAGGATATCACTCAGGGTGTTGTCGATGATAAGTTCAAGGTTCATGGGATTAAGAACTTGAGGGTTATTGATGCTTCGGCACTTCCGGTTATGCCTGATTGCCGTATTCAGAACTCGGTTTATATGTGTGGTGAGAAGGGAGCTGATGATATCAAGGCTGCACATAACGATCTCTATTAGGTTTAATAGGATCGTGTAACATTATAATTACTTGTAGATGATTCTTTGTTTCTTTTTCAAGGGAATTTGCTTTAAATTAGGAGTTCGGTCGCGCGGTGTGTATCAAAGGGTGGTATGAAATAACTTTACGAATGTACTTTACTTGTCGGTGTTATAACTGTTCTTTGTTTAATTTTAAATAGCTCGATAAGTTGCGAATCAAATTTGATATTTCATTTGGGAACAAAACTTTCTAGTCAGTTACATCTAAAACTTATGAAGTTATAAGATAATTTCACAGCGTTCGTAAATATATATACTTAAGTATTTCATTTTCCTTGTCGTAATATACGTATACCATGATATCGAACGTTGGTAGCCTTGCCGTGGGTAACATTCAAACCTAACCGGAACCAAAAAACACCATTGAACACCATTTTACTCACACTATGCATGGCCAAAGAAATATATCATAAGTGTCCCGCGAGACCATCTTACCTACTAACAAACTTCACTTGTACGTAAATACCCAAAATCCGAATATAGTGAACATCATATTAATGACTGACCGTCCTGAGCTGAGAATATTAGAATGCGTGTTGTCAACTCGTCTGCCACAAACTGCAACAACTTCTCGTCAAAGCAATTCTGCTGTTCGATAAGGACCGGATACCAAGTATGAATATGAATATGAATTAGGACTTCGACATTATACGCAATCACTATCCTCCTCTTATTAAGTTCCTTCGTCCAAATACGTCGCCAGCTTACGAATCCCTTTTCTATACTATACCCGACCACATAATATATCACCCAATCTATTACCATCAAAAAAACGGGCGCCCAATAAAATACACGAATCAAATCGACTCGAACGCCTTCCAATATGCAACAAATACGAAACGGACACCGCGGACTCCCATCCAAATACCAGTTTACACCAAAACAACCCCGGTAATAAAAAGGATCATTCGGGGTTTAAAGATTTTAAGCCTCATATTTTTTAAATATTGGCAAATCAACATACCGATAACACCGTTAACTATTGATCATTCCACATCGGGACGCCGACTGGACCGAGAAGTCGCAACATCAGTTCTCCGACTTTTTCGTTTTTTTTTTTGAGTCATGATGTCAACGATTTTTCCGTTAACGCTGGTATGATATGATATGATACGTGTTGGAAATAGAATGTAGTACAAAAGAGACCCCCTTCGAATTCAAGACGCGAGAGTATAAATATAAATATGTGGGAGTGTAAGTAAGTAAGTATAAGTATTAATCTACCCACTTTTTCTTTGAAGTTTATACATTTTCCTTATAAACCCCTTCTTTCACTCTATTAAATATATAAATTATATATAATGCGCGTCCTCATCAGCGGCGCAGGCATAGCCGGCCCCTCCCTCGCCTGGTTCCTCGCCAAATCCGGTGCCAAAGTCACCACCGTCGAAAAAGCACAATGCATCCTCCCTCACGGTCAAAACATCGACATCCAAGGTAGTGCCCGAAAGGTCATCAAAAAGATGGGACTGGTGGACGAAATCCTTCGGTTCAACACCACAGAAAAGGGAACCCAACTCATAGACCCCAAGGGCCGTCCCTTCGCTCCGTTCCCCGTTCAGAAGGGGAACAGCGGATCCATGAGCTTCACATCAGAATTCGAAATCCTTCGTGGAGATCTAGCGGCCGTATTTTATAAAGCTACCAGGAATCATCCTAATGTTACTTATTTATTCGATACTACGGTTAAACAGGTTATTTCTAACGATACGGAAGGGCAATGTGTTAAAGTCGAATTAAGCAACGGAGAAGTCCAAACCTACGATCTTTTGGTCCTATCGGACGGTCAATGGTCCAAATTACGAAAATCATGTTTCCCCGCTGAAACAGTAAAAGTCGTGGATAAGGACATGTTCGCGGTATACTGGACCATACCGAGAATCCCCACCGATAACGACTGGTGGAACATCTACGCGGCTTTGGGACGTAGACTCGTGAGTTTGAGACCTGACCCTTACGGTACCATTCGAGCCATGTTCACCCGCATGCCCTTGAACGAAGCTCATCGACAGGAATGGTTTACGGCTGCCAGGGGGGATAGAAAAACACAGGAGGCGTTGTTAAGGAAAGAATTTACAGATGCGGGATGGCAGGCTCAAAGACTTTTGGATTCGATCCCCACCGCACCGGATTTTTACTTCCAAGCTATGCAGCAGATAAAAATGACGAAATGGTCTACGGGGAGGATTGTCTGTCTGGGTGATACGGCATACGCACCGACACCGCTGACGGGGATGGGTACTTCGCTTGCAATTAACGGAGCATACGTCCTTGCCGGGGAACTTAGTAAACTGGAAGAAGGGGAACACCCGTCAAAGGCGTTTGAGAGGTATGAAAGTCTATTTCGACCTTTTGTGGAGGAACAACAGAAGGTTCCGTCGTTGTTGCCGGGGTTTGTACATCCTAATGGGGCGGGGCATAGGTTTTTGATCAGTATTATGGGATCGGCGCTTTCGAAGGTGGTGAGGACGCCGTGGCTTATTAGTAGGCTTGTAGGGATTCTTTTTGATGATGCCGATGGTGATGATTTTCCGTTGCCGAGGTATAAGGCGTTTGAGGACGAGGAGACAATGGAAGGGGGTGGTGAGGTTGATTCACGGGTTTGATACTTTATATCCATTCGATCCGTTCGCTGGATGTTCGGTATTATAATATTCTCTCCGCATTTATTGCTTGCTCTCTACTTTATTAACATACAACCAGGTCTAATGTAATATAATGTAATGTAATTATAATGTCTATTGATATTCTCATAACTATACTATCATACTATATATTCGGCATAACCTTCGGAATGCATTAATGATATGATGTCTGGGTATCCTTATATTCTAAAAACAAACCAAGTCGAAAGAAAAGAAAAGAAACAAAGAAACAAGCACACTTTCTATATACAAAAAAACACCTTCACAAACCACCGGCATATAATCATTATATATACTTCTCAGTCGTAAGTACTAATTTTAACAAGCAGCACAACAGACACAAGCCCCAATAGCCCCAAAACAAGCCCCAATAACCGCCATACAATCCGTAAAAATCGTTCCACAACAAAATCCTCCACAACCTCCTTTCTTCTCTTTCTCCCCTTCTTTTTCTTTTTGGATTTCAGCAGGAGTTTTAGGCTTGTTTGTGGTGGTTGTTGTTGTGTTATTTGTAGTAGGTGGTGTATTTGACATCGGTTGAGAGGGGATATATGTGGGTCCCCGGGAGGGTTTGTATTTTGGACCGCTTCGGGTGGAACTTCGAGAAGAACCTCGAGAGGAGGAGGATCGAGGGGGTGTGGGCGACCTTTCGGTGCGGATATTGTTATTATAGTTACGATGAGTTTCTGGCTTTAATCGAGGAGGTTGTTGGGATGTTGTTGAAGCCGGCATTTTGGAGGATATTATTTTATATATATCAATTGGATATTTTGTAAGAATGATTTTGAAGGGTATAAATGGTTTGTTTATTCGAATTGATGTTCTCTTTCCTAGAAGGCTTCTTTTAGAAATTCGAATGGAAGATTGAATGTGGATATGCTGTTTTATGTAATATAGAAGAGGTATGATAGCTGATGAGATGATATTTCTAGAATAGAAAGAATTCGAATCAGAAATTCCAATGTTCGATGTTATCGCCCGCCGGTTATATATAAATATCATATACACCTTCTATCAAAAGACTTATATATTCCAGGAACACTTCACAGCCCTACAGTTACAGTTACAGTTACATGCATACCCAAATAATCCTTACTCCTGGTTAGTCATTAAGAGAGAGAGAAAAAAAACAAAAATGCATGTTGTAGAATAAGTAAGATATCTCGAAATTGGTTAACAGTTAAAACAAATCAGGAAGTCGATCAAAATCTTTCAAGGGTTTGGGGATGGTACCTGGCCCTGTTTCGAGCTCTTACGGGGGTCGAAAGCGCAGTTCACCCCCCAATCGGCCAGATGGTTTACAGCAAAGCCCCCCCGCATCATTTAAATTTTAGAACACAATTGTAAAATTTTATCAACTACTGTAGTTGGGGAATTTGTATAAAGAAAGAACAAATGTTGTCATCAGTTGGGGGGAGGTTTTTTTAGTTTGGAACGCTGAGGCGAGTACGATACTTGTTACACAGCGAGACATCGGGGGGGTTTTAAGATTTTTCTCTCTCTCTCCCAATTCCACCATATGCATGTCTTTGTCCGTTTTCTACGGTATCGGAATTTCGAAACTTCCCACAACTCCACGAACAAAACCAAAAAATATAGAAAAAAAAATTTTTTGAGAAGAATAATTAAATAAAATGTAGTAGTGTCTTTTAAAAGATAAATCGATTTAATCACCCATACATGGTAGCTCTAGCTGAAGTGAATACGAGGTCATGTTGGATTTCGAGTTCGCCTTGGCGGTGATAAACGGAACAACCCCTTCAGCTTCGAATTCGAACGATAGATCTCGTATAACTACTCGGGAACTAGTAATAACTAGTGCTTCAAAGCTAGCTTCGGAGCTCAGGGGGTCCTGCCTTTCGATTCCGGCATGATTCGAGTGAGTTTGACATGTTAGCCATTGCAAAGCCTTCATGGCAAGCGCGTAAACAGGTTCACTACTGCAAGCCACTTGCGTCTACTCATGGGGATTTATGTCATAAACATGTGAAGGAAAGAAAGAAAGAAAGGAAAGCAAATAGATCTAGATTTTCTATCAAATTCGGATTACATAACAGTGGAGTATATAGAATGTATGTATATAGAAGTACCTCCTTCCCAATCGAACCATATAACGTTCCCAAAACCTCGTATCTCGATCTCGATATTACATAATATCCATGACGCCTGGTCATATGATACCATGATACAAAATAATATCGAGCAAGTAGACGTAGATGCCTAAGCTAAAATTATAAACATATAAAAAAAAAGACAGCCTTAACAATCACCACAGCAGCAGAAATTACAATCACAATCACAATTACAACCTCCTCCCCCGTTTTTCGATCCTCTGCAGGCTATAATTCTGATGCATGATTCGAAGCAACCGGACCAGACGTTAAGACAATCGGCGCAACATTCCGTTTTTGAATATCCGTCGTTTTGTTCTTTTCTTTCCTTCTTTTTCTTTTTGTTTTGTTTTTTATCGGCCTTTTGGGCGGCTTTTTGGGATTGTTCTTGTTGCATGGGATCTTGTCTTTGGTAGGTCATTTGGGGGCTGCTGGATTGTAATTGACCGTGGTGGGTATCGGTGTTTGAGGGGAGAAGTTGTTCGTTTGCAGCCATATTTGATTGCCTGATTGATGTTTGGATGTATCAATGGGTTTTTGGTATATGATACCGAGTGATATTTAAAATATAAATATAGGTGAGAGAAGTATATTATATAATAGGTAATTGATTGATTGGATGTCAATTGGAGATATTGAAAGAGGAGGACTCGAGATGTTATATTTTATAGGCAGTCGAATCCGAGCTTGAGATTTGAAGTGTAGTCAAAAGACTGCTGGTTACACGAAACCTTCAACCCTGCCAGCTTATATAATGAAGTTTGAATTGGAAATCCACGATATTGCATATTGCATTGATCCCATAGAATCAAACATGTATACTATGTATGTATGTATGCACATGCACAGGTTGGATAAACACGTAAGTAATTCCACGGCTGAAAAGTCAATTCGCAATCCGGTTACGTCGTCGTTCGAGGTAGGTTTTTGGCAATTGGCAAGACATGTCGAAGAGGGTAAATTTTTCCTCAATTGAAGATTATCATTATCATCATTACCATTATTTTTGAAGGGATCAATCACAAGGGCTAAGCAGGACTGTAAAAACCCGTTCAGCCCTCACGCCAGTTTTTAAATTTTGCGGCTGAGGAGTATGTACCATTGACATCTAATCGCACGCTGGAGGTACAAGTATAGGTAAGTACATGTATTTTGTTGGTGGAGGCTGGATTGAGATGCCCAGAGCTTGGGAGGAGTGGCATTGGTGCTTATTTTTGAATACAAACATCGATCACGATGTCTGGCTGAGTTTTTGCCAAGGTCTGGGCTAACGCTTAGAATTCGAATTGCTTGATCCTTCGAGATTCCTGAAGAATTAAGTCTGTAAGTACTTCGAGAGAAGGATATTGGGTACTAAGTAGTCATCATGATGGGATATACTTATACTTACATAGCATTGGCTTTGTATAGGATCAACCTCGGGAGTACTCGAGTGTAATATTAATATTCTCGATAGTCGAATTATATTATATTCGAAACAACCTCTAAGATATATAATAGCCGGGTGATCGAACTTGCATGCTCATGAAGTCCTTACTTATGCACCAGTGGATATTTAATCGAATCGCACATGATTAGTATACGTATAGTAACTTGTATAGTACTTACTTAGTAGCTAGTACTAGTAAGTAAATATTCAACAGATACGATGCCCCCAACGGCTTTTAAGTCTGATAGACACTCGGGTTTTCCAATTCGATCTTAATCAGTTCAGGCACACGGGAAGACCCAACATTAACATTAACATTCAACGGAGCCTGGCCGTCCAAGGTTTAGTCTGTGTGTATAAATAAATCCGTCGATGCGGTGTAGCATTGTACTGTACTTAATTACATTGCTTGTAGTATACTGTGTAGATACTTAAGTTAACTGATCGATATCTGTATATTCAACATCAACAGCCTATGAATATATTCTAACGGAACCAAGGCCCGATCGGGTTTATAATAGACAGACCACCACGAGCCAGGAATCTGAAAATTTAATATTTGAAATATAAAATCTAACATCTGGAAGTTAATCAGCAGTTGCCCGTGTATAGGTTTCGCATAGATTGGCTCCTCGTCAATTTAAATTAAATCCTAATATTTGCCTCTACATCGTCCTCCCCATTCTCATATATAATACTATCATACATATCATCCTTACATATCGTACTCTGCAAAAATATTAAACATCGCGAACCTCCGAGCCCAATTCCGAAATCCTCATTCTTCCAGTCGAACAAAAAAGAAGGTCAGCCGCTGAAGAACGGTGTCAAAGTGGGTCCGTCCGGTCCTCAGGGGTAAAAAAAAGCAGATTCTTCGCCTCCACTGTCATTCCACTTCTCGTAACGTTCGCACTGCATTTGCAGCTAAATAAAGCGTCTTTGCCTGCATCGACCTGGGCCTTTCCTTGTTTTCATCCTCTTGGTCGTCTACCACCCTCCTTTTTCTGACCTGGTCGTCGAACTTCTTTTTTGATTTGCGGTTTTGTTTCCGCTTACTCTCCTTTTTTCCTCTTTAACCCTGCAGTCCCCGTACGGCTTCGTTCGTTCGTTCGTTCGTTCGTTCACCGGTGGAGAAAAGAGAAAGAAAGAAAGAAAAAAAATTGTAATCGGCCTTGAAGGCTGGGGAGTTTCTTGACTAACTTATTTACCGACTTCCTGACTTCTTGACTTACTTTACTTGCTCGGCTCTTTCCTGTTTTCGTTTTCTGCGAATTCGAATCCTTTCCAGCTGTACTGTCAGACTCGAAACGTTACTTTGTGTGCCGTGTGAAACTATCACTATCACTGTCACTTCACTGTCACTGCCACTTCACTGTCACTTCCGAACCATATCAAACTTCACCTCTTAACGAAACTCTCATCTCATCTTCAACTTCATTAGTTTTCTATATACACTATACGTACGACTTAAGGAAAGGCACGGCTCCTTCGACTGTCTGAGACATCCACCATGGACGAGAAGGTACCGTTCCTCAGCGCCGACGAGCGCAAAGCAGAAGACTTCGACCTAGAAGGTCTACCCGACAACAACAACACCGACAACAACACCGAAATTCCAAACAAACAAGAACCATCGCCACGCTACCGTCTAGTCCTCGTAATCATCAGTTGGCTTTCCTTTCTCGCCTTAGTACGCTTCATCTTCTTCTTCGCCGCTATCTGGGACTGGAGGGCTTTCTTCGCCTGTTCTCATCATGCTCACCATCACTCCGCACAATCGCTTCCCGACGTGCGTCCGCCGTCGATGCCAATGTGTGACTACTACGCGCTCAAAAACTACAATTCCAACAACGCAGAAACGCAAAAACTCCTGATCCAAAAAATCGTCGAAAAGGCCTTCCTGGGTGCTAAGGATCCGGATGCATATTTTCAACGTCGGTTCGGAAGGAAGAGTGGGATGTATAATGGTGTCTTCCGACCGGGCGATATGTGGGGGACACCCGTCGACCTTACGAAATACTTCGATGGTAGCTTGAACTCTACCAACGTGAACGGAAAACCGACTCAAGTGAACTTTTATACTACGAAGACTTATACACAGTTCGGAAGGGAATATCCGGTCGGAAACGAGCTTTTTACGCATATGATTAAGGGAATGACTACATATATGGCGCCGATGCTGGGGTGTTCGGTTTATGGCAATACTGTTGATAGATACTCGGGTACCAGGAGCCTCAAGGAGATTCACAAGTACATGGACCTCGGGAAGGACTTCGAATGGGCGTATTTCACTCATCAGCTCCAGTTGGGTGCCTTGGCCGGTGGCAAGTTCTCCGACAACGACTCCGTCCTTTTCGAGCTTTACCTAGTCGACAAGTTTGGACCGAAGATTATCGATGCATCCAAGAAGAAGCTTTCCGCTCCCTTCGAAAACCCAGAACTCGAAGCCTCTATTCTTCCCCCAAAACTTGATGAAAATGAACTATTGAAGAACGTCAAGGCTGCCGGTGATGTCTTCTTCGGGAATATAAAGAATGCGAAACGTTCGTTCGAAATGTCTAGCTTCGAATCTCTCGCGAAAAGACTTCAACAACAGAATAGCCCTTCGCGTATTAAACGTCAGAACTTCAACAGCGCCCCACCGCCATTAACCACACCTGTGCTCGCTCCCTCTCAAACCGGCACCACTGCCCCCACCGCAACCCAC
Organism: Orbilia oligospora ATCC 24927; assembly: GCF_000225545.1. Classification (NCBI taxonomy): domain Eukaryota; kingdom Fungi; phylum Ascomycota; class Orbiliomycetes; order Orbiliales; family Orbiliaceae; genus Orbilia; species Orbilia oligospora. The sequence continues at coordinate 1,339,441 of NW_011645563.1, read as the reverse complement.
GAATCCTCGCAGTCCGTCCCATCGAACATCCTTCCCATCGCGCTTGGTGCCGGTATCGGCGCTGGTCTAGGTGTCATCATCATCGGCGCTGTTATCGCCTACCTCGTTATTAGGAAGAAGAGGATCGAGAAGCGAAAGAGCATGCCGCAACTCAGTCTCAAGCCGGGTTTTGAGATGCAAAAGAAGGATTCGGTTAGTCGACGAGTTGACCGAAGTGAGCACGGAAACGTGGTCGGAAAGCCCAAAGATTATGATCAGCGTGTGATGGAGGAGCAAGAATTGGAACCTCCGAGGAAAGGACATAAAAAGAGTGAATCCGTTGGAGTGAGGAGTGTGAGGTTCAGTCAACATGAAGGATGATTTCATTAGGCGATTTTAGGTGGATTGAGGAGGTATATGTTTGGTGTTTTCATATCCTTCAGGAGTTTCTTTTTATTTTATTTATGCTATTTCTTTCTTATCATCTATGTCTCTTTTATGTGGTCAGTGATGCATGGGTAACGTTTACTTCTCTTCTTCCTCTTATTCTTCTGATTCTCCCTCTTCCTCGGCGAACTTGATAGTTTTTTTCTTTCTATTTTTAATGGCGAGGTTGTATATACGACTTTCTTACACACCTTCCTTCCTACATTCATTCATTCATTCATTCTCGTCCTTCATTGATACTTACTTTTTGATACCCCCACACTCACGATCATTTATTTCATTCCTTGTACTGTGCACGCCTGCATGCTGGTCACCTTCGAGCCAATACACTTTACACACTACACACAATTGCACAACTTATTAACTCAGTATGTGTTTTTCCATTTTTTTCCCATTCATATATTTGAAAGTTCTATCATTTATTGATTCTCGTTTGAGCGAACAAAAAAAAGACAAAGCTATAATATATATGGGGAATGTGTAACCCTCTAAAACCTAATGGAGCAAAAAAAAATGCGGATGATTGTTTTCCCTGATTAGTCTGTAAAAGAAACTCAGTATATATACTAAATACTCAAAATTCTTGGTTAAGATGAATGAATCAATCAATCAATCAATCAATCAACTTCCTCCAATCGGCAGGCCTAAGTGCAACATCTGCTACCGCATTCCCTAATGCCCTTCGTAGTTCATCTATTCTCTCCAAGTAGGTACTCGTCGTTTCTGGCTTATCTTCTTCTTCATCTTCATTATGGTCACGATCACGATCTTCTGTAGATGCGTTAACATTAATGTCGTCGGGAATAGGACCGTGATCCTCCTCAGTAGTTAAATCAACCCCACCATCCCCCTCATCAAGTCCATAATACCTCTCCTCAAGTTTCTTAACCCAATTAAACCCCATACACCCCGTATTTTCATCCCCATCCTCCTCCGTCTCCTCAGCTTCCTTTTCCTCTCCACCTTCTTCTTCTTCTTCTCCATCTTCATCCCCATCTTCTTCATCACTCCCATCCATATAAACCACCATCTCCTCTTCTTCGTCAATAACACTAACAACCTTCCTCACCTTAAACCTCTCCCTCCGAATCCTTTCACACAAACTAACTTCTTTTTCCGCCTCCCTTAGTTTTTCGGCTTTGATCCTTTTCATTTCATTGCGTTTGTGGATGTTTTCCCAGAATTTTGCGGGACTGGAGAGTTGGTAGATGGCGTCTGAGGAGGCTATTGAGATGTCGCAGGGGATAAAAGGTGTGTTTGGAGGGTTTTCGATGTCGGTTTGGTGGGAGGAGGAGAAGGAGTGGGCTGTGTGGAAGGATTGTGCGGGGGAGGAAGGTGGAGATGATGGTGTTGGGGAGGGGATGGTGGGAGGGGTGGTTGGTGGTTCGAGGGCTGGTGTTGAGGGGGGAGGGGAGGTTTTTGGAATGGTGGTAGTGGTGGTGGTGGTGGCTTTAGAGGGTTTTAGACTTGAGAGGCGGGATTTTAGTTGGGAGAGTTTGGAGGGTTTGCGGGGTTCGGGGTGTTGGGGGGTGGTTGTCGAGTGGGAGGAACGACGACGGCGACGGCGACGGTGGGAGAGAGGCGGGTGGGGTGGAAGATCGGGAAGAGGAAGTTCTTCTTTTGATGCTCCAATTCCGGTCTTAGAGGAGGTGGGTTTTGATGGTTTGAAGGACGGGATGCGTGGGAGTTTCGATATTAAAGGAGTCGATTTCTTTTGTTTTGAAGTTGGATTTGAAGATGGAGATGGTTCCATTTTGGAATTTAAAGTGAATTAATATCCACTGCCTGTTTATTATATAAATTATTAATTGTATGAGTTCTGAATATACAATGATGATAATATATAAATGTTGACAGTACAGTACTAGTCCGGGGTTGAAGGTTAAAGAATGATTGATCAGGAATGATACAGACCATCCCGTTAAAAATATATATATGATCGCTTCCGACTATATCATAACCAAAAGCTACAAAAATAGAATCTTCTCATTTAACAATTTCTCTAGTATCATCATCGATCATCATGTCCAACATCTCCACGTGGTGGTATCGTGGAGATATATATATCGATATCTATCATATTGTGTTGAGTCTGTTGTACTTTTTTTGGTGCTATTTTGTTAGGATGGTTTTATTCATGAACCGCCCGTTCCTGCATATGCAACGGCCGTATGTGGGTGCATGCGTCTACTGCAGGAGGGTCGAGGCATTTTTTGTCTCTCTTCCCGTCTTTGGGATTTTTAAGGGGTGTTCAGCTGTTCAGGGGTGTTTTTCTATTATTGTACTTTTGAATCAAGAGAAGAAGTGTTAATGTGAATGTGAATGTGAATGTATGAATTCTGGCCAGCCAGTTGACGGTATCTAGACAACCATTGCATCCCAGTTCATTAAATAACCATAACCATTTCCCAAGTCCATCTATCTATCTATAAGATTACCAATATAATACAAGAACTATAACGCCTGTTGCTAATTTAACAGTAAAGGTAAGAATAAAAGAAAGAAAGAAAGAAAGAAAGTAACAAATCGTAAAGGCGTATATCTCGTAACCAGTATTCAAAAACAAATCATCGTAGTATAGTGTATACTACGATCGTTCAGCAGAGCTTAAACTCCTCTTTGCCCTTATCCCGTCCAAACCACGCCCCGACCTTCTTCCTGCCCCTCTCCCTCCAAGTCGTCGAATACATCCCCCTCTGTAAATCCTCAATATAAACCAACGGTCTCTTGATGCTCAAAAACACATAAGTCCCATCCCATAGAATCCAAGCACACCTCTTAATATCAGCCCACTTCCCCAATTTCTTTCCCCTCATGCTCTCCTCGTCTCCTTCACAATCATCGCCCATTTCGAACGAAAAAGTCGAGCTTCCGCACGAGGAAGATGCCGAAGAAGAAGAAGAAGTAGGTTTCCTATAAACAACATCCCAAACAACCTTCCCGTCCGAAGTCATCCGATCACTATGATGTATATCATCAGTACCAATCGGTGACACCTTATCGTTAAAAGTCCGAGTGCCTCTACACCCGAAATCCATGCTACCATACCTATCAGCACTACTATTACTACTTCTTGTGCTACTAGCTCTGGAGCTACTCCTCGATCGAAGACTTTCTTCGCTTCCGGTGAGGTATTCGGAGTGGAGGTAGATTTGACGGATGGGGATGTAGGTTTTGGAGTTGTGGTGGTAGAGACCCACGGCGTCTTCGCGAAGCATGATGGAGGCTTCGGTGGCGGAGAGGGTGGGGTCTGTGGCGGAATTGGTGATTGTTATGGGGAAGGAGGCGTCCCGGAGGGACCATTCGCGGTTTACGAGGCGGATTCCGCGGACTGTGAAGGTGATTTCTGGAGTGGTGGGGGGTGGGGGGATCATTGGTGGTGGGGGGAGTCTGGAGATCATGTTTATTTGATTTATTTTTATTTCGAAGATAATTTGGTGATATATAATTGAGTCGATTGGAAATGAGAGTGACTGTAGTGTACTGTCCAAGTACGTATTTCTGTATCGATTGATAAATAGTAGAAAATAAAAGAATGAATCGGTAACTCCTTCAAGGAGAAATATTCAACGAATGATTTAAAAAGTATAAAAAAAAAGAATGACTTCCTTAAAATTCCTGTTTCGAACAGGTTTTTTTTTTGTGTCTTTTAAAAAAAGTTTCAATCCATAGGGGAGGGATCTAACGTCGAACTTTATACCCTCTTTCTAACAATTCGCTTTTAGTCCTTCGCTGTGTTGCTTCTAACCTTCCCCCCGTTCTGGCGGGAAAAATAAAACTACAAGACATTTTTTTCTCCTGCAGGTACCATTTTTTTGTCCACCATCCACCCCCTGCAGGGAGAGGTAGGGGGGAGCAGCAAGCAAGCAAGTAGCAGCAGCCACCGCCCTTGTGGGAAAAAAGGCTAACTGAAGCGTGGTTCCTATCAAACCCCTCCGCTGATGCACGGCTTTTTATCGCTCAAAAGGTTTGAACTAGTTTAGATGCATGCGAATACCGAAAATGGGTCTATCTATCTGCATGACGAAAACTCTTCTATTGGTCCCTTCTGCCACCTCCTCACACCCAGCCGAGCCACATAACAAAATAAAAAATATCGAAACGTGGCTCGGTTACACTAGCGGTCCTTTTTTTCTGTTAGTGTTCTAGATACTCGGTTCCTCCCCTTTCCCCAATGGTTCGAAAATTTTCTTCCATAAATCATGTTCCTCTCCAAGAACATACGTCATTTCAAGATCTTTATATCCGACAATCTCAGATCCAGATCCAGATCCAGCTGAACTCGGAAGTTTTTCCATAAGTTTCAAAACTTGTATTACTTCATCCAATAAGATCGCTTTCCCAACTGTGGCGGAGGCACCCATATCATGTGAAATATGAACAACGTGAACGTGGAAATGGTAGTATGATGGTTGATAGTGGACGTAGATTTTGAGAAGATCTCCCGGGAGGGAGTATTTTGAGGAGACGGCGGTAAGGACTTTATGACGGAGAGAACTTAGGAATGGAATGTGTGCCGGTGTGAAGTCGCGGATTGATCGGATGTCGGTGCGGTGGACGATTACTGAAAGGTAGAGGGAGGTCATGGTTACGAGGTCCCATTTTCTAAAACTCAATGTTGTGAGACATGTGTAGATATGGGTAGATATCGATTTATGGATTTCGCTTGGGATAGTCGGGCGGGTAGGTACGCCAGGATATGCAGCTGTAATATCCTTACCCTGGTACCCCCTCCCTCCAGTACGATAACTGATGATAAGGATGCATTGTGGCAAAGGGGGACATAAAACTTACAAATCCGGTAACAATATAAACCCCACCTCCTTATCCTCATCCTCATACACAATCTTCTCACTCTCCGCCTTATGATCAAGAATATTATAAACCCAATTCAACCTACCCCCCTCGGTTTTCTGTACAATATACTTCTTCACATATTTTTCATAAATCTCGGGGGTTTCGACCACCATGTGAAGCTGCTGAGCTGAATACTTTTTGATATGTACGTCCGTACAAGGGTATATCAAATTGACTTTTGCAGCAGCATTGGATGTTGCAGATTGTGAGATCGTACCCATGAACCAATGGTAGATATCATTCTTTTGGAGAAGGTTTAGAGAGAGAAGACCTTCTTCTGGGGAGGCGAAGGTTGAGGGTGAGGTGGTGTTGAAGGCTGTCTTTTCGGCTGTTATGATTGCTGGGAGTCCTTTGATTGTTCCTAGGAGGTTGAGGGTTTTGCGGCCGGTGTCTAGTATTTTTCGTATTATATTGTTGTTAGTATGGTAAATGTTGGGATGTGACTAAAACGGAGGGTACCAGTGCGGGGACAAACCTTGGTTAAGAATCCGCTCGAACTTGAAAGCGCGAAGATCATCCTCTGCTGTCTCTGCCATCGTGTATATCTTCTTTCGAAAGTTTTTTGTATCGATATCGTAACCCTTTTCTTTGTTCTTCAGTATTAATAGCCAGAGTCTGAGGTTGTTGTAGCGTGAATCACTCCAATACAACCATGCCTGTCTGGAGTAAACGTCCTAAGGATAACCCCGCCAAGCCCTCCCTCACCGCGTTGAAGCTGTGTTATTTTTCCACCAAATACTAATCCAAAATAGGTAATTTTACCGAACAAAATTTCAATGAGAAAAGAAACAGCCATGCGAACTCAGTCGGCCCGAAATCATATTGATTCGACTTTTGAAGAAAAATCCAAACCCCCACCACCAATATAACTCCTCCCAACAACATGCCATTATCAGCTTCTCGACAACTAATATCCCCCCCAAAATGGTGTCCATCCTGCTCGTTAGCTCTATTCCGAGCTTTCGCCTCAGTCTGCGGAACAACATTACCCAATACACAAGCCCGTCGAATCGGAAGAACTGGATATCGTCAACTAAGTAACCTGAGCTCAAAGAATGGAGGTAGATTTCATAGGAATATAAGAATTGATGGGACGGCATATTCTGGTTTTGTCATCACACAGCAGCAGCAGCAGCAGCAGCAACGATCATTTAGTAGTTCGAAAAAGGAACTGGGAAATGATGGAGATTATGATGGAGAATTCGATCCTACACCCGAGGAGATTAAAAAAACGGATGAAGAGTGGGAGAAAAGTCCGTTGAGGGATATACTTCGCGGGATACGGGAGGATGTTGAAGATCCTTTGTTGCAGAAGAAGGTGGAATTGTTGGAGGCGGAGACGATGGCGAATATGATACGGAATACGGCGTTTAAGGAGGGGGGAGAGCATTCTGAGGAGGTACCTGAAGGGCAAGATGGTGAGGAGGTTAAAAAAGATATATTGGAACGGTTGGATAGGTTGAAGAAGAGCGCTGGAGTTAAGATGGAGGCAGAGTTGGAGGAGTCTGATAAAGAACCGGAGCTGGCGAGTGCTATAACGGAGTCTGAAACTGATGCCAGCATTTCGATGGGTATTCCTGAGGAGGATCTTGAGGGTTTGAATGAGGCAGTAGAAGAAGACCTCGAATTTATAGAAGAAGACATCGAAAATAGCCTGGAAGGTATTGAGGGAATTGAAGAATCAGAAATCCGTGCCGAAGAGGAAGACGAAGAAGACATAGAATACCGATCCTCAGAACCTGCTGCACCATCCCCAGCCTCAGAAGGAACCCCATGGTATCTTCAATCGCCTCTACAACCCGCACCTCGCCGATTCGTCTCTCCACTCATCGAACAAATGCCCGATCTCCCACCAAACCCACCAAAAAATCTTGATACACTTTTAAACTACCTTATCAAAGAACTCTCGCTTTCTAAGATCAAAATCATGGACTTGAGGGATCTGGATCCAACACCCGCACTGGGGGCTAATACTATTATGCTCATTACTACTGCAAGATCGGAAAGACATATGACTATTGCATCAGACAAGTGTGCCAGATATATGCGGAGTATTCTAGACGGATCGGAAATCTATGCGGATGGATTAATTGGTCGTGGGGAAATCAGACTCCGCGAGAGACGTGAACGAAGAAAGGGGAAGAGACGAACTGCAGAAGATGAGGAAGCCATGAGGGTCGGTTGGGTCTGTGTCAACTCTGGCCAAGGAATTGTCGTTCAAATAATGACAGGTTGGAGAAGAGAACAGCTAAATCTGGAGGGTCTCTGGTCCAGAAAAATACACACTTCGATGAAACGGAAACTAAAATATAGGTTACTGGCAGAAGGTCTGAGCGAGGACGAGGTTAGGGAGACGGTGGCCCGGGAGCTTCCAGAACGATTGGATATGGCGCCGGAGTACGATGCTCAAGAGGACGCAATTGAGGCGAGGAAAGTAGAGGCCAAGCTCATTGTGTCTGAAGTCTTACCACCCTTGGAAGACCCCTCGAAGGTCGGATTGGAGGAATTTAATGATGTACTCAAGGTTGTTGAGATGCATTCGAAATCGAAGAAGAAGCAGGAAGGCAAGAGGTATATCGACATACCTGCCGTGAAACAGAAGAAGCTCACATGGAGAGAGAAACAGAAACAGTTGGAAGCTGTTTCATTCTCTACAAAGCGTGCATTCTCGACTAGCGCAAGGCAATACAGTACACTCGTGGAGGCTACTCCGACTGTGGATCTACGATCGATTCTAAGCCCAACTTACTCAGAGGAGTTGACTACAGAGGAATTGGTAAGACAGGGAAGATACGAACAGGTCCTTAAGGCATATCCTCGTCCTCGGACTGATGCGCAAGCCACATTAGTTTTGCTCGCTCACCTTAACCACCTCCTCCTAATGCCACGAGGCATCGCTACTACGACTCTTTTGTCTTCTGATCCTAAAGAAATCTATTCTACTCCCTTCTTTAAGTCCTTTATGCTGTCTTTCCCGAAGAGGCCTGCTCCGACACATAACCATATCCGCACGCTCGTCCATATCGCCGCCCACAATATCTCACCGCTATTATACCCTATCAAAAAGTACACCCGCATGCCATCCGAAATTCTTCAAGGCGGCAATCAAGTCCCACTTGTCACTTACCATACCATCCTTCGAGCACTCGCGACCTCCCCGGCTCTAAGAGGAGACCATCCTAAGTCTCTATCCTTCTGGACGAATCGTACCAGCGATACTCTCTCCGTCATGACACTTTACATCCTTCGCAAGATGGATGTCTCAGGCATTGACGTCGGGCATGATCCCGAAGTTTTCGAGAGCTTATGGTTAGCCATGGCCCCGCAGGATACTCTGGAATACAGTACTACACTGGGCAATGCACGTCTCAGAAGTGAGCCGATAAAACACGATCAGCCTTTCAGTAGAGCTGTAGATCATAGATTGGATCTATACAAACAATTTCATCGGAGATGGTATGATCCTTTCCAGTTCATACCGGTGGAGTGCAGCTATTTCAGGGGTCCAGCGGTGGAGGAGGAAGTTCTCGGCAGACTATTACATAAGAGTATGCAATATCCACCGGAAAATCCGAGGGGTAGGTATCAAACCTTACCAAGCTATTTGGTAACCATGTTTGTGACATTGGCGAGAGCGAGGCTGTGGGGTGTTTTGAAGAATCTTTGGAGGTGGTTACCCGGAAAGGGTGTGAGGAGACCAAAGTCCTTGTATGCACTGTATCTGGAGTTACTTGCAAGGGAGGCAGAGGTGAGGATTACGATTGAGGGATTAAGGTTCTTGTTGTCGGATTATGAAAAGGAGTATGCTGGGAGGGAGGATGTGTCTGATGGGGTTGCAGAGGGTCTAGTGGCCTGCGTGGAGTTCATTGAAGCACGGGTGCCGGGGACTGGCCAGGAGTTTGGGAATTGGAGGAGACGAAGTGAAGCTTTTTTGAGCGGTGGGAAGGTGACCCCGGAGAAAGGAAATTATACATACGTTATTTAGAGGCTGAAGCTAGACAAGCTGAAGTCATGTATATACTTTTTTTTACTTATATTGAGATGTAGGATATTGTATGTTGCAACGTTGGCGTCCATTGCAGATATTGATATCAGGACTTACATTTCACATTGTGACGGGATGAAAGGTACCTGGTTGGACCTGTGCAATCGACCAGGTTTGACTAGGTATGAGACAACCATACATACATACGAATTCAGAAGCCTTAAAATGGGGATTGGTATCTGATCAGGGACTAGGCGGTGAATCCATGAATCTTGATTCGTGGACACCCTGAGGAAGGTAGTCACGAATTCGACGGTATATTCCCAACATCGCATTGACGCTCAACCTTCATAGCTGAAGCTTTCTACAGAGACCTATATCTGTTAAATAATGATATAAGATTCGAATTACTAAGTACATTTAATTGAAATTTGTGATATCAATATATATGCTAGGGATGTGAATTTATATTGTCATATCATTTGCGTTGATTGGACAGAAGACTCGAGGAGTCCGAGGTCGGGTAAATTAGGCAAATATTGGGTGTCGCACGGAATCCTCCGTTGAAGTAATATTCTAGACTGGATCCTTCGACTTTTGCCCATTAATTTTTTATGTCAGGTAAAAAAAAAGCATATGAAGCATATGGTCTTATATTATTATACTTTAAGATAACTGCATAGAAGATGCTGGCTGGTTGGGCTGGGCTGAGAGCGCTGTCGTTGCTATTATATAATGCATGTCGTTCATAAGCGTGAATTTGTCATATAGACTTATCTTAAGCTAATCAGATTCGATTTCAGCTGTCAGAATTTCGGGAATATATTATTAATTTGGGGATCCTTTGTTTTAAATATGCGGACTAAGTTCTTATGTAATATAATAGATCGCGGAGATATTCTACGTGCTTATACGTACCTCGGATGCAGATGTGATTCAACTTGCTTGTATTAATATGTATTATATTAGGTATATATCACTATGTATGAAGTTCGAAGTCGACTGCATTGTACAACATTCCCAGCCGGGAGAAGCCGTGGGTTAATTCAGAGATGACGAGGCCCGTTTTTGAATCACAAGACGCAATAGGAACTAGTCAAAAGATAGTAGGCAGCTCTGAACCAATGTAGTATCGATGTATGCCTGGTATTCGCCATCAAGTTGCATCATTATCAGCCAACTGCATGATCACAAGTCTGTCTTGTACAACCGAACTTCGAGCCTTCGAACTCGTCAGCATCCCAAGCTCGTTCGGTGATTTGTCAGCTGATAATGGGACAGATCTGATAACCAAAGCCAAGCGGTTGCATCCCACGCTAAAGCACTTGGCTCTGAGCCCTTCATCAGGGATCGCGGCGAATGCGCACCACTAGGAATGTTTGTATTTGTGCTTACCTGCGCTAGCGAGGTCTCAACAAATGCTCTAGTCTGTTTCGGGTAAAGCACCCTTGGGGGATTTTCAGTGGATGACCCGTTGAATCACGCACCTTCAGGAGGCTCCTTTCTCCAAACGTTTTTTTATTCGTATTTCGCCTGAAGTTTCCTTTTCTTTTTCTTTTCCATCGTGTTTTTTATTTTATTTCTGGAAGATAACACGTCTGCTGACGCAAACCTGGAATCCATTATTTTTGATACCTTCCGAAAAGCGAGACCGACCTGGTTTTGCAGAAAAGCTTGATTTTTCAACATCAGATTTAAATTCCCCTTATCGGAACAGCTGTGTTGGATTTTGGTGAGTGAAAAGGAGTTGTGTGGGGAAATTAAGGCTGACGCCGCCGCGCCTTTTTATCAGATCTATCAGATTTGATGGCCAGTTCATATCTCGCGATAATCAGTTGGGCCTCCGTTTGTTTCGTTCTCGTTGAACTTGTCCCAAACTCGTTTTTATCTTTTTCTTCTTCTCTTCTCTCTCGGATATAGCACGCGCATGCGGTTGGAAAAATTATCGGGTAGCTATCCATGGCGTCGAAACGTCGTTTTCCGAGAATATACTTCGATGCCGCCGCCGGTTTTGGCACCCTGGCCGCGGAGGTGTCGAAGATGTCCCGGAAGATAGCCAGGCCAGCCTCCTCGTGTGAAGGAGAGCGTGCAGCTTGCATTTGGGTAGGGACCCGAGTCCACCAATATTGATGGGGCAGGAGGTACATACATGTACATGAGCTTGGACTCTCCAACAGAAGCTCCAGCTATGTATAAAGTTTATCAACTTTTTGGATTTTTTTGGAATCCACACTCGAATGCAAAAGCCAGAGTTGTTTCTTATTCCCTGTGATTCATACAGGATGGGCTAGTGTCCTTTTGTTCGATGTCACTGGTGTCATATCATTGGTCTTCGTTCTCGTGGACTGGCAAAATCCTTTTTTTCCCTTTCGTTCTGAAGTCATCGGAAGGGATTGAATCTCTCAACATGGTCGTTTGGCTCGAGCCTTCTCCTTTGAAAGCTGGGGAAACTTCGATGTTCAAGGGTGTAGAAGGCTAAATGGATTGTTTCCCTTCCCTTTCTTCTTCTCCCGCTAGATTGTACTTGCTTGCCCATGGGTAAATATCCGAAGAGACCACTGGATCGAGGTTTCGTTTCCCACGTTCACGCCTCCAACAAGATTAATAAGACGTCTAGCTTGAACGTTAGATGTTGGGCAAGGGCAGTGCATTTACTTTCGCGGGGAGACCGGCAACCCTAGCCTAGTGTGCAAGTTGTGCATAGGGTGGCCTAGGGGATAGTGGATCTTCGATTCCCGAACATTGGCGTCCAAGCCGGTAATCTGCTAGCGGCCATTGCAACCATCTTGCCTCTTCATGGTGTGAGCGATAGCTCATTCTACATACGTGCATGTATGTGTGTGTATGTATGTATGTAGTTCGAGGTCCCCCTCCCCTCTCTCAGAGGAAGAACGGGAAGGAGTTCCTGCGCCGGACTTTGTTCTTTTCAATGATAAGTACTGCAATGTTGCATCTGCATCTGCATTCAGTCAGTGTGCCGGCGCCGAACCATTGACAGGCGGACAAGTTGACCGGGTCGAGCTCCTGCGTGCAGCTGCCTTGCCTGGGGAGTACCTTTGTCAGAGAGACTTTCCTGTTCCAATCCGTTTTTTTGCAGTTGACCAATCGACGGCGGTGGAATTGGGGAGTAATTAGTGCATGCTGCGCTGTGGGTTTTAATTTATAATGAAAGTCTGCAGTGTCTAATAATTTATTTTGCTGTCCACAGTCCCAGTTGCAGTCGTCGTCCAGCCAGCAGGCCCACACCAAGCAACCAAGCAGGTTAAAGTAAGTAACTAGCCCGCCAGCCAGCCAGCCAGCAGCAAGCCAACCAGCCAACCAGCATCGCACTATTTCCCTTCCTCTTCTTTCCACCTCTTGTCAACCATCAACCATCAACCTCAACCCCAACATCACCATCACCATCAACATCACCATCAACCTCGACATCATCATCACCATCACCACCATCATCCCCAGCTTCATCGCATATCGCTATCTTCGTATCTACTTCATGTCCACATTCTACTCGTCTCTCAGTCTTCTTCTACAGCTCCATTAACTTCCCATGGTTTCTCTCCCTCCTTCTTCTTCTGCTTCTTCCTCCTACAGCCAAGAAGTCTGACCCTGGGAACTTTTGTCTGTTACTGTTATCTAATCCATCTTTCAAAACCCTTCCCTGTCATTCCATCAATCAGCGTGCAAATTTCACTTGGAAATCCTCTGCAGGACTAGTTGCAACTTCCGGCACGACCTATAACCAGTCCGACAGCTTTGCTTGATTTGTCGCCGACAATTCTCTTAGCTCAGCTGCTTTTGGTCAAGCAGCCTATCCACTCTGTGCCACCCTTCGGCATCAACAATTGTTTCACCAAACAATTTCCTGGAGCTCACGAAGGCCTGCTGGAGGCTCGGGAACGCCGTACCTAGCGAGGCTTTGCAACACTCGCTACCCTTCGATTGGATACGTTCTCACACGTAACTTCCGATTTTCATTACGATCGAGGATTACACCTTACTCCTTCATACATTCCTAGGGGACGACTCGGGCCTATGCCTGGGATAACAATAGATATAATGGCGAACCCTGAACCGCATGTCGACCAACACTCTCCTTCCCCATATATGTCGACACCCGAGCCAACTCACCAAGGAACGGGGACAGATAGCACCGATCACCAGATTGAGACTATCGTCTCAAAATCGATACACACAACAACGATGTCATCCAAACCAAACTCGGAACAACAGATCGATCCTAGCCTGGATGCGATCATGGAGGATGTCTCGGCTAGCGGCACTCCGTCGCTCAGTCACGATGAAAGGTCCCGATCTATGGATATCCAGCTACCAGATCGGCCGGTCGATGATTCGTTCATCGACCGCCGAGATGAAAGTGGGAGTGAGGCGCAAAGCTCGCCTGGGCAGGGGTTCGCCTATGAAGAACCCCAGAACCTTGAACAGCTGGCAACTGCGGCACATGAAAGTGCCATGGCTTCCACTTCTGTGCCGCAGTCCAAAGGACAGGTCTGTTCGTAAGTGGATTGGTTGATTGATTGATTTACGTAGAAATTCTCTTTTCATTTACTAATTTTTATCTTTCTACCTATAGAAACTGTGGTACGACGAGAACTCCCTTGTGGAGACGGGCACCTAATGGGCTGACCATATGTAATGCATGTGGCCTATACCTAAAGGCCAGAAACGCGGCTCGTCCAAGCACTCTTAAACGCCCGCCCAACTCCGTCTCGATCGGAGGAGAGGGGCCAATCCCCATACCAGCTGGCCAGGCCCAGGCCAACACACATGCTGGCGCGCACTACGTTGCGGACAGCCACCTAACCGCTGGTACTTGTCCAGGTGGCGGAAAGTGTAATGGGACTGGTGGCCAGGACGGGTGCGACGGGTGTCCGGCCTTTAATAATCGAGTTTCGAAGGCTGCCAAGTTTGTCGTCGCTGCCAATGGGGCGAACGCTTTCGCCGTAGATGGGCCACAAGGCCAAGGTCAGCCTGCCAATGGTAGCTTTGGTGCCAGCAGTGTTGGCAACCAAAACGGCGATGTTCAAAGCGTTCCGAGACCGGCGAGTGGACCCCAGCTAGCTGAACCAAGGATCGATGCGGTGGGCCAGACGACGACAGCGGTCCCCGCTTGCCAGAATTGCGGTACGACGATTACACCGCTTTGGAGGAGAGACGAGTCTGGGCATACCATATGTAATGCGTGCGGTAAGTACTATATTTTCACCTTAGGATCTCGAATAGAGGCGGATGGGAGCTTGAGTCTAGCTAGGTAGCTTAGCATCAAGCTTTACCTTTATCCTCTTTTCATCATGGGCCCTTTTTTTCAAAATCCGAGCGGGAAATCTATCTATGTGAGCTATTTGCGGGGGCTAATTGATCATAATGCAGGTCTCTATCATAAGTTGCATGGAGTCCACCGTCCGGAGACAATGAAGAAGAGTGTGATAAAGAGGCGGAAGCGTGTTGTTCCCCCAAGTCATTTTCCCCCTCCGCCGATACCGCGGCATCCTCTGGCTCGACCGGACTATCCAAGTCCACAACGGCAAATTCTTCCAAACGAATATCACCACTCTCCTCATTCCTCCCCACAGCCATCAAACTATCCTTCGCACCGCGACGACGACGCCAGAATGTCTGATACCGAGGATCCCTCTAGACCCAACTATAGAGCTGCAATGATGGGTCCTGATCCGAGCTTGGTGAATTCAGGACGATACGCGCCTCAGGATTTTACGAACTATAGAAGCGTGGGCACAACACTGGCCCCAATGACAAATAGTCAGGCTCCAGACGATCTAAGGCTTTCCCCATTGCAATCGACTACATCCCCTAGCGTAGGACGTAAAAGATCACTGAGCAGCGGTTCCCATGTATCTGGGGAGCCTGCAGATATTTCTACCACCCGCTTGCAGAGCATCAGTTCCATTCTCAACCAACCCGCCACCCCAATGGAATCCCAAGTGCTCCAGATGTCTACTGATCCAGCTGTCAAACGCCAACAGCTCCTAACTCGCAAGCGACTTGCCGAGTCTGAGATGCAAAGAATCACAGAAGAAAGCGAAAGGATCGAAAAGGAACGTGCCGAGATAGAGAAGCTTCTCCAGCGTTGCCAAGATGAACTAGAACGACTTGACAGCTCGGATCATCCACCAGCGCCAATCGAACCGAACCCTGGTAATTAGTATTCTCCAGATGAACGTTGTTCGCCACACCCGGAATCACCAGAGCAAATATATCCGGGATCAATATCTCCAACCCCTACCCTACAATCAGAAATATCACCACCAAAAACTCCGGAGCCTGAACCGCGAGCTGGGGATTAGTATACTCCAGACGATGGTTCGCAAACTTCGAATCCTCAATACTCAACACCCCCAGAAATCTTGGCCCACGCTAGCCGCGAGACAAAGCGAAGACTCACTGGCCTTCGGGAAACGCGCCTTGAGCGCATCAACGCCCAAGATAACGAATACGCAGAGCCATCTCGCCGCAAAGCCTCTGGTTCTCTCTCTCAGTCTCCGACCAATGATGCCTCGGGAAATCCTCCGAACTCTCCGCCACGCAAAATTATCAGTCCACGCTCTAGTCGTTCTTCTATTAAGTCCAATAGTGCCAGGATCCACCGTTCTCACTCCAGATCATCAGCCATCACCATAAATGTGGGTGGAACTTTCGAAGCAATTGACATTGCTCCTGACCCAGAATCTGCCAACTATCATGACGCTCCTCCGGCGAGCAATTTTGCTTCGCCCTTCAGAACACCCTCCCGTCTCAGCTCAGCAACACCAGAACAACATCTTACTCCATCCCCCCACAACCCTCTCGCACAGCCACAGGATCCTGACACGACATTTGATACCATTGTCTCCTCCATATTTTCTGGAGTAGAGGAACGGGAAGTCCCGTTGCCGTTGGTTCAAACTCCTCTAACTCCTGCCGACCTCACAAGGCGCATTCTCGTCCCGACGAATTCTGAAGCCCAAGCTTGGGATTACTCAAACATCAATCTGACCCTGATACAGCGTGAAGCGGTTTGTGACACGATTGATGCATACAAAGCGCTGTCTGATGCTGTTGAAGCCAGTATCCCCGCTGCTAAGCAAATCCAGGAAGTCTTGTTCGACCGGGCAGCTGGCACTCCAGATACACGTCGATCAGAGAATGCCATTTCTTCGTTCCAGCGCGTTTCGAAGAAATTGGTAGAAAGTTGCACCCTATTGAGGGAGAAGGAAAAGGCTTTAATTAAGCTCAGAGGATATCGTCTCCATGGCTTTGACTTTGCCTGGAGGGTGAATGAAGATTCCCCAGCTGCCTCGAAGCCGGGTATAATTACGGCAAAGTCATACCCAACCTTCAAGCGTGTTGATATCACTGAACTCCCTTGGCTTACATCAACATCTAATGCCTTCCGGAGAGACTTCATTCGTTGACTCCACGGTAAACGGGATTTTAATATCCCACCTGTCATATCTTCTTTTTAACTTGATCTACTCCATCTTGACCTCTCCTCTCTTTTTCTCCTCTCGAAGTTTTGTACGATATTTAGCGACCTTCGCATGAGTTCTTTTCCCACATTTGACGCCGCAACACATTTCCCCGATGTGGTTGCGGAGTCTAACCTACGCAAAACTCTCCTACGCAACAAGCTTAAAGATCTGCCTTTTCAATCGTCCGCATTTCCCTTCGACTTGCTGATGATAACATCGTTCTATTATTTCATCCCGCTGGTCGCTTATGCCAGGAGCATTGCTCGTTCTTCGGCCTCACAATTTCCAGGAAGCTGCCACTACGATATTGTATTATTGTTTTGGCATATGTCTTTTCTGCCATGCTTTCTCGATACAAAATGGGTTATGTTTTATGTTTTTAGTTTATTTTTTTGCCTGGCGAAACTCAAAATTGTTCTTGCCCTATACTATACTGGATTCTTGCACTGGAGAATGGAGATTATCCTTCTCGAAGGTAAAAGTGGCATTTGTTTCTCAAAATTCCTTTTTTTTCTCGCTACACCTTTTATTTTATTTTGTAGAGGATTCGGATACGAATATTATGATGGGCACGAGACACGTTCTGTAACTAATACGGCGCTCCCATAGTGGGCATGTCTTTTCACTCTTGAATGTTTCTTTTCTTTTCTTTTTCATTTTTCAAAGGGGATGAAGGGAGGAAGCTAAGTTGAAATAACCATCCACTTTGTACGGAAGAAGTGCAAAGGGCGATGATTTATATATATTTCCTCATGTTTTTCGTTTTATCAGATTTTCTTTGAATCAGGATGGATGGATGTATTGTATGATAGAGAGATATGAATTCAAACCCTGATGATTCAAGGTCTTGAAGTGTGTCTTCGTATTATTCCCTCAAACTATTTGCTATCACCCGTAAGTATCGTACTTGAGGTATTCACGAGCTGTTACTGTTAGCGGCACATCTTCAAGCCCTGTGACACAAGTCGTTGGCTGTATACGCACTATCAATAGAGAAGCTTCGAAGGACTATGAGCTGTCATGAATCTCTATTATATTACTGACTTGGGTTACTCGTGCAAGATACAAGTGGGTGCAATTCTGTACCCCCCCCCCCAACTTTATGGATTTGGGCTGCGCATTGGTTAACACAGATGGAACGGCCCCCGATTCGTCCAGACGGCGAAAAGAAGTCGATTATCAAGACGCCCTCGACAGGATTCCCAATCTTTACAAAATCGGTAAAAATTATAGATTCGACGTAGGTCAGTTTTACAGGGGAGACAGCCATTATTTGTCTTGGGAAGGGGCGGAAAGATACAGGACACTGGCACCGGATACCAAAGAGCCTTATTGGCTTGAAGGACCTGATGAATTTCAAGAGGAACTGTCGAATAGGTGGTTGGGTTTGGAGTATAGTCCGAGTTCGGGCGGTTTTGGGAGTTCGATGGTTAAGAGAGAAGAGGGTGCGGATGACCTGGGAGGGGTCGAGAAGGAAGCTTTTTAAATAAAATGGGTGTTAGCTGGTCGTTTTTCAAGTTGATTCATGCGATGACGATGAGTGGTGCCTTGTTCGTACTTTTATTGTTATGCTGCTCTGATCTCGAGATCTCGAGATCGGTCTCTCTTTTCATTTATAAATTTGGCATTTTCGATAGCTACAAATTCACTTTTTACGCTTTTCCATCTAACTATCTTTTATAAACCTACGAGACCTAGTCTATCTATGTAATATTTATCACGTCAATATCAGAATACACACCTTTCGTCTAACATTCCTTTTGTAAGAAGCTGATATAACATTGTGATACCAACGAAAAACACTGAAGCTAGCTAGCTTTGCGGCCAAATTTAACATAGTATCAACATACTACGCCACAATCAAAAATATATCTCAAAAGCCTAGAACTTTGAAACTCGAGATGATCCTGTTGCTCCATACCAATTGCAAACTTCGAACTCGTATTGTTTTATGTCATAAGAGCTGTACCAAGATATCTTAAGTTGTACTTCTTCGCGGCCTGCTGTGAATCTTGGGTATTGAGATAAAACACAACATCTACAACAACAACAACCCCGCGACCAACAATATGCGTAGTATATTCCGAATTATGCCTAACTTAACATTGCATTCATTCATTCATTCAAACAAAGGAACGAAAAGAAGGAAGGGTAACGCCTTGGCAGAAACTAGGATTGGTAGTTATATACTTAGTAGTAAATCGAATTTTATCAGGATGAACGTATGTACAAGGCCACCAGTAGTATGTATATATATCGCTAACATCGACGACAACATCAAACTCCAATGCAATGCAACGATAGATATATATATATATGTATACATATAAGCCCTGAATTAAATTTTGTCAAACTTCAAGGTATTCCTAAGCTTTAGACCTTAATGTTGTAATACTAATCATATGGTCATTCCAGAACGTTTGAGAATCTTTGCCGTAAGAACAAGAGTTACAACTTAAATTGAATACTGAAAGCCGGTAAGGGACACATATGATAGTAGATTAGCACTGCACTGTAGGAAATAGAATGCTATAAAGATCTAGTTGGAAGGCACATTTCGGAACAATCCTGATTGGATACGGATTTTGATCTTTGCTCCAGATCTGACATCTGTTATACTTTTGATCACCTGAAGAGCTCGGGGTGAAAGTCTCGAGTGCTATTTAACGTTCCGACGTATTGCAATATAAACTGGACAACTTCGACTTGCGCTTTCTTTTCTTCCATCTTTAAAGCCGATAATTTCCAGTGCACTTTCGAAATTTCTACAAGCTTCTATCTTCTACGATCGATCGTATCAACCTCGCCAGCAAAGGGTAAATAGGATATATATATGCCGAGTTCTTTAGGTTAAATGCGCCTCTTAGTGCAGAAATAGGGAGAAGAATCACAGAATGCAGAAATCCAGGAGTCCGGTTTATTCGACACCACGACTGTTATTTATATTCATTCAATTCCTATCTTTAACATTAGCCATACCATGTTATATCGGCGCTTCAGATTCACTTACGACGGAGCCGGATGCGACCTCTACGATTTCAGAGCCTTGTAGCGTAACAGAAAGTATCGATATCTCGAGTTCAAATACCACTATTTCAAGTTCAAGTAGACACCCCGCGAAGACGACTACACTTATAAACTCCATTATCAGATCTCCAACAGCTATACCGCCCCTCAAAAACAATAAAATCAACCCCTCAAACCTCTCCGCCCCCATAAAAGTGAACACTACAGCAGTAAACAGTACACCCCTCAAACCCAACCTTAACCTCAACCTCTCCAACCAAACCACCCCAAACCCCTCCCTACACAACCGACCACGCGCGGAATCAAATTCCCCGACAAGTATCTACAGCACTGGTGGATTCTACGTAGAATGCGACCCCAGTCAAGATGTCTACGAGAATTTCGTGCCACATTCACATATACCGGGTATAACGCCGGAACACTGGCCGGACTGGGCATCGAGTGATTTCCCACACGAAGATGCGATCACGACTATCCAATACGAACAATCGAAATGCGAAAGTTGTCATTGCGACGAGAATGGACTCTATAATGTACCTCCTACGGGACATCCGGATTTGAGACATTGTCCCGATAGTGATTTTTTGAATAATTGTATTGCTATGTATGGTATGTTTTAATTTTTTTCCCTTTTAATCCTTCTATGGGCGGTCCTCTATGATCGATCTGATCGATTTGAAGTATGGTTAAACAATTATAAAATGAAGATAAAAAGAAACAGAAGAACTAATGTCACCTTTATAAAAAATAAAAAATAAACAGGCTGCAGCTGCCACATCCAAATGGAAGAAGAAGAACCCGAAGAACCCTTCGTCGACCCCACCAAAGTCGACGACATGACCTTCATCGACAGGGTCACAACCCAAGACTTCGACATGTACCAGGAACAAGACCAAACAAAGGATCTACTATTATACAGCGCCTTCAACAGATGGTGGAAAAACAAAACTGACAAGAAAAAATCCCACAAGGGCGAAGGAGGCGGGAAAGGTGTAGACGTTGCTGCCAAGAATTTGAGGGTTTCTCAGTTAAGGAATTATCAATCTGCTGAACGATATTTTGTCCCGGGGGAGAAGGAACCGTATTTTCTGGAGGGGCCGAATAGTAATAGGGATACTTACTATTGGAATAGTCTTTCCTTTGGGGCGGTGGGTAGTGGGAGTATTTGGAAGAGAGGGGTTACGCCGGGGAGGTCGGGGTCAGGCGGAAATAATTCTAAGACGGGTGAAAGGGAAGGTGCAAAGAAGGACGAATCTACTGAAGGAGGAAAAGAAGAAGCTAAGAATAACGATGAGGATAAAGAACAACAAGACCAAGTCGATAAACCCTCTAAGAACGGCCAAACATAGTGTCGATGCAGACATTTTACATCATTTGATATGTGCTTTGCTGGCCTTTTGAAACACGAGCGCTGGTCGCTAGAGCTATAGAGACACTATTTTACAATTTTGCTCTAGATCTATCGAACACGATAACAAGGATATTAAATCTTGGGGAGGGAAATAATAAATATCATCTAATCGCCCGAGTAAAGCTTTCTCTAGAAATTTTAATTACAACCATTCTATTATCGAGCATAACTATCGTATTTAAATTTTCCTAACATGAACGTTCGAGCATGGACGTTATAACGTTAGAACTTGCTCTTCAAATTTCAGAAAGCGCCGACCAACAAAATCAACACCGGCTTGAAACTCCAAAATTGCAATTGTAAGAAAGGGCTGGTTTCTAAACCCCCTTCCAACAATTGCAATAGTATGCGACAAAATTGCTCAAGATCCCAAGGGTAAAAGCTTCGAGATAATAACAATCGAGAAAGGTGGTTTAACAGTGTAGTCCTAAAGCAGAATTGACGACTGTAGATGAAATATCCTGATTTTTGGCTCGGAGGAAATGCGGGGCATCCTAACTTCCATGAATACAACGCCATTTCTTCGATGAATACGTTCTTAGTAGGGATATGTACATCCTCGAGGAGTCAAGACAGCTTCATATCTAGCCACCACATGCTCACTTTCTTGCAAGATAAAAAGAAGGGAAATGAGAAGGAAGAAAAAGAGTTTCTTCGAGAAAAGCCGGGAAAATAAAGAAACAGCAGTATCTTGAAATGAGTAAACGCCTCCAGCTCCAACACGCCTCAAAACTGGAAAGAAAGGGGAAAAATTGCCTGGAAAACTTGAGGAAATAGTCGAATGCTCAAATATCCCAAGACGCCAACAAGAAGCACCAGCAAATCTTGATATGGCTAGCAAATCTGGAACCCGATACCAAACCTGGTTCTTTGTAGATCTTTTTTTTACCTGCGAGCGATGAAATTTGCTAACTTTTTTTTCGACTTCCCACTCTTAGTCGCTGAAGGATCGTCAAAGCCGTAAATAGTTCTTCCTTTCTGCAAACCATTTTGTTAATAATTCTTGCTATCAATACAAAAAAAAAAGTTTGGACACCCACTATCTTCAACGCATGGACAACCTAAAGAGTGATAGTCAGCATCATCGGCGAGTAAGGTCATCAGTAAACGACGGTGTAGCTTACGTCAGTGGTTGTGACAGTTTTCCTCCTAGCATGCTCCGTGTATGCTACGCAGCTCTTTAGTATCGTTTCCAAATAGGTTTTGATGACGGCTCGGATTTCCTCATAGATCGAAGCACTGATTCTCTTCACCCCTCCACGACGGGCGATACGTCTACAGCAATGTCAATATTAGTATTTTTAGTTATAAATCGCACAGTCCCTAAATCATTAGACTGGTTGAAGTTGTGTATTTACCGAATAGCTGGCCTTGCTGTATTTCGGGAGGGTCTGCAGTCAGCCAACAGCTACCAAAGCTAGGAAGACAAAAAAAAAGGATAGATATGAGAAGAGCAAGTGCTTACTGATTCCCTGAATATTATCTCTGAGAATTTTTCTGTGTCTCTTAGCCCCTGATTTTCCCAACCCCTTACCCCCTTTCCCTCTCCCTTGTCCATGTACAGGCATTTGAAAAGGGACTTTCCCAGCAGCAGGCCTTCCCGCCGGAGCGGCACCCTGTGCACCCGAACGGCTACTTTCACCTTGGACATTTCGGTTTATGTTAAAAACCCGTGAAGCGTTCGGGGACGAAGCCGGTCCCGCCTGGACTGGTCTTGTGGAGGTATTTGGGGTCCCTCGAGGTGTGGCAACAGCCCCAGAGCCGATTCTTCTCGGTTCTGGCATGCCTCCTGTTCGACTAAATCTTGTTGGACCTCGAGTGGGAGCATTTCTTCCGTTGAGATCCCTCCCTGGCGGCATCGTGAGGGTGGTGGATTATATTGTGTGGACAGAAAAGATGAATTGCTTCCTCAAACCTGAGACGTTTTTTTTTTTTTTGGGACTTTATTTTGTTTTAGGAATCCAAGAGTGAAGAGACAAGTCAGACTCTTTTAAAGTATGGGACTAGATGTTGTCAATAAATAAACAAGCCTTCGAAGTTCATGGAGTTGAAGAAGATCCCGGATGGAAAGCTTAGATATGAAAAGCTATGTGTCCACACACGCACGATTTATGTGATGTGTTGCTAGTGTGGTATTCCCCAAACAAGTGTGAGGCCGAATAAAGAGAAAAAAGCAAAATAGAGCTGACTAAGGGTATTCTGCGAGGAGGAGTAGAAATATAGAAGAAGTATCTGAGCACAGATAGATGGTTGCAGAGTAGCACCTGATGGGGGACGCGTCGACGTGAGGTGGGAAGTTGATCACGTTGATGGTGTGGTGTTTTGATGAAGAAAGAGCCAGGAGCCCTCAGCAAGTGTCAATGGAGAGGTGTTGGACCGCTTTTCAGGCACTCTTTCTCTGTCTGTGCCACCAAACAGATCCTTGTTTTAATCCCTCCCCGATGCAATGCAATATATTATCATTTCATTCAAGATGTAGTTATAGGAAACAAGGGAGTATATTCTTAGATACTATGCATGGCTAGATTACAATGGCGATTTCTACAAACCTCTATACTACCATCTAGTTCTAGAAACCGCTAGTATCTTCTCCCATTGTCGCCAATTAACTAGAACTAGCCCCCGGCAGCCGGCAGCGCTTCAGATTGCGCCGGGTAGGCGACATGACCTATATATAGATACTTACTTACTCGTTTAGCTCTTTATTTCTTTCAGATCCACTGGATCTGATGCTTTCAGCTTGCAATACATTTCCTCAGTATGCTATTAGCAGATCAGATGTATTTATGATGCTGAAGTATTAACTAGACCACTTACTAAGTTATCTGAATATTGTTAAATATTTGGGGAAGCATTATACTACTTGCTTTTTACATTTTATATTTTGATCGAAAATAATATTCATATCTTAACGACTCACCTATGCATGTATTCAGATGCACTTATCA
Organism: Orbilia oligospora ATCC 24927; assembly: GCF_000225545.1. Classification (NCBI taxonomy): domain Eukaryota; kingdom Fungi; phylum Ascomycota; class Orbiliomycetes; order Orbiliales; family Orbiliaceae; genus Orbilia; species Orbilia oligospora. The sequence goes on along the minus strand of NW_011645563.1, from coordinate 1,315,300 downwards.
ATATTACTTGTATGGATTGTCCTACTATATCCAACCCCGACTCGCATTTGATAGACGGTATGCTACATATAGCTCCCATTCCCAGGCTTACTACTATATGATCCCAGACTGGTACCTTTAACTGGTACCTCCACGAGAGAATCACGTTCGACACGTACACGATGCACGCGCACGAGAGAATCGTTACACAAGCACATTATGGGATCTCAAGCTGGTTAAAAATGCAACAAGACAACACGAGCTGTTCAAACAAGTATCATATAATTTCATTTTTTTTGGATGTTCACCTCATGACAAATGAGAGAACATGGGAAGCGGAACCCGCCGGCGGAGAAACCGAAAAGGTAGAAAATATTTCTTCCTCTCAGTCGACTATTTACAGAATAAAAAACAGCAAAGCACTGAACTCGTACCACACCCTTAGCATAGAACCATCGTACATCAATCCATCGAATCTTGACTACTCCTAACTATCTAATCCACTCTAGTCGCCAAATTCCACCCCACCTTGCCCTTCGCACCAATTCTCCAAGCTTACCGATATAGCCTAAGTGCTTATTTACTTAGTCTGTACATAAATCTCAGAGCTTCCACTGCTCTGGTACCCCTCTGTGGCCACGATCTGGTAATAATGGTTTCCAAGTCTCATGCCGGCATTAGCCCAAGCATTAAAATGAGCTTGCATATTGACGCTGCCACCGACTCTCTTGCTGGTCCTGACAGACCAATACTGCTGAAAGGTCTGGGTTCCGTCGATGGAGGGTTGGTTGTAACGGGTGGATTGGTAGAGGTTGTAAGTACCGCCGTCGGTGTTAACGGTTCCCTTGTAGGTACCACCGCTGCTAGGGTTGTAAGTACCGTAGGATTCCACGACGTAGTATTCTACGAGAGGGTTACGGGTCCAGCCGTAGACGGCCAAGTAGCCGTTTCCGGAGGGGGCGAAGTAGCCGCCGTAGTTGATGGTTCTATATATCAATTAATTGAAATTAGCAAGATGAGAAAATTTTTAAAATTTGATTGATAGGTGTATTTACCGTCCATTTCCTGGGTTCCATCCCTTACCGCCGACGAAGTTTCCGGTGTTTCTCCAGGTGACACTGTACTTGCTACCTTCACCCATGGTGTACTGAGCAGATCCACCGCCATCGGACCACCAGGAGTAGAAGTATCCATTATGGGTTCCTACGGAGTTGGCGGTTGTCTGACGTTTCTCGAGGAGAGCGGTGGCGTTGCCGTCATCGCGCTCGTGAAGGAAGTCGAATGGAGCAGCGAGGGCGCTGGTCGCCGCGAGAAGGGTGACAGCGAGAGATGTAAAAGAAACCATTTTGTTTGGAGTCTTTTTTAACAAAAAAATGTAGGTATGAAGATAGATATCAGAGCTTTATCTGCAGTGATTCAGAGGAGTAGATCACGACTCTATGGAGTTAGCTGATGATGAGGACTTCGATTCCAACTTCAACTGGCGTCGATCGTCCAGGTATTTATACACTTCATCTCATAGGTATTCAAAGCTCAAAAAGTTTAAGTTAATTAATTTATACTCAGATGAGCCTGAAAGGCTCCTCGATTTTGCTTACTGTGATTCCCATCCCGAATTTTCCATCCGATCAACCCCCTTAGTATCACAGTGGATCATAAACATATTGTCCGTGCAAGGAACATCATCGATGCCTAGCCTCCTATCTTGATGATAACTTAGTATGTCCGGCTAGTCCAGAACCAAACAATAGCATAACACGCATGGAGTATAATACCCATATTTCGGCCAAGTTACCGAAGCGGGTGAAACCAAGAAGTTGACCCAATACCATACTAGCGCAATCCGGCATCTAGCCGCTGGTCCATCCCACAACGTTCCCACTTCCCTTCACCAGCACCCCGGCTTTCGTCAAAATAAGATCAGGTGTGATACTTTCGTCTTGTCTTTCGGGCATTTTTTTGTTTTTAACTTTTAGGCTATTTTCGAAAAGCTCATCATTCACCATCGTCAGACGAAATCATGGAAGAGAAAAGAAAAATTACCAGTCTACCGATTGCCGAGGATGGTATTTGTGTACCCATTTGAAAGAGTTAGCAAAACTAGCTGTAAGTGATGCATATATTAAACCAGGGTAAAATACCACATCGAACACCATACCCTTGCATTCATAATATCAGCGATTTCTAAGATTCCAACCCTCCTGCCCAAGCTAGCAAGGCTGACAACTGCTTGTCAAGCGGGACTGTGGCTTCTGCACCTGTATGGGTAATGCCCCATGGTTCCTTTCCACCAAAGAAAAAACCACAGACGAAAACCAGACGAAACAAAGTATAAACTGTGGAGAAGGTATTTAGCCTGTTATAATGACCACTGGACAACATTTCTTGTGACGGGGAAAAAGAGCAAACAAGACGACATTTTTTTGCTTCTCCATGAAAAAATGCTGGAAAACCCCGGTAGAACGTATTTTGCCAAAATATGAAATATCCTTTTCTGGAACCTCCCCGCGCGGGTGACCATGGGATTGATCGGCTCCGCATGGACCTGGCCTCGATCGTGTATGTGTGGACGGTACATTCATAGTATTTCCGTAGTATAGTGTATCACAGACGAGATGTTGGCTAAGTGGCTAGCGGCGGAGTGGGCACCGCCATATCCCTTTAGCTACGCGATTCGATTATCATGAGCCTATAGTTCGATTCGAGAGTTAGGTAAAACACGCCAGCTTATTTTTATTTTTATTTTTTGTGGTTGATGATCAGGCTAAACGGGATAGCTATCTATAATTCCCCGCAATGTAGTGCTTAGCACTGGGGTAGTATTCATCTGATTTCATCTGTATAAAACAGCCTAGGAGGCTGACGTCGACGTCTACGTCTAAACAAGTCTATACTTTCCGGCGTGACTGTTATTTTTGCCTCACTCTTTTTTCCCGACCACATTACAAAGATGATTAGTTAATTAAATTAGTTAATCAATTAAGGCAATCAAGGCAATTATCAACTGAAGTACAATTTACTCAGGGCATAACATCATTATCGTACATGACATCTACCAACTCGGCTTTACCGTTAGAAGTTTAAGAGCGAGCACGTTTTTTTGTTATTCGAGACTTTAGCCTTTATTCCACGCATTGCGGGGCGCGGGGAAATAAACGATTTATTCGGCTTTTAATGTGCATATGTACAGCTGCAGATGTACCGATGGTATTTTTAGTCTGAAGTGCAAATAACTCTATTATGTAGCCTATGTTCATGATTTTGACCCGTACCCCCTGGTCGGGTAAGAAAGAAAAAAAACGGCGTTTCAGAAGTTGATACCAAGAGCCTCGACATGTTGACAGAGCTACTTGTGTGCTGACTACATGCTTACCTAGGTACTAATATTTGTATATAATAGCTGAAGGAATATAAAAGGGAAGAAGTCGGAAGGAACTCTTTTTCCCACCTTCGAAACTTACGTAGCCCGATTTACTTACTCTCGCAGTAATGCCATTCCCCCGCCAAACCACCCCCTTTATCTCTTGTGTTCTTGGAGAATTTCCAAGTGGTGTTCTTTGATTGTATGTAACTGCCCCGTTCCGCATAGGAACCTCTCAACTGGGTGTACTCGGAGCTTAAATCCAAATCGAGGATAACTTCAAGCAATCAAAACCGCCCAGCTAGGCCCAGCAAAAACTCAAGTAATGTCAAGAAAAAAAAATGGAACGACTGCCTCCAGCTACTTTTATAGTCTCCAGTCCTTTTTGTGGCTAGTCCCAGCGCTTCAGACTTCAAACCTTAAAAATATTCAAACTCAAATGAAATGATTGACTCTGAAGCCCCCTTCCGCGGACGCATTCTAGAAGTTCCAAAGCCCTGCAGTACATACACAGTAAACTGCTTTAGTTAACTTACACCAGCCTGTGCAGCTGCGAGGCGCTCCCCTTTCCCCCAAACTATACCGTGTAAGGCCACCCCCATGCTGTCTTAAATTCTGTAAGGGTTCGTGTGGTGTTACTTGAACTCGGATAGGTAAGGCAAGGGGGTCCTATTAGTCCCAAAAAAGACACAGGACGGATTACACACCACCAAAATGTTCGAAGCCACAACGCAAAGAATTTCACTGTGAAACTGGACTAAACAAAATACAACAAGTCATGAAGCTTCACGATCATCTTCAGGAAACCTTTGCTTGTTTTTCATTCGTTTCTTTTTTGTACGGAGATGTATGGCTTGCGTACCTGCATTGGCATAGTCTTAGATTTTAGTATCAACGGTATGTCTTAATTATATATATTATAGGACGTGAAAGATAGACTTTTCCTCCTCTCCTCTCTTTTACTTCTCGTCGCTCGTCCTCCACACTCGCTTTTCTATATTTTCATTTCTTTGCATTTTGAACATCTGCAAGTCAGATAGAATTTGCACTCGCTCTAGACGGGCTTTTACCTTCTTATACTCTCTGAGTTTTTTTATTCATTTCCTTTGACAGATCCCTAGAGACCTGCAGGCAGCCTCCGGGACCTCTTCCATATATATATAAAATTTAAAAATGAAGTCTACAACCCTCCTCTCACTCCTCTCCCTAGCCTCCACCGCCCTTTGCCATGCATACATCAAAGAACTCGTAATCGGCGGTCAAACCTACGCCGGCTTCGATCCATTCTACCAATCCTCCCCGCAAGGAGTCGTCCAACCCTGGGACACCAACAACCGTAACACCGACGGCCCCATGCGACTCTCCGACGGCGACGGCATAATCTGCGGTCGCAACCCATCCCCAGCTCAAAACGTCGCAAAAGCCCAGGCGGGAAGTCAAATAACCTTCCGCTGGTCGCGATGGCAGTCAAATCACCAGGGACCCATAATAACGTACCTTGCCGACTGTGGTGGGGATTGTAAACAAGCCCGTGGGGCGAATTTACAATGGTTTAAAATCGACGAGGCCGGGTTGTTACAACAGGGTTATTGGGCTACAGATCATTTGATCAGACAGGGGTACGAGTGGAAGATACAGTTGCCGCAGAATATTAAATCCGGACAGTACTTGATGAGACATGAGATGATTGCATTGCAATTTGCTACTCAGCAGAATGGCGCGCAGTTTTTCACCAGTTGTACGAATCTCGATATTGAAGGTGGGACGGGTCAGTCGGTCCCTCAGGGTGTTAGACTTCAGGATTATTATACCGGCGCTACTCAGGGATTGTTTGTGAATATTCAGGGTTTGGGGTCTTATCCTATCCCCGGACCACAGGTTACTCAGGGTTTGGGGGTTACGCCGAGTACTCAGCTGAATGATGGGAGTAATAATAACCCTAGCTTTCCACAGACGTTTCCTAATGAGCCTACCGATGATAATGGTACGGTAGCGAATGTTCATTTGGATTATGCTGGTGGAAGTTCTGGTGGTGCTCAACAGGTTCAGCAACAACAGGGGCAGCAGCAAGGACAGTATGTCTATTATCCTGGATATGGGTATTACTACCAGTATCAGAAGAGAGATGTCCATGGAGATAAGCATAAAAATATGAAGAAGAGGAATTCGGAGATTCTGGCGAGGAGGATTAGAAGGCAGGTTGTGGCGGAGGTAACGGGCAAGAAAATCTAATATATAGATATCTATATACTTTACATGTATACATGCCATTGATTCTTGCAGTTTCATTTTGAATGTTTTATGATAATTAAATTTAAAGCGAGGAGTTCGGAATAGTTTCAGTTTGAAAATTTCATACACAGTTAAATTTAACTCGGCCTTCAATTTGAGGAACAATAGTTTTCTATAATCATCTACCTACTTAAAAAAAACTTTTTAACAACCATACATTGCGCAATTGCTTCAAAATAATCAAAGAAGAATAGCAGAATGCTACAAGATTATTGGTGTATAGTAAAATATGTATCTATTTACTAATTCGATGCTCCCAAAATCACATAAAGAACAAGGATCGGGGAAGAGGCCTCTTGACTATATACCCTAGCGTTAGCCTCGAAGCATTCCCATTACTGTGAATCAACCGCGCTCTCTTCTCCGGAATATGCATTTGAACAATGGTACCAGAATCAAAATATAAAAAAAGGGAGGCGAAAGTCCCAAAACTAAAGGAAAGACCTGTACACAGAAGAGGAAGAGAAATATGAGACCAGCGTAGCTTAAAAAAAAAAAACCATCAAAAATAAAACCCAGAATTAAAACCCGTATACTGCGATAAAAAGATATTTGTGGTGCCGCCGGAAAATATTAAGGAAAAGAGATATGAACTATCGTGAAGGCTGTTCGCTGGCTTTGGAAAAGGAGGAGAAGAAGAAAAGGAAAACGTCGGAATGGGTATTGCGTCGCGGATGCGAATTTGTTGAAGGGTAAGTTGTAAATTTCAGTGGTTTTTCGAATACCTGTTTTTTTTGATCGGGCCTGGTATTTATCGGTCGGTCGGTCGGTAATAGTTGCTCCCAGATCTTAATTTCATGAGAAATCCAACCAATCACATCGACTGAGATCATCATCGCTTCCGGAAATTTCAGATATGACGGCCTTGTCTCCCAAAATTTGACGAAAAAAGGCACCCATCCGTCGCCGGATCTCTTTTGATACCATCATCGTTTATAATATGACGCATCTGCAGCCAGGACTTGGTCTTTCGCCTGTTCTTCCATTGTTCCCATTGAATCCGGTAAATTTGCCACTCTTCGTTGTAACTTCGTCCTCCGCAATATCGGCAGGTCGTAAACTGAGATGGACGACATTAGGTGATTCGAGTTGAAGCCGACAGTCTAGAATCCCCACCGGTTAATAATCTTGGCTTTCATGTGGGGAGGAGGGTTAAGTCGTATTAGGAAGGTATTTTGGGAAATTACCTTTTAGTAAGCTCTTATCCTCGAGCAGCCTACCCAGCAATATCAGACGTATCAGATGTGGGCTGGCAGGTTGTTTAGTCATTAATTCTTCTATTACCCCAGAAACAGAATGATATTAGCTGCGTGTTCACTTGTTTTGAAAGGCCGGGAGGATAAATTTACCCTCTTTCCAATCTCTCCAGATGCATTCTTTGAGATTGTATACTGTCATCATCATTGCATCTTCATGGGGCACGTTGTGCCTCTTGATATAGCCAGGATTCAATGTAAACGTCGAACGTGCGCCGGATAATATTAACAAAGTGATGACGATTCCGGGTGAGGGATCTTCTTCTGATGTTGATGAATCCGGTAGTCCCAGAGAGGATGTAATAGCATTATCTTCAGAGGCGGATGTAGATTCCTGGGTTCCATCAACGGGAGGGTTGGACGTAGACGCCAAGTGGAGGGATTTCCTGGCCTCTTCTTCGAATCGCATGGCAGATTCCATTGCTAATGGGGTCGTAGCGATTATAGAGGATTCGGGCCTGACTATGGATGTTCTTGGAGATGTAGTGTCGATGGGAGGTGGAGATTGTTTGGTGGAAGAGGATGTCGGAGGGACCGATGATGGGGGGTGAGTAGGATCGGATTCCTCCGGCATGGCTTGTGACCTTTCCTTTTATTTTTTTATTGACTTTTTGCCTCTTTGTCGGAAAATAGAAACCTGATAGAAGTCTGGATCGATGAATCCAACCAAAGGCGTAAAAATCGACACCGATATTATTATTGCAGTCGTGAAGGTAAGGTAGCGATGCTGGTGAGGACTAGTGTATATAGAGGGGTGGTGTTCATTCGCGATGGATGATGGATGGTTGGTTGAGTTGAGTTGAACCCAATTCAGGCAAATGTAGTATTAACCCAAGACACGATACCGGAAACGTCCTGACAGAGAGATGAGGGTATTTTGTGAGTGGTCGGATATTAGTCGGAAGTAGCGAATACGATGGTAAAAGAGTCTGGAAGTGGGCTGTGATGGAGGAGATGATGTATGTTAGATCAAGGGAGAAGGAGAAGGGGAGAGGAAGGAGAGGAAGGAGGGAGAGAGAAGGGAAGAGAGGGAGCGAAAGGGGGCTGGCTTCTTAGTAAGTCAGGAAGGAAGTGTTGTCGTTCAGGTTTAAATTTAATAAATGGCAAATTCCACCACTCACAACCTCATCATGCATCAACGTTCTATAATTTATAATTATCACAGCACAGCACTATACTTATGGGCTTCTTATAATACAACTGTCTGGTTTTGGGACATTATAACTAGAGAGGAGTAGGAGAGAAAACGGAGAGGAATTGTGTCTGACAGGTTCCGGCGAAGTTTATAGTTGTTCCGAATGTCCAGGGCCAGGAAGTAGGTAAGTATAATAGAGCGTTTAATTTTGGCAGGGGGGGTCAATAGCTGCATTCATTCGAGCTGCTGTTGCATACTGATACTTGCATTTGATATTTATACTTTGCATTCCACGAGATGTTAATTTTGGTATAGGATACTTAATGTCTACTTCGAAAGTAAGAATCAAATATCAAATGTTGATTGGAAGTAAGTATTTGACTTTCCTCAAATGAATGTCAAACGGGTATACATATGATGACACTGACTCGACAGGCATCCTATTGGTGCTTGGTAATATCAGAGACCTATAATGCAATACCATCAAACCGGGTTCCCTGGGACGTCATGAACTAGTATATTACATACAAGCGATGTTATGACGAAATCCCATCCAACGACTCCACCGGATACCAAGATCTTGTTTGTACCGTACATCAGTACTAGTACTTCAGTACTTCATACATAAGTACATGCATACATACATCCGCCCGCTGTGTATAGCTTACACGTGCACGTGAGAGGCGTGGATACTTCTACATGGGATCTGTATGGAAGTACGTAAGGATGTAAGGATGTCTGTGGGGGCTGTGCTAGTCGAAACATCGGCACCAGCCACATCGCATCCACACGCTTTCCTCAAGTAAGCACTTGACCATTACATACACTTAGCTAACGTACTAACGTAGCTACCGAAATGTCGGCGTCGGCATTAATCTTTTAGTTCAGCGCGCAGTACCCCGTACTAACAAATAAGTCCTGTTAATAAGTATGCTCGTATTACAAAAGTCAGTGCACTGCAGCCACCTGCAACTTGCTGCAGGCAATTGCCCATTACCTCCACAAAACATTGCAATTGTAATGTTAATTGCCTCTGTTTTGCCAGGGTAGAGCCGCGCCAAGCTCGAGCTGCGCTGTGCCTCCTCCACAGTTGGATCCCCAAAAATGCGAATGAATGCAGATGCGGATGCAAATGCAAAATGCAAACCTTCCCCGACGCCGAAGCTTAAGGGACTCGTGTGCAGTACTCCGTATAGCGCTGCCTGATGTGATATTACTTGTGCTACTACTGGTGCCCCTCAGTAGCATCCTAATTATTAATTATTTGACCCTTTCAAATGTTTTCTTCTCATCTTGTTCTCCTATTAATTCTTGCAAGTTGTTATAAATTCGATCCGCGCCGTGAATATATGAGTCGACATGGGTTTAAGGTCCCTTAAACAGAAACTTGCTAAACGGCTGTCCGTTTCCGGCCACGGCCACTCAAATTCAGCCTCGGGCCCTTCGACATCGACCTCACCTTCTTCAGCTCGAGATACTTCTAGTATTCTCCCACCGGCATACGAAGATGTTCCGATTTTTGCCAATCCGGCGCCACCCGAGCGAATTCCGTTTCTTCCGTATGAAATAATTACTGGTATTTCCTCCTTTCACCTATGTTTAGCCCATCCTATACGGTAGAATGATGGCAATGATTTAATTTGAGGGGGGAAAAAAAAAGATATAATATACTGGGCTATAACCCCCGCTTTCGATGAATACCGTCAACATGAGTCCGCCATCCACGTTCAGACATTGCACCATCTTGCCGCCGTTTCCCCAGCTTTTCTTTCAATCGTCCGCCGAATATGTCGAGAAGCTCCCGAAATCCCTCCAGCCCACCGCAGTGTCCCCTGTCGAGGTGCCCACCACGGTTCGGTGTGTACGTTTGAAACTGCAGCAGCATGGATGCCAATTTCTGTGCTAGCCGGGATATTCCAACTCAACATCTTCGATAAAGACCGAAAACATGGGAAAACGATAGCTAGAGTCCAAGGATTCCAGCCAAATCTTACGGCCCTAATATTTTTATTATGGAATCGACAAGCTATGGAACGGGTGGAAGGTGTGCCTCGGCGTAACATATATCTCCCTTATCCGATTTCATTCGCGACTCATAACCACCATAGAAGTATCAACAAGTTCAATATTGTGTTAAAAGCATTAGCGAACTGCCGAAATTTGAAGTTTTGCTATGTAAGGCTATCGGTGCCGGCTTTGTATTGTAGCGCTCAGCATCTATTGGAGGCCATTAGGACTATTGCCCCAACGAGGTATTTGGAGGTCAATATGCATATCCTCGGGTGGGGTGGAGGGGAAGAACACCCCGCCTTCCCCGGTTTTTGTGCGAAATTGCCATTGGAAATACTGAAGGCTGGACTGGCGAGGGGTGCTAGTAGAGTCGATATTCATGATTTCAGATTGGATGATAGACCTGTGAATGAGAGGTCGAAGGAGCTGCCGTGCCCGGGCAGTATGGTGCATTTCATACGTTCTCGCCCAATACCGGATGGGGTTGTTACTCTACCAAACGGTGGGGGAGTATTCGCACAGCTAGTTATCAAGGGAGACTTGGACTTTTCAGTGGGCCTGTCGGCTGCTACAGGGGACAGCGGGAGGATCGCGACCAGAGGTCTGTTGAAAAGCATGGCGGGGAACAAGGTCGTCGTCAACCCGTTTATGTATTATTTGACGGCCGTGAGGGATGGGCAATTTGAGTGGATAGGAGACGGGGAGAAGTTTACGACGAATCATTTTCGGGAGCTTTCTCTTCGGGACGACCTTGGAACGGTGGACGGGAGAATGATTGAAGAGGAGTGGATGTTAGATGGATAATACAGTATTAATATATGCCACCATGATACCACCACCGTCTAATATACATAATATTTCAGAATGTAGATAGTAGAATTTTAGTCTTTGGTAGAAATTGAAATTGAAACGGAAACCGAAGTCCACGAAATTGAAGTTGAAGTTGAAGTGGAGATGATATATTAATTGGCCAATGAGGGCTTCCGGATGGCCCCCGCGCGGACTCGAAGCGGGACTTCGGTCTCTCCCCTTTACTCTATCGATAACACCAGACTCGACAATATGGCTGATGAAACGGACCTTTAATTTTAATTTTATTATTTTTATTTTAGACTGTCTTTCGTAGAAGTGAGGAGAGATGTTGTAGTCTTGTTTGAGAGTCCGATTTTTATATCGCCGCTCCCAGCCTTAGCTTAGGCCCTATATAAGAATAATCATATCCCGATACCAAAGAAGTCATAGTAAAATATAACCCCGGTCACCAGTTGCTGTAGGATTCGATTGATTGATCCCAGGCTAGTTCTAACCAAGGACTTCCTTACTTAAGTACATATGTAAGGATGTATATGGTCTTAACTGACTGTAATTGCTTAACTCTAGACTATTGAGGCAGAAGCAGAAGCAGAAGCAGAAGCAGGAGCAGGAGCAGGAGCAGGAGCAGGAGCAGGAGCAGGAGCAGTGCAGTGCAGTGCAGTGAGACAAGACAGGGCAGCACCTGGCAGCTGGACAGGCACTTGGTTGCCGGTGCTGGGTTGGCCAACACTTGTTTTTTCTCAACGTTCTCTCTCCTTCTCTCTATCAAATCAACCTCACATCACTGCCACTGCCATATCACTTCACATCACATCACTTCCCTTCAACATCGACACAACCTCCATCATCATCACCATCATCATCATCAACGTTCAACCACCATCAGCTTCCAGTATCTCTTGCCCGCTCACTCAGATCCCTCCCGTCCTGGCGACAACTTCCTCATCACTTCCCTCTCATCAACTAACTCTAGAATCTATTCTATCTACCGTACACTGCTATCTCCCTCACGAGACTAGTCGTTCCTCTACCTCCCCAGTGCACAGCGTCGTCAACCAACATATCACATATTAACAGACACACACACACACACACCCACATATTCGTACATCCAAATCCACCACACCTCCACACGCATACACCGAAATCGCTTCCAGCCAGCCTTCGCTGGTCTGGTCAGACATAGAAACTGCATACCGAATCCAAATTAAACAGAAAGAAAGAACAAGAAAAAAAAACAATCTAAAAAATATTCAAAATTCTAAAAAAAATTCCAAAAAAAAAGATCAATCAACATCACTTTTCTTACAATCCTCTCGACAGCGTGTGTATACGATATCCCGGGAGTTAACTACTTCTCGAGTTCGCCGTATCATTCCATTTTGCTTCTTCGAAAAGCATCCTTCCGTCACTTTCGACGGCTCTTCGCGTCCCCGATATCTCTCCCCCGGCCACCCCTGGTCCGGGGCAAGCTTGCAAGCGCTGACCTGACCTGACCCACCCACACTTCCAACGTCCATCTTACTCCTCCTCGTATCTACATCTACATCGACATCGAAACTTCGCCAGACCGACTAGCCTCTTATCGTTCTTATCGACCATCACCGACCTACAAAAAGCACCGAGCATATCTCTCACATCACAATTGACCCGTCATGGGTCCCAGATATACAATCGAGGAACTAATCCTCATAAAAAACTCCCCATTAGTCGAGAAACCACCCTCGTTACCTCCATTAGAAGAATGGATGGGGTATGCAATTTCCCATTTTCTCCCCCGTCTTGTGCCACCAATCCACCTATATGCCATGAGAACGAGATCTGGCCAGCTACTAATCTCCGGTAAAATTGCTACAGTTCGCCTCTACCAACACGGCCTACGCCGGCACCGAGAAAGCCCGGCGAAGAGCTTGGCATAGATGATAAGGATAGGTATTATCCCAATCCGACCCTCGTTCCTCTACAAGAACACTCCATAAACGACCACCTACTTGAACTGGTGTCGAAAGAATCTATTCTAACACCTTTAATCTTTCTAGTCGCAGGACCGGGTTTGGCCACACATCTCGAGGATCAGGTACTCCCACACAATACCCTCTAATAACCATCACCATCACCATCACCATCACCCCACTAACACGTATATACAACATCAGATGACTTGATTTCAGGAACTAGCTCATCGAAACCAACATTCACGTCTACGCACTCACGTAAGCCCTTCGGAAACGACCACGATGCATTCTCATCGTCGACGTCTGATAGCAATACCCGCTTCTCTCACTTCACTTCTTCAAACCGTGATGACGATGATAAGAACACTTCGACCACCCCACGCATCGATAGATTCTCTTTTAACAAATTTGGACTGCAGAGGGATACCAATACCACGCATCGTAACGACAGGAACGACCGTGGATTTGGAAGAACCGGCGATGACACTCGCCGCGACAGGGATGATAATAATAAGCTTGGCACTACCACCCGCCCCAGATTTGGTGCTAAAGACGGCGACGAGGGTGGTTGGAATACCGTGACGAGACCTCGAAAATCATTCGGCCATAATGACGACGGAGATAAATTCAGGCGAGAGCATGGAAGAATTAGCGACAATAACAACAACAAAGACCGGGACAATAAGGACCGAACAAACAGATATGAGCCATTTTCGAAAGATAGGACCGATCGTGATCGCGATCGTGACGGTGAAAGGACTAACGTCACTAGCTGGAAGGATCGGGATCATAATAAACGACAGGGCGGGAAAGCACGGGAGGAGGGAAGTTGGTTCTTAACTGATGAAGAGCGCGCGATCAGAAATGCGATCAAAGAAAAAGAGTTCCGCGAACAACGTGAACGCAATCGAGATTTTGGCAATGGAGGCCCCAGACATGACCGAGACCACGACCAGGAGCATCGGCCGCGAGGTAATCGTGAGACGTTTGGAGACTCGAAGAATTTTGGCCGAGGTTTCGAGAGACAAGAAAAGGAGCCCGAATGGATGGATGCTACACCTGGGGATGATGGAAAAGAGTTTAAGGCCCATTCGACTGAAGAATTTCAGCGTTGGAAAGCAGCTATGAAAGCGAAGAATCAACCTCAGCCCGCACGACAACAATCTCAGCCAGTTGAGGAGAAACCTGCGGCAAAGGAACAGAAGGATGAGGAGATCGTATTCAAGTCCAAGGCCGAGAAACGAGCTACAGCTTTAGAAGAGGCACAAGCAGAGCCTGTTGAAGAGCGTAAGATTTTTCACGCGATATTTACCTATGGTTTGGACTAACTTAATGTTACTAGCGCCTACACCTTCGGTTGCAGAGAATGGAGTCGATAGGTTTTGGGGGTGGAATACCTCGTCGACTAGCCTTGCGTCTAAAACCGCTAGCGATGGTGGCGCAAAGTTGCCCGCTGTACCTCCTGGGGAGAAAACACCCGCTGTTGAACGATCTTCCAGATTCCGCAATTTCTTCAATGCGCCGACTCAAGAGGCCGCCGAACTTCCGGCTACTCCAGTTCAGAATGGTAGTCAAGAGCAACTTATGCAACTTCAGGCCCAGCAAGTACAGCAGATCCATCAGCAGCACCAGACTTTGCAGAAGCAGATTGGGCAAGCTCAACAGGCCCAACAAGCTCAACTACCACAACAGCAACAGCAACAATTACAACAACAATTACAGCAGCAGTTACAGCAGCAGTTACAGCAACAGCAGCAGCAGCAGCAACAACAACAGCAGCAGCAGCAGTTACAACAGAACATCTCCCAATACCAGCAATATCAAAACCAACTGTTACAGCACTCGAACCAGTCTCAGATGAGCCAGGCTTCCGCTCTTCAACAACAGCAGCAAGCCGCAAAGGACAAGCAACTCGAGGCGACCTCGAAGGAGGACCGAGAGGGATTCAACAATATCCTGCAAATGCTGGGACGGGCTCGTCTATCGTCGCCCCCTAATGCCGAGGCACAGAATGCCTTTTTGTCGATTTTGGGAGCACCTTCACAACAGGGCACACCGGTCTCTCATACTCACCCGACTCCTCCTGCTAGTCATCCGTCGAACAATCTTCCTGGGCCGCCACCACAACAGCCACAGCCCCATAGCAACGTGAATAGACTCCCGAGTGCTCTGCAGTCTGCCCAAACCGGGTCGGGTAATGGGAATGAAACTATTCTAAAGCTCTTACGTCACTCGGATATGCCTACACCACAAGGACCGCCGCCGCCGCCGCCATTCCTTCAGGACTACCACACCCCAAATGGGCCTCCGGTTTCCATTAGCCCTCCCGCGGTTCAACGCGGTAGCAAAAATAGCGTCGCAGCTGCTTTGAATGATCCTGCAATCAGGGCCATTGGACGTCCAGGAGACGGTGGACCGCCCGGGCTCCCGAAAAACCTATACCACGAGCCACCACAGCATGTTCGAAGTCCCTCCCAGATCCTCGAAGCCCACCATCGGGGCTTTCCCGGAATGGACATCCGCCCTCCACCTGGCATGGACCGGAACACTCCATTAGAAGTTCAAAAGGCCAACTACCTGAATGAGCAACCGCAGCGAGCAATTGATCCACGTCACCTTGAGCTTCTTCACAACGAGCAACGGCGTAGACTCATTGAGCAACAAATGCAGATGAATGCCGCGGGTGTTCAAGATCTCCAACATAGGAACTTCGCGCCAAACCCGCCTCCTAGGCTAGAGCAACGGGTTCCCCCTCAACCACAAGTACCACAGAATACAGATCAAGGTCCACCAATGGGCATGCCAGGTATGGGAGGAGATAATGTACAAATTCCCGGGAACTGGGCACCAGGACCGCAACAACATCCATCACAGCAAAACCAGTCTGGACCTGCCAGTAACACAAACCAGCAGCGCCCACCACCAGGCTTTTTCCAACGAGGACCCGGTGGGCCGCCTGTACCCGCAAATGGCGGAAGTGTTAACGGTCCTGGCGGTCCTGGCCCAATGCCACCACTGCCATTCTATGGACCTGGACCAGGATTGGGTAGTATGCCACCATTGCCTTTTGGGCAACATGGTATGCCACCGCCGCCCAACATGCCCAACATGCCGAACATGCCGAACATGGCAACTTTCCCGTTCCCACCACCACCCGGACCCGGTGGACCACCCCCACCTATGCCACCTCAAGGATTCCCACCCTTTCCTTTTCACGAGGGTATGATGCCGTTTGGCGCTGGACCAGATGGCTTGAGGAGTCCACAACACCAACATCTGGGAGGTGCTCCTCCTGGAATGTTCAGCGGAAGATAAATCGCTGCAGCTGTTCAGAGTTGCCATTCTGGTTACATAATACACAACGATGGCGATTACTTTAAAAACAACTATGTGAAGCATTATCTCATCAGCTGTTTATCAAATGGTTTATTGATTCCCAGGTTATTTTTATTGGGATGCAATTAACAACCGACCACATATCAGTGAAAACTCAAAAAATGTACAAATATGCCTTTGTACTCCTGCTACTCCTGACTGTTTGCTTTTGTTTGTATACGAAACTGGAAACCGCCGCTTTCCCTTTGTTTTTTCCTGTTTTCTTTATGTCCTGGCGGATACTGGACGCTGCATTACTTCCCGCTCGTCCGTTTTCTGTTTTGTTTTTTGTTCTTGTTCTCTACCGGGTTTACTCGCTGTTGTTCTTTTTGCTGTTTCCGTGCTTTCATCCTGTCAAATCTTTTTATGGTTATCTGTTCCCATGGCTTACTACAAGTTTTCTTTTCATATTTAAATTACTTTTTTCTTTTTTCCCTTTTCGTTATTTTCATTTTGTCTCTTCCTACAATGGTCGATGGACCCTCCCCATCACTCTTCACTTTTCCGGGCAGCCACTACCCTTTTCTCTCTTTTCTCTCTCTCACATGACAAGGCAAGGAGGAATTACAAGATGTGCGTAGCCTCAAATCCAGGCGCTCGAGGCGGAGGGACTATTGGCCAAAAGGAAACAAAAAAAACATGGGCAAAGGAAAAGTGAAAACCAACCTCTAGGAAAACTTAAACTTACTCTGGCCACTCCTACGACTACCGTTACTACTACTGCGTAGCTACACACCCCTTACTATAACTACAAACTACTTCTCTCTATCAAATGGAATATTAAGAAAAGCACTTGGGCATCAAATCTGAGCTTAAGAAATAACTTGGTTCTTCTGTCTTTCTTTCGTGGGACTTCTATATAATGGACATTTAGATTTTTTTGTAGAAAAATAAGTCGACCTGTGTTGTGACGGTGTGTATTACCTCGAGACGAGGCTAGATCCGAAAAGATGAATGATACGCCGAGACAGCCAATGGGATGCTATTTACAAAAGTAACATACATGTACCTGGGGTAATGTCCACTTCTAGAATTCTCAATTACGACAATAGGCGAGATATCGATCGAACCCGCGTTCTGGCGGGAGAATTAATTGAGTTAATTACACAACATACTGGCAGTTATGTTGGGTATAGGATTCTGTTCTTATGCATATGCATATTCCTGCTACTTGGAATTATTTTGACCTGGATTAGGATCGGTATTTAGGTTTTCGATAACATCGGTTTTATGATGTTGACTAAGATAGCCAATAAGCAGTTACAACCGGAATCATGCAGACTGGACTTACCGACAGACAGCTTGGTCTTTCCCCCGGAGAGGTATTTTTCCCCGTTCCGGATCCCAGCATTCGGAACCCCGCGCGGTTTGAGGCATCGTAGTTGGTCTTTGTTTGGCTTTGTGCTACCTTCTAAGGCGTCTGGACATTCCCTTGTCGCATTGACGAACCCGGGGGGGGGTTGCTTCTATACTTTTATTATGATCCTATACTGTTATTGATATTATAAGGGCAGGCCTAGGCTGCGGCCGTGGTACGTACATGAGATCGTGAAGCGCGGGTCGATTCGCGCCATCGCGGGAAAAGAGAAGCTAGATATAGCTAGAGCTTCAATATAGGATTTACGGAAGATGCCGGTTGACGTCGACGTCGACATCTTTCTGTCCTATTTCTCCGTGGACTTCGAGGTCATCTGGTTTACGAGGTCGCATGCATTATCCTTATCCTTCTTGAGTTTCTTGTTGCCTTGTTTGGTAGTATTATTATTATTCTTCTTCTGCTTGCTTGCTTGGTATACCGGTATCGATTCGATCATGATCATTGTTGAACAATGCTATTAATATTTTTACAGTTTATTGTATTATATTCGAGATGACCTATAAATATGTCCTCAATTCCCCGAGCTTCATCTTTTTCTGTTTAATCCTCATCGGCTGATACTCTTCTATCATTTACCGGTTCGACGACATCATCTTCTCTGAACGAAGTGCACTCACATTCATTAAACCCACACGCTCATTATATATATTCTCTCTTTGAAATCCGAACGCACTTCTATATATATCCACATTCTTTATTCTGTATTCATTCGTTTCAGAAAGATGTTAATCTCCAAGATTGCCGTCAGCATCGCATTCTGCGCAGGTTCCTCCCTCGCAATCGTCTCCAATGGCGCTCCCTTCATAGCCTATGTCTGCCCACCAGGAACCAATGAAAAGCCATTCGCATACAGAGACGCCGCCTCAATCCGCGGTCACCAAACAAACTGCAAATATGTAGCAAAGGATAATACAAACCCTCCCAGACACGGAGTTCTTGTCAACCAATGTCCACAGACGTTACCAGATACACCCGAATGTACCTGGTACGCCTTCGATCAAGCCCAAGACATCCCAGCCAACGGAGCACCCTTTGTCTTCTATGCCACAAAGAACGAGGCAGACCGAGATGCTACTGCCGTACGATGCAGACAGGCTGGTTGTAAATGGGTTGCTCGTGCGAATAAGGTGAAGAAAAATGGAACTTATGGTATTCTGTGTAATATGTGCCAGAATTCTCCGGCTGGAACACCCGGTGCTGATGCCTACGGGTTTGGAAACAACCCGCCTCCGGCTGCTCCTGCCCCTCCTCCTGTTGTTAAGCAGGTTACGGTTACCAAGACTGTTATAAGAGGCGATAGGACTCTTCACGTGGTTTATGTCGGTCAAAGAGCTGTTCGGACCATTACACTTGCACGTAATGATGTGAATACCGTTACACGATATGTTAACCAGGGTGGAAGAGTTAAGACTATCTATATCAAGTATATCGGTGGAAAAGTCGATTCTACAAGGACTGTTACACTGGGCGGTCCCGTTGAGACTAACGTTGTAACGAGGTATATTACAAAGGGTGGTCGCAAGGTTACTGTTTATGTCAGGCAGGGCGGTGATACTACGAAGACCATCACTATTTCTCCAGAGCCAACTGGCGATAGCGATGATGGAGACAACGGTGGAGACAACGGTGGAGACAATGGTGGAAAAGGTGGGGATGATGGTGACGATGGAGACAATGGTGGAAACGATAGCTACTAAGCTAAGCTAAGCTGAGTGGCCAGCACTTTAGATTTAGATCTTGTCGAAATCCCACCCCCGGGACTTCTTCATGGAATATCTGTCCATATACAGAAGTGGGGTCTATCAGTCCCTGACATATCCTCCTGTATTTACGCCGTTTTATCTCCTTTTGTTTGATAGAAAATAGAAATAGAAATAGAAATAGAAAAACAGAAAATTAGATATCATCTCCAAGCTAAACCAAGCGGTCAATATTGGTCAACAAGTATCTATCTATAGGCCTAGGCCGCATATACTTGCCACATGGTGTGGTTTTGTTCCAAAGCTTAACTTAGGCTTTTTAGATAATGTCTCCTCCTAAACTCTGTTATTCCCTATAAATATAAGTACCTTTCAGTACTTATATATATATATAGTGATACCCTTTCATGTGAGGGGTTTCCGCAAGATCCACTGACATTTCAAAACTATAGGAATTAATTTCGTATCAATCGAATCGACTACTGTCCCATGGCCATGTAACAGACCATATAATGAATGTTAGAGGTACCGGTATGTAAGTGTATGCATGCAATGAGTTCGGCTAAGCGAAAAGCATTAGTATAACCGTGTTAACTTAACACGTTTGTGCACCCCGACCAACTATCGTCGCTCGCTAACCACTTAAGTACTTACCCGACTATTCACCTTGCATGCCTATATTATAGATCAGGTTTAATATACATAGCATCCACTATATATATATAGAAAAATAAGTAGTTAGCAAGTGGTCTAACTAAAGATTGATATTTGAATACAGGGGATCGTTAATTGGTATTTCCCCCAGATATACCTCCTACTTTCGGACTCGAAAGTGTATGATGATGTGTTGGAAGTGGTAGATAAGCACACTGGCCCAGTTACCGGCCTTGTTATCGTCTGTCTGGTAAACTGCTAGTCTACTTAATTACTGTAGAGACGGGCCGGCCGGCTTGCTACCGGCTAGCTACCGGCTTGCTACCGGCTAGCTACCGGCTTGGCTACTCCGTGCCGGTCTGGTTACGGGCATGAGTGGTGCTGGCTAGCCGGTGTGGGAAGGTCAAGGTCGCATGGACCTCCAACACATCTTCTGTAAATGGAAAAGACTCGAATGACAAACAATACAACTAGCGACACCGAGACGAGGGAAATTATACTACACGATATACCAACAAATATATTACAAACGAAACTTCGATCGATAAAACATACATTTATAATACATCGCTGAATCATCTATCATACAGATCAATATCCCCATATAAGGGTAACTAAGTAAGTAGGTACCTAAGTAAATATCTTACAACCCCACCAATCCCTCCAAAACTCTCCCAATATGCCCTTCACTCCACTGTCTAACATATCCTTTATCACACCCTTCCCACAACCTCGCCGCCAATCTCTTTAGCAATATCCGTTCCTCATCACCATCAACCACAGAAATCATCATCTTGATCCAACTGACCACTCCAGTTCTTGTAATCAACGTCGTAGCCCCTCCTTCAACTCCTGCCGTATTCCACAATATCTCCAATATCTTCTTCCTTATCCCTTCTTCTTTCCCTTTCACGTTTGTATTGTTATTATTGGTCGTAGTAACAATACCCCCATAAACCCCCAAAACTTCTTCAAACACCCCTCTTTTCCTAAAAACCTCAATATCAACTTTATCCTTGACCCCACCGGCCAACCCTTCGACTATCCATCCGACTTCCTTCCAATACCCTTCTCCCTCGGTTCGTAAAAACTCCTTGAGCATGGGTATTTCCTTCAAATCAACGGTTGCTCGGGATTGTAGCCACACCATCACTTTTTCGTAAAGAAAATGTGAAGGGTTGGATACAATTCCCAGGATCTTTGCAAGTAAAAGTGCTGTGATCGTGGGTATTCCCCTTTCTTTCAATCCACTTCCTTCCGTTTCTTCTTTTTCATCTTCTCCCCCATCCGAGTTCAAAACCGCGATTCCAGCGAGCACTTTACATATCAAATGCATCACTTCAATTCTTTCTTTATACCCCCTCACCCCAGCAAGACCCTCCAACTTCCCCACAACAGCCGTAAGCACAGCTTCACCCATCCCCCTCTCCTCACCGCTGTCGGCCGAAAGCGCCAGAAGTGTATACCCCAAAAGCCCCTTCTCAATTATATCTTTAACATCAACCTTATGCTCTTCCTTCTCGGTCACCATACCATTCATCACCAACCCAGCGATGAAACCAACATCATAGCTCCTTCCCCTGACCCCACCTTCATCTTCCTCATCGACTCTTCTACACTTTTCCAAAAACCCTTTGAGTCCGTCACTACTACCAATCAAACCCTTAAACTGTACTTTCCTTCGAAAGAAATTCCCCATTGATTTTCCAACGACTTTCGAAGATACGAAGATTTTGAGTTGTCCCTTCCCGTCTCTTTCCACAAATTTCCGAGTTTCGTCATCGGTTATTGTAACGGATGAGATCCTTTCTAGAATGCTGCGCTCCATGTATCCTTCTATCGATATCATTATTTCCAAAAGTATTGAATCGACGATATCGTTAGTGCCGCCGTATACGGAAAGGATTCCGTCAAGAGTAGTAATGTTACTATGTTGCGCCTTTGAGGCGTAGAAGAGTCTTCTGAGGATATATGATAGATGGTGAATTTCTTCATTTTTTTCAGGGTTGCGTGGGGAGGATGAGAGGGAGGTAGGCGTAGTTAGGAGGAGTTGCAGGAGTTTCGAATGTTGAAGGTACTGTGGTATAATAATTAGCATCGTCGTTCTAGCATCCGAGTAAGATCATCAAAGCAGGGCGGAGTGGAAAAACGTACCTTAACATCTTCAATACCCGCCATTATTCCAGCGGCAAAAGTAACAACCCCCCTCCCAACCCCCAACTTCTCAAACAAAACCTCAAGCAAACTATCAACCGCATCTTTCGCCACATAATCCAATAGATCAACTTCATTCCTCCCCATAAACCCTCCAAACTTTTCTAACCCATCTAGTAGATCCGAATCCGCTTCTTCCGAAATCTCGGGCTTTGAGAGCTCAACGGTGAGGGTGTAAACCATCTTCTGAAGCTTTGTATGGAACCAGGACATATCACTGCCCTGTGACAGACGATATGCTGCTTCGAATAATGGGAAATCAGAGACAGATAAAAGTGTGTTATCCTTATCATCGAGTTGGAGGAGGTTCAGAACTTGTTCGTTCCAGGTTATGAGTCCAAAGTCAAGGCCGATTTCAAAGTATTCCGCCTTACAATCCATGTTTCCTAAACCTTTGTAACCCTCTAAAAGGGCTTGATGGAGAGGCGTGGATGTACCCGGGGCGGTATCGAGATAAAATTGCTGGATGAAGGTTTCCTTCCAGTCTTCATCAAGTTGCATGCCATCTCCGTGTTTTAGATCTCGTCTATTCCAGCGAAGTCGTCCGGTTGATTCGTCGCTCTCCATGGCGAAATCTTTGACAGCCTTGCAAACTGGGAATGTTAGGCTCGTAAGCTGGTTTAGAGATTTCTTCGGGCTGGCGTCAAGGTATTTGCTGACTATATCCAATAGGCCCTCAATTCCTTTCGCGAAACCACCATTTTGCAAAAGCAATAGGAGGAAACTCGAAAATGCTGTTGCGGAGCTTTCAACGACTATTTGGTTTAGCGTCTCAAATCCAACAGATATATTCGACAATCCCTTCAAGTCTTGTTGTTTAACCAGCTTCACAAATGACATCCAGGGGTGTTCCCTGATACCTTTGCCACCGCCAATAACTCCCCAGACTTCATCCCCCACCAGAGTTTCCCTTGAAGCGTGTAGACGCTCAAAAATTACCTTCCAGGCTAGGTCAGGCAATTCAACTGTATTAGATTCTCGACAGCATTTCTTCAGGTCGCTGACGTCTAACAACTGTTTGAAGAAAGGTGACAGCTTTGCTGCTTGTTTGGGATCGGCTGAATATGATGCCGGAGGTGTTTGTACTAGTTTCCTGAAAAGACTTGATTTGATACCGTCATCCTTGAGGGTTCCGATAGGTAGGAGGGAGTAAATGTTGATAAGTGCTAGATTTTGAGATTGTTAGAACTGACTGCGTTACGAAAATATCAAATCGAAGAAACTTACCGATATCGAATCGACTCATTAATCGCCGCCCCGTAGATGCGAAGTGTTCCAAATGTAGCGGCTTTCCTGCCGTATCGACCATAAAGTTAAGACACTTATTTGAGCGAGAATCCGTCTCATAGGCATCGTCCTTGAGAACCTTTCGTGCAGCATCTTCATACACCTGAAAAACAGTATTATGAATACTCTCCAAAGCGGAAAATTCGGTTTCCTCAAGAAGCGATTCATCAATGTTAGAGGTCGCTTTCAGAAGTATCTCCACAACATGTTGTATCCACTTCCAGTAGTAGAATGTGACAATGGTTGGCCGTGTCTCTAGGGCTTCAGCGAGTGTGTAAAAATAGCCATATTTCTCTCGAACATCCTTTGACTTTCGAAGCTTCGATAAGGCTTTGGCTTCTGGGAGTTCAAATTCCAAAGGGAATCCCGCTAGGTTAGTGGAAGAACCTGCCTTTCCGAGTTTAGACTCTTCTAAACATCGTCTCCAAGCCTTTACGCCCCCCACAAACTGAGCGAAGACTTCACTTAGACCATCTACCTCGACACTGGCAATATCCACTCCGTCTTTTTGAACCATTGATATCTCACCAATAATCCAGAAGCTGTTCGCAACGCTAAGCAGCCACTTGCATAATCCCTCCAATTCTTCCTTTTTCTCATCCTCCTTCTTCAAAAAGTTGAATTGATGGAATAATGCAGCAAGCAGCGGACTCAGCTCTCTCTGCCCTTTAACACTCTCCAAAGTCTCCCCCACGATATCAAAATACTTATAAGGACCTTGCACTAGTCTCCCACATGCATTATCCAAGTACGTCAACACCCTCTCCCACCCCTCCTTACCCTTTACACACTCAAAACTCTCCATAAGCGCCTCAAGAGGATGTACTCCATTCCTTCCATTACCCCCATTTTTTCCGAACACCGGGCTATCATCCACAATCTTCTCAAGCAGCTTATACACATCACTCGTCTGCTCACCCCCATTACCATCCTTGAAAACCTTCATCAAGGTGATCGCGGGCGAGTATTTCGCAGCAGCAGGCTTAGCCCACCACTTCGTCTCTGGTAATAACTTCGCCAAATGCAAACAATGCTTCACTTCCAACGCTTCAAACCCTTTACTCTCACCAATCTTCACAAGCACTCTACCAAACGCGGGACCAAAGTCGAATCCACCTTTCCCACTAGAGCCACCCGAAACAGCGCCGACGATGGAAGGCAGATACTCGTAATAATTCCTGAGTAACCGACTCCCCGCCTCCCTCTGTAAGCTAGCATCCTCTTTCATTTGGTTGAAAACACCAACCACGACGCTGACTTCGGGGACCTTCTTTGAAAACTCGTCCACTAAATCATAAACACCTTTTGCCCAGACACTCCCATCTACCAGTTCCTCCGCCATCTGTCCCATAACATCCAATACAGCGGCGAGCTTTGCAAAGGCGGCATTGAGTATCCTCACAGCAATGAATCTCACAAAGTTATTGTTGAACCCCAAGCATTTCATTAACACAGCACGATTAACCTGTTGCGGTAAAATGTTTTCGATGGTATTCCGAACCGGCGGCGGCGAAGAAGGTACCCCATCTCCACCTGAGTACCCGAACCCTTCGGGCACAGGAATCTGAATCGTCTCCAGCAAAACAGACGAAAGACCGATCCATGTCGCAGTTAGTTTCGGGTCGAATGTAAAAGCTGTATTTTCGTTGAAGTATGCCGCTACTAGTTCTGGTGCTGCTGTAAACACTGCAATTAGGAGCCTTAGGTGATAGGTATTCGAGTACGGTCGTAGAGATTTTAGTAATCCGAGTAGTATCCGGTTGTTGACTTGTTGTTTCCCTGTTTTCTCTGATGCGTCGGATTTGGACCCATTGTACCATCCATTGTCCTTGAAGCATACACCATTCCCAGGCGTAGTACACACTCCGCCTAAGAATTCAAACACTACATCTGCAACCGTTCGGTCCGGGTTTTCGGGGTCAATAGCATCGTCGCGATAACAAAGTTCACCAAGCCGGCCCAAACTCCAATCGTTGAAATAATTTGTCTTGGAACTGCGAGATATATCCTGGTCCGCCACAATGTTATCTCTAAAGGCGATTAAAACCTCGTCTATCACTGCCGCCGTATCCTGACGAATATACTTGAATAAAGGTGTAGTAAACGTCCGTAGTCCCATGATATCGGTTTTGATATTATGTGTGCCATATCGAAAAAATGAGATTATAAACCTAATGAATACGGTGCGTACGCTCGGTCTGTCCGGATCTTCGACGGGTACTTGATCAAGCTTTTCCGTCTTTTTGATCTCGAGGTTTCGAGTTATGTCTTTGACGGTAAAGTCGAGGGATTGGTGGAGGAGGGGGCAGAGACTGCCATTATCGAATTTGTTGATTTCCGTGAGGAGACGGAGGCAAGGTGAGGAGATAGCATCCTTGGAGCCACCTAAGGAGCGGTAGATGAGTTTGAGGTACGGCGGCTGAAGAGTAGATTTAACAAGAGCGACTCCGTGTTTCTTCCAAGCCGGGAAGAGTGATATGGTACGTAGGAGGAGGTTAAGGATTGTGGGGATTGAGGAGAGTAATTGGAAGTTGTTCGACTGGAGGTGGCTGGAAGTCAGTATTTCGATGTGTCCCCTTCAAATTATCAAAGACAGGATCATACTTGTGAAGCAAAAGACCAAGCTTGCATCAGATCGCTACAAGTCTCATCGCCGTCCTTCGATATCTGCGATTCGAGGTATTCCTGTAAAGTGCAGAGTTTTACCTCTTCGTTTGTATGAAGGGCATATTGTAAATCTCGACATTCTGCGAGGAACTTCTTGAAAGATTGAATTCCTAGACACCAGCCATCGACAATTAGCTTTACTGTCGAATACCATTGTGGATTTTCTTTTTGAAAGAGTAGTACCGGCTTGTATTTTCCCAGCATTCGAATAATCTGAAAAAAGTCCTTGTACCTGTCGAGCAGAGGTTATATCCTCGGGCGCCAGACCCTTCAGTGGTGTAGAATTGTCCTTCTTGTGTCTCTTGGGCGTATTCCCCGGTCGCCTATCCTGACCCTCGACATCGGCCTGGTTGAATGGCCGTTTTGCCATATTCTGCGTCGACACCGGCGGGGTTTTCCTTGGCTGTTGTCGCAGAAATTTCCAGCTTTGAATGGTTGAAGAAAAAGAGCGAATTGAAATTGTTTTTGGACAAGCAAAAGCGAACGGAAATTTGGGACAAGGGAAACTCCACGCCAAGAAATGAGGCTCTGCCCAGACCATGGCAAAGGACGCGACAGCCAGCTAAGAGAGCTTCGTCAACTCCAACTTCTTCGTTATCAACATCTCCATCCCACGACATCACCAGGCCATTTAACAAATAAACAGCAAGCTATAATTCACAATGGTAACTTCCTCCAGCTTCAGACATGTCTAAATGATAACTAACTCAAATATCCAGTCCGGCTCTCTCCGTTTCGTCCCATCCTCCTCCCAACCAAGCAAGATCTCCCTCCCCTCCTCCTCCACAACAGGTGCTCCGGCCTCCCACTCCGTCCACGACACCATCCGTCATGGCCTCCCAACCACAAGTGCAGATTTGAACTCCCACCATCCTCTCGAAAACCGTCTTAAGAACTGGGAAGCCACACAGGAGAACCTCAAGATGGAGAGTCTGAAGCGTACCTTTGGGCTAGCTGAGCCAGTAAGGAGGGGTATGGAAAAGATGATTGTTGGTGCTGTATGTACTCCCCCTCCGTAACTCTCTTTTACGACCTTAAGTTCTTCCCTGCATTTCTTCTCTCTACTCTATGTGGGGCTTGCCTTGCTAATGATTTGCTATGGGTTTATTTAGGATTTCCGACCTGCGGTCCTCGGTGGCCCATCTAACCTCCACATGGACATCCTGAATGGTCGTGAGTGCTGGATTGATTGGGAAGATGTGTTCGTAGGCGATAGACTGGACGGTGAAACTCCGGACTTCCACACTGAATTCGATGCTATCATGCGTGGGAAGCAGCGGTAGATGATCTATAGTTTACAAAGGGAAACCAAACTACCGGCTGATTGGGGGAACATAAAACCAATACATATATGCGAATCCAATAGACTTTAACGATTAATACCAAAGAAGTCATTGATATCACCAAGTACAGAAGGATATCACGCAGTTTTAGATATTATACTCCCTCAAAAAAAGATGATCGTAAAGTAAACGTCTTTTGATTAGGTATTATGGCGAATATTAAGTTATATCCAAACGACCGACTTTCGATGCATAATTTAAAGTATCTCAGTCTGTCTTCCGCACAAAGGCTCAAACCAAGCTCTTATTTTCAAAAAAGAAACAAAATACCAAGCGAATGTGGATAATCTGAACGCCAGGTCCTTACATCCCTCAAGCATTACCAGACCCAGAAACAGCAGATAGCAAAACGTGTTCTTTCGTGAAAGGTCAAAAAAGGAACTTGAAGTATTTACCGCGACAAAGACAAAGTAGCCAACGTCTAGTTATCTACGAAATGAAAGTCGCTTCGGAGAACACCCATCCTTCTTCGGTTGTTTCATGGTCACCAACCTTGACTTTCAGGCTCACTCGCTCAAAGAACTATTTAAGTTTGCGGTTAGCAATTTCTTAACTTTAGTCAAGTCATGATAATAACTTACTTGGTAGATGTAAGGCCTTGTTCCAGCAGCGGCCGACACAATCGATTTCACGAACCCGGGGACTTCACTCATAATATCCACCCGGTCCATTCTCTTAGGCCAGGTCGTTTCGATCACGGCAACCACATCCTTTCCATCTTTGTTCTTACCCTTCCAGGTAAACTTGACATCTTTGGGTTCGGGCCATCTGGCTTCAGGATCCTCTGTAGAAGATAAGTGTTCCGCAAGATTTTCAGGGAGGCCACTGGCGGAGATGATTTCTCCGTCCATCGCAATACCACCGACGGCGACACGTGTCAAGCCGTATGATGGCGGGGTTGTAAATTCCATAAAGTTTGCAGAGACGGTGGGGCCCTGAAAGTTTGCAAAGTTCCACTTGGCAGCTATTTGAAATTGTTAATACAATGATGATAATATTGTATGTAGAGAGAAAATCTGTGAATCTTACCAGCATGGTGGGGTTTCATATTCTGCAGAGCATGAATAAACAAACCGGAACCGTCAACCTTGACGGTCTCTCCCTTGATAACATACACACCCTCTACCTTACATCTTGGCCAGAAGACATGTCTGATCTCACCCCATGGCTTTGCCTGATCAGTTCCGTAAGTCGACCTACCGTCCTTGCCAGCCATAAATCCTGGAGCGAGTCTTGTGAAAACCAAGTTACAGAAGGCATTAGGATCAGCCTGCGATTTGACCTTGTAGACACCACCATCTTCACTCAGTGTAACTGCAACGTTGTCAGCATAGAAGGAAGTTTTATAGTCTTCAAGTGGGGCCTCGGCGTTTGAGCCATCTCCGGAAGGCTTTGGACCATGGAAAGAGGGATTGGTGAGTGGGACTGAAGACCAGAGTTTCTCCTCGGGTTTCTTTGGGTCGAAGAGCTTGATGTTAAATTGAGCGGTTGTTTTGACGCCACTTTTAACATGCGATCGCGTGGACTATTCATCAGCGTGTGTTCATAAAAACGACAAAAATAGATACGATAGACGACAGGTGGCTTCTTACGGGACGACGACGCTATAGATCACCTGGGCCATACCCATTCGCCCATCATCAGTGGTAATGTAGAAGACCTGGCTTTCAACATTTGTTCCAGTGCAAATAGCCCAGGCGAGATCCTTAGAGGTAGTTTCGGTGTACAAAGGCTTGTTGGCATCGGCTTCGGAATGCTGGTGAACGGTCTTGATAGCCTCCGGGCCGTATTCAGGCTCAGCTGTACCAGCTACACCCGCCACTCTGGAACAGATAATACGGGTAAGCTAAAAGAGATCCCCATGAGGAGAAGAAGCACAGTATGTTGAAACAGTCAACTCGTGGAAGCTAAATACATACGCTGCTTGTGCCCACTTAAACATTATGGCGTCTTATATGGGATGGTGAAGGGTCGTATAGAATAAATGATAGAATCGAACGAGTCGTCGTAGAATGGTCGTCAAAAAGCACCTACTACGAAGAGATGTGTATGTTAGGAGAGGTCGTGAATCAATTTAATCAGATTCGTGGTTGAGTCTAGCTAAGTAGCTTGGCCTGGGTGTCGAGCTACGTCGAACAAGTAGGTTTGATTCGCTCGGGTTTACGCGGGCTGCACTCGGTCACACGACGTCACCGCCGACCCGACTTTCAACGCAAAAATTGCAACAGTCTCCGCTGCTTTCAGTCTGGGGAATGTGCTGTCTCGGGCACCGAGGCGCCAGAACGTAGAACTATCACGCGACTACGAGGGTTTATCACACGATGGTCTGTCAAGGAACATGCTTTGTTCAAATTCATCTTGTTTTCAGTGAGAGGAAAGGGGTATTTCTGAATCTAGTTAAGTATTTTTCAGTATTCATTTAATTTGCGAGGCGCTCGAAGCTAAATAAAATATAATACTACCTTTTATATAATATAATCGTATGCATCGATATATGCGCGATAGTTTGATTAGATCTAGTGGGGCGTATACTACATGTATAAGACCCAACTAGATTATAGAATCCAATTAACAAAAAGTGTATCTTTTGTATGCTAAACGCTTTGAATTTAACCATCAGTCATCATATGATAAAATATAAGTAAATAGTATTTTAAGTATATACACGAATAAATAAATAATGTGCCAAAATATAGCATCACCGAGCCCGCGCCGGTCCTCCAAACTTATAATTCTGCTGCGCATACACCGCCTCATTCTCACTCGGCTCCGGCAGTTTCTCCGCATTCTCAAACACAGCAATTCTCCTCTCTTCATTCTCCCCACTCCTCATCCCCATCGCATTACTGCTTAATATCGTTTCAGACCCTGCCGGCAGCTTATACCGATAAGCCCCGTTCTCCACTTTCCCATAACTCGATGATCGCGAGTCGTCGAACGGTATGAACTTATTACCGCTAGTTTGGGTCGGTGGTGGTGGAACTGGTGGATCGATTCCTCTATCCATCATACCCATTCCGAATGATCTTTTTCTCCTCCAAAAGATAAATGCAATGATTCCAATAGCTATTGGTGCTATGACACCAATCACAATTCCCGCAATTGCCCCTGAGCTCAAGCCACTCTTTCCTCCTTGCCCATTGTTATCTCCTTGATCAACATCATCACCGTTTCCTCCTCCTCCAGTTTCTGTCGGGATACTCCCACCGGCTGTTGTCCCTAATCCCGAAGTCGTAGGTCTATTCGATGTAGTTTCCGTAGTTTCTGGAGGAGAAGACGTAGCCGTCACAACCGCCTCCACCGCCAAAAAGAACGGCCTGGCATACGTGCTCACAAAGTACGGATCCGAAAGCCTAGAATTCGCTCTAGAAGATGGGTTTTGCGTATAACAAAGCGGCGTTTGCGATAGTCCAAATAAAGACCAAAGTGATATCTCACTGAAAAAAAAAAAAAAAAATAGAAAGAGAATCCAAAGAAGTTAGCCTAAATTTCCGTCCTTTCATTAAAGTATCACTGGAGGCCGAAGATACGAACCTAGGACAACAAACAACAGTCCTCTCCACACTCCCCGCTCTGGTCAATATTGGACCTTCCGTCGGTCCTCCCCACTCCGGTCGGTCAATATACCCGGAAGGACAAAGCCCTTTACTCCCACCAACGGTACTCGTTATATCCCCAAACACAACTCCAGGCGACCAACCCGGCGGACAACAACTTTTCCTAACCTGTGCTCCGCATCCCATATTATATATCGTCTCCTGATTATCATCTCTTGCCGACACTTCGGAGAAACAGTTTGCGGAAACAGTCCATGTTGTAGGATATGGTGCGACAGTGGTGAGTTTTAAAGTCGCGGACTTTGTTGTGGTAGATTGGGATAATGTTAATGTGGGGCGGAGGGCTGTGAGAAGTGCTATGATGGCGAGTGGGATGGAGAACGGTTGTGACGAATGCATTTTTTAAAATTTTGGATTTTATGAATTGGTGTCGCCCATAATCGGGCTGGCTGTTTCGTGACGTCGGCGGCGGTCGCACTGACTCGACTTTTCTTTTCTCAGTTGGGAATCGTTAAATCGGAACAGCGCGCAGAACAACAAATAAATCAGCGCTCGTAAATTCAGGCTCAGATTTCGGAAATTTGGTGATATCGATATATCGATAGCGGTAGAATAAACTATAGAAAGAGTCCCCCTATTCTGCTATTTCGTATTTGCCGATTGATTCGTAAATTGATAAGTTACAGTAGAAAAAACAGAGAAAAAGAAGGGATATCCGGAGAAAATGACCATGCGGGAATGCAAAGCATCTTAAAGTAAATTAACTAACCCTCCCCAAATATATATTAACATGGAGTAAAAAAAAACTTGAAACAGCCAGCAGATGCCAGTTTACAGTCGACTCCATCTTTGCCAGAAAGAAAGAGACAAAACTAAAATTAACCCGGGCTACTTGCGCAATAAGAATCGCAGGGCCCAGGCGTCAGGGGTTACACTCAGGCAGCCGCATATTTAGGCTCGGTCTTGACCAAGTCAGTACTTCGAGCCCGTCACACAGGTTGCTCGACTACTTGTTCGAAGTATTCATGACCCGACCACCGAAAAGCTCAGCCTAGCTAGATCGGCTTGGGATCCATGGATTATAACGTTAGGCTTGTGCCGAAGTACTCCGTTTTTTTTTTAATTTTTGACATTTCTATCATTATACGCCTGCATGTGGGTTTGCAGTCAGCAGGGAGGCGAACGTTGCATTACTGATCCGAAAGTCAGTTTAGCTAGCGAGCCCCGCTGAAGGAATTGAACGAGCTGCCAATCAAAGCTTGGGCGACAGGATATAAACCTCCTGTATCATAGAATGCACATCTGATATGAGGTGGGTGTAATGTATGTATGTATGAATACTGGATGTATGTACGCCAAAATTATATTATTGCTTGCAGAATACGGTATCAATCAAAGCGCATGTATGTACAGTGGATTTAGCAGTGCGTCCGAAAAGGAATGCAAAACTTTTTGCTTCATTGATATCGGGGAGGGGGAAAGCTAAGATCGAAAGAAAAAAAAAGCATTTCTAAACGTAAAGGAAATATCAAGCCAAGCTGTAATCCCATCCAGAGCCAAACAAACAAACCAGGGCCTTCTATCATCATGCATCCCACCTTCCCCATAAATCACCACATTTGTCTATTCCTCCGAATCTTCTTCGGCGACCTATCAAAAACAAAACCCCATGTCAGTTCGTTTGCCCCATGTAAAACTTTAAAGGATAAAGATTATGTAGAAGAACTTAATCACTCACCCCCTCGTGGAAATTGGTACCGTGTGTCGTTTCCTTGATAATTCCACTCCTGATACAGAAGTCGCCAAACTTTTCACCTTCCTCCCTCTCAACCGCATACCTCTTGAACATTGGCTTCAAGATCTCCAAGATCTCCTCCTCTTTGATCGAGCTTCTGAACAATTTGTTCAATCGCTGTCCGTGGTACCCGCCTCCCAAGTACATGTTATACGCGCCATACGCCTTTCCAACAAACGCAACTTCCGCTAACCAAGGTCTGGCACAGCCGTTTGGACATCCCGTCATCCTCATTACAATCGAATCATGACGTAGTCCGGCCTCCTCAAGCGTCGACTCCAACTTGTCAATTAACTTGGGCAGGTACCTTTCACTCTCTGCCATTGCCAAACCGCAGGTTGGGAACGCCACACAAGCACTTGAAGACAACCTCAGACCAGAAAACTTAACATTATCTAGTCCATAGTGCTCCATCAATGCCTTAACTTCCGTCAAATCCTCATCTTCCACATTCGACATAATCAAATGCTGATTTCCTGTTAATCTAAACTCTCCTTTGCCCAGCTTAGCAATCTCCCTCAATCCCGTCCTCATCAAGAACTCAGGAGTATCTTCAATTCTACCATTCTCGATAAAGAATGTAAAATGATTCCGACCATTCTCATCCTTCTGCCATCCAAATGTATCGATGTTGCTTTGGAACTGGAAAGACCTTTCGGGTTCAAACTTGGAGCCCAGGAGTTCTTCGACCTTTCCGCGGAAGGTTTCAACGCCCATGTCGTCGATTGTGTACTTTAATCGAGCATGCTTGCGGTTCTTTCTGTCTCCGTGATCACGCTGGACGAGCATAACCTTCTCGCAGGCAAGGTGAATGTTCTCCTTAGGAACATAACCGAACATGCTACCCGTTCGTGGATAAGTCTTCTTGTTATTATGTGTGACACCCATACCACCTCCGGCAAGAAGATTAAACCCGGCGAGGTTGCCGTCCTCACCCTTGATAGCGATTAAACCGATATCGTGGGCGTAAACATCAGTATCGTTGTCTAGAATAGCGTTAGCGTTAAGTCCTAAAACGATTATTTCAGAACTGTATACTCACGTGGTGGAATGGCAATTGTGATCTTGAACTTTCTGGGTAGGTAAGTTGGTCCATACAACGGCTCGTGGTCGACAACCGCGTCTCCTGCAACCTGTGTCTTCTTATCATTCTCATCTTGTAACCAGATTTCGTGATAAGCGGTGGTGCTCGGCAGCAAGTGATCACTGATCAACTTCGAGTACTCCCATACTTGTCTATGATAAGCTGATTTGTATGGCAAACTGCTGCACATGACATTTCGGTTAACGTCTCCACAAGCCGCAATGGTAGTCATAAGAGCTTGATTGATTGCCCTCATGGAGTTCCTGAGGTCGGTTTTGATGATTCCATGGAACTGGAAGGTTTGTCGTGTAGTAAGCTTCATGGTTTTGTTGCCGTAGTCTTCACAGATGTCATCCATCTGTAACCATTGTTTCGGTGTTGCAATACCTCCGGGCAATCGACATCGGATCATGAAGGAGTATGCAGGTTCTAGCCCCTGGGCCTTTCGCTCCTCCCTCAAGTCTCGATCATCTTGCATGTATGTTCCATGGAACTTCGTCAACTGTTGGTCAGCTGCCGAAATTGCCATGGTCGACATGTCTTCCAATCCTTCAGCGATTGTTCCTCTTAGGAAGTTAGATTCAATCTTGATATCCTCGTTGGTAATTGGTGGCGGCTCGTCAGCAAGTCCTTCAACCTTATCAACACCAAGAGCGGTCCAAAGCTTTGGCTCCCAGTCCGCATATGCAGTCTGATAGGTATCGGGATCTTGATCGTCTCCCAAGCCAACATCGACAATCCTCTTTCCACCTAGTACCTCAAGTCTAGCATCCAAGTCCTTCGCTGGCTTATTATAGTAAAGTTTATCCTCCTTTCTGGGCCAGTAGTGGCTGTCGCCCAACCCAAACACAGCGAAGTTGACTCCAGCGAGATCGATATCCGTAGAGTTCTTGACTGCCTCCCAGAAATTCCTTCCGTTCTGTGGGAACTCGCCCTGTCCGGCCACAGAAGTCATCAAAACTATATTTTCCTCCCCGTTAATATCCTCGAGCGGGTAATCGTCCATGCTCATGGCATAAGCTTTCAACCCTCTTGCTTTACCCCGTCTCTGCAGCCTCTTCGCCAAGTTCTCCGCATTACCACCGTCTGAAGCAAACAAGATTGTCAATGGTGCTCCCTCTAGCCCTTCAAGCAATTTGGCGAATGCATCCTTCGCCTTCCTCTTCTGTGCATCTTTAACCTCAGCTCCATAACTACCCTTCAAATTGGCCGCAAAGACAGGATCTCGCTTCAATAGCTTCGAAAGATGATTTTCCCTCTCCAAGAAATCCTTCATCTCATTACGGATTCTCTCAGAATCAAGCTCAAAGTTATCGCCCTTGCCCTTCTCCTCTCTTGTTGGGTCCCAGCGGTATAGTGGCCAATATCCAATATCAACCGCCTTCTTGGTTTCTTGCAAGATAGTCAGGGGCGACTCATCCTCTTTTTGATAAGGAAGATAGGCGAGCACTACTGATGGTCCGTTAAACTGCTCTGCTTCGATCAAAGCGTGTAGGACTTGGGTGTAAGAGCTGTAAACCGCAACGGAAGCAACATAGCACCCGCCGTAGTTCATAGCGTAAAGTCCAATATCCTTCTTTCGACGAGCAGCATCATGAACTGCCTTCTCAGAGTAGGGTTGAGAATCGATGATGAGCATATTTATATTCTTTCCAGAGGTGATAACGTGATGAACGCCAGAGTTACCGAGATCATAAGCCCACGCATCGGAGCCAATTAACCAGTTTGTCTCGTTGTAGAAATATGCTTTGTCCCTGAGTAGTTCTGATGACAAAGCACTACCGTCATTCTTAAGGCGAGTGATGAGCCCGTCTGCGACTTGCGGTCTCTTCTTTGCGTCGTTCGCAGCAATTAGCCATCTAGCTAGCCAATCGTTGCAGACAGATGTGACAAATGAAGTGGATTTCGCTGCATCTTCGACTCTTTGTTGGAACTTTTCCTTCTTCTCAAGTCTAGCTAGCAGGCTTCCGAACCCGAATTCGGGGCTGGTGGCTATGCTGGTAGGAATACCGGCGGTGGATTTTTCAAGAGCGTTGGCAATATGCAGTCTTTCGCCGAAGAGCTGGTTCAAGACCTTGAAATAGGCGTTTTCTGTTTCTGGACGAGAAAGTTCGTAGCCAGCTGCAGATTTGGCGGGGCCCTCTGGAAGACCGATGTCAAGGTTTTGAATAGGCTTGTCAAGCTTGAGGTTTTGAAGAACACCTCTCAATGCTAGTTTTAATGTCGAAGGGCTGACATATCCAAGTTGATATCCAACCAGCGAGAGATCCCGTTTTG
Organism: Orbilia oligospora ATCC 24927; assembly: GCF_000225545.1. NCBI lineage: Eukaryota > Fungi > Ascomycota > Orbiliomycetes > Orbiliales > Orbiliaceae > Orbilia > Orbilia oligospora. Next base: position 1,279,168 of record NW_011645563.1, on the reverse strand, counting down.
TTTCTACGTCGCCACCACGAATGGTGGACAAGAGATCCAAAAACAGGGGACCCCACTTGGTTGTCCGTTTCTTGATCTGTTCCAGCACAGCGACCTTCTTGACGGTCTTGGGAACGACATCTAAGAATTTCTGTCCTGTCCAAGGTCTGTATACTCTGGCTACAATAACACCAGTCTTGGCATAGTCTTCTGTGGAAGCTGCGGAGGCAATTGTTGTCGCTATCGACTTTGCATTGGATCCAAACAAGAAAATGGCATTCTCGGCATATGTAGGACCGTAGTATTCAAAGGGACGGTATGAGCGCCCTGTGACTTGCCGGACGATCTCAAACCCAGCGGTAAGGTATTTGTAGACATCGGCAGAGTTGACTGGACGGTAAGTAACTTCTGGTTCACTTGTTACGGAGTCTGTCCGTGAGAGATTCGAGGAAGCTGAATCTCCATTTGTGAAACCATTGGCTGTAGGGGATTGTGGGGGACTCTTGACGCCATTGGAGGTGCCATTTACTCCATTTGTAACAGGATTTACCCGAGTTTGTGCTTGTACACCATCAGCAGCGTATATATTGGAAGCATCAATCGAAGAAGACTGATATGACCGGGCAGCTGCACGATCAAGCATGCGATCAAGGACACGGCGGTCTTCGAGCGGAACGGGGTCATCACGACTATTGTCCGCCTCAAAGAAATGGATAACCGCACGCCCAGACTTGACAGCTACGCCGTGTGCTACGGCGGCCATATCTTGGGCTTCTTGGACAGAATCAGACCGGATAATTGTAAAACCCGATTGCCGCACAGCAGCTATATCGGAGTAGTCTGGGAAAGATTGGGGGACGAGAGAGACATGTATCGTAAGAGGATAATTTGCCAATTTATAGAGATGTGGAATAGCAGGAATTAAGGTGGTTGAAACGGTGAGAATAGATACGAGCTGCCCGCTTCGTAGAGGCTCGAAAGCGCTGAGGAAAGGGTCAGCATTGTGGCGAACTCTTGTTATCTATATTCACCACACCACATTAGTATCTCAAGTTGCTAGTGAAGCATTTAAAAAGATGGCAGTACCTCTGGTACAGATTCTGGATTTCCAGAGATAATGCCTGGCGTAGAGCTAGCAGATAATCTATCAAGTTGTGACGAATATGGTGTCTTTTGTTTCAGCGATGGTTGCACAGAAATGACATGGTCGCTACAGAGGTATGCAATTCGGGCAACTGCACAGAAAGGTATTAGTTATTATTGACAAGGGCATACAATGCACCGAAATAGTCAGGAGAACACTTACCAGCAGCCTCAGCACTCTCGAGGAGATCCGGAGCAGGCGCCATCGTTTCTGCAACAGTGAGCCAAAATTAATACTGAATTCGAGGTATATATTCTTCAAATGTTCCAGCAAATTTAAATTTAAAAGCAGATTGCGCAAGAACAAGAAGCTTCGCAAACGAGCTGGAATTAAATCTCAATGGGAGGGAGGAAAAGAATTATTCAGCGAGAAAAAATGGTCAAAGATGATTTATTTTAAAGACAGCAATTCCACGGCCAACCCGATGACTTCTTACCCTTTGCAGGGAATAAATTTGTCGGGGAAGGGCGCCGGTGATGCTGTTCAATGGTGGGATGTGTCGGGTATCGATATGGTCGGCCCAGCTTTCCAAGCAACCCCTGCCAAAATTGTCATTGGCGACACTATCATTGGCCGCCCTTCAATCACGCAATTCGAGCTACCTGCTCTTGGACCCGCCGAACCGGTGTTTTTTTGCGGGCGAATGCCGTAATATGATGCCCCGTAACGAGCTCCCCTGACGCTATGGTGGGGGCGAAGCCACCGTACCAGCCACCGTGGCCATGCCATGCAATGAAAGTAATTTTATGAGATGGTACTTACGGAAGCTATCGAAGTGTTAATTGGAATACACACACGAAATGGATGCGGGGTCTACCATACCGGAAACTTTGAAACATATTGGATGCTTCAATTTTTGGGGGTTTGGATCTGGTCTAGAATGAAAACGAGGTCAAGTTGAAAGGGAGATTTCAAAGAGCAGCCGTCAGTCGCAAGAGAGCTGTATTAAGCCGGCTCTCCTCTGCCAGATTCAGAAATACCACAGCAACACCCCTTTAAATTTCTCAGCTTCGGTTTCGCTGACTAATCTAATGCATTTATATAATTATGTCTAGAACTTGTCGAACTTGTCGAACTTCAAAAGCTCAAAGCGAAGGTGTAGATGCATTCATGACCTATATTATGTATACGCACACGCTAATTAGGTCTTGGTTCAACAAAGAGCGCGGCATATTCGAGGAATAGCCTGTAAGTGTAAACGTTCGCATCATCTTCCCTCATCCCCGTCCTTGACCACCAGTCCGCCTCCTCCGCAATCCTTCTCCCAATCTCGTCCCCCCTTTCCGTCGTAGCAAACCATTTAACTATTTCTGCTAGCTCCTTCATTCCCAATCTTATGGGTATATAATGCACCCATGGAAACATCCTGTCATCATGCCACTGCTGCACTGCCGTGGATTTGAACACCACAGCTTTGCTCCTCAGCAATCTATAGTACCCCCCACTAAGCCCATGTCCATCCATATCCATTAAAAAGGAGAAATTATTCTCAGCGCCGTGGTCTGTTCTTTCAGGTTCTCCAAACTCTCGCCACTGCTGCTGTAGCCCTTCTAGATCTCCGAAGTATGTCGTAATTTTTGCGTCAATAAGATCGGGGTGCTCCTGACTAATACTCGCCAGTCTGCTTCTGTGTGATTTAAGCACATTTTCCCCATTATTATCTCCACCAGTCGTACTACCTCTCCAGTATAGTTTTTTTGTCTTTCCTACGAAATCCTTGATCCCACCATTCCCTAAAAATTCCGGATGCCAGGGTGCAGCTGATGGGAGTAAAATATCTTTAAACACCGACAACTTGGATACGCTGAATATGGGGACCAGCTGTTTCGTCACCATCAGACTGCTTGGTGCATTAAAGAACCCATGCATTGCCTCGTATTCCGGATGGGCGCAAAGGTCTAATGCTTCTTTCGCATCTTGGATTGTTGCGATATAATCGTTCCTATTATTTTTCTGTACGTTCCTCCCTTCCCATACGTTACAGTGCTCCAATAACGCTGGCCACCACGGTTTCCGGCCAAGATCGAGGAATTCGATCTTTTGTGTCCTATTAAGCTCCTGGGGGAATACGAATGGCTCGTCCCATGTATTGATGTACATCGAAAAGCCCTCCGGTAAATCATGAAAAAAATCCCAATCGAGTAGATGCCACAGTCCCTGCCCCTTCATCCACTCATTCCGCTCTATAACCTTATACTCAGCAATCCGAAAGGTCTTGTCATAAACCCTCAGTTCCTCCATCCGATGAAGAAATTCTTTTTGTGACATGTTCCGATACGGTGCAATTGATTCTTCGATACTATCGTAGTCATCGATAACTAGAGACGCTTTGGTCTGGGCATAGCTGAACCATTTGTTGAACCCGTGGGGTGGTGAGCGATTATACCGTTTTTTGTAATTTTTTACAGCGTCGGCATAAGTTCTCGACTGACGATCGAGGAATGCGCGGTATTCCGTATAAGAGTCCAAGAACAGTTTTTCAAACTTGTCCAAACGTCGCGGGACCATCCATTTCCTGTGAGGGAGAAAGTGGCCACCATATAAGATACTGTCACCGCTAGTCTTCGGAAGCTCTCGTTGCTTTGAATTAGAAAGAAACTTTGGGAGGGGGGCGAATGCATTAATGTGGCTATCGATAATACTGAACAGTATAGTCAGGACTATGACTGTCGCAACGGCGGGTATGACGACTGAATAGTACCGCGCGGGAAGGCGAATGGATCGCAACGTGTTCAATATGTAGTCCATTTCAACCACAATATATTACGCTAGCTAGTAAATACAGCGTCGGCGTTATATATTTATCACGCGGCAGGAGTTTGATGTCGTTAGCTTTGCTGTGTTCCTCGTGTGGATGATATGGATATTGCGTATACAATTACTCGTGCTAAGTAGTGCTATGACCGAATGACATTCACGTTTTTCTAATGGAAAAGGGCACCTTACGATGTCTTCGATTGCATCGATTTTCAGGAGATCCACAGAGTTTACGGTTTCACAAAAGGACCGTACTGTTGATGTGCGACCACGAGGAGGACAACGCAGACTGCTGCTAAAATGCAACAACATCCATTTTCTCGAATTCAAATTAAACTCCGTCCCCAAAATACATTGACTTTAGACGGAGACGATATAATACCAATTTTATTATTTTCTTAGGTTGACAATTATAGAGTATGGGGGTAGAACTTACTAGCCTACAGTTGCGCAGTGTGCTTGAATAACCTGCAATTCGTATATTATAACCTGCGAACTGTTCTGCACAACTCCAGATTAATTGCCATGAAGGCTTATATCGCCTCATCCAGATCCCGCTCACATAATTAAACATCGCAAAAAATGATGTAAATGTGTCTAAATCTCGTAACACCTTTGCCACAGTTTCACTGTACATCAATAAAAGGGGAGACATGACTCTCACATCTGTTACTTTTCTCCACACTCGTCAATCTTTCTCGCACGCTGATCAGCTGAAGCCATTGTCGTTCGCTATTTTAAATTCATCTCCGCATATCCTCGATTATTTCCAAAAAGGAAAAATCGCCAAAATGCAATTCAAATTAACTAGTCTTTCTGTCCTCGCCCTTGCGGCAGGCGTCCTAGCTCGTATGCATATGTATCTTGCCTAATTTTTTACTACTTTTTGACTAAGTATATAATTTATCATTATAGAGGATTCTTCAACCACAACTACTACTGTCTCTGATACTAGCAGCACCACGGCTACGGAGACAACTGACACCGCCACTTCGACTGCTACTGATACAGTCACTGATACTACGACTGCAGCAACTATGACGGATTCCACCACGGCATCCACTACCTGGGCTAGTTCCTCATTTACTACCACTTGGACCGGTACTACTACCGAGACATGTGCATGCACTACGGATACTACGGTTACCGATACCGCTATCCCCGCCCCGTAAGTACCTTAGTATTATGCTAGAAAAACACTAACATGACCAAATTATACTGATATAAATTTTCTAGAACCTACACCGGTGATGGTGTGGCCAATAATATCAACTGGCACAGCATTATGGCCGCATTTGGTGGTGTTGGGGTACTCATGGCGGCTCTTTAAGAGTGTATTTAGGTCTTCCGATAGTTGATTTAGCTCGCCTGCATATGAAGAAAAAGAAATCTTTTGTTTTTATAAAATGTATTGATCTTGATGTTTTTGTATCTCGCTTCCGGGCCATGCAATAGACAACAAACGCTCAAAGCCTATGCTACAGGCGAACGCCGAATGTCTATAGTCTAGATTGTTTTAAAAAGCAATATAAAACATCTTAATTTGTAAGCACCACGGTGCACTGCGGTATCCCTCGGCCAGATCCCAGGGAACCAAAAGCAATCGAGCACCTTCTATAAAATTTATAAAATTTATGAAACCCAATAGTCCCATTACATAATTATCCCACGCTTCGGAGAGAAACAACAAAAGCACATGCATAACCTATAAACCAATCCCAAACTCCTAATATCAAATCTTCAATCACGCCATCAGGAAACAGGCATCAACCCCACAGCCTCCCTTGACTCTCCGGCGGGTTCCATATAATCCTTTTTCTGCTTCTGCATACTTTTCTCCACGGCTCTAGTCCTAAATATCCATTGTACCACTACCATTAGGTACGTGAATCCGGCGAGTCCGGCTACGACAGCATATGCGATCTCTCCCGCCCGAGTATTTTCTGCCAACATGAGCCCTAGCCCGCCGTTTACGATGCCGAGGACTACGATCACCCTGCCGTACCATCTGTGAATGAAGCCCCACCACGTAGATGTCTTGACCTTTTTGTATCTGATGTGATGGATCAGCCCGATGATTGGTTGGATGACTAAACAGGCCATAACAGCAAAACCGATAATCGTGTGGAGGTAATCTAGATATCGAACATTAAGGCCGAGCCAGATCCCCAGCCCCATCCCAGTGAATGCCATGGCTGTAGAGAATATTTGAGTGGCGGCGTGGATGTAGACATGATTTGGAGGTTTTAAGACACGAATGAATATGGCACCGGATGGGAACCCAATTGTGAAAGCAACTCCCATGATTGTTCCATGAGCGATACGAAAAGTCCGACGCTGGGCTGGTGTGGTTTTTATTGTGCGACGACCACCATGGCCTGGCTCGCCAGCTGCAGAGTCTGGACCGTCTACATTTTGACGTTTAGAGAGGGATTCTGGAAGAGCATTGTGAAGTGAAGCTGGTGACCCAAATTCTGGGGCGGTTCGTTGTTGCAGGCTGGATTCGGGTGGAGCCGAACTAGCGAGGGCCTGGCAGGCTGTAGGGCTGCTGTTAGCTCCAGCATCAAACGACAACCGAAGTATTACATTGATCGTAACGTAGATTCAAGACACTTACCGAACAAAAGGGCCAGCGAATAAAACTTTGTGAGTTTCATGATTCCGGTCAATGATCTTCCCCGTGTTTAACAGATATAGGGGAGAAAGGAAGAGGGTTGTAGTCCAACTATTCGAAGTTGCGGAGTAATTGTTCGCGTCCAGGGAAGCTTCTTTATACAGTCAGCTCCAGCTCAGCCGTCTGACAGTCGGCAGCATAGATAATGCAGCTACAAACTTCAGCCACTGCGCCAAGCAAAACCTCGAAAATTCATTGAAGCATAAAGCTGCGATACGAGTTTATTATTAAAAGCAACGAAGGGATTGGACATAAGCCCTGACGACGACGACAAACCAGATTTCCGACCGAGCGATGTTAATGCAACAGATATTTGTAATTAGGATCTTGGCTCTTTCTAGTGCGACAAGATCGGTTGGAATATTTGTCAGATGTCGCCCTGGCTATGTTTGTTTGAATGGTTTGCATGGAATGGCCGTTGGCCGTTGGCTGTTGGTTCTTGGTCGAGTCGGATGCATCCCTGCAGGCCTGTCTAGCATACATACAAAGTAACGTAACTTACCTAACGGAACGGAATATTGCATCGCCATCTTACAGCTTAGCTTAACCAGGCCAGGGATCCTTTGAGGCACCTCCTCGATAAGGCAAAACAAAGCATACCGCGATGCTAACAAATGTCTTTCGCAGACTGCATTTATCTGAATCCGAGGCAACAGTTAATCTGCCTTCGGGCGGCGTCATCGAGGGAGGCTTAAAGGCTTCGACCAAGGACTCTAGCTCTAGCTCTGCGGCCTTTCTCAACCTCCCTATCGACGTCCTCGTCTTATTCTTGAACTATCTCCGTACGCGAGATCTAATCGCATTATCTCTGACCACCAAGAAACTCCGTTGGGTTCGTCCCGCCATTGATTCGCTTGCAGACGACGACCTTCCGGACACCCTGAATATTAGAATACCTCTTAGGGTTAAATCACTACTTCAAAATCAAAAGAAGGCTGAGGCTCGTTGTTCTCACCGGATCCACCAGCGATTTCTTCCACCCTCTAAGGTTTCCCATGACAAGTGCCCTTATTGTGCACATCCACTATGCCCTCCGTCCTGTCCAACCGCCCTCTTTCTTGATACCTTAAGTGGTGTATTTTACCCCGCGCAGTTCTACCACACAAACAAAGCGGTCTTCAAGTACTCCACCAACATTATCCAAAAGTTGTTATTTAACTCTCACGTACCGACTCGAACTGTTGGTGAGAACGAGACACAGAAAGTTGTCTACTCAACGATATGGTGTGAACATCACCGATGCCCGAGGAACTTATTCTCATCTTCAGGACCAAGTTTTTTGAATTCACCACTTAGCGCTGGAGCTCATAAATTCTTAACAGAATATACTCAGACAGCTTCTGAACTTCAATGGAGAACAGTGTGCAGTTCCAAGGATCTAGGACATTGGGTACATGATCGATGGCGTGTGGGATATCGGCCATCGAACCAAAATCCATTAGAAAATCCGGGCTCAGCAACATCCAATACGGTATCCCCAAAGCCAGTCCACGAGGCATACACATACAGTCTATTGTGCCTTCATTGTCTCCGCTCCGCCTCTTGTCAAATGATTGGATCTTTACCGACACCATACGAATACTCCTGCTTCTGCGAATACATAGGTAATCGTAAAGGCTGCGTTCGATGCGGAGTTACCACAGTCAGACTTACAAGAATTGAAGTTTTCGACCTTCCGAATGACCAAACCTTAGCAAATACATGGACGACCCGTAAATATGTCTTACCGCGAGAGGGGTTCTGGTTATATGTTGCTACAGACTATAGAGTTGGCCCATCTTCCAATCCAAACGCCCCTGAACCTCGAAGACTATACCCAGTGGACCTACAAAGGAATAATCAACTTCTTTCGATAGTTCGTGGGTTTGAAATTATACCTCTGCCACCTCAGCCTAAAATTAGACTGCAAGATCTGCCGTACTCAATTCTTCAGAAAATAGTTTTAATTCTTAATCCTATGGATCCTCTAAGGTATATAAGGTTTGAAGAGTCGGAATATTTTTGCTTTTCTGCAAGTTACTGCTTCATAAAGGCTGCGCACGGGAGGATGGCGCCGCTGAGGTCATTGGATTACTTGAAGGAACCGTGGTATCTGATGTGCTCTGGGAGGCAAGGAGGGTTTAATTCGACTGAGGTTTTCTGGAAGGGTCAGATGGACGCCAAAGTACGGGAAGAACAGTGGAAAGCGGCAAGGATAGCATGGTCAATGGGAACAGGCTTAAGAGATTTGTTGGCCCAGAAGTGATAGTTATTGGTACATCATGATCTCAAAGTATGACACCTTGCAATTGAAGCGAGGAGGAGTCTTGAAGTGTAGAATAGTGCCTCATCTAGTCGCATCTTGACTCCAATACCCATCATACATAAGTAAGAAATCATTTGATCTATGCTTATAACGGCCCACCCCTACCCATATAGACGCTCCAGGTTCTGGCAAACCTTTAGCGCTATCTTTGCATCATCCGTGAACGTTAACCCCCACGAGTCAAACTTGACAGATACATGGCAAAGTCCCGATTAGCTCGTGCGCTTGAATCAGATATAAAATGACCACTTGGAGGTCGAATACTCGGGGTTCGTAGAGCTGATCAGCTCTGGCTCCGAGACTAGGGTATAACTTTCTCCCAAAAGATAGTCATGAATGTAACGACGGCCCCATGCTCGGCCTCATAGTGCTGTTCCGTAGAGGCATCGCTGCAACTACCATCACATGGGCAAGCGTGATCCCGGATTTTTATATCAATTTTCTCGAGCGTTCGCGGGCGGAGTATTAGGTATCTCAGGAGCGACGCAAACTAGCTCTCCACAGTCAAATAACGGAGGGCAACCAAATGCTGCAGCAAGGAATCCCAGATCGTCTTCGTTAGCCATGCTTGTGGGGCCAATATCCAATTCTCGGCATAGCTCCTTAGATATTTAACGTATTGGTTCTGTTAGATCTGCGACTATCTTCCGGAGTCCCGATAAAAATATAGGTACGAGGTCGTCTTGGAGATCTTCAACTTCGAGGGTTCTAATCTCTAAAGTATGAAGGTCGAACGGAAGTTCTTTGGCTATCTAAGAAATGACAAATACCGAACCTCGTACAATTCGGTTTTGTATGTCTGTCTTTGTCTCCGGCTCTGGTCTGAAATACTAGATTCCTGAGGCTAGGGGGTCTCCGGAAGCCTCCTACCGCGCAGAGTTTAATATTTCTTAAGATGTTCCCCCAGTGGTACCTAGTATGCAAATATGCCGGGTACAGTATACATAGAATTCTAAAATCGATTGTATTATCAGGGAAAAGCGTACCTAAGAATGTTGTTCCCGGGTCTAAACTAAACGTCCATATTAATATTTCTAGGTGGGTAACAAAAGGAGTGATGGGGGATACATCCCGAGCCACTTTTGATACCGCATAAATCCAGTGGCCATATCGTCCCCTCGTACAATTGTATCAAGAAGTCTGCGCAGTAGCGGAGATCGAGCATTAGTATAATGTAGTTTAATGTATAAACCTGTCAGCTAAGCCATATAACATGGCACACATTAATATTAAATTATATGTAAAACTTCACAAGCCCAATGAATAACAATTTAAACCTGAAAGGCTTCAGATTTGTAAAGCTGACCGAAACCGCCCGAATTCTTTAATACTCAACATAGTGTAGTCCTTCACATGCCGAAGCTCTTCTTGTTGCCTTAAACCGGCACGTTTTATAGGCCATGGTCAGTATACAGGTAATGGTCCATGTATAACTCTCATATAGTTTTGAAAAGAAAAGGCATGGCGCCCAATGGCCCGTTCATTTCGTTCATTCAGGAGATTTTATGTTTTTGGCCTTTGGCATGGATGTCTTGAAATAGGCCAGAGACCCGATTGCAAGACCGGATGGTTTCGAGTAGTTTTTCATCCAGTCCGAAGTCGTTTCTGGAGAAATGGAGAGCGAGGTCGCATCTGTAGAAGAGGGTCTCAGAAGCGAAGTAGTAGACTTTTGATATCGCACTTTAGTTAAGATATATTAGTATTATGATTTATATTTAACATATCCTGTTTCTAGATCTGCAGGGACTGAAAACCAAACCTGTAGTATAATACTGTGGAGAATCTCGCGAGGGCAAAGAAGAAGTGGCGACACGGCTCCCGGGATGCGTATTTGTGATAGCAAGTTTCCGGGTATTCCAATGTTCGATTATATTAGTATATTTAATAAAAAGAGTATACCATATCGATCGACTTTATGAATTCAACCAGAGCCCAGCAGTGCATGTAGATATCGACTAGGTATCAGATCATTTCTCTTGGCTCCAAAGTGGGGCCTTAAGCCTCTCGGAAAGGGCGGCGCCTAAATACAACGCTGAAACGGTCAAACGTTTTACATCATCAGTCCTGATCTAAAGAAAGAAAGACAGAAAGATGTAGACGTCGACGCATGTAATAAATGATGTAAGCTATATTGTATTATTTAAGTAATAGGTAGTACGTAGTATATGTAGGCGCACACCGGATGTCGCGGTGCGAGTTGATAAAATTAAACTCGAAATCCGAATCCGGTTACACAAGCCTGCATTCACGAATCATGACCAGTCGACTTCAAGAGACCTTGATGTCTTACCCAAGTTGCCAAGAAATTCTCTAAATTAGGCTCGAACGATGCATGCACCGGCGTGCCGGCATGAACAGGGACCAAATCTATCCAAACAAGCTCGCTAACTAGACAGCGGACTGACTGACCTAGCGCTAGTCTGGTGAGATTGAATTCGAGCTGCCCGGACGAATATCCGAATCTAGATCTTATCTGCTTTTCAATCGCCAACATCCAATAGTACTGTAATATGGTACTAGATCTGACCGTGTTTAACATAATTAGCAAGAGTTTTGCTGCAACGAGTCCTTCTCGACGTCGATATTAATCCAGCCTGCTATGCATATGTCTTGGGCCATGGCCATGGGGCTCCGAGACTATGTCTTGGATGTCAAATATATCCTGCACTGTGTAATATATTAATATTAAGTTTAACCCTTGATCGCAGGGTGAAATGGAGATTCCAAGGAAAGACTGTAATATACGGAGTATACTACGTACGCGTACTAGGTATGTTTGTACTTACTTCGCTATCTGCGCAGCTGCAGGCATGCTATGATGATCTGATATAGACATTTACATATACCCGCCGCTGACCACACCCAAGAATTCACCCGCTCCAAGTGCCGGGAACAGGGTCTCACGATTGAACAACAAGCCTTCAGGGCGAGATGCCAACGCTCCATGCAATTTCGGGAAGTGATACGTCGATATCCCAGGATCCAATCAACCCGCCCACTCATAGCTCGTATCAATCAATCAATCAATCAATCAACCCATGCAAACCCACTGAAATAATACATCCAACAAGAAGAGGAAGAAAAACCTGCTAGACCAGGTTGGGGATACCGTTTTCATGGTCAAGTGTCTTCTTTTTCTTCGGTCAGGCTTAATTTTCGCATGCAATCTTGGGCTTGCGCGAAGCGAATGATGATGACACTCCTTGTTGCCGTCGGGAAGCCTAGCGTTGCAGTATCCCATGAATAAAAACGCTGGGCTGGTTTCAAGAAAAACAAGGGAGATCTAGCTTTTTGGAACAAAAATGAACCGTGCTTGCTCCTCTGTTAAATACTCCTTCGTGTCGCACTAAGCTAACAACCATTGTTGGTGTTTTAATTTTCCTCCGGCTTCTTTGGTTCCGTTCTTGAGAGAGACATTTGCATCTTGCAGGTTCAATTTCCGTCCATTTGCACTTGCAATTGCATTTCCAACATTAACAGCGTCGACAACACGAAATACCAGTATTATATTAGTATTCGAAAGGAGCTCCAGATTCGAAATTAATTACTTAATTAACCTATCAACCACGACGAAAGATTCTGCAAGACTAGTGCTGTTACATAAAACCTTGTGCTGGATCGTAACTGCCTATTTTGCCCTAGGCGCGCCACAGGAATAGAATACAGGAAACTTGACATCCTCTTAAAAATGGAGCCTCGATTCCAATTGTGTTTGTAATTGTAATTAGGTCGCACGGAATTCCTCGATTCTTACATTTCACAAAAATCCATTCAATCCACCGAACTATCACCTCACTAGATAATCAAGGAGGGTTTTGATCCTATTCTTCAGAAGGAAAGGGGGGGCAATTATCGATATCGACTCTCAATTCTTCAGAAATTGGGGTTTATTTATCTAGGATACACGATTATCTGGCTGGCTCATCAACAAGTTAATTCTCCGTCGGGAAGGTCGATATTGAAATATCCCGATATCTCCTCGAACTTACGAAAGAAACATATATACCTTAGCATTCCATACTCTAAAAAATAATACATAAACGAGAAGATGCCAACTCTCTACGGAGAGGAGCATGCGCTCTTACCCCGGGCGACTGGCGATCTGTGTACAGTTATCAACCAAGCCAGTAAGCAATTCTACATCTTCTCCTCGAATTGATGCATTGGCAGTTTTGCTAGGAACTAACTTTGGATGAAATAAAGCCGCAATCGTCGGTGGTAAATTATTCTACGCCGCAGGTACATATACATTCACAGATGGCAATGTCCAGATCCGTCGTACGTATAAATATACACACTTCTCTCGCAATCCGAAATAATCCCGCCAGACTTCAAGATAGCTAACTCGCAAAAAATTAAATTAAATACAGAGCGTAAACTCTTCTCGATAGACCTATCAAACCCTGTCACCGCACATACAACCATAAAATCTAATATCTATAAATCGATCGATACCCCCTCCGGATTTCCCGTAAACTCCGACGCGGGAATAGGAATCTACACAAACACCACAATATACTTCTACGACCCTTCGATATCAAATTCCAAAATCTGGACTTATAACGCCGATACGGAAGAGTTTAAGGAAATAACTGTCGCGGATGATCAAAATGTTCCGGAACAAGTATATGCTGGCGGATGGGCTAGTGATCCGGCTACGGGGATGATGTATTACACGGGAAGTTATAGGAATTCACAAAAGAAAAGAAAAAGGTCGTGGGGTTGGTTGACTGGCGGAAAGGAGGAGGAAAATGTATTAGAGAAGAGAGCACCGACGAGACCTTGGATGCAGATTTTAGATGCGAGTGAAGGAGACGATAAAGTGAAATGGTTGGAGGGAGCAGGAAGAGGGCCGACTTTGTTATACGGAACGTTACAGTATGTCAGATACGGGAAGAAAGGGATTCTAGTGGGCTTTGGTGGAGTTGATGTAAGTTTTATTCTTAAAAAGTGGTTATATACATCGAAGCGGAAGCTAACAAAGGGGGGATCAATCGATAGCCCGACGACCACAGCCAATTCGCGGATCCCAACGTGGGCTCGTACAGAGACATGCGAGATATCTTTGTCTTTGATATCGATTCTCAGCGATGGTATGTCTGGCCCTTGGTATTATTTAAACCTGAAAGTGCATTTTATTAACTACAAGGATCGACTCCAGGTTCACGGTACAAGCGACTGGTGGAAATGGAATCAGAGACATCCCAGATGGCCGTCTAAGCTTCTGCTCCGGCGTATCAGCGGCCCCAGACGATTCATCCTTCCAAATCACAATCTACGGCGGCTACAAACTCTCCAACGTCGCTGCTACAAATCGCGTCCACGTCCTCATTCTTCCAACATTTCAATGGTTAGATGTAACACCCAGTGATCAGCGATTGGGCGACGACCGATGGGGTCGACAAACAAATAAATGTGCTATGTGGAATGACGCACAAATGATTGTATTTGGTGGACAGATCCAGGGCAACAATGCAAGAAATAATACGCCAGTGAATACGGGGGCATGCAATGCGACGCATCCGCCGTTGGTAGTGCTTGATACTACGGTTTTCGAGTGGACCGATGAGTTCAATCCGAATCGGTCTTATAGTCAGCCGAAGCAAGTTTATGAGCTGATTGGTGGAGAGTGAGTATTCCTTCGAGTTCCTCTTCCATAAATCCTTTAAAATTCTAATTTAATATGGGAATATAGCTGGCGAGGATTGGCTGGTAGAAAGGAACCGCCTAATGGGTTCGACAATACACTGTTGGAAGATATATTCGCCACGACAGTGCAGAGGATAGACCAACCTACTGATTTCTCGGTAACCTCACCAAGTCCCTCGACATCTACAAGTGCAGGTAGCAATCCGAATAACAATACCGACTCCGAACCATCCGGTCCCAATACCGCCGGAATCGCAGGAGGAGTAGTAGGCGGTGTTTTAGGGATCGCATTAATTGTAGGATTGATCTGGTTCTTCTTCATTCGAAAACGACAACCAGAGGAGGAAGATATGCCTAGTATTCCATTGGCAACAGGTATTGCACCGATTGGAAGGCACCAGATGATGAGATATGAAAAGCCAGAGTTAGATGGAAGTCAACAGCCTCTGCAAGCGCAAACCGGGGCTACGGGTAACGGAGAGGCATTTGACGCACTGAAGCAAAACGCACAGCCTGGGAACGAAATGGCCATGGAACTGCCTGGAGATGAGAGATTAAGACCAGGCCTTGAGAGGGCGCCGTCGAACGGACGGTCGGTCTATGAGCTAGATAGCGGAGAGACGAGGGGTGAGCTGCCGGGATCACGATAATTCATATTATATTGTTCGATTCGATTCTTTTTCTATATATAACTATCCCCTTTCTGTGAGAGTTTCTTAGCGACGGTTCCTTCGAGATATCCATTTAATACAACATGCTAAATATTAAAATTATCGCGCGATCGCATTTCCCCGGATTTTACATTTCGTGAGCCGGAATAATAGTCTGGAGTCGGATTGTCATATTATAAATTATCGGACCTGGTGGCGAGAAGAACGTTAAACCCTCGGCTAGTCGCCCTGGCTGGAGCTCTCTGTGGGGAATGTCCGACCATTTCTGCTGACACCGCGGCCAACCGAAGCTGGCCAATTAACAATGAAGTATCTCGCGCCCACAGTTTGGTCATGGGTACATGTATGCAAGTGGTGAAGCCCATCGCATGAGAACTCACTTAAGAATGCTTAGCCTGCAGATAAGGTTGAGGTTGAGGTTAAGGTTGTGCCTGCCATCTATCTTTTTTTTTCCTATCTCAAGTACTATATAGTACCCACTCCACAGATATCTCTTTTTTTTCCCCTTCTTTTAAATTTATTTCTTCCCCAAATTGACTCTAATAATATCCCATCTTTCACCAGTAATTTTTTCTAAATTTTTAATCTCGATATCCGCATAGAAGGAAGAAAGTGCGGTCGCATGTGATCCGATTCAGCTGTCCTGTTTTTCTGTTGTGCATTAACGTTCGCTCAGCCGACGTCACTTGCCATACTATTTTTTATTATTTTTTATTATTTTTCGGCTGTCGCCCTTTCCTTTCTCCCTTTCTTCCCTTTCACTTCTCCAAGATGAACGTTAGCATGCCGCAGTCCCACGATGGACCACCGTTATTATCCCCGTTAAAACCAGAAAAGGATTCCAAGAATGCTCCTATACAAGCTCCGAGACGAAAGGAGCAGTCTCTGGATTTTCTCATCCGTAGTGGTCTAGCCGGTGGCGTTGCCGGTTGCACTGTAAGTACTTCGTCGCTTCAAAACTCGACATTGAAAACTTAGATAACAGGTAGAACTAACAATTAATACTCTGTAATGAGTAGGCAAAAACTCTCATCGCTCCTCTCGATCGTGTAAAAATCCTTTTCCAGACATCGTCTCCGCAGTTTCAGAAATACACCGGTTCCTGGTTCGGCTTCGGAAATGCGGTGCGCAACATCTACCACCAGGATGGGTTCATCGGACTATTTAGAGGGCACTCTATGACCCTGGTTCGAGTGTTTCCCTACGCTGCTATCAAATTTTTAGCATACGAGCAGTATCGAGCGATATTGATTTCAAGCAAGGAGCATGAGACGGTGGTCAGACGGTTATTGAGTGGTTCATTGGCTGGTATGCATACACCCTCGAAATCATCTCATGGTGATATCTTCGGAATGATAGACTGATTGATTATTATCCACAGGCGTGACGTCCGTATTTTTTACCTATCCACTCGAATTGACCCGTGTCCGTCTGGCGTACGAAACGAAAAAGAATTACAAAACCTCGATCACCACTATATTCCGTCAAATCTACCAGGAACCGCCACCGTCTCGAAGATCATTCTCATCCAATTTGCAATCCGCAAATGCAGCCTATAATATCGCCCGATCCGCTGCTGCAACAGCTTCCGATGCTTCAGCTGCAACATACGATGCTCTTCCCCAACAAGTCAGGTCTCCTTTGTCTGGTATCGCAAATTTCTACCGCGGCTTCTTCCCGACGATTCTTGGCATTTTGCCATACGCTGGATGTTCTTTCCTTGCCCACGATTTAATGGGCGACCTTCTCCGTTCTCCTGATTTCGAAAAATACTGCGTTAGGCCAAATACCGGGGTGGCATCTGATAGCAAGGAGCCGTACAGCCACTCCCAGCGATCAAAACTTACGACTCCAGCACAATTGTTCGCAGGTGGTGTTGCAGGATTGGTGGGACAAACCGCCAGTTATCCGCTTGAGATTATTAGAAGACGGATGCAAGTCGGTGGAGCCGTAGGCGATGGCAGAGCTTTCAATGTCGCAGAGACTGCGAAGATGATATTTAGAGAAAGAGGATTCAGAGGCTTTTATATTGGGTTGAGTATCGGTTTTGTCAAGATTGTGCCGATGACTGCGTAAGTGCTTCCAAGTTTGGTGTCATGCATTGAAAATATACTAACAAAACCTGATTTTTTAGAACATCTTTCTTGGTATGGGAGAGGAGTAAATCTTGGCTTGGGATATAGAAGATAAACCACCAGGCCGGAGTCGATCGGTCTTTATGTTATGATGACTTACTAGTGTTTGTTGGTATACCTACCACTCCGAATTCTTGCTACTTTTGCGGGCGTCTCTGGCTGTTTTGATATGTTGTTTTGTTTTGCATCCGCCTAGCCACCTGGCCGCTGCTTCTGTCGGTGTACATATCTGCTAGCTTTTGGCTAAGTAGTCTCAAGGGGAGAGCTCAGGTTTATTTCCGGGGGAGTTTCGATATTAAGTCTTAGTGTATTACCATATGGAATATAAACGTTGGAATTTCTTTCAAAGAAGGTCGAAGGACGTGGCAATCTGCTACACGAATGTCCTGCACGAACGTCGTGGAAACTGTTCAGAACATTCTCGTATTTACCTTGATATTCCCTCCGTAATTGATCAGAGAGGATATATAAACCCTGCGCTCCCCCTGCGCTCCCTTCTCATTTTCCTTTCTCTTTACTATATCCTTCATTCTCCTCCAGCCCCAAGATATACATACCTGCGCTCCCACTTTTTTATATTTTATCTATATACCTAAGTATCTTACTTTCGTATTGAGTTTATATACACTCCATAAGACTATCTATACCCTAGTCCTCTTGTTTTACCTACATATCAACTACTTACCTACCTACGGAATAGTCATGGTCCCGAACTACTACCAGATCATTAAAACACTCCGTGAATATTAATAAGAATACTACATGTAATATTATTGCCGGGCTATGATCGATATATATGCCTAGTACCAGAAGCCCCGGACTAAAAGCAAAGATTTCAGAAGAATATTGACATTTTATAGAAACATCCAAGGTACTATCCCACTTCAGTCAATTTTTCTCTCTCTTGTGAATGCATAAGCTAATGGAAAACTTTTGACAGCACCGCACTCATACAACTTTATAGCCTAAAGTGGGCAATCTCTCCGAAGAATATATTGCATATGCATATCAGGCAACAGTTTATGAGCCTTGTTTTTGCGAGAGATCGTATAAAAAGAAAATCAAGAGCTTAGGTTGGCCTCGATCTTCTTTTGGACGTTGATATTTTCTGCGGAAATATGAGATCAATTGCAAGGTTCTACACATACCGCTCCCGAAGACTTGGATTTGAATTACAGCCTCTTGGAACTCGCTTCGGATATACACGTATAAATATGATATGGTCTAAAGACGAGACTCCAATAAGAATTGTAAGTGATACAATGTATTTTTTATACAGGAAATTTTATACTAATATGACAAAAGCTTCCTATAGTTCTCTGGAATGGAAATGCGTTTGCACTATTGGCGCAAGTTGGTCGTGGGCCTGTGCTCTTATCACGAATTCTATACCGCAGTTCAAATAATCGACATTGTTGCGGAAAGTTTATCGTTTGCCCATTTGGCCATCTGATTTCCATGTTTAAAATCCATACATTCAATCCTTCGGGACAGTTGGACGAGAACAAATGGTTTCGCACAGGAGAAGTCGGATTTCTAAGGAAAACACGATTACCAACTCGACCCTATTGTGGGAGCTTTATTGAGTCATTGATCCTGAAAGACGGGTATAGAGTTCATAATATTCTCTACAGTTTAATCGACAACTTCGTTACCCCTGTAACTTTCGAATCTCAAGATATCATGCGATTCAATTCACTGAACACATGATAATCTCCGTCTTCGCTCCCCCTCAGCGTTAATACCCATTCACAGAGCCTTGAGATGAAATTCATAGATGTTCCAGAACTTCTTCCAGGCTCTCTGGTTTACAAGATAATCCAGGCTTGCCTTCATGATGGCTACACAGAAGTTTGGAGATATTGCGATATTGGAAAATTTCCCCCGATCTTCGAGTAGCCCCAGCACTCAGGGAACGTTCGAACCCGACTCCTCATCGGACATATGAATTTCTATGTTCTTGATCGCTCTTTCAACTCCGGTATCCAAAACTAGTGGCAAATATATTTCTTTCAGAGGTTTAGCAGCAACTACGAAATTCTTAGTCCAGATTCTCTTCAAGGAGATCAGGTATTCAACCATCTTTACGACTTCTTTTTGGAGTATTTGACTCATTGGGAAATATGATTTTCCGGGTCAAACTCCACTCACTTCCAATTTCGAGATACGGTTCGATACTTATGAACATATTCTCTTAATGTTAAGTCCGCGGTTCCGATGTCTGGGACAAATATCTTTTGGGAAAATCATATACTCGAAACGGAACACTTATCTGGTATTGGATCGTTATTCGTGTCTTCCATTCTTATACCGGTATAACGTTTCGAATACTTCTCTACATTGTTTTCGAATCCCTCGTCAGTCATATGCGTTTCCCGGATAATTTTTCAACAACTTGGAATGTCAAGGCTCGTTGGTCTAATACTTCTCGAGATCGTTCTTGATTTTCAGCATTCTGTTCTGTCCCTGGATGGCTAGTTCTCTATGTGTGGCTGGGCATATGAGTTTACAGAATCAGTCAGCGAATTAGAGACGAAATCTTTTCCAAGAAAATTTCCTTGATTGTCACCAGATATTACAGAAATCGTTGCATTCAGATTCATCTACCAGCATTTGCGGCGGAGAACGGCAAAAAAAAAGAAGACCTGTCCACCTCTTCACCGCGTCGAGACTCGATATAACATAAAATTAAGGTGGGACGAAGCAATTGGGAGGCCCAAATAGCTACGACGAAAACAATTGCCGGACGAAAAATACATGCTCCGAATCCTCTCTCGGTTTGAGATCATATGTTCGCAGTATCGGCTTACAATTATAATAAGACAATGACCAAGTCATGGTCACTTGCCCTGGAACACACGCAGGTACATATAGTTGTCTTCAAAACAATGGACGAATTTTCTCTTCCGGAATCGATTCTATGTGCCGGAATTTAAAGAATCACTACCACTATTTCCCTAATAAACAAATATCGAGTAGCCCGAGCGCTCACCTGGCTGCCAGTCAAAAAATATACCTCTGCTTGCAATTCGAGAATGGTTGAAAGAAGGTGTATTTGTTCTCGGTGATTGGAAGTTTTATACATGTTGATATACCAGCATCTGGAGATGTTGGTGTCTCTCCGCAATTGGTATGGGCAGCATAGGAAAGATTTTGGAGTTCATTCGGTCATAATCTTGGCCTTAGGTGGTTTCGTATCTACAGGACCCATCTGGTTTTGCAAGTCATCGAGAGACCATCTCAACTTCTGTACAAAGTTTTCTATGGAAGGGCTCTATACCTACATGCGCGCTATTTTCTTTTTGATATCACGGCTTTCAGCAATACTACGATCATGCGCCTACACGACATAGTTATTAGAATTGAAGTAAGTTCTGCTGTCTTTTTAGTTATAACGCAATAATTATAGAACTACGCTAATGTTCCAGCGGATAGATTTAATGTCAGACACATGGGCGAACGTCCGCAGCTATTGTTTGGTTTATAGCTTCCTGCGGCTGTCATTCGGGTACGAAGTGGCGATCCAGGTGCTGGATAGCGGGTACTGGTAAGGACAAGGTATTAAGGGCACGGACAGGTTGCTGGCGATGTCGACTTAGTTCTACCGGTACCCGAATATGCTTCTTGGTTGTCATTGTTACGCCTCTACACAACAAACACCGATACACTCTGATCAGGAGACTTTTCGATACATAATAATAGCTCATCTGATGAAGCTGGTATGTCAGCGGAAATCCTACCCTTTGCGTCTTTTTAATACCTCAATCTCTTTTGTTTTTAGAAGACTAGTACTAACAGAAATTCTTAGCTTTCATTCACTTGAACCAGCAGTATGTCCGAAGGTTGAAAGTGTACAGCGCAAACAGTTAAACAGACGATATATAATACTATTATATATTCAAAAACTCGACGAGGGAGACGTTGTTTGGAGCGAACATAGGCATTGTCACTTCGACTTGCCCAAGCTCTACGGGGCGCGAGAGCACACCTCTAAAATCGATACGAACTAAAGCACCTTTCCAAGACTTTGCCGAGCAAGGCGGCCAAATTTATGACTTCAGGTCAAGGCTGTAGCATCCAATTTGTCGATTTTTTATGGAGGGTTTGATATTGTCGGTCCGTACACTAGCATCATCAGTTCGGGCCTATCAAAAAACATTATTCTCATGGTCATGCATGTGCACTTCTAAATGGTTTCCACGGCTCATGGTACATATTAACACAAACGGCCCGCAAAAGTATCAAGGACAAAACAGGTCCTGTTTGGATCGCAGAAAAACATTATACATCAGTTTACACCGTTAAAATCAGTTTTGGATTACGAGTGTGGAATATTGAATTGCGAATGCCGGTCCGAGGTCTCTTACTCCTTAGGAAACCCCGAGACTCTTGGAATACCTTACAGCATTATAGCCACCCTAGAACAATTAATCGCAAACATCCTCAAGCTCCCGGTAAAGCTTTTTATCCCAAGGAAAACCGTTACGATTCCGTTATCGATATTTACAACATCGCACATACGCACGGTTACCACTGTCTATCAACCGACTACATATGCGTGTTCTCATCGACATTCGTTTAATTCCTTTTGCGAAGTTCAGAGTGCGTTAGATTCATGCACATATCTATGAATTCTCGGTACATATATTATATACACCTTTGCGGTTTAAAACTGTCAAATCGGTGAATTAAACATGTAAAGGGACTATGCATGGCCTTAGGTTATCCGAGAAACCAGTGCAGCGTCGTTTGGTCATCTCTATTTGAGCCGGTGTTACCGCTTCGTCAAGTAGTTCTGAATTTATGAGGGCTGGTTGAGGTTGTGGCTCCATTCCCATTCTTTCTGAAAATCATCAGTCGCTTTATGTAGAAAAGTTCATGTATTATAATACAGTCGAGACGCTGTTAAGTTACGAAATAATTTATAACCTCACATATGAAGTATGAAAAATAATCGACCCGAATTCGTCGGTTGAGCTCCATTCGAGAGTCGACTTCGTTGTATTTTGTGTGTTGCTTGAGGGATTGTTGAGGGACGATATGATTAAAGACTGGTTCCCTGCAGCCCTACGCAAGTTCGAGCTCGAGGTCCTTAGGTATACTATAGCTACGGTACAGTAATGTATATTAATAGATCTTCACTCTACAAATCTGTAGACCTCAAACAGGTAATATATTAATATATGGATAACATTATACCTGTTACGCTACATAAACTAAGTAGATTTAGCGGTATGTTTAGCGCTGCGGTATCAGTGTAACGTTATAACGAGAAGAACTTCGCACGCTCTGAACTCCATTAAATAATGCATTACAACCAGCGATATTTATATACAGTAAAATTAAAACCGACTATGCAAAGACCGTTAAATATTAAATTACAAGAATCATAGTTACCTCCCAGTGGAAACCAGACCAACTAATCCGCAGTACTCATAACCACTAACCTCCCTTTCTCCCTCGTCCAAAAACACATCTCCCCCAACTTCGCACTCTTATATTCCGCTTCTTGTTCCTCAGTCCCTACATCCTTATTACACTTCTCCAACTCTGCTTTAATAGCCTTCTCAAATATCAAGTGTAGATCCAACGGCGTAACAAGCGAATACTTCCACTTCCCCCTCGTCAACGGCCACGCCATCGCAATAAGTCTTTTCACATTCTTCTCTGACGGTCGTTTAACCTTCTTCCTCTTAATATCGTTATAAACATCCCCCCATGCGGATGTATTTTCGTAGGATCCGTAGTTCGGGTCCGTGGGGTTGTATGATTCCATTATGGTTAGGATTCTAATTTTGACGTTTAGACGCTTTCCTGCAGGGTTTAGGACGGGCTTTAGACGGGCTACGAGGGGCATTAGGACCGTGCGGACGCTTGAGCGGGGCTCTTCTCTCCAATCTTCGTCGCCGGTGCGGGTGTCTATTACGTCTATGTGAACTTTGCGGAGAACGGGACGGTAGATGGCGGCTGGGAGGAGTTCGGATTCTGGGTTGTGGATGGGGGCGAAGGTGCGGCCGAGGTAGAATTCTTGGACTTCTTGGAATTCGCGGACACTATGAATGGAAGATTAATAAAAAGGGAACCGTTGGAAAGACATTTTAATTTACGATCCGCATCTGTAAAAAGAAAGAGAGTACTTACTGTTGATCCGGATGATAAAAGAAGTTGACACGATCCCACAGAGTCTCATAATAGACATCAAACCCACCCTTCTTCGCGGGAAATTTCATCGAATACCCAGGTCTACGAATAATAATCCTAATAGGGAAAGTATTCTCCCTATAAAACATTCTAGCTGCTTCTTCATGGATCTTTCGGTTTACACGGAATATCGCAAGATCTAGTCTTGGTCGTTGGAGTTTTACAAGAGGAGCGGCGGATCGGATCGTACTTAGGGGTTGTTGGAATTGTGGCAGGAAGTATTTGGCGGTCGAGGCGAGAGGTTGTGGATCGAAGAGGACGAGGTAGGAATATATTTCGTCACGGATTTCGCGGGGTAGTCGGAGAAAGGGGAAGGGACGGGGTGGTTGACGGGAGGGTCCTGCTTCTGCTCTACTGCTACTGCTACTGCTGCTACTGCCCGCCTGGTTTGTATTGTTTGGGAACTTGAAGGCCGACATGGACCGTGATAGGAGCGTCATTGTGAAGGTAGCAGATATAACCGACTTGGGAATCGTCAGTTTCTAGTAGTCGAGTTTACTAGTATCTATACTTTTTGTGTATAAGTAAGTCTGTATGGAAAGAAATATCCGTCGAGGAGGAAAAGTGCTTTTCGAGAAGCAAAATTCAAGGCTTGAATTAAAGAAATCCGATGTAAATGGATAGATAGATAGATAAATAGAGATATAGACACAAAGTCCAAAAGTTTTTCCGTAGACACCGTCTCCTTTTTATTTCGCACAGGTCATGCGAGAATCAATACGCCTTTGTTAATAAATAAGTACTTAGTAAGGTCTACACCACCGACCCAGACCCAAGCCGTTTCGTTCGCCATAAACCCACATGCCTGTCCAGTCCGAATCCAGTTAATTGCCTGAGTAGAATAGAAACTTTAACTGTTTTTTCTCCCCTTCCCTCCTCCAAAAGTGGGTACACAATGAATGCTAGCCCTTGCCGCAATACCGATACAAGGGGTCTAGTCTCGCGTGGCAACTCCACCAGCACGGTCGTGGTTGGACAATTAACAAGACATTTGGGCCGTGCACCTGGTCAGTGGCGGGCTTTGTCATTTCCCACGTGGAAGTTTCTCTCTTTTCTTCCATCATTGACCAGGGAAGGGGGTTATAACAGGAAAAGTTGGATCAGGGCTGGGATTCACGATTTCTTAGATATATATTCCGCAAGCCGTTTGAAAGGCAGGCAGAAAGGTGGGCTTTTGTTTATGGTGGTGAGTTTCAAGTAAGATTGGTGCCTACTGAAAGAGACTATCTACACGCCCATCGTCATTAAAATTTACATTGCAGGATAGGACCATGTTGATGATCAAATAAAAAAGGTGGGATTGAAAGGAAAAGAAGAGGAAGAGAAAGAGAAAGAAGAGGAATGGAAAGAGGTTTTGGAAGGAGAAAAAAGGAGGAAATAGGCCCATTCAACACCCAAAATGACACAAATTCAACCCAAACGAAAAGAAGAAAAATAAAAAAAGAGAGAGAGAGAGAGAGATCTGGCGAACCAAAAAACAAAAATGGGAATCCAAGGCTCAGAAACAAACAATAAAACAATTAATAATAACAAGAAAAATCAATAAACTCCAGGGAACCATGTCATATACGGTACATAACTTTCATCAAGGTGGAGATCGAATCCTCTAAAGTATCTTTTTGACTATAACTTTTTCTTCTTTCCATTATACTCAAACGGAACGGTCGGCACCATAAAAAAAAAAAACTGTCAGCTCAATAATAGCCTCGTTCCAAATCCTCATCCCATCCGGTTTGCTTCTTGGTCTTAGGGTTGTTTGGCAACCCACTGGCCTTCAAAGCCGGTCGTGGTGTATATCCTCTTGGAGCCGGCGATGATCTAACTGTGGCCTCGAACGCCGGGTATGGGTCCATTTTGATCGCAATGACTTCCCAGTCCTTTGGTGGAGGTGCTGGAGGCGGGGTAACAGGGGAGGTCTTTACGGCTTCCCGTCCACCCCTATTGTTGATGTAAGTGGTGGGGCTAAGTGTTGAATTCGCATTAACCGGCACGGGCGTTTTCTGACGACCATTGGATCCACTTCTATTATCCCTTGCAGAAAGCTGAGAAGAAGAAGCGTATGGTTCGGCATGTGACCTCGGTGCCGCCTGTGCTTTGTCTCTTGAGGAGTGAGATGGCCCATAAGACCATCCAGTTTCATAAGACCGGGCACTCAAGGGCCTTCGGTCGTCGTAACTATCAGTGCTTCGGCGGTAGCTATCATACACTTGGGATTGATAGTCGTAGTTTCTATCCTCATCTTCACTGTAGTCATCTTCGTCATAGCTAGAGTACTCATAATCGGAGAAGCTGTGACTAGCGCGACTGGCATCACTAGCAATAGTAGTTGATGACATGGGACGTAGCTCCCGAGGAATGGGCTTTTTAGGCTGCTGGGGAGTTATTGAACGTGGCTCCATATCCAATTTAGGGTTTTGTTTTGGCATATCCATCCACGATGGGATGTATGGCTGAGGCTCATTGTTCCTTCCAGAAGCAGATTCGAGTGGGCTGTAAGGCCTGATTGGCTGCATTTGGATTGGTGATAATTGTGATTGGTTGTAAGGATTCTTCGCTCGTTGTGGCTGCGCCTCATTACGTCTAGGTGGAGTAGGGCTCAGTCCGACGGCGGTGAATGACTGTGGCGACTGAATCGCGATAGTCCTTGGTGTTCCCGCCGCACTGGATGGAGCAAAGGGTCGAATGGCGAGGGGCATAGGGGGTGCCCTTCGGCTAGTTGTCCGCGGTGGGAATTTATATCCACTCTCATTGTCGGACGTAGTCATTGCGTGCGGTGGCGCCGAAATTCTTGAATCTTCATATATAATCTTCCCAGGAACTTCAAACTTTGGCATGTGGGGCATTTGCGAAGTATTATTTCCTTCGAATGGAGTGGTCTTTGGCTGTTGAGCCTTGAGTCTCTTTGGAACAAGGGACTCTGGGAACGCACTCGCTGGCCTTAGGGAAGGATTGGAGGTTACCTCGATCTTCAGGATAGGCTCCACAACTGGTTCCTGCGATTTTGAAGAAGATCTAAAATGAAAACGCGCCAGAGAACTCTTGGATCCAGATCTAGTATGGGTTGTATTCTCGGTAGACTTCGCATTCGAGTTCGTCATCGAATTCACCCAAGAACCATTATTCCCAGCTCCCTGTTCTGCACCGCCTTGACCACCGCTACCATTACCGTTGTTTTGATTTCTGAAATATTCGATATACTCCTTCTTCGCATCCGTCATCGGTGGTTGTTCAGTCCTCGCCTTCCTCTGACGATAAGAAAAGAAAATCGTCAAAGCAAAGATCGCAAGCACAGCACATCCAACTGCTATTCCGATATACGAAACTGTAACCAACATGTTTTTCGGTTCTTCGACTGCTGCCGTTGCTACTAGTGATTCTGTCTTTGTTGAAGATGCGGCGGTACTTGATGTCGTAGTAGAAGGTATTGTTGTAGATGTTGATATCGGTTTAGATGAAGATGGTAATGAAGACAACGTTGATTGTGCGTGCGAAAGAATAGGAATGAGGAAGAGGACCACGAAGGGGCCGAGTGGCACCCGGTGCACTCGACGTGTCATCTTGATCATATGAAAGAATGAACTGCAATATTATAAACTTGTTTGCTGGAAGTTCATTGACAAGCTATTCCCTTGCAAGGTATGATTGCTCGATAACCTGCGTACTGGATCAAAGAGCGTATCCACCTTGTTTCAATAAAACGATAACGTGAAATTATAAAGGGATCAATCCCCTTCAAATAATGTCGTATATAAACCAGCTAACCTTTCCAGAAAGTTATGCGTAAGTGCGCCGCGTGTCGCAGAAATGAATATTAGATGTATTAAAAGGGAATGATAAGAACGCAAGAAAATGTGTAACCAGTACCTGCACCGTAAAAGAGAGGGGGGAAAGAAAGAAGATTATAAAAACGAAACTAGGGGTACCAAATGCTTCATATACTTAGTCCCAAAAGAGCCAAATTTCTGTTCTTCAGGAGCGACAGCGCAGAGGAAAAGTTTGGCCGAATCGGGATATGGGTAGCTTAGGGAATCAAGGTGTGTCTCATAGTTTATCAAGGGAAAAAAGTCAAGTATGTGCCTATCTTTGAAATCTCACGTCCTTGCATATGTATGCGCAGGAAAAATAGAAAGGCAAGGGTCCGCATGTGCAAGGTACAATACCTATGTTTCCGAGAGCTCGAGATCGAAAAATAAAACAAAAGTCATATGTAAATGGCCCGGCTATGACACCATCCCCACCAGGAAACGGCGAACCATTGGTAAAATTGGAGAGGCTCCAAAGCGGCTATAGCTATTCTTATAGCTTCCAAGGCCCATACCCGCCATCATGCATCTTCGCTTCCCCTCAAGACCACGACCACGGACTTTCCACCATGAGGCAGGTGTTCGTGCCCTTTGCCAACGACGAAAGCCGCAAAGACCGGGAAATTCCCAACATTTCCTCTGATCCTAGCTCACGGGTAGCCATGCATATGGAACCCTTCCCGTCACAAAAAGGTCGTTGGATTGTTTTCCTGTTGGACAGCAGATGTTCCGGTGCTGCAATGTTTGAACACGACCTGTCGTTGGAAGGTGTGTTGTTGTCTAGTCCAACAGCACTTGCCGCCGTGCAAATTAATGAGATGTGCTTGGCGGACAGGGACGACCCACCAATTGAAGCGAACTGTGGAGCTGGCTATTTTTGGGCTGTGCGACGTTGCTGAAAAGAGAAACCTGGGCGGCTCTCTGGGCGGTTGCGAGAGATGAGTTCGTGAACTGGCACCATTAGCCCGTGATCTCGAGGAGGCAAGTCGTGGTCAGAATGTTTAGTTTTGCGAACACGGTGGGTTAAAGGATTCTGAAAATATCCCGATGGTTCAAGGATCTCTGGACCCGATATCGATCCATTGGGCCCAATCAACCTCCACAAATCAGGAACCCGATTCGAACATCGCGAATTGTGCGTATTCAATCGGCCGAAAAGCCATATTAAGATTAGTTTCGAGGTCAGTTAATTCAACAGTTTCCTGATTTGCGTTTCGTACTTGCTATTTGGCTTAGGAGCGATAATATATCCTAGTGTTCATTCGGGTGTTAATTCCAGCGATACATATTTGAGATTAAGATTATGATCCGGTCTTTAATATAATATCGGTGGACCCGGCACCAAATAGTTTGAGCTTCTAGAAGTTTTACATCTTCGCCATAACGATCTAATGAGTCTTGTTCTAAGCTAAATGGCGTTCGATAATGGGATTGGTACTTAATTCGCAGTGTCATGTGAGATTAATACAAATCCAACATTGCAATTAATTAATTCGACCCGACCTGCGTTCCAGGGTTTGATTGGTGATACAACTTGCATACTTATGTAATGACTATATTACTTAGTAGTTATACTTAAGTTGCAAAATTGTAATATTATATTAAATACAAGCGGGCGCAGAGGAGAGCATAGTTAGATGTAAGTACTATAGGTTCCCGATAGAGACAACTTCGAGGCCAACTGGACACCTCGAGACACAGCACAGTACAGCAACAAGATGCATCCGAATTTGCGGGGAGGAAAATTTTAAAAGGAAAAAAAAGAAGAAAAAATCGTCCGAACTTGAACTTACAAAATATACCCACCGATCGAAGCGTGCCGTGTCGGTAAACTAGCGAAATATGCTGTTAGAACGTTAGTAAACATGTTTAAATTTGTTGCACGTCGAAGAAGACGGTTAAACATGTTAAGCTACGCGGCACCAATACCACAGTTTTACTTGAGGCTGTACTTTTTAAATTTCTAGATCAACGTCTAAATTATAGACGAAAAATTAGCATGTATGGATACTTGTTAATAATCTGAATCTTAATAGCCCCCTTCATCGTATCAGTATGGTGAGTAGCCGGTCTGAAGTGTAAAAAAAATAATTTATTGAAACCTTCCACCTACAAAGCGAGTGACTAAGAAATAAACATTAAACTGTCAAGGGTTTTTTGAAGGCCCCCAAAGAGACAGGGTTCGAAAATAGAGAGAAAAGAGCGTGATGAAACAAACGCTGGTCAATACAAACGATGCATCTACGAGGCACATCGTTAAAGCATAAACTACGGGTAGACCGAAAAATGTTGCCTGTAGTTTCCCGTTTTTTTTTATTTTTACCAATCCTTCCCCAGAGATAAGTAGCTAAAGTCTAATAGCTGTTGTTTATGGCATATATCCTTAGATCCTATAGCCTGCCTAGGCCGAATTTAAGCATTACCCATCGCCAAGGTTATGATCAAATACCTGTTGCCTTGGTTAGCCTTGTTTTTCATCTGGAGAAGAAAGGGTGGCACAACTGCCCGAAAGATGAAACTTACACATTCAAACCAGCAATGAAGCCCCAGACTACAACCGCGAATGCACAAGTGAACCAGTTGTTGCTCATATCCACAGAACGTCTTCTCACTGCCCCGTCTTCGGCCCCGGTTTGATCGTTGGTAATAACTTCGCCATTAGGATCCTCCACTTGCATATACTTTGCCCGACATGTCAACCAAATCAATGGTGCAGTCACAAAGGGGAGGATAATGCTAAGGGTGACCTGACTGGCATTCAAAACCTCTGCTAAGCCCCTTCGCCCAACCGCTCCGGCCACAACTATGGACGGCAGGATGGCGATAGCACGTGTGATGAGACGACGAAGCCATGGTCTCATCCGCCAGTTGAGAAATCCTTCAGAGATCATTTGACCAGCAAGCGTAACCACTATTCCTGCAGATTCTCCCGAGAAAAGGAGAGCAACGGCAAAGAGGATACCGGCGGCTTTGCCAAGGTTCTCAACCAAAAGCTCATAGATACTGAACAAGTCAGCGTCTTGGGCTTCTGGAGTGTTAGAAAGGGTAGCAGCGGAGACAATAAGGATTGCAGAGTTTGCAAAAAGGGCACAAGTAAATAGTGAGACCGCCATGTCGGTGATACAAAAAGGCATGGTGTATCTAATGGCCTCCAAAGTAGGCTTGTACTTGCGTTCAATGGTAATGGCCGTGTCTTCAGTAGCGACAGTAGCGGTACTTTCATTGCCATGCCAGTTATCGTACTCCTTCATACGGGCTTGAACGATACCGCTGCCCAAGAAGAGCGAATGAGGCATCACCGTGGCGCCAAGTATACCGCAAGAGAGGTACAACCCGTTTCCTGAAGCTACGGCCTTCGAAGGAAGGTAACCTCTGAAAACTTCACCGACCGGAGTGTCTTCAATATGTGCTAGCTCGATAGCAAAACATATGACGACTCCGAAAACCAGGAGGGCAACGAAGAACTCGAACCAGCGAATGTGCTTGACGGGACCATCGGCATTATAGAACCATAAGACGATGAAAGTGTCAAGAATAGTGATAGCGCAACCAGCTACAAGCGGAACTTTAAGAAGGATATTTAATGCGATCGCGGAACCGATAACTTCGGCCATATCGGTTGCGATGATCGCAGCCTCGGCGAAGAAATAAAGTGTCCAGCAGAGCCATCGTGGGAAACTTCTCTTGCAGTTCTCAGCCAAATCGACACCGGTGACACTACCAAGTTTGACACAGAGCGATTGGAGGAAGATAGCGAGAATATTTGCAAGGAGGATGACAAACAAATGTGAGAATCTGAAGGCAGCACCAGCAGCAACCTAGTTGAAAGGGTCAGTAAAAGGAAACTATACTGCGTGGGAATGTTATATAATTAAGGTAAAGCTTACATCGGTAGCGTAGTTACCAGGATCCATATAAGACACAGAGATCATGAATCCCGGACCCATGAACTTGGCATACTTAAGGGCCATAGAGAGTGCTTTCTTCCAAAAGGTATCTCCAGGGCCAGCTCCACCGACCGGAGGCTCACGCCTTCCAGCACTGGCGAAGAAGTAGACCTTCTTTTTTGGCTTTTCAGTTCTCTTCTCGCCTCCTAGTTTCCCCTTCTCGTCTTCAACAACTTCAACAACATCATGCAAGCCACTCTTCTCATCCACGTTTCCAGCTCGGGGTGAGCCGGAAACGCCCCCCTCCCCACCACCCCCTACAGCGGTGATTTGGACATCGTCGCTGTCCAGGGACTCAACCACACCGTCGCCTCCAGCAGAGTTGTTGAACGTATTGATACCGCCACGACTGGCATCATTACGGCGGTTCATGTTGGAGACGTTATTGAGGTCGGAGTTGGTTGTGAGGTCTGCCGGGAGGTGGTTTGGTTGCTGATTATATTCATCATGGCCGATCGTTTCATCGACACGAGATGGACCTGGTGAGGATTGGATGACATTTTATGTTAGCGGGCTGCTGTTAATGAGAACAAAATGATAAAAAAAATTTTTTTTTTTTTTTGTTCCCTATAAAATGAGGCAATTATGATGATAACGAAAACTAAATCGTCAGAATGGTCATCGTTATCGTGCACATGAACACTGATATTTAGCTCGTTGAATCGGGAATGTCAGGCCCAGCAGTTTTCGGGATCTTGTTTCGAGGTTTCGAAGGCAGCCAAGCCTGCCCGGCGTCTGCCCGAAGGAACAAGCCGACTAAGAAATTGCTTGTTGCACACCCCAGTCACCGCAACGGCGCAAGGGAGAAGAGCAAGGCGAAATTTAGGGAAGAAAAACGTTGAATTGGAAATATATCGAATCCGATTGGGTTCGATATATGAGGAGGAAGAGGAAGAAGAAGAAGAGGAAGAATAAGAAGGAAAGCATCTAGGTGACTTACAATTCATTTTGGCTAGTAGGTAGCGAACGAAGCCCGCAAGTTGATCGAAAACTACTTTTGAACGACGAAAACAAGTTGGAAATTAAATGGGTTAAGCTTTCCGAGATCAATCGAAACCAGGTGAATTTATATTTTTTATTTTTTATATTTTTTTATATTTTATATTTTTTATTCTTTTTCTGAATCTCCTTGCTTAGGAACGAAAAACAATGAACTACGACAGGATAACGTTGCAGCGAACGATAATGACGGCAACGATGAAGCTGGGTGATGTGAATTGAAAGTCAGAATCGAAACAACTGCAGATGACAGGATATAAGTATGCAACAGCGCTACAAGTGGATTAACGAACTACTTCGGGCAAGTCGGGACTGGGCTGAAGGGATTGGGAAGGGCACGGGATCGGAAAAAGTCGAATGTGATGGCCATGCTGGAGGCCATGCATCATGAAATACAACCAAAGTCAGCAAGCAAGCACGCAACAACTAGGTAAGCTGATACGCACTTGCATGTATGGGACCTAGACCAGTCCGGTACCTCTCGAGCTACCCTGGCCACTTCTAGCTAGCTCTTGTGTGTCCGAGCTTGCAGACTAGCGACAATGCGGATGTCAGTCGTGGGATGCATTACTAACTGAGTGGAGGTACGGAATACCACTGGTATTCATCGAGGCATTGACCACCACCGACTACGGCGTTCATAAATTTGTAAGTGTATAACTTCATTTTATCCTAACTCGTTTTATTACATTTTTGTGACATTTTTTTATATATTTTTTAGATAAAAAAAATCAATGGATAGAATTCTGATTCGGGTGAGCTGACTTCGTAAGGCTGATAGATAAGACTAGAATTGACATTCTAGAATTCGAATGGGATGGATATCGACTAATTTCAATGCAGCCTTCCTTTCCTGTACTTCATCGACGGTCCAATCGGATGACATTTCGAACGTCAAGGTTTCGCAGCCGCACCTAAAATCTCGTGAGAAGCTTAGCCATCCCGAACACCACAACCAAGTTTTCGCCAAACCGAAGCTTGGTTTGCGATCTTCAACATAATATTCGAGACGAAAGGATTGCATGAGACATTTCTCATCCCACCAAAGGAACAAAGGAAGAAAGAAATCAAGAAAAATTAAAAAAAAATTGCTCATGCAAGGCCGAATCGGTATCATTCCAAATGCCAAAAAAGGTCGAACTGGGATTCGAACCCGGGTCCCCGGAATGTTTCTAGGAGCTCTGGCCAAGCTGTGAGACTCCTTCAAAATCCGATGTGATAACCAACTACACTATTCAACCATCAACTGGAGGATGCTGCCTTCTCCCATGGGTAATTGTTTTACACCGGGAAACCACACCCGGGGCTGCTCATTGGCCAGTCACCCACAGCCGGTACCGGTCATGAGGTATATTACATAGAGCAGTTCATAAATGAAATGCTTCAAAAAAGAAATCCGAATTACGACCTGCAGCTGCAGGTGGAGATACTTTGGTGCAAAGACTTGCATAACAATACCCTTGTTCTACATTTGAGAGCGAATGAAACGGCTCCGATTTTTAATCACGTCTCGCTCGAGCTCTCCCGTTATATATGAATGCTATTGATATAATGACCAGTGAACACATGTATATCATATCATGATATCTAAGCGCCAATATTCCGACCCAATCTTCGGGATATATGGCCATTGAGCCTTAGAAATCGGAAGAAATAGACCCTGTGGGTACAGAAGAACGCGAACAACCTCCAGGGTCCCCTACTGTTCCGTGCAACTCGACCCACTCCTTAGCTAAATCACCATAGTCATGGCATGTATATGCATGGACCAACTCATCATACCACCCTTTCTTCCTCCAAGGGTTCAATCCCAACTCCTTTAACATCATGGTCGAGAACTATACATACGCAGAGTTAGACCAGGCAAAAACCAATTGATGAAATACCAATTGAAAAATTATTGTGATAAAGTGTGAATTTTGGGGGGTATAGGATTATTTTGGGGTTACACCTACCGCTAAAAAATCAAAAGAGACCCAGGGCAAATCGTTGACCATCCCAGGACTTCGAATCTGATGCATTCGTATCTCATACGCTGCAGTCTTTTCCATCTCATCTTGAGGAGGTAACTCCATCTTTCCGAACATATACACCGCTGCCCAAAGTGATAAGATCATTGCGCTCTGCAGCGTTGAAGCCGCAGAAAACGAGCCTAAGATTACAAAACTCCCATCCAAAAATTCCGGGTCGGTAGGGAGTATATGGTGATATAGTCTAAGCTTACCGGCAGCCGGGTCTGATAGAAAGTATGGCGGCGGCTGTGGGGCATACTGCAGAACTGGGTTTGCTTTATAGACTCGCTCATCGGCTTCTGCTTCCAAGTATCTCCATTTTTCCAGATATTCCTCAGTGTATTTAGTCGAAGGAAGGCCAATGCGCATTGAGAGGTCTTCTGCAAAGAAAGGAATTGTAGTTTTAAATCCCGTCGCGAAAACGACTGCATCTGCAGTTAAAGATTCTCCCGAGGAAAGAGTGATATTTTTACCTTCCAATGAGGTTATCGTCTCTCTGACCACCTACAGCAAAAGTCAGCCGACCAGGATATCACAGCCTATATTGAACATACTGTGGATACAAAGATTATTGCTTACCTCGGTCTGTTTACTACGTATTCGATCATACAATGAAGCATCATAATTATCAGTCCCAGAAATGTTATAATTCCATATGATTGAATGCTTTGGAACCATGGGAATCAATATTTCATCCACCTGCGAATCATCTAATCTATATTCTTTTTGAACAAGCTGCCCGAACTTCTCAAATGCATATTTCTGAAAGGCTTTACCAAGATATGTTTGCTTGAAAACATAATGGAGGCCGTAGAATCCGTCGCCTTGGTAGGCAGCTGGAGCTATAGTGTTGACAATGCGCATAAGGATCAGGTCAGAACGTGAACCTTTCAGATCGACTAGCCAGGGTGGTCCCCGGCCTTCTTTTCGAATAATCCACTTTTTCAAAATGGAAGTTTAGATTTATACACGATTGTCCGTTTTAAATTTTCCATAGGAAGCGTACATACCTTGACTTTCTTCCCGAGTTCCGCGAGTTGCATCACGGCGTCTAGACCACTCTTTGAAGCACCATAAACAACAACCTCTTTCACATTTTCCGATACCAACTCTTCATACCGTTCTCCAAAATATCGATGATGCATAACCGGTCCCGAAAACTTAGAATAATCCAAATCTGGATACCGGGGGAAACTACTAATCCCCGTCGCGACAATCAACTTTTTTGATAAAAGACTTTTATCGTCGTCTCCAATTTGGCATTTCCAAAGATACTCATCTCCACTTTGTCGAGTAACTTGCTGGACTGTAGTGTTCAATCGAATGTACTTCATAACCCCAATTTTTTCCGCCCAGGCCTGGAAGTATCGATACCAGGAATAACCACTTATATATCCTCTACCGTTGTAATCCATTTCGATTTCCGGTACGTCTTCGTAGCGTAGCTCAGAGAATTCGAAGAATTTAGAGTGATGTTGGAGATGTAAACCCGGATAGACTCGTTCCTTGGACCATACGCCACCGATCGAAGCAAGCTATACAGCAAGAATTAATTTTTTTTTCCAAATGAGATTAGCACCTTAAACTGTCAGATATCGATACGATATTCTGTCTCTCTCTGTTTTTTTTTCTTTGTGCAAATCGGGCGGGTGAATCTGGGCCGATATACATACGGAATCGACTACGAGAAGACTTATTGTCGGGCATATTGTGAGGAAGGTTTTAGCGGTGTATAAGCCGTAGATTCCGGCTCCAATGATGATAAGGTCAAATTTCTCGTTAGCTATAGATTCGCTACCTGTACCTGTAGACGAACGGCCTTGGGTATGGAGGCCCTCCATCCTGCGTATAATATAATCGATATAATCTGTATTCGAGGTCGAAGTCGACTAGTCAAACACGGTAGATTGAGAATATCCAGAATGCTAGATCAAACTTGGGACCGAATCGATCTTAAGATCTCGAGAACAGGTGGCTACTGTATTTAAGTTAAAGCTATGCGGTTTGTGCGACGCCAACCGCAGGATTTAATAAGTGTGGTAAAACAGATCGGCAGAAGCCGTCTGTACATGTAGATCAATTGCTTTAGTATAGGATTGTTTCGAGCGTTTCTTGGTTACACAAATTCCAATTCGCTGCCGGCTTTCCCATGGCCCAGGGCCCCAGACCTTAGGCTTCTACAGCTAGTTAGGCTATTAATCTGGGTATACTCACTTGCACAGGTTCTACAGCATATTTGGCTACTGTTGTCTTGGGCCTTCATACGCTAGAATAGAAATCTATGAAAGAGTTTGAATTGGCTTCATAGTATATCCATAGCTACCGGTGTTTAGGTTTATAGATTGACTTGTATTTTATTTTGTAAAGCTTATAGCTAAAAATGAAACTGTAATATCTCAGGAGAAGTATACAATTACCCAGACATATATATCCATAACGGTGTTTGAGCGCTGCCCAAAATGCTCAGTCTAAAGAATCTAGGTAGCTCGAGCTCTATTAGTATAGGGTCGATTTGAGTGGAATAACTTAGTTACTTGACATTTGTAAAAGAACCTCATAAAAACCGCACACTACGTACATCGACTTGATATTAAGTGGTATAAATCCATTTCCATAATTACCCTTTGATTTTAGTTTAACGTATATGTCAAGGACAGTTTTATGATTTTTTTAAACTTGAGGACACTATATATATAGCCGGTCCGAATAAGCTTATATAAGTTTTGAATAGCATTTTCGAACCTCAACTCCAATTCGTCATTCGTTCCCATCTGTGTAACACATCCAACGTGGACCGAACCGAAACCCCTGTGGACACGTGAGTGGGTGCTGACTGCTGCCGCCGCGTCTTCTTGACAAGAAGGCTACGCTCCTACCAACTGGTTAAAATCAACTGCGCCCTGAGCTGAGATCTCATCATTTTAAAAACCAAGCACTCATATCACCGAAGCTCCAGGAGAGGCTTTATTATTTTTCGATTTCTATAATCCTTAGGATCACCAGCTAGAGTATGGCAGCGATAACATCTAATCCCACAATATTCCCAACCGAAATACTCGCTGAAATCATCGCCAACGAGACACTCACCCCTGCAGACCTGCGCCGCTGTCAGCTAGTTTGCAGGCTGTTCCGCGACATCATACAACATTACCCAAGGTGCAACTACATCCTCCGAATCGGTCACTACTCTCAACAAACATGGCGGTTGGTCCGCTGCCTTCTCGCCAACCCAAAAATCGGCCAGCGCTTTCGGTCGATAACAATAGCTTGGGGTCGGCCGCATTATATCATCACGCCTTCGGGAGCTGAAGAGCTATTGCGGTGGAGGTGGACGGAGGAAGAGATGAACCAAATCAGCGCGTTGGCAGACGAACTTTTAGGCCCACAGAGTCTTCGAGCAGTATTTGGGGGTGTGGATTGTGCGAGTCTCATCCCTCTTCTGTTGTACTACATGCCAAACTTAGAATTCATGGACTTGGGTTATCCCGATAATGGTATGAGGTTGTCTAGGAACCATCTTCGTGAACAGCGGGGAAGCATAGCTAGCATAAGATAGATGTAAGGAAAAGAGAGCTGGTGACCTGAGACGAACGAATATTTGGTTTCAGGGAAGCTTGAATCTGATGGCGGGACAAAGCTGTTATCTGGTTCGTTGCCGGCTCTTTTAGCCGGACCTAGCTTGGTTCTGCGGGGCGGGATAAGATTATATCATGGCTTCGGATCGAAACCTTTCGTTAACGTTAAGGCCAAAAATTACCACCACGCCCTAAATCAAAAAGGAAGATCAATGATAAACTGGAAAACTGGGAAGCTTCAATATCGAAACCCTCGATACTGGGGGAGGGAGAAAAAAAAAAAATGCAGATTCTCTATTAAATGTCAATATTATGATGGCTTGCGTGACGTCGAGATTGACATTTGGCTGTTGTATTTTTCTATGAAACAACACTATCTCTGTCAGATATGCAGATTCTGACGTCTTGTCGACAGCATCTAATCATCCGGGCTTAATTCTAAAATGTATCTAGTTCAAACGAAGCGGGTAGAAGGAGGCTGAGATCTTTTGACAGTTTTCCTCGGGACCTCGGGAAAGAATTTTTTTTGTTTCGTTCGCGGGGTAGCAAAGACATGGAGATTCTCAAATCTCCACTCTAGTCAATTTAGCGTGATGTATAAATACTTTCCAAGATCCGCATTTATAAATTTACATTTGATCTGCTGCATTATTTTTCAGCATTTTATCAGAATCTGGGGTATACGGATTTACATATTAATTTCCTCTCTTCTAGATCTATGATTTAGTTGTTGCACATACATTATACTTTTGCAATTGAGGTCCGAACATTTAGTATACATCGCATTTATATCGTTGATACGTTTTGAAATGCCTTCAAGCAGCCAAGCACACGCCGACCATATCGGCTCCCTCTTACGGCCCCAATACCTCCTAGACGCCCGAGAAAAGAAAAGTCTCAGCGCAAGCGAGTTGAAGGAACTCGAAAATAAGGCTATTGATGGAGCAATTGAGTTACAACGGTCAATTGGTTACCAATCATTCACCGATGGAGAATACAGACGGTATATATATAGTACCCTTTTTCTTAACAGACTTTTGTTCCATTGCTGATATATTTACTACGGGATAGTCACATGTTCTATGACGGGTTCTTTGACAACCTTAATGGCATGGAGGAAGTCGCCAAACCACCCCGTGCGATCTTCAAGGAATATGTTCCAGACCTTCAAGCTTTCCTAGCACAGGGTATCGAACCCGCCGGTACATGCCTCTGCACTGGAAAGATCAGCCACAAAGGTAATAGTAAATATGTTCAAGAATTCAACTACATAAAAGGGAAATTGGGCGATGGGGAGAAAGTAAAAATGACCTTAGCTGTAAGTTAACACCCATGCACCGTATTGGGAGTGGTACATAAAACAAAATACTCACTTCTATATCATGAAAAAACAGGCACCAGAGTGGTTCCACCTCCGTCATGGCGAACACGCATACTCTAAATCTGTCTACGCTTCCAACGCCGAATACTTCGCCGACATCGCCGCCGCCTATCGGTACGAACTCTCACTCCTCTACGATGCCGGGTGCCGAAACGTACAAATCGACGATCCACTTCTAGCATATTTCTGCGCGCAATCAATGTTAGATGGCATGGCCGCCGTCGGCGAGTCCGCAGAGAAACTACTAGATGAATACATAAAACTCTACCAAGACTGTTTGAAGGATCGAAAACCGGATATGACTGTAGGTCTTCATATCTGTCGCGGAAACTTCAGGAAATCCATTCACTTTTCCGAAGGTGGGTACGAGCATATTGCCAAGAAAGTGTTTAAGGAAATTCCTGCGGATGTGTTTTATCTTGAGTATGATACTCCTCGTGCTGGCACCTTTGAGCCGTTGGCGGACGTGCCGAAGGATAGAAAGGTGGTGTTAGGTTTGGTTACCAGCAAATTTGCAGAGCCAATGGAGGATTTGGAAGAGTTGAAAGCGAAGGTTATGGATGCTGCTAGAATTATGGCGAAAGGCAGTGGGGAAAGTGAACAGGATGCGCTGAAGAGAATTAGCGTCAGCCCCCAGTGTGGATTTGGCAGCCACGAAGAAGGAAATGCGATTGATGAAGCTGGGATGAAGAAGAAACTTGAGCTGGTAATGGAATTAGCAAAGAGTGTCTGGTAAACAGCATGACTATATCGATATGGCTCGATAGAAGGTTTTTTTTGCCCTCGATATTAAGTATACATGATAATTCAACATAAAACTGTATCTGTCAATATTAATAGAAGAACTTACAAAATTTAAAACCTAACTGTGACCAAAAGTTCAGGAAGTACTAGCGCGAACGCTAACTACCCGGGTATACTTGCAAACTATAGCTGAGGGTCATGAAGTATTTCGAAAGAGTATAATAATATAATAAGAATACGTTAATATAGGTATACAGCTTGAATACAACCAAGTGTAAATGTAAAATAAAATAAAGTTCGTTGGAAACGGAAAAACGAGTAAATCTCAAGCAATCGATGAACCCCCCTCTAAAATCTTATGATTAGACTTGCACAACCGATCGATCAATAGACCTTCTAGATTTGGAATGACTCCAGCTATGACCGTTTAAACAGGAACTGTGCACATAAAAACATAATTAGAGACGGTGCATAAGCAACTAAGCATTAAAATTGCATATACGTACCAATTCCTCGGTTCACACAAACCAACCCAGCCCCTTTAACCTTCTCGACACAAATCTCGTCAGCCTGGCAGCAGTCGTCCGCACAAACTTGCTCGGGGATACAAGGAAGAGGTGTTTTCTTTGGAGGAACTATCGCACAGTCAAAGAGTTAAAATCCGTGGTTGGCCAACTGAAGTGGTCGCTAGACTACGAGGTACTCACCAATTCCACTATCAACGCACTTCTCGTCGCCAGTCTTCTCATCCTTCACGCATTTTTGGTCCGCACGGCAGCAATCGAGGCCGCACTGTCTATTTGGAAGACAGATGCGTGGAGTAGGAACTGTGTTATATAAAGTTAGCTATCGCATTCCGGAGATGTGTAGGTACTATACTGGTAGACGTACCAATACCACGGTCGACGCAGTGGCCATCAGGGAATTTCTCATCGGTGACGCATATTTGATCGGCAGCGCAGCACTCAGTGGCACAACGTCTACCAGGAAGACATTTATCAGGGATATCCGCTGGGAAAGCGAAAACTGGGGCAAGGATAGTGGCAATAACGAGGATGTTGCGAATGGAGACCATTTTGGATTTCCGTTGAGTAGGAACTTTTAAAATTTCTGAATTTATAAATATTAAAATTTGGCGAAAGATTTTTTTTTTTTTGGCGAATTGATGGCTTTTGAGAACTGATTGATTGATTGATGCTTTGAATGATACTGTGATTTGAAGAGTGGGTTATACCGGTTTATATACACATTTTTTGAAAGTGATAACCCTATATATATATCTACCTGTTCCTACCACAATCTATAATCAATACGAATATCTTAGATACTAAGTCTGTAAATGTAGAGTCCAAAGGGTACATGCATGGCAAAAGCTTGTGCAAGTACGTACACCTGAACGTCTTGAGCTCGAGGCCACTTAGACCCCTCGCCTTCCGAAACCGCACTCCGCAATCTTCATCGTCATAAATTCCGACCAAACCCTGCAAGTACCATTAAAATCAATACAAAATATGTAATCTCCTGACAAACCATTAGCCTGTACCGTTGCAAAATCCCTCCGCTTTTTTTGCCATTTGGGGCACACTCCTCCCGCAACCCGAAAAATTACGGTCAGAACCGCGTTGTCCCATACAAAATTCCAACAATCTGCACAGTTTCCTTAGCTGCAGTTATCGAATCGGGATATATATTCCCCCAAACGCTCAGCCCCACCGCGCAAGCTTCTAAAATTTTCTCAAATTATATATTTTAACAAAAGGGAAATAATTGAGATTTTGGTCTTAGTAATGGGTCAGTACCGCACTAGCGCTATAGACGGGACGAGAACCCGCTATGGGCCACACCCTTCGACGGCACGATCCTCCTAATGATGTACCTCCCTGAGCTCTGACATATGAAATTGGTAAAGAGTTACATGCTCCGTTACACAGATTATAAATAGGGAGGGGTGTGTGTGATATCTGGGGTACAGAGCTCCAAAGCATAGTTCTCCTATTTTCGCTTCCGCAGTATCTCGTGTATGTAGGACATAAGGCTGAGGCTTTTTTACTATGGCGAGAGCCCCCTGAAGGTTGTACTTTCTACATAGTTGGAGTCAATCCCTCCGGTCATACTAGTAATCAGAAGTAGACCAATTAAGGTATGTGCACAAGCATCTTGGATCTTTGAGATTCTAGATCCATCATTGATCTAGCATGCATGTAACGGTGTCGATGTCATGTCATCACTTTGCGCTGCACTTTGACGGGAATACTACACTAAAACCGTGGTTTCTAGTCAGCAAGGTGTCTAAATTTTGAGGGGTATGAAGGGCGTTTGCTCTGGAACAAAATCCATGCTCCGCGGGTGGCAGGCACGCTGAAAAAAACGAAATGCTCTATTGGCCACTGTATTCATTTGGCTATGGTATACGCATTCAAGCAATTATCGTATTTAACTATAATTGTATCTTAGGCTGTAACGTACTAGTAGTACACATACATACTACGTAAGTAAATATCAAATAATTAAACATCCTGGAGCGTTGTACGTTAGGCTTGGTATCGTAAGATTCACTCAGCTCGGGTCGAGGGACGAACGTTGTTTTTAGGATGGTTCCCAACTAGCCAACTAGCT
The DNA here is from genome assembly GCF_000225545.1 of Orbilia oligospora ATCC 24927. Taxonomy (NCBI): domain Eukaryota; kingdom Fungi; phylum Ascomycota; class Orbiliomycetes; order Orbiliales; family Orbiliaceae; genus Orbilia; species Orbilia oligospora. The sequence goes on along the minus strand of NW_011645563.1, from coordinate 1,236,576 downwards.
ATAGCCTGCTAATTCATCGCTGTATAATATAATTATAACTTTGAACTACCTAGGTAATCTTACATGTCGATATCCTTACGCGGCGGCAGGCTGTGCAAGAGGTTTCAATATCTATTTCTCCTTGAGGGACCTAATTAACGTACATAGAAGTGATTCCCCGATCACACTCATGTATCCTCTTTCTGTGTACCCTGGACCCCGTTATTGGCTGGTTTACGACCAATGTACCCTAGATCAACTAGAATTATAGGACAATCTCGTTTTGAACTAAAATTTGGGTTTCGAGGGCGGGGGGCGGCCTGCCGGATACCAAAGGAAGATAGGAAAACACCGGCAATCTAACTACTTTCCAAGCCCATACTTCGAATTCTTCTAGCACAAACTCAGGCCCTCCCTGAAGACAAGCGGACCTTTTATGTCGGCCTCTCGCATCCAGCTCCTCCTCACCAACTTTCTCAAGGAGGAGACTAACTGAATCAATATGTCCAGTACTGTTACGAAGCTTCAATGCACCAGGACCTCCGTCGTATGTTGGGCATACAAGATCGAACTGGCCACCCGCATCAGCAGTATACCTGCATAGATTTATCGTCCTGAGATCCTCCCACAGTTTATTTCGCCGGAATCGATCGGTAGAGGGATTCTGGAAGACAATCTCTAACCGCTCCAGTCCATCGAACAAAAGGCTAAACCCAACGTATAGTGGGGATTTCTCAACTTTTCCCTCCTCGTTCGCCGCAATTGCCATGCATTTCAAACTTGGGAAAATTTCTTTGATTATTTCAGGTCTATAGATTATTGCGTATTTGAGCAATGGTCGTTCGGGTTTCTCCGGTTCATAGAGCACTCCCACATTCTCCCAAAAGGGGACGTTTTGTAGGCAGGATTCAGTGCTGGTATCTTCCGAATTAAGGTAATATCTTTCGTCGGAAGTATTATTCGAAGAAAAATAAATGCTAGTAATACCGCGTCGCAGAGCTTTTGGAATTAGGATCATGTTGTAGGAAGCATATGCATTTTCACCATCAAAAATGAGGCGCATTCGTGGAGCTAGTTCTATGCTGGCTGGGTGAGTGGCACCGTTAGGCCCTGGGAGGCAGAAATATCCCTCCCCACAGCTGACAAGGCACTTGTCAAGCACCTGGCATAATGCATACTCAGCTTCGAGTCTTCCCATTTCTACAGCCTCAGCGCTTGTAAGCGATACTAGTCGCGAATGGGAACCCTTCTCGAGGACGTTTTCTGTAGATGCCCCAACCCACACGTAGCAAGGAATGAATCTGTACTTTGTATGTGAATAGAAAAGAAGTTAGTTAATTTGCTTTCTTCTAGCTTCTCAATTTAAAGTAATCGTTATTACTGCCCCATGAACGTACAGATTCTATCCACGTAGACTTCGAGGCCGTGGCCAAATCCCACCTCATCCCATATACAACAAAGTGTATGGAGGCGCAATCATAGTACAGCTGCCGGATAGTAGCAACCTGCATATCCGCCGGTAGGTACTGCATCCTGTAAGCATTCTTTAATTAGAGAAGTACTAAAGGCTCGTATGTCTAGATGTAGTGTCGCCTTACCCTTTCCCTAGTGGGGAACAGTGTCGGGACTGATTAACCCCATATACACACACACCACTCTGCAAGAGCTTAGTTGGAGTTTCCCTGTGGATGTTTGCCATGCTTGCTGAATGAATTGTAGGTAGAAACGAGCCCTGGTAGAGGGAATCGAAATCGTGGAAATTAATTGGTCAAGGGGGTAAGCAAGCGGACGAAGGATTGGGGCAGAGTGAATTTGAAAGGTCGACATAAATAGGTAGTAGATCAGAATAGTCAAGGTAGATCAGGGTTAAGATATTATTCAAGTCGTATTTATTCAATGATATCATGGATTGTCATTACATTGCATGAAGAAAAACACACCAACTCGCAAGACCATGGACTCCAAACACCGTTGAGGGACACGCTCTAACGCAATAGGGTCAAAAAGTGTAACAGAAAGGGCTCTAGCCGGCGCAGGGCATCACTACTCCAGGTAGAAATGAAGCACTAAGAAACCGAGATCAAGTCCATTTGCTGCTTCATCTCCTGCATATAGTAGTTAACATGTGCAGTAAGCCTGCCGAACTCGTTCATGGTTTCTCGGGCTTCGTTCTCCACAAACTCTTTTGTATCTTGGCACTGTAAGTAGTGGCATGGTTAGCATTTAGGGTATATCTAGACAAAGGATGAAAGAGTAAGTACCTGTTTCTCTTTCAAGTCGATTTGCATTTTGAGCTTGTCCATGTCGTGGCTCTTCTCCCTTCTCTCACTCGCTAATTGATCGTACACGCCCCTCAATTCTGCCATCCTTGCTCTCGCAGCATTGCCCTTGCTCTCTGCTTGCTGCTTCGCAGTGCTGACTTTCTCCTGTGAACTGATCAATCTTGCCTTCAATACTTCTTCTCTCTTTTCCATATCCTGGAATTCGAGCTGTCGTTTTCTTAGAACGTCCTTGTGTCGTGAGGCTTTTCTATCACCTTCTTCCTCCCTCAACAGCTCGGCCTCACACTCCTCCATAACTTTAATACAAGCGTTGACATCTGTCTCAATCACTCCGAAGGAGTCTGCTGTGGTCTGGAGTGCTCTTGCCCGCCTTTCGGCTTGCATAAGCTTATTTTTTTCCATCGCCAGCTGTCCGGCCATCTCATTGTTGAGCTGTTGCAAGCGACCAGGCTCATCAAAAATATACGGGCGGAGTCTTTCACAATCTTGCTTCAGTCTTAGCTTTGTTTCGTTTGCCTGTATCAATGCATCTTTCAGCATCTTCCGTTCATTCTTGGCTTCCTGGAACTCATTCGTTAAAGCTTCCTGTTCCCTCTTTAACTCGCTTAGCAAGATTCTAGCCTGTTGTCTCTCCTCTTGTAACTTCTTAACAAGCGGTTCTTCCTGCCTCCGTTGAATCTGAAGGGTTTCGAGTTTATGTTGTAGTTCGTCGCGCTCGATCTCAAGGGTATCGACCCTTTGCTTTATGCTTTCGAATTTATTCGCATGCTCATCGATAGTCGGCTGATGTTCGGTCTTGAACCTCACAAAATTGATAAGATATGAAAACATCTTGATAACTCTGGGTCTGGTTGGTGCGAGTAAGTCGCTAAGCTGCAAGTCTTTCATCCCACATACACCGAGGAGCGAACGCAACGACCGAAAACAGGCCATCATGCGCATAGTATCGATCATGGTTTCGCCGAATTCGAAATCCTCACTGACTATATCCAAGACGGGGGTTATGCCTTCGACGGTAAGTCCGGTAAGATTTTCCAGGATTCGTTCAACGACACGGATAATCATGGGAGACTGTGGGTTGTTGATACTGTCTGCGGAGAAAGGAATACCGATATCTGTAATGCAGTTCGCGATCTCTGTTGGCTCCTAAGTAATAGATAAGATCATAAGTTTTTGACTTTTTCGTACAAGTCTATAGATATTCTTATTTGCATCCTTACCATCAACAGGAAGGCAAGGCTGTCGTGCTCCACTGGCGCCTGTCGCATCTTCCCTGAAGATGGAGGAGCTTTCTGGCCGGGCCGATAGCCTTGTGATCCTCGAGGGTTGAAGTCCATGGTGGATATGGTATCTGTATATCTGGCGTATGGCGAGTCTCTTATCCGGACGACAGCGGTGAAGACAAGCAGGATCTCGCTACTGCTAAACTGAAGCTAAGTGAAAGAAGCCTCTGTGTTGTTGATGATCTGCGCGTCTCAACAACACAACAACAGTCTTGTAGTTACGGGCCGTGGTGGCCCTGTAAGGCCGCAGTGCGCTCCGACTCCGTAACTGTTTACAAGACTGCTGGTAACCAGAATACAACGCAACACATCCACCACAACACATTCCTCTGGCTGCTTACATCCCAACACAGGAAGGGTAACCGAGACTGCCTAACCCAGACCGAGCTGCACTGAGCTTGAGTAATGATTAAGAGGCTCAACAATGAGAAGGTCGTTGAATATACGAAACCCAGAAGTAATCGGCCCATCTTAGAAGTTACATTCACAACGACAAGGTTTTTGGGGCTAGGTACTCACCTATAGGGGCTCTTGGGGATTCGATATTATTATACTACACCGAACTTGGTTCGAAATTATCACTCCATACTACCTCAAACAATGCCCGTAGCTATCTCTCTTGGGCAACTAAGTACTAAGTACATAGCAGCAACGTCGTTGATATAGGTATTTATTCGGACCGTTCATATATGATCATATGACAGCCAGCCTCAGCGCTCAACTTTCCCCCGGATTACATAGCTATATCCAATTACGTCGAGATACGATGCTCCCAAGGTCGGGAAATGATCCAACCCTTCAAACTCTAGTGGATTGTCGCACAACAAGCGATCTATACTAGGAAAATGACACACTTTTCTCCTATATGTGCTGTGCACCGTCGCTGTTCTTCCGCTTCGATTATGTGGTTCGCTATACCCTTCGAACTGGTGGATCTGTCATAAAGACCCACCTCGCCGCAGTAAATCACGGTACCGTCCTGCTAAACTTTGGGGCGAGAGACGTTGGGCTAATAGCTGCAAAGCACTCGGACCCGAACCCGCCCGCTGTGGCGCCTCACGGTATCCTCCTCGATGAGATATCGAAGAGGAAACCTCTAGTGATTAGAGGCTCCTACCTGGGAGCACAGCGGTAGCGTGTTTCCCGCTTCCTCGATAGCAAGATAACGATCTTATGGGTCCAACTCCGATCCCAGCAAAAGCTCCAAGAATCTTAGTTGATTTCTTTTTTGGGCCGGGATATACTCTGTGTCCAAAGGCTTCGGACACAGTGCGTCTTGGAGCTCGCTCGTTTCTAAACTTATATTCATCAACGCTTGCACTCCAACGGAAATGCTCTTACGTTTCTATTACGAGTGTCCAATCGGTCGGAGCTCGCCCTCGTGATCCCTTTGCACGTCTCACACTGGCATCTCCTACCCTTCGGAGCCTTTTTCACTGGCCGAACTCTTCAGCTCCCTAGCTCCGTTTCTCCACACCGTCATGGGACCCACTAAGCACGTTTTCCGGTCAAGCTGCTCAATGGCCTCCAAATCAAGCATTCTAGCGGCAGAAGATCGAAGAAAAGTCAAAGATACCCCCGTAGGTAACCGAAGAGACATCCCCGGCATGTGTTGTTTCACTGTCCATTTTAGACTTTTTTCGATTTTTTGCCCTGGCAAAATCGACTTTTAACGACTAGTTGCTCGGGATGCACATCGATGCGATGTGACGGGATGCACTTTATGGATTTCTTGGTCGCTTGGAGGACAATTGGAATTACCGTCATAATCTACATGTAGGGTTGGGCTGTTATCGACGTAGATGGCATAGCACGAAGAGGCCTAGTGACTCAAGTAGTTATATTCACGGGAATATATCCTAGGTTACCTCGCCCTCCTTGAACAATTGTTCTGTGACCACTCGATAACCGCATTAGAATCAAATCCCAGTCACCCGCGAACTGCATCGCTTCAAAGACAATCACACTTCGTCACACACGCCAAACAGCAAGTACTTATCTTGCATGCTTATGGCGCCTCGCCGCCTCTTGATATTACTCTCGGAATACCGTTATCAGGACCTTCTACCTCCTTAATAGTCCAAAACGTGAAAGATACGTTCACCTACTTCTTTTGTTGCTAGTCCGGATAGTTGGGATTTCGGGGAACAGGGTAAGTTGCATTGTTGCTGCAGGCCAGGCTTCTCCACAAAATTGCCCTATCCAAGTTTCCTGGTTGACGAAAATCGTCGAAAGCCTGGGAATCCATTTAAATGACGAAGGCCGGGCCATTTTTCTCTCGTGGTTGTCTTTTTTATTATTTTATTTCTTTTTGAAGAGAAAAAATATATATTGAAAATCAAAAGCTAACCTAGCCGAGGACAACTTGAGTGCTAATGACATCTCGAGCTCCATAGACATCTCCAAGCTCCATCCACCCAAAACATGGCACCTTCAACTACGCACCCGTCTAGCCCAACTCTCTCCTCTTCGCCCCCTGATGTCAAAAACCCTAGCCTCGTTCTCCGTCCTGCTACAATCCCAGAACGACACCATACCTGGGTTCTGAATAAACATTCATGGAAGGGAATACTCACAGATAATGCCTACTACCTTCGAGAAGCTCATATTGCCTCTCAAGACCTCACTCGCAATGGCGGAATCACTTATTGGATCCTCGTCGACCCTTCTTCGCCATGCAACACAGCATGCCCACAATCTCCCGACCATATCCTATCAGCATGCGAAGTAATCCGTAAACCCTGCCTGATTGCTCGCAAAACCGGTGAAGTAGAAGAAGTAATCTGCTACGGCATCGGCAGCGTTTATACCTCTGAGAGACACAGAGGGAAGGGCTACGCAAAGTCCATGCTACAGAGGCTAGGACATCAGCTAAAGACGCTACCAGACCCATCAAAACCTGAAGAGAGCTTGCGGGTAGGATTCAGCGTTCTATACTCCGATATTGGCAAAGAGTTCTACAACAGAATCGGTTGGCGACCTCACCAGAGTTCACACATCTCGTTTCCGTCGAAATTACCAACTTCGGCACCCTCGTCAAAGGCAAAGAATGTGTTGAAGTCGGATTTGAAAGCGTTGTGTGCGTCAGACTGTGCGCATATTCGAAGGGCGGTGACTAAAACTCCCTTTGCACCGGATGTGGAAGTGAGATGCGTTCAGTTCCCGACTGTGGAGGTTATGGAGTGGCATCATGCAAGGGAGGAGTTTATCGGACAATATGCGACTTCGAAAGCACCGACAATCAAGGGTGCATGGGTACCAATCCAACAGGGGGCCGAATACCCACCGCAAGAAGGCAATGACGGCTCGAATGCTGTGTGGGTTATCTGGACCCATGATTATGCGGACAAGAAACTCGTGTTCTTGAGACTTCATACCCCTACTATTACTTCGGGCAATGAAAATACGATCCTTGAAGCTATCAAGCATGTCATCATTGCAGCAGCGAACGAGGCCGACGCTTGGGGTTTCAAAGAGATTATCAGCTGGAACCCCGATGACATAACGGAAACGGCTGTGAAGAGTGTGTTTGGAAGCGGAACTGGGTACGATTTGGTGCATCGAGAGATGGATAGTATCGCCAGTCTGATGTGGTATGATAAAGATGGCGGCGAAGAAATAGAGCCAGAAGGAATCGAGTGGTGCATGAATGAGAAATTCGCATGGTGCTAAAAGACTGCTTGAAGTGGGCAAAAGCTGGGACCTCTTGTTTTCTCATTGTCTGTCTTCTTGTCCTGCTTCTGTGTTTCTTTCTCGTGCTGCTTTTACTGTCGCTCCTTCAAAAATGGGATTATCCGGAACCGGCCCGAGTTTGGAGTTGATGTTTTTGGCCTTTTGTTTGGGACAAGTCGGTTCTTTATCAAAGAACGCCTTGATGGAGTCTCCATATATGGATACCAACGGCTACGGCATTACCTAGGTGTTTTGTTTTGTCCTTATTCTCGAATTCAATTTTGTTCCTCTTCGTCATATTGGATTATATAAAGCAACATCGACAGTCCTTATGAATGCTTGATTGTATTTATAAATTTATATTTACCAGAGTTGTAAGTTAGAGTTATTATATTTCTATATGCTCGGTCGACCTTCATTATCTATCACCGTTTTCCTTCGTGTGCAGCGAATTCGCGAAGGCCACGACTTTGTGACAGAGACTACTGCCGTTGACAGTTTATGTAATAGAGACTGCCCTCCTTAGATCATGGGGAAAAAAATAAAAGGCTTTTATTATATAAACCGTAGACCCTAGTATGTGCGTTTGCTGTAAGGCTGGCTAGCTAGAAATCTATTCAGCTATCTACTTAGTAGTATATAGAAGGGCGATGCCTCCCTCCTACGGTATGCCATTACCAATCGACAGGCTCTTATTTGACGGCAGCGCCGACTAGAGTCTTGACTGTGCAAACGCCTCCACTCTCAGTGACCAGCTTCTTTACGCCTTCTCCACCCGCAGGTGCAACTGCACCAGCTGTAGCTGCGGCATCAAATGCAACTTCCAATCCCTCGGTTGTTGTAAATCCTGGCTGAATGGCTTCCCAAATCTTCTTCTTGGGGTTCAAAACCGCCTCTGGTGTTCCATGGTATCCTTCGAAGAAGACTTTCTCTCCAGCCTTTGCCCCAGCAGGAGGTGCAACGAGTTCAATAGGACCCTTATGGTCGTCGGTTTCTCCCTCCTTTAGTGCCGGGCTTGCTGCGAGAACCATGGCCTGTGACATGATACCTCTCATCTTGACGGGTTTGAGATTGGCGACGACAACAACGTATCTCTCCTGCATTTCCTCGAGTGGGATATGTTTTCTTAAGCCGGAGCAGACCGTGCGGGGCTCAGAGTCACCACAGTGAATAGTCGAGACGTATAGAGAGTCTGCGTCTGGGTGAGGAACACATTTCTCGATGAAACCAACTCGAAGGTCGATGTTAATTGGTGACGGTCCAGCCGGCTCTGTAGGCAATATCGTCAGTTTCATCAATATTCTTCATAAAGACGGTAACATCAACCCACCCTCTTTCTTCGCCGGCGCTCTTGCCGATTTTTCTTTCTTTTGTTTCTCCTTCTTCCCACCAGCAGCAGATGTACTACCTTCGTCCTTCCCGACAACTCCTATCTTCTCAGCTACGGCTTGAACTGCATCCTTAGCCTTCTCAACCGCACCCTTTCCAGCAGCAGCATCTCCGGTAGCTTCCTTGTCTTTGCCCTTCGCCTTCTTAGCAGCTTTCTTCTCATCAACTGGTTCCTCGCCTCTAACAACAGTTCCGACCTCTTCAGTATCAACAACCAACTTCTCAGTCTCTTCAAGTTTCAACCCAACAACAGGGCTATTCTGAACCCAATCTAGCCATCTAAGAATGTAACGTTTTCCACCATCAACACCACCTGTTCTCTCCTCTGCACTCCAGTTCTTGGCCAGGTCCTTGAGTCGTACGTAGGCCACGATATCAGCAATCGAAGGTTTGGTGCCCAAAATGCTAGTCTTGTCCTTCAAGTGCACATTGAGCTGGTTGACAACATCATCGTTCAGACTTCCATGACCGGTGAGGGAAAGCCATTGATCGATCAATGCTAGCTCAAGAGCAGAGTATTCATATTTGTCTGCTGAGAAGATTGTAGAAGAGAGGTGGGTGGCAATAGTATTGGTACCCGTGACGGTGGAGTCGTCACTAAGACGGAGTGTGGATTGAGATGCTGAAGGGTTGGTGGTTGTGGGAATAGTAGTAAATGATTTTGTGATGAGAGTTAGGACGGCGTCCGTGGGCGCTAAATCGAGAGATCCAGACATTTTGCTGGCGAATCTAATAGCAGTAATGGAAACTAAGGGCGCAGGAGGTAGATTGGTAGCTCTGAGTGGGACAATCCGACGAAGATGTCGAGCGAAGGGTGAGAAGCTTCGATTAAACAGCTTTGAATATTCGTTCTATGTCTTTGCGAAAAGACAACCTCAATTAAACCTCTTCTTAGTCAAAAATGTTGGTAATCAATGAAAACTGGTGATGATGGTGATGTGCTAGTGATGGTGGGACGGCGGGATATCAATGGCGGGGCGGTTCAAAGGTGAAGAAATTTGGCGGGGCATTTGAGTCATGGCAAAAAAAACAACACACGCAAGCCTCCAAACGGAAAGGCCGAGGGATATGGGACGCATTGCATCTCATTAGCTTCATGTCATGTCAATGATCAATTGATTCAATTCTCTCTGGTTACAAGCGTCTCTATTGCAAACAAACGTACACAGTTGAAGGAATTGCTGGTCAAAACCACCAATCCACAGATCTAAATGAAAATACTATGCTAAAAACACTACGGTTTAAGCTGCGGGTGCAGCCTCACCAACAGATTCCCCTTCCTCCAATAACTCTGTAACTGTCCCAAGTTGTCCAACCATCCTCTTGCCATACCCCACAAGCAACAACTTCTCGCTGTTCGCCCCCAATCCGAGCCATGTTGGTGGCTCTCTTTCTGGCAATCCATTGACCCAGGCCTTGAACTGATCAATCCCACTACCATCAGGGACAAGTAGCGGGTTCTCACCAGCGACGAGTTTATGGTCCGTCTCAAACGCAGCTGGAGTGAAGACTGTTTCAACGAGCGATCTGAGTAGGTTGAAGTCTGACTCATCATCAATCTTGCCACCGTAGGTTTCTGTGACGAGGTAACGGATCATTGGCCAAGGGAGCTTAGTAGGCGCCACATTTGATCTGTTTTGGGCGACTGCTTCAATCCAGGTATCGATGATGAATGCAGAGCATTCGTACTGTAGTCAAAATTAGCTTCGGTTTGAGCACAAAATATCGAATCAGGTGAAAGTACTTACGTCGCTATCATTGAACTCCCAGAAACCCTTCCATCCCAATGTAGGTGCATATCGTAGTCTCTCTTGCACAATGGCGTGCAAGAAGGAAAGAAGCAAGTAAACTCTGGCCTTCTCAATTGGCTGGTTGCTCTTTCGGTTGGCAAGAGTGCCCAGCGAGTCTCTCATATTGGCACGAACACCAGCCGGTTGTTCGAACATCAAGACTCTTGATGCACGGATCAAGTTAACTGGAATCTTAGGCGACGACTCCATAGACAAAAACAATCTGAAATCAGGATGTGGCTTGAGTGCATCGAGGCGTTTCTCAAGAGATTGAAGCCATCCAGGAGTAAGGTGCACGTTCTTGATAAGAACCCAGGATCCAACGGATGCGGCGCTGCTGACGGCTTTGTCGGCCATTGCGAGACCTTCATTGGAGCCCATGGCAATATTGAGGCAGTTCGCGCCGACTTGCTGAACGAGGTTGTCGACCTTGTAACTTGCATCGAAACCAGGCGAAGACGAAAGAGCAATGGGAGTAGTAGCGGACACTTGCTTCACCACATCGCTCAAGTCTCCAGTAGCGTCCAAAATTTCCTTGCCAAAGACATTTGCGACGAATGATTCCGCAGCAGGGACAAGTCTATCAAGACGACAAAGTTTAACCATGATGAGGCGTTTCAACGACCTGTCCAACTCGGAGGTCTTCTCATCCCATAGTACTGGAACATGATCTTCTGCTTTCTCCTCTCCGAAAAACCTTTCCCAATCATCCTGTGTGACATTTGCGAGATAACCTTCGAACAGTGGTAGACTGCTTGCCTTCTTAAGAGCCTCTTCGCGCCTATCAGGTTCGCTGGAGACATCGATTCCGGCAACATTGTCATCAAGCAGAATATCAATCATTCCACGATCAAAGACATAATGCGAGGCTTGAGAGAGCAGCATAGCAAACGTGACACGATCTTTCTGCAATAGACCAAGCGAAGTACGCTGGTAGGTTGTGATGAACAAGTCTCGTAAGATAATTTGAATTCGTGCATTGTAGTCTTTCTCGTCTGCTAGGCGTTTGTTCCCGTAAAGAACAGCATGGAAGATATCCAAGAAATATTGAAGCGAGAATTGGTAAAAGTGGTTGAGATGATGTAGGTGCTCTAGGACGGCAAAAACGGAGCTGCAAGCTTTCGCGATAATTTCGTATTTTTTGGTAATCGACTCCACCTCGCTCATGACACCCTCAGTTTCAGCCATCTTGTTGGAAACCTCGGCTGCTTCCCTCTTCAAAGTTTCGAGGGTATCAATGACACGATCGTCGTCCAAGATATTGCCTCTGCTCTCGTTCAATGCCTGCAAAAGGCTCTTTTCTAACTTTCGGAGATGCAACTTGAACTCGCCCTGTAGCTTCATCAAATTGCTTCGTCGTTGATCCACATCGGGTCGCTCGAACTTCAAGACTTGGTTGAGTGTCTGAGTTTGTAAACTGCTCTTCGTGACGGTAAAATTGACAAACGTTGTACGGCTGCAAATGTCTGGCGGGAAGGAAGCTGATGGATCACGAGTCGACAAATACAACTTGAATGCAGGCGAAAAGTCGATCTCCTGCTTGCCGAGTTGGATCAAAACACGACCGCCAGTTTTTTGGTACTCCTTATTCAAAACGTGATTTAAGATGGGATCCAAATGTTCCGCATCTTGAATTAAAATCGGATTACCGAAACGCAGAGAACTCTCAAGTTGTTTGGTAAATGAATCGTCGAGGAAGCTTGTAATCGTGAGCTTTCTTTCCTTATTAGAGTTAGATAAGAAGTCTGTTACTCTTCCAGATGGATCGATGATGAGTGGGTATCTGTTGAATCGCTTGAGAATAATCGCGTTCTCTGTGCAAAGGTCATCGACAGGGAGAGAATTCTCTTGCCAATGCAACCGTTCGTCGGCAGACGAGAGGTATCCGGTAACTGGGTTATGCTGTTTGTACTCGATACCAGACAATTGAAGATGATTCATCCATTCCTCAAGCATGTACTTTCGGAATTGTTGGTCGTAGAGACCACTGTATGCCAAAAAGGCAGAGGAGAGGAGCACATCACCAACCAAAGTACCTATTTGCGTTTCGAAGGATCTGCTACTCTCATCCCAGCGGACTCTTTCGGAAGACAAGCTATCAAGCAACTTGACGCTACGATCGACTTTAAATTGAACCTTCGACATTTCCGTTTTGATGGCTTGTGTCTCACTGATAAGAGCTGCATACTCCTCCTTGTATCGTGCAATACTCTCTTCTAGGCTCTTAATCATTTCCATCATAGCAGAGGCATTCTCCTTGGTTTCCTCTGCCTTTTGCTCCAATTCTGCGACCTCGTCTCTCAAAGGTCCAACTCTATCCAGAATCTCACTGTAATTGACTTGCGCCTCAACCCATTGTACTAGAGGACCACAAGCTCGAGAAGCTCTGTTGACGATCTCAAAGGTAAAGTTGGGCTTTGATAGGTAATCTGTTTGCATCTTGGCCCTCAAGCTCTTGGTCATCATCTTCTCGTTGTCAAAGCTAACGATGCTTGGGATGAAGTCTTCACGACGGATAATTTGTTGGATACTCTTCCAGCTATCCGCCCGTTGTCCCAACATAGAGCAGACGGCTTCCATAGCTAGTTGCACACCCTGCGGTGGATTTGCCATAGATCTGACTTCGGTAAGCTGCTTTCTGTTGATGTTGCTAACACTCTTTTGGGCTTCAATGACAGCGGGTTCGGCTTTGGCAAGGTCAGCCAGCACAATTTCCTTTCTCTCTGCAACCTCTTTCTCTTGGACCTCCAAAGCGGCTTGGACTTTGAGGGATTCAGCACGCTTTTTCTCGGTTTCTTGTTGATCAGCAACCATGCGTTGAAGCTTTTCGTTGGCTTCTGCACTCTTTCTCTCTAATTGACCTTGCTTCTCTGCCAGGCTCTTCCTCAGATCTGAGACCTTCTCAACAGTATCCTTAAGTTTGTCAAGACCAACGTTCAAATGTCTTTGTTGTTCTTCAAGGTCTTCTCGTTTCTCCTTGTAGAGCTTAACATATTGCGCCACGAAATCCAAAAAGTGACGTGGGGTAAGGAAGGTCATCTTGCCCTGTTGCTTCAGTAACTTAGCGTTGAACTGGTGCATTGAGTGATGAATATAAACCATGGCATTGATGACAGCCTCGCGATGCGAAGGTGGCAAGCTCAATCCTCTGTAAGCCACAGGAATACTTGATGGTGCACTGTACCCTGCATGGTCAAGATCGAGGCCATGCGTGAGCTCTGTACCAACCTGATAGAAGGCCTGGTCACTCCAATCACCGAACCAGTTGAGCACACAACGATTGAAAAGCGCAGGAGATGTAGCCGCTTTGGATGCGAGGCCTCCCTGAGGCGGGTTCATTGTGAACACAACATGGAGATTCTTGACAATCTGTTGAGTGAACCACTTGTACAACTCTTCTTGGGAGTCAAGAAGCAGACCTTGTTTTTGAGCACCTTCCTTGCATGCTGTCATTAGGGCCGCAAAATCGTCACCCTCGAAAAGACCGGGAACTTCTGCATTGGCAAGAAGTGTGTTCATTCGCTCCAGGAAACCAGAATCAAGGACATTAGCCTCGTCCATGATAAAACAGATCTTCTCGCCCTTGCAACCACAACGTCGTAGTACATCCCGCAGGTCTTCGTCGAAGTCTTCACCGGAGTATTTGCCGTGCACTTTGATTTGGAAGACTTTAAGGCCATTCATCCAAGCAACAAAGCGAGATAGCGTCGTCTTTCCACTACCACTGACGCCGATCAGAATCAAGTGACCTTGCGGTTGCCTGAACACTCGGTCAATTCTCAGGACGTGTTCCAAAACATCATTGAAGAGAATGAGCGGAACATCAACCTCTTCCTCGCAGAATGTCTTTAATCTAGCGCGCGCGAAGTCTCTAAGTTGCTCACGGTCAACAGGGACGTAGTTCTTCGACAACCAATTAGAGAAGAGGATTGGTCCCCTGAGTGCCTTATCTTCGTCGATATTAGGGAAGCACTCTAGAGCGATCCTCTTAACAGCGTCGTCGGTCCACTCTCGTTCGTCTTCGGCAACCAATCTATCCTGGAACAGTCGGAGTGCTTCGTGAGCCCAGATCCTGACTAACCCTTCGAGTGTCAACGTCTCAAGAGGCTTGAGGGCTTCGTAAACACCTCGAACCCATCTAGTCAACTCTCTGGGTGAGTAAACATAATGCGGCTGAATCTGCGGCGTGAATCTCCTTTGACTCTCCAAATAGAACGTAACCATGGCTTTAGTGAGTGCTTCGGAGTAACCCCTGAGAGTTGGAATTATCTTCAACACAGCACTATTGAATGTTCCATAAATTTGCATGAGTGAAAGTTCTCCGGGATAGTCAACCATGATAAGCGGCGCATGGCTCAAGAAACGGGCACCCATCGGGGTACGACCAGCGTCAGTCGGCGGATTACAAGCGCCCACAAACTGAATCCGGTCAAGCGTAACCCATGTCTTGTCACTTGTCTTCCAGAAGCCATTCTGCTCAACCAACTGTCGTAGAAAAGAGATAGCACGTTGCGTTCCATATTTATCTGGTGCGGGTAAATTGATTTCGTCACAAAAGATGACGAGCCATCGACCTATCTGGGTTGGGGAAAGGATGACTCCGTTCAAAGTCTTCCTATATTCACAGTACTGTTCAAATGTCTTAATGAGAAGGTCAGGCGTAGTTGCACTCGAAAAATTGAGGCCAACAACTTCCATGTTTGGTAGCTTCCTTAGAGCACTGAACAGCGTCATTGTTTTACCGGAACCAGGGGGGCCACAGAGAAGGAGGGGCTTATGCTCTGCAAGCCAGGAATATAGAACATCCTCATGGCGAACAGTGTCAAGGGTAGGAATAACAACGTCGGTCTGAGTGACGGAATGCGTGTTGACCTCAACATGTGGGACTTGGTTTTGCCAGCTTATCCAGTCACCGTTGGGTAGAGCGACATCATAATCAATAATAGAGCCGCCATCGCCCAAAGATGGGAGGCCGATGGTAGTCCTGCCGCAGATATATTCGCCGAAGGCTTGCCTGTCAGTGAGCGGGCAATCTCCAGTAAAGCTCCATACGAGAGTGAGTAGGATCTTCTTTGACACGAAGCTCTCTATCTGGGTGTCTTCGAGTGGGAAATCGACATGTTGCAGATTGTACTCAATAATCGTTCTGCAAGTCTTGTTAAGGAGGGAGAACAAAGTGTTCAGGACTCTCGCCTCGGTGAACTCCATGATGTGGTTGTATTTGCTTGCTTCGTGAAGGACGTTGGTGATAAACCCATCCCGTAGAAGCTGTTGTTCAAGCAATAATGCCATATGTTTTTGCACAGTCAATGCTTTGATGGAAGCCTGTCCAGTGGTGACATTATCCTCGTCAAGATCCTCGAAAGGGACCGATGAAAGAGTTTTGAGATAGTGTTGCACCATCATTTCGTCGGTAACGGTGTCGTTATTGAACCAGACCATACCACAACGACTGACAGTGGCGAGTGTCGCATACTTCAAAGTTTCAACTTCGAACATGATGCGCACGTTTGGCGGAAGATTAAGACGCTCACCATTTGGCAAGGTCAACAACTTGTTATCATCCAAAACACTAGAAAATATTAGTCATATTCGAGATACAACTAGGATAGAATGATCCCTACCTGTTCAAATTCTCAACCCATTCTGGATCTACATCGCCATCGAACACGATCCAATGCCGCTTCGAATCTTCACCACGCAGATTGTCCACAATCTTTCGCAGGATGCTTGTGAATAACCCGTCAGTCCACTCTCTGGTTGTCGAGTCCAGACTACCATAGAGAGCTTCCTTTGACATGACTTTCGGGTCGATAATATGAGAGACGCCCTCCACGCCTTCAACTTGTTGCATCGCTTGCAGGAGCACTTTCCAAGCTGACGACTTGCCTGACCCGGACTCTCCTACCATCATAACACCATGGTGGATAGATTGAATCTGGTAGAGTTGCAGTACTTTCGTCATCCAGGTCTCGGTGACAAGCAGATTCTGCTCCAGTGCGATTTTGGTGATAGCTTCCTCTAACTTCTTCAGATTGCCAGGGACATACTCGATACCAGGGAAAGCGGTAAGTTCGATGCCTCTCATAATATTGACGTCTTCGCGAATCAACTTGGGAGCAATGGTCTCCCTCAAACTTTGAAGAATAATTTGGGCTTCCCACTTTAGCTCGCTGCCGGGTTGAGACCGTTCTGAGTCGGTGTCCTGAAGTCGAGCTCTCTTGAGTCCACCAGAACTAACAAGTACGCTCTTCAAAGCTCGTAAACCGAAATCGTAATGAGCCTGTTTTGACAATTTCTTCGAACATTCATCGAAGAAAGGAACCGTCTGTTTAGCCAAAGCTTTGGCTTGGTTGAAACCTTGCGAGTAAAGCATGACTTCGGTAATCAACTCCTTATCCGGTTTACTCATTGCGACACTTCGGAACAATTTCTTCAGGTTGTCTGGCAAGTTCGAACGACCAGCGTAACCAGGATTCATGGTGATGAAGATACCAGTATTTCCGTTGACCTTCAAGTTCCTTCCAACGAGTTCAATTTGTGACTCAGGATCCTCAGTAGCACGCTTGAGACCCTGCTGAATATTTTGAACTTGTTGGCTGACGGCAGACAAGATACGCTCCTCAAGGCGGTTGAACTCATCGAAACATCCCCAGGCACCGACTTGACAAATACCCAGGAAAATTCTACCCATAGCTTGGAAATCGAAAGTATCATCACAGCAGAAAACCAAGGTAAACCGTCCAAGCTGAACACCAAGCGCCTTGACAGATTCTGTTTTACCGGTACCAGCTGGGCCGTATGGAGAACCCCCAAGTCGTTGACACAAAGCCTGTGTCAATGTCAAGAAGCACCGATCCGTCAATGGGGTCCTGACCAGTCTTTCTGCAACACCCAGATATTCGAATCCGTATTCCAATGTGGCATTGGCCATCTTAATTTTCAATCGAGACATGAAATCCCCCTCAGCCTTGTACATATACCTCATTTGCAGGAGCCAGATGTAGTGTTGAGGATTTGTAACGTTGTTGTCTTTGAGACGCTGGATACAATCCCGCTGGTGGACGAATTCTGTAATCATGTGTTCGCACTTTTTCCTCATAATTGGGTTCAGATCGCCAAGGACAGTTGTAGCCAATAGATTCAGAACCTTGACTTCTTGGGCATGAAGCTTACCCAAATCTTCGCCTCCATTGATCAGACATTGCTCGACCGCCATGCTCCAAACAACTTGTGTAGCTAGGACTACGATTTGAGCCGGGGACTTTTCGATGTACTCTTTAAACGTTTCGATGTCTAAATCAGAACTCTCAAACATCGGGGTAAATTCCGCAACCGCCTCGGCCAATAGTTCCGCGAGGGTACTCTTCATATTGTTTTCCAGGGCCATAAGCCAATCGTTGATCTTTGGCATTTTGATCAATGATATCGGTTTTTTCAGTCTAACTTCTTCCCCCTCCTTCGATGTGAACCCGAAGATGGTAGAATCCTCGTCCAGTAAAAGCCCAGACAGTCCAGCAAACATCTTCTTGAAGTGCTTCGCAATACGATGTGTGTCATTGCTGTTACCAATGATCTCAAGCAGATCTTCGTCACCAACGAAGTAGAATCTTGGGAATGAAACACGCTCTCGTTCGAGGTACTCTCCCAATGCCTTTTGGATTTTGTTCAACAACTCAGCCAAACGCTCAAGACTCTTCTGGACACCGGAGATATTGAGTACGTCGAGAACGTATGGGCTCTTGTAAACCTTTTTCATGACGGCAAAGAACTCTGAGTTAATGTTTTGGAATCTGGAGCTCTCGATTGGAAGCAAGTGCTTGATGTCGGCGTTGCCTGTGAAGACACCCTCAAGATAAACCCATTGTCTCTGGACATCAATCCAAACATCAAAAAGAACATGGACTCTGTTGAGTTTATCTTCCCAACTACTTGCCTCCTCTTCGAATTCTTTGTAGTAGGGGGAGTGCCTCATTGCTTGTAAGGAATTCAAGTTTTCGCTGCACTTGGCAAATAGGTCGTCCCATCCGCGAATTAAACGGCACTTGTTTTGGTAATTCACCAAATCCAGCACATAGCTTGTCCAAGTTTCTCTGACTTGTTTGACGAATTCTTCAAGAGCCATTTCGCCTTGAGCCTGAGCAATAATGTCTCTGATTATGACCTCTGAAGCCTTGAGATTGAGGTCCCAAACTTGTCCAAGATTAAGACTCGTGAGATAGATACGTTGGTTGGGTTTGAGAGCCTTGAATATTTTGGCCCAATGCCGTTCCCTAACAGCCTCGCTCTTCAATTCCGAAAGAAGAGGGTTAACCGAGACGTGCACCTTCAGTACATTCTGGATATGCTCGAACGCAGCGTACTGGCGCATACGACTGGGCATCTCTCTTGTCATACCAATAAGACCGTCAAGGCCTTGTCGAATCTTTCGCGGAACTACCGACGTCCAGACAGTATCACGAAGGTCATTGAGGCTCTTCCAAATCGTCGATAGGGCGGACCAGACGGATTTGAAATCTTGCACTTCCTCGAGAATAGACGCTAGAATGTTATCCGGCCCAGCAGGCAGGTCCAAAGCTTCTTTAGCCTTGGCCACCATCTCAGACTCAGACTTAAGTTGGTTGAGGCTAGCTTCAAAAGTGCTCAATGTCCTCGAGGCATCCTCAGGAGCAATAGTACCGGAGACAGGCTTCTCATCATTCCACTCCTGGACAACCGCGGTAATCTTGTCCGTAACAACTCTGTCCTCCGCAATGATCTTAGCCTTGAGGGCATCAGTCTGGTCTTGTACAATCTTGCTCTTTCGTCCCAAGATTTCATTGAGGGCTTGCCACTCCCCGTCAATCTGCTCAACAAACAACCAATCATTAGGGAATTGGTATCTTTGTCTGCTTAGCGTAGTCTGACCCTGTCTGAACGTCTCCATTTCAGGTCCCCAAGCTTTCACTTTCTTCTTGCATTGCTGAACTATAGTGATGAAAGTGACAGCTTGTGCGGTAGACGAAGCCTCTAAGCTTTGCGATTCAAGATCTCGGCGCGCTTTCTCAATCTCAGCATGAACATCGCGCATACGAACACCAAGCTTTCCAGCGAACTTCATAAGAATCTCGTGCTGCCACGAGTCGTATTTGGCATTGACACGGGTTTGGACTTGTTCATAATCGATTGTGATATGACCAAACACCTGGCTGACATCCGATGTGTCGAAAGTCGATCGAGTTTTGCGGATTTCCTGGAGCAAATGCAGCCATTTCGAAAGGTTGGTGCCAAGGACATCGTATACTTGTTCGGCTTGAAGATCCCAAAGACTCTGGAATTGAAGCCATTTATCAACGTAAGTGCTAACTTCCGTGATTTTCTTCTCGACGGCATTGTATGCCTTTGAAAGCATGTCGGGGAAGTGGCTAGGCTACTTTAGATGTTAGTGCGACACTCGCTGGAGTATACAGGAAAGGATACATACAAGCTCAGCAAAGTTATCCTCAACCTCACGTTCAGTAATATGGACTGTCATTTCGTATCTCGAAGCCTTAACCTTGTGCAGGTTGCAAGCAATGCCTACCCAACTAATTAGTCATGCAATAATAGCCAGAGATTTCCCATAGTAATACATACCAAGCCACCGATGTAGTTGCTTATACCACTGTGCTCTGGCATACTCCATCGGGGGGTCTAAGTAGATGACTTGGTTCTTGATGCTGATTTCGTGGACCAAACGCTTCATCACTGGCTTATAAATTACGGCGTTCTCGTCTTTCTTTTCACCCTCTGAGTCAGCAGTATCTGGCCGCCTCTTGCTTGGCTGTGCAACCTCATCTTCCGCAAGGGTTCCGTCGAAAACAGCAATCCATGTATTTGTTGCCTCCTCGAGTCGGCCCAAGAGAATAGTCTGAATTTGATTATTAAGATCCCCAACCCATTGGGGTAGGTTAACAAAGTTTTCCAAATTCAACTGGTCGACGGCTGTCTGGATAACCTCAAGTCTCGTTCTCAGTGATTCGGTATCATAAGGGCAAGACTTAAGTTCCGTTAGCGCCTTTCTGATATTGTCGTTGATCGTGCTCAATGTTTGTGTCTTTATTTGAAGCATGTTAACCGCCGCAGCCATTTCCCTGACAAACTGGACATGACGAGACTCCCGACCAGCGAGTGATGAACCGCCTTCCATGTTACCATTTGGAAGATATGATACAACATTACGCATGTGGAGATCATAGCTGTGAACGAAGCTTTCCCACTTCAGCGGAATTCCCTTTGCAATCAGTACATGTACTTCGTTTTGGTAACCTGACAACAACGTAGAGACATCACTCATATCTAGAATGACTTTGTTGGTCTGAGCCAGTGTGCGAACAGACTCCATCAGGGAGACTGCATAGGGGTAGACCCGTTTTGCCTCTTTCGAAACATTGTTGATAGCGTGCGGAACAGTGTACTTGAGGTTGACGAGATTTCGAACTTCTTTGAAAAGAGCAATGACCTGAGGATCAAAGTTTACAAGCAATTCCAATTGGTTACCGAGAGCACGGTTCCTGTTGATATTGAAAAGACGACCGGAAATTGAGACGTTCCGTCGCTGAACATCCGCAAGCCAGGCCTCATATATGGGGCGAGTATCGAGTTTCGTCTTAAATGAGTTGCTTTCGCTGAACAGCTTTTGGCCTTCAGCATAGTCCTGCCAACCCTTACCTAGAATATCTTCGATACGCTTTAGATACGCATTGAGTTGGCGCTCTATCTGCCTTGCCCATATAATCGCCCCAGCAATCGGTGGAAGATCGTGTATTTGGGCCATTGCATGGGCTTCACTGTGCCCATACTGTTGCTTGAACCTCTCGTGTAAGGCTGCAATATCCGCTTTGACATTGTCGATCAATTGGGTCTGATACTCTTGGATAGCCCCACGGATCTTTGGCCTCACGAACAAAGCATTAAACTTGGAGAAGACGCGGAACATCTCGTTGGCGTTCTTCGCAGTAGCCAGTCGATCCCTCAATCTTGCTATGATCGAGTTTTCGACACGAGATGTGCGTTCGTTGTACGCATTTTCCGCCGAGATCCAAATATCCGTCCCTTCCAAGGTGACATCGAGAACATCGACATCTTTGAGGACAGCGTACGCTGAAGCAACCTCCTCTACAGCATCGACATCACCGATCTCTTCGATTGCGGCATGGCCGCCAGGCTCACCGCGAGCATCAGAATCATTTCCAGGGCCGAGAACATTTTGGATAGTTCGCTGGAGTTGTTCGTGGCCGTGTCTAAAAGCCCTGACATATGTAAGACGCTCTTGGGTCTTGCTATGCCTTTTCGTGACTTTGATAGGGATGAATTTCTCTGCTCGCTTCCGAGTAACTTCACGAGCTGTATTGGTGAACTCTTTAACATTTTCATCCCAAGTATTGAAGATGCTATCGGCCACGTTCATCAGAGCATCAAAATCCTTGTATTCCATATGCATCAATCTCCTTCCTGACAAAAGTTCGTGCAAGCGATCATCGAGATCTCCTGAAATAGCTTCGACAAGAGGTAAAGCTCTCCTAATAGGATAGCTGGTGATTCTTAACTTCTTGTTGATATGACCAAATATCTTGACAAGCGCTTCCTGGACCTTGATAAGCGACGTTGCGGACAAGAGCTCGTCCAACGGGAAATCACGCATCAGCTGGTTGTATTTTTGGACAGTATCCGATGCTTCTTTCAACCCGGTATCTGCAATAAAGGAGACTGTGGCGTGAAAGCGTTTGGCGTGTCTTAGAATTTCTAAGGTCAAGAGAACTCCCTCGCTTCGGAGCTGTTCTTCAATACCCTCCAAGGCAGATTCCATATTCAGCCAGAAGTTGATTTCTTGCGTAGCACTGCCCGAGTCAGCGTCTCTCTGCATTTTGGTAATAGTTTGAATCGATTTAATCCAAGAATTGACGGTTGATTGGAGTTGATTGAGGAACATAGAATCATTAACAATGGTGGAAGGGATAAGGTCAAGTGAAGGCTTCTGGCCTTTCGACGCAGCTTCCTCAATGGCAGCCTGGACGGTCGGGTGCATGACAAGTGCGAGCTCTGGAATTTCAATATTCTGCTGCAAGTGGAGAAATGCAAGTTCAAGCTCGGCCATCTTCTTCTTAGCAGCCGGTATACCGGATTTAGATTCATTGTCAGCATATCTGCCAGCTGCCTGGGTTGAGCTCTTCCCGCTCTGTGTCTGATTCGCCTTGATATAGGCGTCGAAATATGGCACTAAGGCATGGTGCATGAGGGAGTGTAGAATCTCATAGGGAGAGTTTCCAGGGAGGTTGGTTATCTGGAGTTGGTTGGCAAGTGGAATCGTGGCTTCGAGAGCAGCAGGACGTTTGATCAAAGCTACAGTTGCCACAGTAAGGGGTGATGTGGAGAGTTCCGACGAGATTGAAAACTTGTACTGAGGGGTGGTGGGGCCTATTGATAACAATCATAGTTAGAACCACTCAGATCTCTTATCTTATCATATATATCAGTAAGGGGTCGCATTAACCCTACCTTCGATAGAATCTGTCGATGTATCTCCAGCAGACTCCACCATTTCCTTGCAGACATATAATGCCGTTGGTCCTTCACCGCAAAACCTCGAGCACCGAAGTAAGGTATCGGAGTAATGGGATCTGCTCAGCATGTTACCGGCACCTTCGAGCTCTCGCTTCGGGGCACCTAAAGTAATGTCGACAACATGAACAATGTGATCAAGTAGAGTCACCGGATTGACGTTAGAGGTAGAGGCCGAGGGAGTAGAAGCCCCTGGTGAGGGGGATCGCCTCTCGCTCGACCTAGGAGCGAGGGTATCCATGACGGGCGGGAATATAGGACCAAGATTTGTAAATGTTGAATGATGAATAGAGTATATCGAAACTCTAGAAGGTCTATTATCTAAATAATGAGTAGTATCGGTATCATCCGCAATGTTTTTTTGCAATGTTTTCAGCTAACAATCAGGTAAGTACCTATTGACAGTTGAAGAGGTGTCAAAATGATATCCCTATTGTGCAAGAGAACACCAAACCACAGCCAAAAAAAAAAAAGAAGAAGAAGAAGAAGCCGTCGAAGCTCCAAGAGTAGAATGTTAGAAATCAGGTAAGATAGAGTAAAGGGAACGGATGCCGAACCTGCAATGGCTCGGCAGGAGATGATCGTAAAGTGGTGATGTTTCCAATAGACAGTCGTGGTACCTGATAAGGGAGAGGAGAATAGAGGTCGTCGCGTCGACCCACAACAGCAAGTAGGACTTCCCAAAGAGGCTCACCAGCAGAGCAGCAGACGAGGGCTTTCGGTCGGTTACTCGGTTTCAAGTCAGGCGGCCCGAAAGCTATTCGGTGCCAATTAAGTGCCTGTTTGGTTGTGTGGTTTTGCCCGGAAGGTTCCACTGGTCAGGGCAAGAGTTGGTCCGTCAAGGTCAGGTCAAACCGGGCGTGTGGTCGGTCCAGTCGGCGTTAACAGACAGCTTCCGACCAGCTGTCTACTACCGACCTTTCTAAGCACTGACCTACCATATACCAACCGCAACACCAACCGACATTGCATTTACCTGGACGCGGAAGGGCTCCACCACAGGGCTACCTACAATACCACTCGAACAGTCTCCATCTGCAAGAATCGTATTGCTTGAGGCCCTCCGTATCGATATCAAGACGTGGCTTCTTCAGCATTATTGCTCATCCCCTCGGTCTCGGACAGCGTCATAGCTTAATTGTTGGATCCCTTTCATATAAAAGCCAAAGCGGCCAGGCTGTCTCGTTATACAGGGATTTGCCATATAAAGCCTCACCCCAGTCGGGCTTTGGCAACATTACCGGACACAATTCCTAATATCATTCCTAGGAACAGGAGGAGGTTGACCTTCCATCTATAAGGCATCATGGAGGAAAGCGACGCCCCTCAGCCATCTATTCGTTTATCACAGGACTCCGAAAACATAGCAATTCCTGCCCCAGCGACACCGGTCTCGCCATCTGCAGACGGCACCGAATCTTTAAACCTTGAACTCGCACACTCTTTTTACGGGAATCCGCGTGCATCTGTTCAAGTAGCTGTCGACCCTGTAGCTCTTATCACCAATGAGTGCATTACAGTTACTTCGGCCATGCGCAAGAACGCGCGCTGGGCTCAAAGCTCTGTGGCTGCGATACTAGGTGGCGGTGGTGTGGGTGAACCTGGGCTTAATAGTCCGACTCTATCAGTCCCTAGCGGTGCATCCACTCCCCGAGGGGGTTCCTTACGGGCTCCAAGTGGGAGAAGAGCTGCTTCGACTGATAGTCGACCAGAAACCTTGGAGAAAGGGCTTGAGAAAGAGGATGAAAGCAGAAGTGCTACTCCCATAGATGCCACTTTAGCCGGCAGGTGGGGTTTGAGGGGAAAGCGTGGAAAGAGTATCCAGGTCTGTCTAATATCAAGCTTGAATTACCACCACGAGATACTGAGACTTTGAATCAGGATAATCCATTGATCGCGGCTTTCTCAAAACTAAGAAGGGATCTGCTTTCTTGCAGAGGTAATAAACAAACCTCGAGTTATAAACAGATACGGTAGCTAATTTACCTTTAGATATCCGAACTTTTGATACACCTTCACTGCTACATCCTTTCCTCCAAGTGGTTCGGTCGTCTTCTACATCAGGACCAATTACTTCTCTCGCTTTAATAGCTATCACAAAATTTTTCTCATACAACCTTATAACACCCGCCTCCCTACGCCTACCGTTAGCAATGCAACTCTTATCCTCAGCGATTACTCACTGCCGTTTTGAGGCTTCGGACTCTTCTCAGGACGAGGTTGTACTCCTTAGAATATTAAGGCTAATGGAAGTCATGATGTATGGACCTGGCTCCGGGGTCTTAGGCGACGAGAGCGTATGCGAAATGATGGAAACGGCGTTGAGTATATGCTGTCAAATGAGGCTTTCAGAAGTTTTGCGACGGTCTGCAGAGATGAGCATGGTCACAATGTGCCAGGTCGTTTTCGAAAAGTTAAAGCATTTGGAGGTCGCAGTAGAGATCCCCGGTCAAAAACCTGAGGAATCCACGGAGCCAAATGAAAATCTCAAGGTTGAACCTTCAGTTAATGGCGAAACGGCAGCTGCAACACTGAATAATGTCCGACCCTCTGCAGAGCTAGATCCAGAGGATTCGACACAGGACGCAGATAACCAGGTCAAACCATATTCGTTGCCTTCGATACGGGAGCTTTTCAGAGTATTGGTATCATTGCTAGATCCGCACAATAAACAGCACACAGATACGCTCCGTGTGATGGCTATGAGGATCCTCGATGTCGCCTTCGAGGTTTCTGGATCCGCAATTACAAAACATCCAAGCCTAGCGACCCTAGCTCAGGATAATTTATGCCGATATCTCTTTCAATTGGTCCGCTCAGATACTATGCCAATCCTTCAAGAATCTCTGAGA
The DNA here is from genome assembly GCF_000225545.1 of Orbilia oligospora ATCC 24927. Taxonomy (NCBI): domain Eukaryota; kingdom Fungi; phylum Ascomycota; class Orbiliomycetes; order Orbiliales; family Orbiliaceae; genus Orbilia; species Orbilia oligospora. The sequence goes on along the minus strand of NW_011645563.1, from coordinate 1,210,750 downwards.
GTGACGGGCACACTTCTAGCAACCTCCCGCTCCGGCTTGAAACTCCAACAAGAGTTGTTTTTAGCCTACGTGGTAGCATGCCTTCACCCAAAGATTGAGATCCCTCGAGAAGCCGGGATCGACCCAATCCTATATGAAGGTGTCCCACAAGCACCAAAATTATCAAAACCTTCTAACTCACCCGCGCCCCAGGCTGCAAATGGAAGAAATAGCCCGGCACCGCCGAGGGAACGACAAAGGTTAGGGTTAGAAGGTGGCACGCGACGACCAGATGCAAGAGAGGCAATGGTAGAGTGCATTGGGGCACTTGCCAGGATACCCAGCTTCATGGTAGAACTCTACGTGAATTACGACTGTGACATCGACCGAACCGACCTTTGTGAGGATGTCATTGGATTTTTGTCACGGGTAAGCGCTTAAAAGGAGAAGGTTCCACCCGGTTTTACTAACAGAATTTCGGTAGAACGCGTTCCCAGATTCAGCAACATGGAGTACAACCAACGTACCCCCCCTTTGTTTGGATGCTTTGCTTGGATACGTGCAGTACATCTCGGACCGATTAGACAATGTCGCTATATCAGAGGGCTATCCAGACCCACAAATCTTACGGCAACAGCGAGATAAGAAACAACTAGTCATCGCCGGGACCTCGAAATTCAACGACTCCCCTAAGAAAGGTATCGCATTCCTCGTTCAGAACGGCATAATTAGCGATGTGGATGACCATCTATCGGTAGCCAAATTCTTGAAAGGGACATCAAGAGTATCGAAGAAACAGCTTGGCGAATATCTTACGAAAAAAGACAATGGCCCGGTACTCAATGCTTTCCTGGATCTGTTCGATTATAAGGGAAAGAGATTGGACGAAGCATTGAGAGAACTTCTTGGGTCATTCAGATTACCTGGAGAATCACCACTCATCGAGAGATTGGTCACTATTTTCTCAGAAAAGTATCACGACCTGTCACAGACTGAAGACATTGACAATAAAGATGCAGTATTCGTATTGACATACGCAATCATTATGTTGAATACCGACCAACACAATCCAACTGTCAAGGTAAGGATAGGCGATGTAAATACCCTGCGGCTCGATAAAACGTTATTAACAATATTCATAGACTCGCATGGCCATAACGGATTTCACCAAAAACCTTAGAGGTGTCAACGGTGGCAAAGACTTCGCTCCGGAATTTCTTGAATCAATTTTCGAAACCATTAGAACCAATGAGATAATCCTGCCAGAAGAACACGACAACCAGCATGCATTCGACTATGCCTGGAAAGAACTCCTGATGAAAACTCATAGTGCCGGGGATCTTATCCTCTGCGATACCAACATTTTCGACGCGCCAATGTTTGCATCAACATGGAAGCCCATCGTCGCAACCCTTTCATATGTATTCATGTCTGCTACCGATGATGCTGTGTTCACGAGAGTGATTACGGGCTTCGATCAGATCGCAAAGATAGCATCAAGATACCAGCTATACGACTGCTTGGACCGTGTGATCAGATGTCTAAGCTTGATAAGCACACTTGCCACTGAATCTCCGCCCAGCACCAAGCTAAACACTGAGGTTCAAGTTAACGATAACAGTGTTATGGTCAGCGAAATGGCGGTTAGGTTTGGCCGCGATTTCAAAGCTCAACTGGCCACTGTTGTTCTATTCAGAATCATCACAGGCAAAGAAGTCACAATCAGAGAAGGATGGAATCAGGTCGTTCGAATATGGTTAAACCTATTTGTCAATTCCTTAATACCTCCGTTCTTTTTGCCTGATGAAAACTCGCTGGATCTTCCGCCAATACCTTTAAGGAATCCTTCACATGTAATTGAAAGAAGGAACGCTCCAAATAGCTCAGGCTTGTTTTCAACGCTATCGAGCTATCTTTCAAGCTATGCAGCGGATGATCCCCCGGAGCCGTCTGATGAAGAACTTGAAAGCACACTTTGCACTGTTGATTGTGTAAATTCGTGCTATTTAGGTGACATCTTCGCCAATGTAGTGTAAGAGAATTGCTTGTACCCACCAAACACCCAAACCTATGCTGACAATGATATGTTAGGAATATGGACGAAGCCTCTACAGCTGCCCTGATGAAAGCTCTTCTATCACAACTCCCAGAGGAAAGTTCGCCGGTCGTCATTATCAAGCACGAACTGCCTGTCATGCCACAAAACGCACAACCTACACCAGAAAGAAAAGACCAAATATATGATCCGGCTGTCCTCTACGTAACAGAGCTGGCAACTTGCTTAGCCCTACGAACCCCCGAGTCAGTCCAAAAATTCGGCCCAGACGTCGCGGTCTCCCTCCAAAATATCATCCGCGGCGCAAAGCAGGCACACCCTCTTGTCGTTGCCCGGTGCATATACTACCTCCTCGCCGTGCTCAAAGCTGGGTATGAATATGAATTCGTCAGAGCGCCGGTTATCTTACACTCCATTGTCACACTGGATAAACAATTGCTTGATAAATGTTCGGAGCCAATCGTCAAGGGTATTCGTAGTTGCATCGATTCCACCACTCCGCTGAAGTCAGAAATCATAAGCTCCCCGGATTTCTGGTCTTTGTTGCGACTACTGGCCACCAACCCCGAAATTTCGGCCGAAGTTTTTGATATTCTTGATTTGGTGGCGATTCAAAATCCTTTGAATGTCACCGCAGACAACTATGTTGCTGTCGTGACGGTATTGAATGACTTCGCGACTGCAGGCAGCATCGGAGCTAAATTCGAGCAAATCCAAGACCGAATGAAGAAAGGCAAGATCACAAAGGTGACGGAAAGACCGTAAGTCACTCTGAATTTCGATCCACTTTGTGACATGGACTAACGTAAAAGTAGTGATGCCGACGTTGTAACCCGCGGTACCAAAGCCGCACTAGGCATTTACAACCTTACCACCCGTGTCCCGGCTCTCATTGAAAAATCCCACCTCGAACAAACCGAGGCTTGGTCCACTTATTGGTCCCCCATATTTCAAGCACTCTCCACCCAATGCATCAACCCCTGTCGTGAAATCCGCCACAACGCCTTCAGCAGTCTACAGCGTGCCCTGCTCTCCCCAGAACTGGCCAGCAAAGATCATAAAGAATGGACAGGAATCTTTGGCGATGTCATGTTCCCACTTATTACGATGCTACTCAAGCCCGAAGTTTATCAAAGCGACCCTAGGGGTATGAGTGAAACAAGAGTTCAAGCTGCGACACTACTGTGTAAGATATTCTTACACTATTTAGTGTTGTTGAGTGAGTGGGACGGTATGCTGGGGTTGTGGTTGAGGATCTTGGATATCATGGATCGATTAATGAATAGTGGACAAAGCGATCACTTAGTAAGTTTCGTTCGGTTTAACCCTTCCACGGAGTCCCTTGGTAAGATAACTAACGGGATCACTTTTCCGCGAATAGGAAGAAGCAGTCCCCGAATCCCTCAAAAACGTCCTCCTCGTCATGTCAGGTGGTGGATTCCTCCTCCCACCGTCACAACAAGAAGCCGGAAACGAAAAGCAGAAGGAGTTATGGAACCAAACCTGGAAGCGGCTTGAACGCTTCCTACCAGATTTATACAAGGAGCTATACCCCGAGGGCGCAAATAAGACGGAAAATTAGAGAAATTCCTCAATGCTCCGGGGATGGGTATTGTTCAGGTCTTCAAGCTGATCGCTAACTAGTACCGGTACCCTAGTATGTAGGTTCTATCTTGTTTGGAGGATTACTTTTTGCTGAATAGCGATCGATTGTATCATGTTGAGATTATAATGGGAGTTGGAATTACCAAATCGCAGCGCTTGGGCTATTGCTAAATAAGTACCTATATTAAAAAAGCATTTGCAGGTTGCATTGGACAGAAAAGAAGGAACATCAGCGCCAGCGGTTAGTCATAAGAGTTCATACTAGGTAAAGATGCGTGATACCGAGTGGCTAGGTTAAGGGAGTAACGAAAGAAGAAAAACCAATATTATCAGACAGCCCACGCAATAACGAGGAGCTAGCCTTGAACGAAAAGGAAGTATAATACTATAAGAGCTAGAGTTGACGCAAAATGCCACTTTTGTTCAGAGGAGAAAACGGAAACGGGCAAAAACAATAAGGAAGGAGGGGTACAATACAGAAAAACAGACGACGCCTATGTTCACCGTTAAATCTATAGAATAAAATAATACTAATAATATTTGTACAATCAAGAAGGGACTGTTTCTTGGGCACAATGCCCGAGGTTTGATATTGATGCCGCTCTTACGTTCAGACTTATACCCACCGAAATTATCATATAAAGAAACCGTAACCTATAAGGCCGGAGTTGTTCGAATCGTGCTTATGCGAATTGAGACTCTTGCTTTGTTGGCTCAACCGGTAGCTTATTCTGTTTTACTCGACCATTTTCGTGACCCTGCATAGATTTTGTTAGAGTTTAGGGCATAAGTAGCCTTGGTATCAGATCGTACTTACCACAATTTGGCCTTTCTTCTCTTCATCCTCAGTTGTAAGAACCCCAACTCCAGGTTCATCAACATGTGCAATCGGGCCTTCCCGGCTACCTCTTAAATCTTGGTCTGGTGTCTTCCCCGAATCTTTTCCAGTGCCTTTGGAAGCCATGGCACCCTTCTCGACCTCCTTTGCTTTGAGGGCTGCGTCGATAATTTCTTTCTGGTCCTTATCCCAGGTGTCTTTATCTTTCTTGATATCCCATCCCTCTTCTAGTCGAGTCTTTTGTTCTGCCTTCTCCTTCTCTTCTTTCTCGTGAGCTATTCTCTGCTCCTCCATCTCCTTCATGTGCTTAAGGTCGTCCGATGATGGTTCATAAAGATGCCAAATGGTGTAGTGAGGTAATCCAATAACGGTAAATTTCATACGGCGGCACATCTACCAAACAATCAGCAACCAATAGCCCCCCACGAGATTTTGTGGTTTCTTATACATACCTTTCCAAATCCTTCGGTCTCGGCATGTTTCTCAAAGCTGAATGCGGGGAAATGTGCACCAGCTCGGAATACCGATGCCTTAGCTAGGATACTGACACCGCCGACACCATCGAGTTCCATCTCCACGTCCGGATCGCCCCGAGGATCTCTCAGATACGCCAAGTGAGGTCTCCAGGTAGCATATTCTGCGTAACCTTCAACAATAACATCATCCTCACCAAGCTTGGCAGCAAGTTCTAAACCAGTTTCTGATTCTTGCCAGGAGTTCAAGTCATAAGGTTGTTCATTCCCAAGCCAGTCGGGGAGAGGTCGCCAGACATCTTAAAGGTTTCTAATGTTAATATCCATCTTACTATATCGAAATACGAATAGTGACTTACTAGGGACGATTACATCCTTGTTATGTCTCATCAAATCCTCCAAGATAGACGTCGGGGCGGTCTCAACATCTGCATCCCTCCAATATACCCAACTATGATGTGGCTTCAAAGTAGCATTCAGCAACCAGTTCCTAGCACGTGCCATCAACTTTCGTCGAGGCCCTTGTGCGGCAAATCCATGTCTATTACTGAAGTCCTGCCCGATGGCAGCCCCAAAGTCCTTTTCAATGACTGTGATCTCGCCAAACCATTGGTTATGGTCGGCGTCACTTTGTTGCTTCTTCAATAGGTCAGTTAGGAGGTTCATAGTATTATCCTTCGAATCGGAAACCAGGAATGCAAGGTCGATGAGATGATGAGGGTATGTAAGATTCCGGAGATGGCTGAAGAACATGGGCAAGTGGGCCTCGGCGTCACGAAGAGGCGAAAGGAACAATATTCTTTCTCCTCTTTGCCAACCAGTGGCACTGCCTTTGTATAGCGAAAGATCATGGTATTCAACCCCAGGGATGTCCTTGTACAGCGAATACCCCAATCCGATGGCGGAGAAGACAGTGAACCTTAGAGACGGCGATACCAATAAGGAGAATCCGAAGACAACCAAGAATACAAAGCCAAGTTTCAAGAATAAACGTCTTCGGGCGTATGCTGACTTTCGAAATTTAGGATGATACTTAGAACTATATTGCACCCAAAATTAAAGAAATTAGCAGGGATCTTAGGCCACGATTCCGAGGAAGCGAACAGTGGAGGCGAAGGTCCGTACTCTTGAGGAGACATTGCCCATGATTCATCCTTGTAGTAGCTCGCATGACCATTCTTATATCCACCTGAATATCCATTCGAATAGCCATTCGAGTATTGGGTGTGCGAATGCCGACTGGTAGGTAACGACATTGTGAACCGAAGGGCAATGCAGCCCTGGGGAGAGCTGCCGAAGGTGCCGAGGAACCAGAAGAGCGTATCAACCCTCCAATCCCCAAGAGGAGCCCAGCTAAAGGCTATGCGGAAAACCCCACCAGAGTTTCTCAAGAGAGTCAAGCCCCCAGCAGGATTTCAGGATAACGTCTGTCGTGGATGATGAAGCCGTTGATGGCTGATGGTGTGATGGAGGGTGCGAGGTAACGAGCGTGTTGTATTCGGCGGTCGAAGGGGTTCTGTGTTGAAGCTGTCGTCGTAATTTAAGACCACCTAACAAATTCGGCCACCCGAGACGTCACCAACCTTTTGTTTCTCAATCCTGAAACTACGGTCGAGTTGAAAATATCATGTGAACGGGAAATAGGGGAGGAAGAGAAGGAAGAGAGAAAAAGGTCGAGATTACGGCCGAAATGTCGACGTCTAGCCCAGAGGCTGCCTTTTCCTTCGTTCCCGAATTGCTTATTCTGTTACTGTTGCATTGAACATCAAACGAGGGTGGTTAAGATTAGCTGAGGACCCGCCCTCACACACAGATTCAAGTTGAAACTGGCTTTTAACAAGAGGCATCCGAGAAATACAAAAGAACGCATCGTTGTCGCTGCCGCTCCCACTCGACACTTCCTTCGCTCTTAAGGGGGGAAGATATGTTAATGTATTTGGCCCGAGAACACAAGTCGAGGTAATGTACCCGACGCAGACGTGGAGATCTTGCTCTAAAGTGCATGTGCCTACATGCGCGGAAATACGAAACAAGCAAGAAGGTTACAGAACTAGGGGACTTTTTCCCTAGCTATCCTTGGCGGTTTCTATTCCAGGAATTTAAAAAAGCTTGTCATTGCAACCTTTCGCTTTACAGTTAGCCAGGGTCATGGAACAAAAAGGTGTGCTTCGAAGAGGGCTTCAAACTTCGACGGCCTGTGTCAGCTGCCAAGTTGACGACCCTGTGCATTGCATCGCTCCACCATGACGTAAAGCGCTGCGAATTCAGGGTGTCAAGTTGAAACGTACATATGCCCACCGTGCACCGCCCAAGCTTTCGCCATATCGAAAACGAACCTGATAGATAGATCTATCGATATATCTTGGGCCAGATACTCGGCTCTATCAAATCACAGAAAATCTAACCGACGGCCGACCAATGCTTAGCCGATTCATTGCTTTAACCTTCCCATGCCTATACGAGGACTATTCCACGTATATATAAAAAAAGTATAACACGCGGCCCCTGGCCGGTATTACCCGCGGCACGCGAGACCACGGGCTACGCCGATCATGCAAACGAGAAGAAACCCACGCAATGTATTTTAGAAACGCAAAGATGGAATATATCATCCAAGGAAACTGTCAGCCCAATAACCACGTGCCTTTACCTATTACACTACATCGTAAATAGTAGTTTATTATATTTACCAGTATTTATTATCATTTTGAACAAAATTGAAGGAATACATAAATTGCAACCCAATAATCTGCAGGTCTCTTTGGCTAACTAGGCAATTGTACCACGATATATACCTGATAACTACCTAGCTAGTCACACGAAAAACATTTTATTGGATAAAAGAAAATGCCTTAATTATCTCTTTAGTGTATACGACGCAAAATCCGGATACCTGCACCCGAAACCTCCTTCAAAGACATAAGGTTGCTTCTGATCTAACTAAAATACATAATATACATAGACATTATGTTTGAATAACCATGCGCTTGTTTTGCTTTAGTATTCTCATATATATTAGCTACGAAGATCGAGCACAGCTGGCCTAAAAGTCTATGTCAACATCTGTATATGTGGGGCCACATGGAACTAAAACTTAGTTTTTTTTTAAGAAAAAAAAACCGCTAGTTTAGATTAATGGGTCCTCGCCTATAGACCACATTGATCGAGCAAGAAATCTCAGAAATAATCTCAGCCTAGTTTCGTTCCTAGACATTATAAAACGAGGTATCACTTTGTTTGGCCTCGGCCCGGTTTACCGACTTACGAAGGAATACCGTTTTTATCATATTCCTCTTCCAGTTCCATGGATCAACTTAATTCAAATATATCTTATCCAAGGCAGTTGTGTGTTGATTCGTGTGTTATTTTTTGCCATCGAGTCTCGCGAGATCTCGTAGCCAGACTTCCTTGAGCAAATTCAACACATTTGGTCAACTAAGTACTTAACGTAATTAACTAGCAACTACAACAAGCAACTTGACTCTTAAGATCTTAAGAGCGTGACAGCTTCCCATTCCTTTGCCTTCGACGAGATCCAAGACTAAACTGCTAAGGCCGATCTGGGGCAGTTTGTACTAGCAATCCACATTGCATGAGCGTCTCCCAGACCACACATTGCATTGAACCAACTTTGTCAGCTTAACTTACACTTATATACTTAGTTAATACGCCTAGCTCCTATAGGCATAGGCAGCGAATCCCAGCATATGCACGTGCACATGACAATACGCCTTAATGTTCACTATACTACAGAGTATATGGTCCAACATGAGTAGGTACGTAGATAAATCAATATACCAATATATCAAGCATAGGACTGGAGGGCTAACGGTTACCAGCGCGGACCAAGAAAAGTCCTACCTTGACATTATTGATTTACGTCTAGATTCGATTCCATCGAGTGGTCATTCTATTTCGGGATTTTTCATCATGATAGTTTTCCAGATCTCTCCGTTGCCGCGATCTATCACAAGAATCCCGAAGATATCTTGGCGGTACGCTGCCTATGATCTATCAATATTGCCGCAATATCGAGGAGGCCAGGGCTTTCCCATGGCCCAGCTATCTGGCCGCACAAGAAGTTAATAGTACCATATGCCATATCAAAAATTTCTTAATTTTTCTCCACATCGATCATCAAGGGGTTCTATAAGTTGGATTTATCATATAGGTAGCACATGATCATATAAAAAGTGTATTCGGGGCTGATAGAACAACTCACGCTTGATCCTAAACCCTATCAATAGTAGTCCAGACACCCTGAGATGTTGACTTAACATGCGCAAGGGTATTGAAATATTCCGCCAGTTGATTCGATATTCCTTGACAGCAAAACGTTTGGACGTATGTGCGTGGGTACCGAAATAAAGCAATATGTGTAAACGCTGTTTTTACAGCTGCATATAACTGTGGCTATCCTGATTACTCGGAGTCTGGCTTCTTTTTTTTTTCACAGACGATTATGGTGTGATAACATGATGTATTGAGACGGCCTGTATGCGCGCTGAGGAAAGTGGCAAGTCTTAGGAGCCCTCTTGGTGGGCCGTGGTGAACCATACCCATATAATACTTAACCCTCAAAGTACAAAACTCTGAGAAAACGCCATGATGTTATGGCGGATTTAATATCTCAGCCTTCATTGCAGCAGGACTACGGATACGGCACCAGTGCATGGACTTATCGATTGTCAAACTCGATGTCAATATTGCAGCTGCAGAAGCACTTCGGTATATTGTAATGTAACAATGCATGCCAAATGTTAACGCCTATACGTCTCAATTTCAGAACTGTTTTAAAATTATAAAAAGGCTCAATGGCGACTTCGACATTGCAGAACGCCTGACATTCATGGAACCGGATAAGATCCTGACATCGATGATTTTTATTTTATGAACTGTGTGCAATCGATGTAATTGTCTTACACATCGTAGACAAGCAGTACCCACTGTGAAAAAGCCATAGGCGCGCTAAACCTCGTTCACGATGCCTGTTCGAGCAATTCTTCGCGTATCTTCCGCGCTGCGGTGGAATTATAAGGGACCTTTCTTAATTTCAGAGGCTGGCTGTGCTAAACCTAGAGCCACACAAGGTATAGCCTGCGAACTAAAGAGCCCAAATTCCTGCAGCTGCGATCCGATACCAAAGTGTCTATTCACGAGCCAGGGCAGACTTTCTGCAGGTGCAAATTTCATCGACACAGCGCTGCTAGTAAACTGCGCAGAGTGGAGGTAATTGCCCCTGCCCCCGCCGCGGTTTTCCGGACCAAAAGGATTAATTCTTTATTTGCGGGGCGAACCGTGTCCTAGTTCGAATTGCCCGACATTATGATCTAGATTAGAGGAAGTCCCTTGGCAGGTCCAACTACTGTGTAATGCAACATTCAACACGCGCGAAAAGAAAGAAATCCGAGGGCGAAAAGGACCAATAGTCGCCGTTTCACGACGGAAGTTTATCAAAAACTCTCTCTCTCATGATAGCCTCCCAGGAAGGAAAAACTTTCATGTTTTGCCATTGATGATGATATGAGACTATCTCGAGCGTTGGGGCCCGGCTATCGATAAGTGCAAGACATTCGTATGTTTCGCCCTCGAGCTCACCTTTTCTATACCCATAGATCTATCGAAGTTAACCGGTTTCGAGACCTGTCTATTCATAGGGACCAACTAGGCTGAAAGACTTTTGTGTGGTTAATTGCAATGCAGCGATGCCGAATTCCCAGAGCTTGAAACTTTCAATTTAATCTGTAGAAGAAGGCTCCGCGCTGGATCCGTCCCAATTGGCCGGACCCGAGTACTTTTCTCCACCCCTTTGCAGGCCGTGATGAGAGGCGGCATTAGTGCGCACAAGTTAGAATCTTCCAAGGCGCCGCTTCTCAATGCCAGCATGAGTCTGGCCGGCCGTGTTGAAATAATTTCCATACCCTCGCGGCGAGAAACACCATTCTAATCTCAAATCTTTCTAGCTAGCATCATGATCAGATCACAATGATGCCGTTTAGGCGGGAATACAGGTGCCGATGTCAAAGCGGTGGCATATCAACCTTTCTGAACATGAAAAGATCCCCTATCATATTACCTTATATATAAATACTGCGGTCCCTCCATGAATATGTTACTTAACTTTTCGTCGTGACCATCAGCATCACTCGCTTCAGAAAGGTCGATACTACGATTCATTGGAACTTATTTCCGGGTATTGCATTAATATATAATAAATCAAGATGCAATTGAAGTCTCTTCTTTGGGCCTTCGCGGCAGTTACCAGTGTCTTCGCCTCTGCTGTCCCAGAGGATATTGAGAAGCGTAATTACTGTAAGTTATCGACTATGGTACCAATATTACATACTACCACAGGATAAATACTGATATTACATTTATTAGATGGAGCGCCTGCCACTGTTACAAAGTGGTCGACTAAGTACGCCACCAAGTGGTCCACTAAATATGTGACCAAGACCACTACATGCACAAAATGGTCTAAGACACGAACCATCACCAAAACCAAGACTGCTACGAGATGGTCTAAGACGACGACAAAGTGGAATACAAAGTGGAATACGAGATGGAGTACAAAGTGGAATACGAGATGGAACACGAGAACAAACACCAAGACCATCACTAGTACTATCATCAAGCCAGTTGTGACGAAGACCACGACGTTGACTGCAACAACAACCGCTGTATCGACTTCCGTATCGACTTCCGTATCGACTTCCGTATCGACTTCCGTATCGGTCACGACAACCACCCTAACCGAGGTGCCGAGCTCTACTGGCGTAGTTGGTCCAAGATATGCCGGTTGTTACAAGGTTAATCCTGATAATGGCCCTCTGCTCACTGAGAAGCCCTTGAACACCGGTGTGACACCAAAGTCCTGCCAAGAACACTGCTTCTCGAGCTCGACAGATAACTTCCTTTTGGCTGGTCTTACCGGCGGAGAGTAAGTCTCAGCCCACATATAGTCTTCCTCAAAGTCTACATGATACTAATGGTATAAAATTGTGAACAGCACCTGTGTTTGCGGTAACAGCATCGAAAACCCTTGGTTGGAGGTTCTGGATGAGGGTCAATGCGATACCCCCTGTGACGCCGATAATGATGAGTTCTGCGGCGGTACTGGTATCTTTGAGATTTATGTCCAGTCAAAGACCATCGGCCGAAGCATTGGTTGTTACGACGATACCACTCAGAATGACCTCATCTCCGAGGGCGTCTTCACCCACCCTAAGATGACCCAGAAGATCTGCCAGGACACCTGCTTTAGTCAGCAGTTCACCTTTGCTGGTCTTAAGAATGGAAAGTAAGTTTTTAACAACTCTCAATTTTCGATATTTTCAGATAGAATCTAACATCAGCCTCTTAATTAGGGAATGTTTTTGCGGTGACCAGTTTATCAGTGCACCAATCCAAGACGGCACTGATAAATGTACCACAGCTTGCGTCGGCAAGACCGATGAGAAATGCGGAGGTGATGGCTTCGTCGAAGTCTTTGCCCTCACCACTTAAAGCATCTTCGTATAGTTTTATCGAAGGGATACCCTACTTCGCAGTCATTTTATTGTCGAAGACTGCATTTTTTTTGTAATTTTTCTCGACCCGATATTGCTTGGAAGCTGTAGACGTCTTCCCTTTCGGTGGTCACGCATTTCCGATCTTACGATGGAGTCTCTGTCCTATGTATAATTTCTAGTCTATATTATTTAATTTCTCTAATACGTGTCAGCTTAGCGATTTTCGCAGTATATGGACATCTTTGTGGCGGATCGTGGCTAGGTCTAATTTTTTCATCATCAAGATCACTTTCCATCTGTTAATATAATACAATATCGGTCCTTTAACAAGAATATATACAAAGTTTTGATACTTAAGATAATCCTCAAAACTAATGATACTGACACTGGTACATTGCAAACGAATCACCACCTGTATACAGACAGCTATATTAAAGGCTTGGTGCATGTCTGAACTAATTATAATATGCCTGTCCTCATCTCTGGCTCATTCAGCTTGCATGGACATCTTCCAATATGCTTAAGCAATTTATTATTAAATAAATAACAACCGAATAAGATCTAAGAACAAACATACACATACCACTATACTAGACACTAGATATTATAACGGGATGTGGGACTTACTGAGTGCCTAGCTTCCTCAGACGTTCATAATCATAATTTTCTGAGTCGGAGATAACAAGATGGGGATATAGCTCAGTTGGTAGAGCGCTTCCTTAGCGTGGGATAAAATCCTACAGTCTGGATGAGGTCCCGGGTTCAATTCCCTGTGTCTCCAAAGCCTTTGGCTTTCTTCTTTTGCTTTTGTATCTATTAGATTACTACAAATTTTTTTCTTTGGTTTTGCCCTTGAGGTATATAATTTTTAGCCTTCACGATATCGGAAGGAGTTCTTCAAATTTCGCTAGGATCAATGGTTGAAAGAGTTTTTTTTTTCCCAGTTGACAGGGTTTCAAACAGAAGGCAATTCAGACAAAAACTTTGCATATGGCTCCAGAGCGCTAGCGCTAGAGCTATGCAGCTGCATTACAGGCCGGCCATACATCACTTTACACTCGTTGACGATCAATGAATACCTAGTAGTATATAAGTTGATTTAAATTCACCAAGTAGCTACATAACCTGGCAAAGCCCTAAGTTATCATGTTCTTTACAAGAACATTTGAATGGCAAGGGTAAATGATAATTTTGATGAACAAGAATACCACAATTGTTTGAAGCTTTCCGCGTTGTAGCTCACAGCTCGTTACAAGACACTTGAATATATATATGGCACCAACATACTTGATCGTTTAAATGATCAATAGTAACGGTATACCATGTGGCCATTTAATCTATGGCTAGAAGCTAGCTTATCAAAAGCATATTCACATATATATATCTGTTTCAATTCTGTTGTGGTGTCTATGATTTAGGGTGTTCCAAAATTATGGCGTCCCAAATGTATCAGATGTTTTTATATATATGTCGGGTAGAAAAGTGGGCCTGTTAATATTATTACATTGAGTAACTATTTACTTACTTTATTTGGGGCAAAATCAATTACCTATATATTCTAGGGACTGGTTTATAAGCTGTTATTTTTAGGGTAGCGTGTATACTTTCAAACTGGTTTATAGGCTGGCGGTTTACAAGCTTATTCACAGGTTGGTGGTTTATAGGTTGGCTAGGGTGGTTTGTGGGTAGTTAGTTTATCTACCTGCGAACCAGCTTATAATATAATCCAATTAGTAGATCAGCTAGTAAGTTAGCCAGTAAGTTAACTAGGAAGCCAGTTCGCATATCTTTAATCTAGTAAATAGGTTAGTAGATAGGCTGGTGGGCAGCCAATTTATTTGTTTGCAAACCAACTTATAATCCAGCTAATGATAGGCTAGGTTGTAACACGTGTAAGCACTTGGTATAGCTTAAAGCAGGTAAATTGGTTTTCAAACGTAATTAGGGGGTCTACTTTTTCGTTCAATATATATTTAGTATATACTTAGTCTCGTATCCAGATATATACTTAAGTAAACATCTGACGTATTTGGGACGCCATACAAAATATCTCAGAATGTATAAAGTAGAATACATCTGCTCAACCACTTAGGTACCTAATTAATATAATTGCAACTATAGATCTATAGTTGATCAACTACGGGTATACAGCTTGGGTAATGGATGAAATAACGAGAAAGACATAGATATGGAATTCAAATAGTACCGTGAGGCGAATCATCTAAACTACCACACACACCAAATACTCAAATACTATGTACTGAATCAGACAAATAATCAGGATGATTAGCTGGCCGCTTAATTAATAATACAGGCACTATCGCTAACATATGAAGAAATAAACTAATGGCAAATAAAAAACGTTTAACCCCTTCCCTAACAAGTTATAATATGCATATAACTACTAGGCGATGCACTGTAGCACTTGATACAATCGCCTCAAGATCAAACCCTCAAAAAAATAAACCCCAAACAACAACCTATAACATAAACCTAAAACCCTTACCCTCACCTGGAACATAAGTTCCAGCCTCCGCCTGGCCTCTCGCCCTCCTCAAATAATCCTCATCCCTTTTTCTATTCTCCTTCGCCAACATAACCCTCAACCAAAATGCTAACCCAGCAACAGCTAACATGAAAGCTCCACATATTGTCATCCCCATTGTATAGTATGGCCCATCTCGAGCCGGGTATAACCTTGTTCCTAATAGAGGTCCGCATTGCCCTACTAAGTTCAGGATAGCGACACCGGTACCCCTTCCCTCGGCACTCTCAGAGTTTCCAATAGTCCAGGGGATAATAATAGCAATCGCGGAAAAGATACCCGATGCTGCGAAATATACCGCCGCGTATCGCCATTTCCAATCTGACAATCCTAACTGTGGAGCGAACGCTAAGATGCCATACCCAAAGGCTCCAGCCAAGGCGCAGTTTATGACGAATATGCTTCGAGAGTGTAACCGGTCTGAGAAGTAGGAAACTAGAATAACGGTGATGAATGCGACCACATATGGCGGAGCTGAGAGAGCTTGGGAGGCGAGGGCGGTGTTGCCCATTTCATTGATGATTGTGGGAAGAAAAACCGGGAGTGAAGAGAAGGCGACATTGCAGGAGAAAAACATGAGCTTGCCAGGATTAAAGTGGTGTTAGTTTAAAGGGAAATAACCCGTATATGATACATAAACTTACAGCTGTTAACCAATTCTGCAGCTCCCCTAGAGCTATCATGACTTCTCGCCAGTCAAATCTACCACTATTGACATTTTTCGACGTGACGGCTTTGAAGAAACTCATCCGTCTCTGTCGCCTGCTGTGACCTTGCAGTCTAATAACCGCAATCTGCCTTTCTTCTTCGTTTTTCAAAAACCAGGCATCACCGGGGCCATCAGGTATGTACCACCACGCCACCACTGCGGCGATCAGACTGGGCCATCCTTCAATAATGAACAATGCCCGCCACGGCGCCAGTCCAGTGCTGAGCGATGTTAAGAGATATGCGAGGCTACCAGCATAGGCGGTAGATAATGGCGCAGCCGAGATGAAAAGGCCAGTACGAAAGGCGAGTTCTTCACGCTTGTAGAAGAAAGAAAGATAAAATGGTACACCCGGGCCGAATGCTGCTTCGGCGATACCCAGCGCAGCACGGGCAAGCAGCAGACTAGAATAATTTGGGACGATGCCCTCTACATTTCGAAGTTATCTGTTAGCTACGACTAGGCCAAGTAGTAGTCGGAAAAATGGATATGAAAATGGCTTCTAGGTTGACTTACGAAGTGAAGCTACAAGTCCCCAACTTTAGCTTGAGTAGTTCATCGATCAGCTTTCGGTCCCGCACTAAGGCGATAAATATATGGGAGGAGCTTACCCTGCGACACAAACGGCTACATAAGCGTGTGCAGGAAAGACTTTCCATAGTAGCGCCATCCATTCGAAAAGCTACCGTTTTTTTTAAAAGACGAATTAGCATAGATTCAAGGTTTATTAGGGTTTAAAGAATTCGCGCGGGCTCACGATGTAAGTAATATAGAACGCTGTGAGCAGCCATTCATACTGCCCATGCGACATCTCCAGATCTGCTTCCATCCCCGCTATACGTGCCTAACATAGCAAACCATGTTAATTTGCGTGCGTTCCTGGAACTTAATTCGACGACGTCAGACTCACGTTTCCAATGTCTATTCCAATGAGCTTAATTGTTAGCCAATAAAACTGAACATTCCACAGTTCTCCCCCCAAAACTCGGTATAGAAACACTCACTAGACCGATCTAAAAAGCTCAACATGTACAACAACGCCAGGAAAGGTACTAGATAACGATCGAATCTCCTGATAACACGGTTCGTCTCTTCCGTTGTATACAAGAGATACGTCTCGTCCAGATCGGAGTCATCGGATTCATCGTCGGTGACAAGAACATGGTCTAAAGGCTCGGTGCCCAGAGTATTTCGACGGAATATCTGAAGTTCGATGTTTTCAGCTGGGGGTGCTTCGTTGTGGGGAAGCTCATCGGGTGCCAGGTCCTCGCTCGAGCGGTTGTTGTGAGATAGAAGGCGAGAGGTTGACATCTTATGGTGGTATCGATATGATATTATGGAGTCGGAAAGGTATCATGACTTCGAGAGCATGACTTCCACGCGGGCATTCGATAACAGTCAAAGTTCTAGGCTTCAAATTCCGAGCTGCGATCTGGTACGTAAGAAAAGGGTGTCTGTTGGTGGCGCGACAAACATGAATGAATTCGAAGAAGTCGCGCGACGCTAATTAGCAGAGTTATCTCAAACGAGATTGCAGGCCTTCCAGTCCTTTCACGATCACAATTGCACAGGAGATTATATAATTTCAGGGCCAAAATAAGGAGAAGGAGAAGGAGAGAAGTATTGTAATCTTCAGTTCGGATTATCGACATCGCACCAATGCGCCCGTTCAAACCCCAGAACGCCCTTTGCAACCATATATATATAAAAAGCAACCTCTAGATCAAATAGCACCAAGTCACCACACCACCACCGTCTCAAAACACATCTGCCATCGCCATTCGTACGGGGTTAAGACCAAAAAAAACCTGGTATTCTAACCAATCGGTTTCATCTTCTTCTTTTTCGCAGGTTGTTTGCCCTTCTGGAAATCTCGCCATGAGCTAATTCTCTGGTCTCTGGTATCTTCCCATGCCTGCTCGTTCTCCCGCTTCCGCTTCCTCGCCTCGATCTCTGCGTCGGCCTTCCGCTGTTCTCGACCCTCCTCAGCCATCTGTGCCTTCATCTGCTTTCGTTTCCTTAGTTCATTATCGATAAGGACCTCCTTTGTTTTCTCTCTCCAGTCCTTCTTAAAGGCCTCGGATTGTAGGTCGGGGTGATCCACAGTCCACTTTCGCTCTCTGATCAATAGCATCCTAGCGTCGGCAATAGCTTCGTCGAGCCTAACCCGGGTCTTTTCCTCCATCAATTCGTTCTGCGCTTTCTTAAGACGGTCAAAAGCGTCTGGCGCTTGTGGATTTTTGGTCTTGTCAGGGTGGATCAGTAGCGACTTTTTTCGGTATTGCATCTTGATGTCAGACTCAGGAACACCCGGCTGGAGGTCCAGGACAGCATATCTAGAAAACAATTGACATAGTTAACAAGCCGATTCGCAACCAAACATTAACAGCTAGTAGTAAAACTTACGCGTCGAGTTTGAAGGCATTTAAGATCCCTGGAATCCACTGATTAGTATCGATGACATGGAATCTGACTCGGGCCCAGACTTGAATCTTGTCTGTAGGATTGCATAAACATACTTTGAATCTCCGTGTCCTATAATAAACAATTAGCCATAAGCTAGCTTCATGTATATTCTGAAGCCACAGAAAGTCGCAGAGATAGTACCTTGCGGAACTCAAGCTCCTCCCGCTCGATCGCACTCAATGACTCCTTATCAATCTCAACCTCTCCTTCCGGTTCCTCCACCTTAGTCGGTTCCTCTTTTTTCTTCTCAGCGGCAGCCGACATCTCCACGTTTATTTATGGTATCCCGATCGATTTTTGTATCGTTGCGTAGACGTGGAGCCGAAACCGTATATGTTGAATCGCAAGCTGATAGAACCGCGCCTTGTTTGTATGTGTGTGTGAGTTTGTGTGGTTCTGTTGTCGGTGGGTAGTGGCGGCAGCTCATCTGCACAACTCGTCTCGGCCCAAAAATACCAGCCAGCTGCAGAACGAGCAAATGATCCCTGCTGAAATTTTTCGCGACCGATTCAAATCTTCAAATCTTCAAAACCTCACTGCTTTTCACCAACCACAAGAGCGACGGTCGACAGAGTTGGCAGAACACAACCAGATACTTTTACAATGGCCAAAGGTGCCAAATTACCCGGCTCATTGCCGCAGCTAAAACCTCGCCGCAAAGAATCGAAATCTCTAAAGCGAAAGCGTGAAGAGGAAGAACTCGAAAACCTCGAAAAGGCGGCGCAAGAG
Source organism: Orbilia oligospora ATCC 24927 (assembly GCF_000225545.1). NCBI lineage: Eukaryota > Fungi > Ascomycota > Orbiliomycetes > Orbiliales > Orbiliaceae > Orbilia > Orbilia oligospora. Next base: position 1,191,839 of record NW_011645563.1, on the reverse strand, counting down.
TTCGTATGTCGTCTACCTCTTTCTAGACGTCATGATATAGCTTTAGAACTGCTCTAACAAGTATGGACTATGTATAGGATCCCTCTAATCTTACGAAATTCACCGATCTTCCATTGTCTAGACAGACCGCCAGTGGCCTCGACAAGTCGCATTTCAAAGTCCCCACCGACATTCAGCGAAAAGCAATACCCCTCGCACTGAAAGGCAAAGATATACTCGGTGCTGCCAAAACTGGTAGTGGAAAGACTTTGGCATTCCTAATACCCGTATGCCATTTCACTCGCCGGTTATCTATTTTTGGAAATCTTCACTCACAATCCTTCTCTCTGGTCACTGTTAGGTACTCGAAAAACTTCATCGTGCGAAATGGACACCCGACGACGGCTTAGGCGCTCTCATAATTTCGCCGACCCGCGAACTTGCAATTCAAATATTCGAAGTCCTCCGTAAGATCGGCCAGCGTCACTCTTTTTCCGCCGGCCTCGTAATCGGTGGTAAAAACCTCCAAGATGAAAGAGAGAGGCTCGGTCGGATGAATATCCTCGTTTGCACGCCCGGCCGTATGAAACAACATCTAGAACAGAATCCCGATCTCGATACTTATAATCTACAGATCCTTGTACTGGATGAGGCAGATAGAATACTGGATATGGGATTTAAAGATTCAATCGATGCAATTGTTCAAGGTATTCCAAAGAGCCGACAGACACTATTGTTTAGTGCGACTCAAACAAAGAATGTGAACGATTTGGCTAGGTTGAGTTTGAAGGACCCGGAGTACGTAGCTGTTCACGAGGCCGCAAGTGCGGCTACACCAGGAAAACTACAGCAACATTACATTGTCACCCCGTTACCGGAAAAACTGGATATTCTGTGGAGTTTCATAAGAGCCAACGTCAAGTCGAAAATACTGGTGTTCTTTTCGTCGACAAAACAGGTCAGATTTGTCTATGAGACCTTCAGACAGATGCAGCCCGGTATTCCGCTGTTACATTTGACGGGGAAACAGAAACAGACAGCAAGATTGGAGGTTTCCGCCAAATTCTCGAGTTCGAAAAATGCGTGTTTGTTTGCCACAGACGTAGTGGCTAGAGGTTTAGATTTTCCGGCAGTGGATTGGGTTATTCAAGCGGACTGTCCTGAAGATGCAGACACCTATATTCATCGTGTGGGCAGAACAGCAAGGTACGAGAGAGATGGTAGAGGAGTATTGTTTCTATGTCCGACGGAAGAGAAAGGTATGCTGGAAAGGCTTAAGACAAAAAAAGTGCCAATCGAGAAAATCAACGTCAAGCAGAACAAAAAGCAGAGTGTGCAGAATCAACTTCAGGGGATTTGTTTTAAAGACCCGGAGATCAAGTACCTCGGGCAAAAGGCATTTACAAGCTATGCAAGAAGCGTGTATGTGCAAAAAGATAAGGATATCTTCGACTTAGAAAAGCTACCGCTTCAAGAATTCGCGACTAGTTTGGGCCTTCCGGGTGCCCCTAGGATAAAGTTCCTAAAAGGAGAGGATACAAAGCAGAGAAAGAACGCACCAAGGGCACTGTTGAAAGACGAGGACAGCAGCGACGATGCAGAAAGCGGTGAGGAAGATACTAAGAAGGAGAAGAAGAAGGAGGTGCGGACGAAATATGATAGAATGTTCGAAAGACGTAAGTTTTCCTCCACTAACGGTGCATCTGGTCCTGGTGAACGTACTAACCATTTACAGAAAATCAAAATATCTTCACATCGCATTACACCGGCATGGTGCGACATGGAGAAGAGGAAGAAGAAGAAGAGAGGGATGAGGACTTCCTTGCAGTTAAAGGTCACGGCTATGGCTCCGATACCGAAGACAACAAAGGTCCGAACAACGGCCAAAAGTTCATTCAAGTACACGGCAAAGATCCATTACTGGTGGACTCGAAACGACGAGAGAAACTGGCAACCTCGAAGAAGGCTTTGCTCAAATATAAAGGCAAAGGTACCAAATTGGTATTCGACGAAGAAGGTGAAGCACATGCAATCTATGAATTTGAGGATGAAGAGGAGTTCAAGAAAGCTGGCGATGCAGAGGAACAGAGAGGCAAATTCTTGGCAGAAGAAAAGAAGAAGGTCAGCGCTGCTGATGAAGAAGATAAGAACGTGGCGAAGGAGAAAAGGAGGGCGAAAAAAGAGAAGCAGAAGGCGAGGATGCAAGAGGATGGCGATGAAGAAGAAGAAGGGTTCACTGGCGGGTTGCCACTTATACCGTATGAAGATTTCGATGCCAGGAGGGAAGAGAGTGACGACGATGAAGCACCAGAACTTGTCCAAGAAGAGGATAGGCCAGCGAAGAAACAGAAGAAATGGTTTGAAGACGATTCTGAAGAAGAGCGAAAGAAGAAGAAGAAGGCCAAGAGAAAGGGTAAAGTTGTCGAGATGCAAGAAGAGCCGGAGACTTTGGACGACCTAGAAGCCCTCGCTGCCGGATTACTTGCATAGAGAAACCTTATCTTCAGGTCGCACCGTGTACGAATATAAAATACCTATAACCATGGAGTCTATGCTTGTCCATTTATCCAGAGCCGCAGGGTTTACAGAATTCGAATATGGCGCATTCGATTGTGATACCATTGCGCCCTTGAGATACCATTCCACAAGATCAAGAAGTATAATACACGGCGACAATCTTTATATATTTAGATATAATCTTACTACCTAAATACCTATTATATGCCATGATGTTCTACACTGAGTACACATTTGAATACTTGGTATACTTACTATTTAGACTTAGACCTGGCTGATTGTTCGTATCGCCCGGCTTTTAACCAGGATTTAGGCGTGTTAGCATGTTGGCCAGTCCAAACCACAAACGAGCCAGCCTAATCTGAAGCTACTTCCCCACGCGGCCTTCTCTCCTCCCAGCTCTTGACCTGTCGCCGGCATAGCTCCTGAATCCAGCTTTCGTATAGTCCTTTCTGCTTCTGTTCTTGTACAATACCAAAATAATACCCTTTGTTCTTGCGATTGCTTTCCTTCCTTCTTTCTTTCCTACCATAAAACATACACATCGGATATCGGCGGGTTATTTGATATGGCGCGCAAAGCCCGCCAGAAAATTAGCTATGGTAATAATACCTCTTCCCTGCGACTGTCGCAATGATGCCGTGGAACCTCCGCAAGTGATGGACTAACAAGATTGATATATCACTGCAGTGCTGCCGCTCCCGAACTCTCCAGGAGGACATCGGCTCGGTGTGAATTCTCTCGCTCTCGATCTCCGAGGAACCCTGTACGTCAATTAATTGTAACCCGAGTGTCATGCATTGTTCGAAGCCCGCCGTCGCGTGAGAGATTCGAGGCCGCAGGGCGAAACAGCGCAGACAATCACAGGCGCTCAAGAGATAGAATATTATATCTAACTTGAATTCTATGATACCTGCAGCTATTCTGCCGGTCGCGACGGCGTCATTTGCGCTTGGGATATCCAAACCGACTTGACGGCTCCATCAGACCCCTCTCTTGCGAACGGGGATACACCAACGTCAAGGCCGCGGCCACCAGCATCAACATTCAAATCCCAGGTTCAAGCGCATACTCATTGGGTCAATGATCTCGCTTTAACCTCCGATTCTTCTGCAGTCGTATCCTGCTCGTCCGACTTGACGGTCAAGCTCTGGCGTCCGTCCTCCAAGGCCCCGCCTTCCGATCTAGGCAACCACAGCGACTATGTCAAATGTGTGGTCGCATCTGGGCCCGCTTCCAAAACGAGTGGAACATGGGTCGCCTCTGGTGGACTTGATCGTAAGATTTTCCTCTGGGATCTCTCTGGTCAAGGCGAACAATCATGCATCGATGTTGGCGATGGTGGCGACAAGGATAACCCGAAGGGATCGGTCTACTCACTTGGTATAGGCGGTGGTATTCTCGCATCTGGAGGGCCCGAAAGCGTCGTCAGGCTTTGGGACCCAAGGTCCGGAAAGCCAATTACCAAGTTTGTCGGCCACACCGATCTCGTCAGGTCTATCCTGATTTCTGAAGATGCAAATATTATACTCTCTGCCTCATCGGACGCCACTGTGAAGATGTGGTCTGTAACTGGCGGCCGTTGTTTACATACCCTCACGATGCATAATGACAGTGTGTGGTCACTACACTCATCACATCCTCAACTCGAGCTTTTCCATTCCGCCGATAGAACCGGGCTAGTTGCTAAGACGGACATCAGGAACATCGGAGAGATCGAGGAGGGTATCTGCGTGGCTGTTTGCCAGGAGAATGAAGGTGTAAACAAAGTTATCGCGGATGGCGGGCTAGGGGATTACATTTGGACTGCTACATCGAGTTCAAGGATACATCGCTGGCTAGACGTTGATACCAATGCGGAGATAGTATCGCCAAAGGAGACCGTACCAGTGGCTTCAAGGTCACCTGCGCTACCTGGGCTGCCCATCTTGCACCAACACCGACCTTCCAATGCCTCTATAGCTACTGTCGTCGGGTACCCGAAGAAGTCGAACAAGCCAATGATTCAACTAAGCTCAATCTTGAAATTATCAAATACATCGGCATTCACGACACACGATGTTAGAGACCCCGACGAGGTTACCATATACTCTATCCCGCAAGCTAGGCATGCATCCATCACGGAAGCAATGATGGGGGTGGAGGACACCGGGGACACAAAGCCGATTTTTGACCAACCAGATGAAACAATCGAAGGCCAGAATGGGTTGATAAAGCACATTCTCCTCAATGACAGGAGACGCGTATTGACCGTTGACTCAGCCGGAGACGTTCTTGAGTGGGATCTTGTCAGGGTATGTTATTCTTCCCCCGTTATTCACGGCGGCACATGAAAGGTGTATTAACAGTATTATACAGTGCACGGTTCTGAAGCAATGGGGTAAGCGGCATATTGAAGAAGTCCAGCGCGAGATTAATCCCCGCGAGAATTTGTCAAATTGGTGCCAAGTTGATACTCGAACCGGCCGACTCGCTTGCGTGCTTGAGGAGAACTACTGTTTTGATGGAGAGACCTACGCCGATGAGGTTGAGCTAGAGGAGAAAATCGATTTCCGAGACGACCATAGAATTAATCTTGGAAAATGGGTTTTGAGATACCTCTTCTCGAATCTCATTGACGAAGAAATCCGCCGGGATGATGCATACCGGAAGGAACTTGCGGCAGCACAAGCGGCGAGAGAGGCGGTGCGACGGCAAAATGCACCCTCTGCAATAAGCTTACCAGGACCACCATCTCATCTTCACGATCCTCTTACACCTTCCGCTGCGACCCCAAGGCCCGGCCTTAATGGTTTATCGGGTGCTCAATACCCCCAAACACCAGGAATGTCGATAGGCCTCGCTACCCCTGCCATCGCCCACTTCCCTAGTAACACACCCAGTGGATCAGTCCTCCCCCCTATGGCGGAAGAAGAGAGAAAATCTGGAGATAAACCCAGTGCTTCGGAAGATAACGACTATTTTTCATCCATACCATCCAAGCCCAAGGACGAAGAGCTATCAGCTGCAAACACCACTGGCCCTTCGACAACAGCAACAACCCCAGGCGGCGTCCCGTCGACCGCAGAACCCCCCGCTGCTGCCACTCCAGCGGCAACCTCTAAGCTCTCCCTCGCTAAATTCTGGGGCAAGAAATCTAAACAAAGTGAAGAGAAGAAGCCGGAGGAGCCAAAGCCGGAGGAGCCAACCGAACCCGTCAAACAACCTGAGCAATTTGATGATACCCTAGCGGGCGTTCTTAAGCGTATCAGGCAGTCTTACGAAATATACAGCCCAGACAGGCTAAACCCAGATTTCACCATTAAATCTGCAATTTGTCCCTCTCTACCCTCAGAAACACCTGTACTAAAGCACCCGCCTGAAATGGTGTTGATCATTCAAGAAGACTCGCCAGATTCTGGGGGTATGAAGGACGTTTACAGGGGTACCGTAGGAGCCCTTGGCGATGAGGCCGATGAGCTAGAAAAAGTCCTCCCAGGATGGGTCGCTGATGCAATCTTGCTTAACAAAGTACCATTGAAGGAAGTCGTGAAAGTCAGCTTTGTATTGGTACCTTGGAAGGACAAACTGGCAAGCATTGGTGATGCAACCGATCCGTGAGTTTCCCCTCCCCGAATTTCACATTATCTCTAGCAATATCATTATTATCGATATCATTTCTAGGGCATATATAGCTAACAAATATAGGCTGGGCAGCAACAACCGTTTAAACGCAAACCGTATGCTCCGCGCACGGAAAATTGTCACATATATTTACGACAGACTTGACCCATTACCTGCACAAGCCGGTGGGCCGGGTACGGACTTTGGAGATGAGAAGAGAAAACCAGAGGATTGGCTTGAGTTAATTATCAAGGATGAGGTGGTCCCGCTGAATATGACATTGGCGACCATGAAGGCCCATGTGTGGAGGACCGGTGGAGACGTAGTTGTACACTATAGAATCAAAGATGGGGAGGAACCGATTGAGAGGGTTAAAGTGGTTGAAGCGCCTACAGAAGAAGAAGAAACGCCTGAAGGAGCGAAGGAGGAAACGAAGGAGGAGGTACCAGACACGAAGGAAGAAAAAACGGAGTGAAGGTTGTAACACAGAAACTTTGTTAGATACGCTCTTGCATGTTATAATAGCGATACTTTAGATGCGATTGTTCTAATGCCTTTGTATATCAAACTAACATCGAGCGGAATTGGGGTTGGAGCCCATGCATATCTATCGAACCTGTGGTTATCTTGTAAGTAATCGTTGTATCAACGAGAGACTTATACTCAGCCCGTGTGCCCTAGGCCGTTTTGCTGCTTGTAGTACATCATGTCTACACACCTACCCATGTAACGCCATTAGAGCCATTCGGTATCATCTATGCCGCGGCGTACCAGGACTGTGTGCTCGTATGTACATAAGCCATATGCACCCTTTCACTACAAATACACGTATGACCACAGTTCGACGAGTTGAGATATCTCGGAGGGTCTCCTACAAAGACGGCTAGACCAACTATTGGATCCTTCTGCTTCGGCTTGCTTGGCCCTCGGAACGAAGAATCACCGCATACAGCGGCAAGCCCGTTCAGCAGAGTGGGTCCACGATGTCATTCGAAAAAGTGATAGACGCTCCTTCTCCTGAAGCCAAGGAAACAATATTTTTAGCCTCGAGATCATGTGCGAACTGTGTAGTGCCTCAAATTCTTGCTTGCAGATACATTGTGGAGTATAATGCCTCGAGACGAATATGAGTGGCTAAAGACCAAGCACTCGAAGCCAGAATGAGGGTTCGAGGGCCCACCTGAAAATTCGGATCGGCTAATTGGAGGCAAAATACACTGTTCCGATGCAGGCGAGAAGCAGTTTCCTTGCTGGACCCACTTCACAGGATTCTAACCTGGATTACTCTGTAAAGCATCGGTGACTTTTTCCTGCTCTCTTAACATTTCTATCCGGACCAATATAACAGTTGAAAATTTTACGTGAGTAAGACAAGTTGACCTTGCCACACGCAGTACATGTACACATGCATTTTGTGAATATTATCCTTTGCAGCATGAACGATGAGGAATTTATGCATAAACCAAAAAACCAAGGGAAACTGTTTCGTGACCCGATAATTGTGGGGCCTTCTATTTTGCGCTCGAGTCGAATCAGACGAATTTGAACAGACCACAGACCCTGCGATATTCATTACATGCCCTTCGGATCCCTTATCAATCAAATGTTAACAACGACTCCAAACAAAACAGAAGGCGCCGGCGCGGGACACGCCTTCCCCTCCTCTCTTAATCCCATTCCGATCCAATTGGCGTCGATCAATTAATCCACCTTCATGCATTTAGGAGTTGAACAGGACCCAGAAAGGCTACACCCAGAAGTCAGAAAATGTCCGCGGACAAGAGGACCCGTTGAATTTAAAGTTCACTAACGGTCATCCACGCTGCCGCCCGTGCACGGCTTCCATATTCGCTTATCCTATGCATATTGAACTAACCTTTGGAGCTTCCTCCCGGGCAGAGTAGATCTATGCCAGATTGTAGCATGAACGGTTGGAAAACTTGCCCACCGGTGCCGCGAGCCCCCACAACCGCAAAAACTACGATACGGGCAACGGTACAGGATATATTCCCGCCGCGGATGACCTTCCGAATTGACGACGACACATAAATAACCAAAGGAGCGAAGGGAGAAACGAAAGGTTTAAAACTTTGTGATTTATGCATATATGCAAGCAAATGCGCAGAATCAAGGAGGTTTTGCAGAAAGGCAGCTACGAAGCTGGCCACGGAAGGTAGCCCTGAGTTTATTTACTAATGATATCTACAAACATACCCTGGCAACAAAGCGTCGAAGAGGATACCTATCGCAAAGTGGCTAGATCTATAAATAAGAAAAAATCCACCGGAACCGAGCGCCAGATCGTGAGGCGTCTACCCTATCCCCGTCATCATCCAAAATAGAGTCTAGAGCATCCCATTCTCCTCGTGGCGACGTAGGGACAAGACATAATAAGTGGAGCTAATTTGTTTATGTAGAGGTACAAGTTAGAAGAACTTTTTGATGCCCGGTGCCTAAGTCGCGGATTCGGATGTTTCCTACTCTAGCTCCCCGAAACCTTTGGGAAAACTCGAGATATAGCTGTTGGAGAAGCTGAATATTGATAACCCAGCTATAAAAATATCAGCCATATTATAGAGTATACAGAAACTTTAAATTTTTGAGAAAAGGCTTATGCTTACCAACATATAATGGGCTGAATATATACCCCAGTATAATTACTAGAGGCAAAATATACCCAAAAATCACCGCTAGTCGGTGCACAACTATAAAATTTAAAATTCCAATTGAAATATTAACCACAGTCCGTATGGATGTAAACATTACCGCCGGCTTGGCCAATTAGTCAATTGATCGATCGTTACGAACATTTCTCCGTCAACCGTATATTGCGTCCCTAAACGTGATAATCTTTCAACGGGGAACCGGAACGTACAGGGTATAATTTTTTGTTGGCCATTTCATCCCGTATCTATTACAAAAAGGCGTGCTGACTCTATCTTTATCTTATTTCTTTTCTATCTTGCGGACGATCTAGTAACGGGCTCTGCGCTTTTTCAAATTGCAAACCCTGATCTTCCAAACCGATAAGAACCTGAATCAATCAATCAAACGCATATGCAGTCGGGCGCCCCTTATACCTGCCCCAGGAAGTCTGTATGTCGATAGTTATATATATGCTTTTTTCTCCCCCCTAGGTGAGAACACTTAGCTATTTTAGAAACAAGCTAGTCAATCGACCTGCGTTGCTAGTGTTGTATTTCAGTTATCAAACTATGAATCAATCGATCAATTGATCAATTGCATTAATTAGAGTTGCAATCGCGGGCATAGCTTAGGTTCAATAGGTCCCAGAAAATCCAAGAGGTTAAGATGCCAACTTGGGACACCGTTTCATGTGATCATGTAGTCCCTGTTCCAATACTCTCATAGCTCTTATTTTAAGTGCGAACTCCGGCTCGGTTTAAAACGGCCCCAGGGCGCCATTCTAGCTTAAACCAAGTCGGCTTGGGGCCATTTGGTTTGTGAACAGTACTGATATAAACGTATACTTCCAGATTCAAGCAAAGGTTTCATATGATGTCACATGGTTCAGTATGGTATACTTGAGGCGCATTGGAATGCAAAATTTACCTCCCCTCTAAACTTCGATATAATCTTATGACGAAACGATCGCCTTTCTCCTCCTCCTCCTCCTCCTTCTTCTTCTGGTTTTTTCTTTTTCGGCCTATAACCAGCTTATCGATTTATAGGATCGGTAGGGCACGAGGGATAAGATAGTTAGAGCCACCAGTGCTATCATTACAGTTATTCAATGTATGTGCAGGCATGTAGATATGTATGTACATTAAAGAAGAAGAAGCCAATGCAAAGGAGCAAAAAGGGATCTGCTGGGCCATCCACCATTAAGGAACAAACAATTAACAAAATTACCATTACCTCGTCATAAAAGCGGACAACTTTCCGTCCCCTGATGAAACATTTACAAAAAGTCATTCAAGCACTGTAGCCACCGCCTACCTCCCCAACATACAATCTCAGCACCGACCATGGAATATTTAAACAAGGTACTCTAACCAGTAGCATCTCTACAAAATAAAGTAAGGCAACAGTTGTTGGGGCTCGTAACAGCCGCCGAAAATTTTTTGATCCGGCCGAGTGTTAATCTCAAAGCCCCTCAACTTACAGGAGCCTCCAGGGTTTCGAAGCCAACATTGAAGGAAGCAGGGAAACAGAACTTCGGTTGCTGCAAGAGCCACGTTGCTCGGAGTAAATGTATTTGAGGTGCGACATAGTATATTGCTTTCGATCGGCATTCCTTTGGAATTGATATGCCAAAGGAATCCTGTCATAGAACATTCGAAGAAAAAAGGATCGATGTCGAAGGATTGATGCAGCTCCACACGTGGCTGACCTCCCTCAGCCCAGATCCCTGCACAAAAAGCCATCCAACATGTCTAACATTTTAAAACCTCTTGAGATGTTTTATATTTTGAGAGGCCCTAGAATAATAAGAGTGAAAGCGTCATAGGTTGATCCAGGAAGAACCCATTCCATGAAGTTTCTAAACATGTTGGATTCTACCCCGAGAATCCTGGCAATATGACTTGTCGAAAGTTTCAAAGTCACTGTACATGCCAGCCTTTCTTCTTGAGTCGGCAAGTTCCTCTTTCGTCGATCCGAATACCAGATGAAGTCTGCCAAGGTGGATTGAGAAAGCTGGTTTTTGCTGTTTTTTTCTCCTTTGGCCTTGGTTCTGTTCCATTTGGTGCTGTTGATTGGGAACCTGGTTGTCAGGCTGCAGCTGCCTGAATGATACAGCTTTAGAATTACTGGTGTTAGGCCGAGAGTCTTTTGCCCGTGATACCGTAGTCTGGGCGGAGCTCTTAGATAAATACGGCGGTGAAGGGCCTTGCCGTGCCATAGAAGGTTTCCGCTCAGAACGCATACTCGAGCTTCGAAGCTCGGGCTTGTGATTCGAAAGATTAGTTTCCTTCAATCTGTGCCGTGGGTTATTTGGCTCTGATCTGTTTATTTTCTTTTCTACAGACTTTGGACATGGCAAAAGAGGCAATGGTTTCTCAAGTAGAGAAAGTGGTGAACGTTGGTCAATTGGAGATTCAGTCCGGCGCCTCGAAGTATCCTCTAATTCGTAAACCATTGTATGATTCGAAAGCCCCGTATGAGGCCCAAAAGATTCCGCCGGTGACTGAACTTCCATCGGCTCAAATTGAATGGCAAGGCCAGCATCCCGTTCTTGAAACGACGGGAGAAAATAGATTTGGCCATTATTAGGCGTTAAAGGAGAAATATCGCTAACACTTGAAGAAGAAGAACTCGACCACGGTGAATTTAATGCCGAGCTAATCTTCGATGCATCGGAATTTTCATATGGAAATGGTTGCTGCCCATGCCGCTCATACCGAGCTGATTGGATGGGCGGAGGAGGCGGGGGCCGTGGAACAGTTTCCAATGCCCGTCTCAAATTTGGTGTAGACCTAGATGCTATCTAAGCCACAAAAGTCAAGTTAGTCCAGTGGAAACTTTCGAATAATTGGAATTTGGGATACACACTAGGTTCCCGCTAGGAGATCGATGTTCTCTGTGCCTCCGGGAGGGCTTAGTTCGCTCCTTTATTGTTATTTCCAACCTATCATATGTTGTCGTTCGGTATTCCGGATTTGATATTGATGAAACTACTTCCTTGCTCCTATATCGAGGGCTAGATAAAGCACTACTACTTGGATAAGTAGTTTCGATGTCATATGCATAGCGACCAGGTGCCGGGCTACTTGGGATTATTAACCGGAGCTCCATGGTATATATAGTCCGATTGGCCTAAAAAACCACTGGATCGATGTTTATAGATCCTACTCAGAGAAGATTGGAAACTCTTGACTGGGCTATATTTTGGTATTCCGGAATAACATATAATATATATCTGTATAGTTCTATATTAATTAACCAAGGAAGATAGTGAGATTCGATAGTCGATATGTTGGTCCTGGGTAGTCGAAAAAAATATTCCTTGCCCCCGGCGACGCCCACTATAACCCACTTTAGATCTAGACGACACCAAAGCCCCCGTTCAAAGGCCCAATGTCGACAATTCGATACTCGATATATAGCGATCCTCCAAATAGATCCGAAACTTCAAAACTTGTAGACGTCTTGAGTTGTGGTTGTAAATTGTGGTTTGTGTTGGGCTGTTACACAGAAACTCTTTCCCGAATAAGAACGTCAGGGACCCCAAATTCGTGTTGAAACGACCACAGAAAATCAAAAGATATAGACCGGCTGTAGGTTTATAAGGAATTCAACATATTTGAATATAAGCTTACGTTCTCCTATTCGATCTTCGTATACGCCACATCCTAAAGGAATGATACGCTTGACGTCTCAAATTGGCGCTTATGCGGACCGAACGCACCAAAAGGCGCTGTGGAGAGAGATTTCAAGCGCTGCGGGCCTTATCCGCCAATGAACTCTACACACCAATCGGCCAAGGGACCCCTCCAAGATTTGCATGAACATACATAGGGTCTCATTCATGCATTAGCATACGAGGTCAGTACAGTCTTACTACATACGACGAGGGCAAGCAGCATAGGAACCGCAAATAAATTTAGTATACACTGCCAACCTGAACATCCCTCTCCATCTTGTAAGCCTCGGCCCAACTTGGATTTTGGACCATGGCCCACCGCAGCATGGGTCACGGACAGCGGTATATTACATTAGGTAACTGGCATGCTGACTCCACGCTCATGTGCGTTGCGGGTGTCCCTGATTTCGCCAGCATCAATCTGTGGTAACGGTCTTTGCCTGCCTAAAAAATAAAAAAAAACACTTCGTACTTTGCGACATCAAACGCTCAACCCTGTTATCTCGCTCAATATCTCCATTATAGATTGGAAGTATAAACCAATAACGTTATCGATTCCCCTGAGGCACGTTTTTTTTTCATGTCATCGACCAAGGATATCTGTTTATTCATCATTTGCTTGATGAGGCAAGTGGGAAGTGGCTTTGCCCTGAGGCTGCCTCCCATGTGAGGGAATGGCGGGAAAATACGGCGACTGATGGAGACATGGGAAGGGCTTGCATGGGGGTGCCAGATAGATAGCGATTTGTCAATCTTTTTCGGGGAACGTCCTCGAAAAGCCCTATCACGTTTTGGGGTATCACGATTTAGGTAGAGGTACATGCGAAGGCCCGCCGTCCTGATCAGACACCCATTGCCCTGGAACCACGGCATGCAGAGCGCAAAAATGACGAACCGTCGACGTGTTTGATTTCAAGGGCTAATTTTAGGAAGGGTGGAATACTTTTAGACCCCAAGCATTTCGTTTATTTTATACTAAAGTCGTCGCATGAGCTCGTACATGCAATGCAGATGGCTAGACTAGGGATGTCGGACGGGAGATACAGAAGGAAACTTCCAATATAATTTACGCTCCGTTCGCTAGTTTTGTAGATCTCTCAACTGTCCGCCTTTCCCCCCTCCAAGGCGTATGTGCACTCTGTTCTGGTCTGTGATAGCCTTTTTCTTCGGTGTTTCCCGGAGATATTTGGATTCAAATTTAAATATTTCACGAGATTTCATTTTTGTTTTCGAATATGATCATGTAGCAACCTAGAATTTTAAAACATGACTCTGATCGGATATTGTATACTGTGCGTATGTGCGTATAGTACTCCTGCATCTGAACACGAGAAGGTCGTACTGAGATGTTTCTTCCGATACATGTAACGTCAAATGCTGCACTTGCGAACGGTACAGTGGCCATGGCCTCTCTGGATTGACACACACATCTGTGTCCCATAACCAAGACACAGGAACCGCTGGAGATGATCTTAGCCAGAAAACTCGAGTTCCCGGCCGATATATAGCAGCGATCACTTCCTAAAAAAACCCAGACATTGCAGGAGGTCTCCAGGTTTCTGGAAATGGGACTGATCAGATGTCTCTAAAAGTCTGCCGGGCGGAACAAGTTTCTCTCGGGACCAATGAGAGCGAGGACGTGACATTGTACCATACCGACAAACCATAACTACGGCTAAGTCAACGGATAAGATTGATTTGACAGCTTGCCCAGGTTTCGTACGGTAGTTGTTTATTCAAATGCCCCAGGACACACGCCCCAAAAAAAAAAAAAAAAAGTTAATGTTCTATGGAAATCCATATGGCAAAATTGGCGAGTGCCTATAGTACACCGCAAATATGAACTTATTCTCCTACGTTGTATAATAGTATGAGCGCTTTAGACGTCTCCAATAGGCATATATTCCGGATGCATGTATTCCGCCCCATAAGAAAGCAGATAGTTAGTCGGTTAATTGCGAACGAATTAACTGCACCTGCCTCAAACACAACCTGTCACACTAACCCAACCGACTTATAATGGCTTGATGATAATGGATGACACCCGGAAACCACATCCATCCGCTCGTGGTGGTGGGATCGGGTCCACGAAAGACAAGACAAATCCCCTTTTTCCCTTCCGTCCTTCTATCGCGACGAGCACAGGTGCGGGAAATAAGCCTCCCCTTTTTTTTTCTGTTTGGACAGTTCTCAGTAAGCGAGAACGCAATTCTCCGAATACAATCCTCGTATCGAAATGGCACGCCCTTCGAAAGTGAGGTCTTGTGTCTCCACAAACGTAAATAGGTTGTCACTGCAATCTTGCATCAGTACGTTTTTACGCTTAAGTTTGTGTCGTCTCTCGAAGGCTTCCACATTCCGTAAAAAGGAACGCCGAGCATATCTTGTATGTACGCCTTCCATCGAGTAGCAACAGGCGACTCGGGCTTAGGCAGCCACACTTTTCTTGGGCCGAAGGTGGATCTCTGGCTTTTGGCTTTACACGATCCCTTCCTTTTCGTCATTGCCACCAGGCTGATGGTTCAGAAAGAACCAGAATCAGGGTTCAATCCGTGGTATGCACATGGCCCATGTGAGAGGGGCACTCTATCCTTGTTTCTCACAGATGGTGGGTTCGATTCTGCAGACAAGAGCCACTCAGACCAATAAGCAGATGTGGGGAGTAGGGAAAAGCGAATATACACGCCGGCCCTCTTTTGATCGCATGCGCACACATCTGCATGTCGACAGAGCTGGGAAGTATTTGCTTTGTGCGATGTGTATATCATGCCATCTTGTGAAGGCTAGGTTGCCAGTTATGTCTCCAGGTTGCGATACGAGATGCACCTCAAGGATTAAATGCCCCGAGAACATTCGAACGTGGTTGTTAATTAGGATGTTTTGTCGAAACAAACCAGGTATTCGAATGTATATGCTTCCGTGCAGCCGAAAAACAATGATATTTTCCGCCGCAGGCACGTTTTCGGGCAGGCCTGTCAGAAGACGCTTAAGACAAGCTCTTCTCATACATTAGCTCAACTTTAACTTCCCACCTGAAAACCTCAACAGCTTTGTGCCGACGGAAACCTCTCTAAATCATGCTGTATTATTCCGTATACTCAATTATTTCCTCTTTCGTCGCACACGGCACGATCCTCTGGATTTATGTAACTCGGAATGTTTGTAGAAAGTACCACTGACACGCGGTTTTTACCACGAGGCGATGGTCCTTAATAAATGTTGGAGCAATTCGGAGAAAATTTGCGGAAAAATCAAGCCCGCCACGTTGCCATTGGGTTCCTCTTAACGGGGTAATATAAGAATGCAAAAAAGGTGGTTCACCCGATAACAATTAGCAGCTCGGCTCGCGGTCCCGAACGAGGGAAAGCACGATATCTGCTATCCAGAGCCTGTTTGCAAGGTTAACCTTGTTTCAAGCCCAAAGTTCAAAAACAGAGGACGGCACAGACTGTGTCTTAGATGGAAGAAGAAGTCCAATAAAAAGGCTTCGAAAACGGCCACACACGGTGCACTGGGCGGACCCACTTTACGTCACAGGGCTTCGAGGATGTTGAAATTGAAGGGAGCTTGAAAGTTTGGGAGCGTTGAAACACAAATTTATAGGGAACGGGGCCGTCGCGCTCGGATTCCAATAGAAAATCTTTAGTTCCCGGGAATCTAGGCGCCCCCGATCGGCTCTTTCTCTCGTGGCTGCGGCTTAACACGTTCTCGCAGGAACGGAGAGGAGGTTCCCACATGGCAGGCCACCCAAGATCAGACGACAAACTCGAGAGATACGAACGAGTATCCCAATACATACAACATGCTAAGTTGGAAAATGTCTGCAGGATTGCACACTGCATAGTGTGTAGCGAGAACATGCCTGCCCAATTCCTCCACAAAACGCTTACACACCTCGTCTAATTGGACGATGACGGCTAAAATGTCTCACCCAAACAGATCGGAGAGATAGATATGTATGTCGATAGCGAAGGTGC
This sequence comes from Orbilia oligospora ATCC 24927, assembly GCF_000225545.1. NCBI lineage: Eukaryota > Fungi > Ascomycota > Orbiliomycetes > Orbiliales > Orbiliaceae > Orbilia > Orbilia oligospora. The sequence goes on along the minus strand of NW_011645563.1, from coordinate 1,175,438 downwards.
GGGATTTGATCTGCAATGCGGGTTATCGAGGTTTCGGTATTGAGGTTCAGCGGGGAGGAATGTTTGTGTCATGATATTGCATCCGTTGTAACTCACACGGGAAGGCCCAAGGGCGCTTTGGAAGTCACTGATTACTCGCAATTAATTGCGGTTTAATTCGTCTGATAGTCGCTATTCGCGTTTGAGAAAAATTGGAGGCTATAACAGGCGAACTTGCAGTCCATCCGGAGTACCCCGTGTCATGTGGAGAGAGGGAGAGCGCTAGACCTACATTCTCTCGTCGTTACAGAGAAATTTTCAATGTCGGAAAACACCATCCATAGAGTGGAAGGTCCTTGCGCATCTGGCAGATTTCGGCTGCTTGGACCTAACTGAACTGAACCCTACAAAATCATAACACGAGGGCGGCGGTGATATTGAATTGCGGGGGTAAGCCATTCTCGCCTAGGACAAGGGTTTCTGGATTCCCAGAATCTGCACGGCACGCTCCACAACGTTTACCGTACCAAACTTTGCTTGTCGCCAGGGTGAATAAAATAAGATTTTGTGAAGGGCGAAAATTTACAGCCTCAAGTAGCATTTCTTATTTGTGTGCACACATGGAAAATGAGGGACACATGTATCACCACCCTCAAGGGTCATGATATTTCCGATATACGCGCAATATTGCAAGTTTCAAGGAAGCCAGGCTCAATGGTGGCTGACAGGGAAGGAATAGATCCTACCCTCGTTGATCTCGAGCTCGAATAAAAATATGAAATCCTACCTTGCGGTTCAATGTAGCGGCACGATCGGTGCCGAGGGCCATTTAACCTAAAGACACAATATACGAATTTGACTGGACTCGTAATGCTTCGAATAGAACTTGTTAACATTTGTCTAGTTTCTGGAAAAACCGAGGTACTACTATATGAAAAGGAAGGTCCTGGCTATGTCAGCGCGCCACACTTCAGACAAGATTCCGAATAAACTTGGCAAGCGTGTTTGCATCCCAGATCATTGAAATCTTAGATCCTAGTTCCCAGTTACTAGCCAAATGCGTGGCCATTCAAATGACTGCACGATTAGAGCCCTTGAAAAACGTCCCAAATGATCTTGCAGTTTGGCCCGGCCGACAACATCACCGTGTCCCAGGCTCTGATCCCAGTGGTCTGGATAATGGGACAGCCCTCGGAGTTAAGCAGTACGTAATTGCATCCAGTCGATGACAGTTCCCGTCGATGCCTTGATCGTTCCGAGACTTTATTCTTTCCGAGGCGGTAGACCAGAATTTCCTCAGGGAAAACCTGCAAATGGTATTCACACCATCTTGCATTCCTTCGCAATTAATTCGATCGCCATGCGAGAGAGGGGAACGATTGGCGAACGAAGGCTCGCCATGCAGCCACGGAACATGTTCGAAGCACTCTCGTGCGTCAGAATGGTGGATCCTGTGCACGCCAAAGCAAAAGGAAAGAAAATGCGCATATGCTGTACACAGTTGAAGAGAAGTCCCCGGTGCCGATCGTTGCTTCCACGATTGCCCATGGCCCGCCGCCGCAAGATTTTGGCGCCCGCCGGCAGTTAAAGACATTTCGCACCAACCCGTCCATATTTTCCCTAAGTTCCAGATGCAGTAAGCAGGTCCCTAACTTTTTTTTGCTTGTCGGCAGCTAGAAACTATTAGCCACTCGCCCTGAGCATTCCAAGGCAAAAAAAATAAAAAATATGTGTTCCTGAAAATACTAACTTTTCGCTATAATATTGAAAACAATATTTTAATCGCAAGGAAAATTTTGTCACGTTTCTTTTCCATTATAATTAATTCTGCCGTGGAGTAACAAGGTTTCAGGGCCATGCGAGCTTGATAGTTTCAGAGGTCGTATGGGGAGACGTACCTGCAATTTATCGATTCGAATTGTGGCTTTCCTTCCGCAAGCCCAAGATTTTGGAGGCTGAACGGAGGGCAAAGTCAAGATGCTTCGCACGAAATAAGTCCAACCTTAATTGACTAGCACATATTGAACAAGGACAGCATTTCCCCCAGGACCATCTGGTCTTTGCGTGTGGATCACGGAGCGGAGGGGGAAAAACAAATCATCTCTGACAGTCCCACTCCCGTTGCATTGTAAACTAGCGAATTAGGCATGTGTGCACATAGATTTGGAGATTCCAAATATGTTTATCGCAAAAGTCAATCGATATTTGGACCCGATAGAGGGGCAAGGCGCGAGAGCTGGCGCATTTCAGCCAACTTCTCGGCGCTCCCTTTTGACAATTGCAATTCAATCGGAAACAACAATTGATCAACTTGTAAATTATAGACCGGACCGTTGAAAAGCGACCCATGGTTTTCCTGCCGCATTCCTTTATTTGATACCTTTTCGAGAAAGAGATCCGAGAGTCAATCGGACATGGAGTCGGCCTGGGAAAGATCCAACGTGTTATGCTCGTTATTGAATTGACAGGATAAGGGGGGGTCGAACGTTGGATGACCATGGGAATATGTGCTAGGAATGCGGTGGATAACTCTAATTATCTAGCCCAAAAGGATACACTATGGTATCGTAGAATTGATTACTCCCCTCTCTCTGTGTGTCTCGCGCGGTGGGAAGAGAATTAAGAGAATGTTGTTCGGGATACCCTGGAGCTTAGATGCACCCGCTTATGCATTTTCACTTGCTCACGCCATATCACTCCTGAAATCTCCCACACTAGTGCCTTTGCAATTGCAACTGTTGAACGGTAACCCAAAAACAAGATGGCCGAATAACCCATGGCAAATGACCACCTGGAAAGACCTGTTTCATGGGAGCCCGATGGTAACGGACTAAAAGACTAGTACATGTACCTGTACCTCCCCTTACAACTTTGCCGAGAAATTGCTTCTGTTCGCCTACCACACCCGTCCGCCAATCTCCCCGCAGCCAGCACAAGCAATATAGCAGCAGCCACTATCTCTAAATTCAATTATTATAATGTCGCCTCATTCGTTGCAGGAAACTATTTTTCGTCCTGGAGCCTATTCGAAGGTCCTTTTCTTTTCTTGAAAGCTTTTTAGGGCAGCTCAACATCAGACCTCCTCAAGCATCCAGCCGGCCAGCAGCTACTCGATATCCGACCTTAAAGCCTTGTGACATACATATACATATATTGAACCCACCTTGGAGAACCCGACTACTCCTTGGTTACCGAAAACCGTTTTCTTGGGGCCCATGCTCTTGAACTTGTCAATTTGTGTTCCTGCGAATCTCACCTAGGCAAGCTAACCCGCAGGAAGTCTACCACCAATAGTCTTCCAGTTGGGTACATACTTTATCTACTTCAAGGACACCACCTCGAAAATTCTTTTTTTAAAAAAAAATTGTCCGCAGTTCTATTTTATCTGTTTTTATTATTTTGGAACACTCGACCGACCTATTCTCTGTCTGGTTCGACTATACATCCGAAGCTCAGGCAAAAATCCGAAGAAACGTTAATTATTGGAATTTAACCGTTCGCGAATAAAAAACCGAATGTGTCGTTTTGGTACCTCGACGGAAAAAAAAGTTGGACAACTTAATAGTTATTAGGGTCTCTCGTTTCTCTCTCCCCTTCGCCTCCCTGGTCCTGCAGTAGACATTCATTAGGTTGCGGAGCCCGTCTGCTAGTGGTGGATAAAGATTTTTCTCTTTCTTTCTTCTCGTGAAGCACATCGTACTGCGTAACTCGAAATTCAACCAGGCCAAAATCTCGTGGGAATAACCTCAGAAAACCGATTTCAAAAGGATATATTTGTTGTTGGCTGAGTCCAATATCAAGCAAGAAAATACTTGCCAGATGCACCCATCCGTCGGTAGCGTCGTATCGCCATTACTCTCGCCCCCTTCGTCTGAGTACAATTCTTCGTTGAAAAATTCTGGCTCGGACTGTCTGAAGGAGAGGCAGGAAGCGTACAAATCTGGTGGGCCACAAAACTATCCTCTCTCGCCAATGTCCAATTCGACCCCGCCTCTGCCATATCGATCAAGTTATCCCTCAGCTTCGACACCGAATGGCATTGCAAGATCACCAACCACAGACCACTATGCCACCCAACAGGCGCCAACGGCTGGTCCTGGCTCGAGGCTTACTTTATCAACAGATACAGTAGCGGCGGCAAGAATAACAAGCCCGACAAGTGATCCAAATGCTCATCTGCCTGTGACACCGTCGGGGTATCGATCTCGTCCTGAGTTTTCGTCCCCAACATCACAGCGCCCCGAAAGTCAATCATCCTATTTTTCTTCTCACCAGTCACCTCGACAGCAGCCTTTCTCTCCACCACAGCAACCCCCTAGAAGGGCTAAGGCACATGTTCCATCTGCATGTGTGAACTGTAAAAACGCCCACCTAGCTTGTGATGGTAAGTTGTACACCCACATAGAGTCCCCTTTTTGTTTTGCAGTCTCGGTTCCGTATAGGGGGGTGTATGGGGCCGCCGAGGTACAAACAACCTCGACAAGTGTAAAAACCCCTTCACCCTCCCTGCACACTCGAAAACCCGATATGAAAGTTTTACCTCATCAGAGCTCTATATTCAAGCTCTAGTGATGATCATCTGTGACATCCTGCGTTGGGAATGTTGGCTTTTAAAAATCGTTGCTCTTGGTGGCTGCTTTTCGAGTTAAATTGCTAATTTAACGACCCAAAATTAGTTCAAAGGCCCTGCCCACGCTGTGTATCAACGGGCAAGCAAGTAAGTTACCTTCACAAAAGAATGACCGGGAGGGATTAAGAAACCCTTCCGCCACCTAAATTATTTTACTGACTTCTCCCTCTCTGTGTTGCAGGACTCGTGCGTTGACGTTGAGCATAAGAAGAGAGGTCGTCCGCGTTTAAGGGATGTGCGGCATAGTTTTGAAGTGGCTAGGGCGATTGACTCGCGGTCTGGGTTGAACCTTGGAGGCGGGCTGCCCTCGCCCGGGTCGTTGAATGGCAGAGGAATGCGCTTACCCGGTCCCGACAGAGTGGGACGGACTTCTATCTCGTCTAGGACCGCACCATACGTCCTATCCGATCCCGCGAGGCAAGACTACTCCTCGCGATCCATGTTCACTGAACCGTTGCATATACCGCGCGGGCAGTCTTTCGAAGCAAATCAGTACATACCTCCCACGGCATTCCTTACGACAGATTTGGTAGTCGCTAGTTCAACCGGGGGGTTCCAAGATCTTTTGGGCTTTGCGGCTCACGATTTGAATCTGAGGAGGACCGTATACGACCTTGCTACCGACTCTCCAACTGATCTCAAGAATTTGGACCGTGTACTACGTTGCATCAAGGCAATAATACAGCAGGAAGATCCCCATTATAGAACCCCTGCCTCCCAGGATGTCTACAACGTTTTACAAAGGTCGAGTTCAATGGACTTACGGGCTGGTTTACGGGGAGGCCCTGTCATAGAAGAATATTTCGACTTTCGTAGATCCGATTCTGCTGTGATCAAGGGGTTTGCGAGGTTTTATCTGAGCAGGGCCAGCGTTTACTTTGTGGCGATGGAAGTAGCCGTTGTGAGGAACCGTTCATTCACGGGGCCGTCGACAACCAGGGCACCCGAAACACCGATATTTCCTCAGATACCGCACCGGGGTTCTGCGGATAGCATTCTTCCCCAGAGACTTCAGCGAAATAGGTCTTTCTCCTCGCCGCACTTCCCGCCTCAAAATCAGAAGATACCTCAAAACCCACCTGGACAGCCACAGCTATCAGCTCCAGTACAGCCGGCAACCTCTCGACCAATGGGTGTACAGGCAGCTCCTGTCCTGCCTTCTTCGTCAACATATCCGCCCCCAGCCGTTCAAACTCATAGACGAGATAACTCGATCGAAACATTGCAAACTCAACCGTCACACGGACATGGTTCTATATCTTCCCTCCACCAATATTCCATGTCGTCTTCATATACCTCGTCAATCGATACTCGAAACAGCTCGGCTTCAATTTTGTCCCCTGGTGTCGGGCCGATGTATGCATCTCCTACCGAATTAACACCCCGAACCGAACATATCCAATTACCACCGCTTCGTAGCCTCCCAGCGGTTGGAAATCCACAGAGGGACCATGAATCTCGGGGCCACGGAATTCAAGCAAGTCCCATTGAAAGAGACGCGCGAAGAGATAGCGGCCCAGGCCCCGACCCTGCAATACCCAGACGCGGAAGGATTGGACTCAAAGAAATCATGGAGTGAAACTTCCAGAAAGCAAAAAAAAAACAAGAACGAAACCAGAAAAGCAGAATGTATCTTTCGCGATTAATTCGCAGATTCAAAACCTAGAGGTTCCCCGACAACAGACAAACTCACCGCTTCTACTAACTATTTGTACATTTTATTATTTTTCAATATCTTCTCACACCCTTTTCCGCGATCAAACTTATCGATCTGCGATTCTTCCTTTGCTCTCTCTTTCTTTCCTTTCCTTTTCTTTCTTTGTTTATTGTCCATATTGCGCTTTGTTTCTCAAGATATCCTGGTAGTGTCGTTTTTTCCATTTGGGTTCAGAAAAAGGCGTTCTGGGGTTTCAATTGATATTTTCAGGGACCAAATTTTTTTTTTCTTCTGTCCGCTTCTGCATTTGCTTGTTCCAAAAATTCGGCGTGCATCCTGATATACGGTGTCGAAGGTGATAAGGGGTAGTGTCCAGCTTGACACTTTTGCTATTTTTATATTGCTGTCTATTTATGTTGCAAGTTGCCGAAATCCAGTAGTCGAACAAGTTAAATATCGATATATCGTCGACACATAATTCTTTCCCTTTTTCATAGAATGGAAATACCCATTCAAAACCCACTTATTCTTTGTTTTAACTGAAGATTGTTAAGTTATAGAAAAGAAAGGAAAAGTTATTCAAAAAACAAAAGATAAAAAATTTTCGTTCGTGTTCTTTTACATCTTTCATGTCAGATAGTCTGCAAAACTAAAATGAAAACGCTCACCTTCCTCGCTCTAAACTCCAACCTATTCGGAAAGAATACCTGTGACACAGAACTAGTCGGAATGTTTTGCTGGTGCCACAGCCCGGGAATCTGAACCCGTACCGTTTTCCGACTGCGACATAATTTGCGTTGCGCTGTTGTTGAAAGTGTTGAAGATATGTTGAAAGAATGGGTCGAAGGGAAAAGTTTTCCAAGTCTCTCAACCGGAAAACTTTTTGAATCCAACCGGTAGAAATCAATTCTTGGAAAAAAATCAAAAGGCTCAGACAGGAAAATTCCGTAGACTTTATACTGTAAAGTCCCCGATACCTGAGGCTTTTTTCAGGGGTATTATACCTATGAGCTCTTCGAAATATCGAACGGGCCTGGGCACACTGCAAGGAACCGGACGGTATCACTATCGAGACATGTCGATACGGTTTAACCAAAAAGGCACACCCTTCTGCGACTCTCCCATGGGAAACTGGAGAAACCTGCTGCGAGGTTGCCTTGCGTCGTGCGTGAAGTGTCGGGCCACTCTACGGTTCTGTCCAATGATTGGCTGAGAAACCGCCTCCAGCTAACCACTTTCTCCCCGCCCACTCAATAAATTCTCCGAAAAGCAAGGGCAGCCAGCACACAAATGGGCCTGAGAGTGGGTTAGAAAAACAAAAAAGATCCAACACTTCATTCCACCTGGGATCCTATGCCCGTGGTGGGTTGCGAAGGGGTGTACTCCGTCGGAAATTGAAACGTAACAGTGACAACGATCTGTCGTGATAAAGGGGAAAAGGGAACTAAAAACATTAAAATCCGAATGTCGACCATGTTGTAGAACCTCGTATTTAAGTCGGTGATAGGTGGGCTATGCCGGTTTTATCAGCGTTTAGGAAACCGAATTCGCAGATTTTAAAAAGGAAGACTTGAGAAAAATCGGTGTGACGAGAGAGAGGTGCTGCAATATTTATACAAAGTTCAAGAGAAGGTCCATTTAAAAGTTTTGCAGCCTGGTCACATAGCTCAAGAACCCTGTTCCTAGTTTCCCGGCTTAATTAAATGAGGCCTTTGGAAAGCTGCAGGTCGAGCACCATCGTCACCTTGGAACCTCGTTACCTTCCGCCAGGGATACTCCTTGCGATCGCCATCTTCAAATGTAAATGAGGATTGGTTACCTAGGCTCTAAAGCTATCTGGCTGTCCGATGACTGGCTAGGAGAACAACCGGAATTTCTTGGGGGTCGAAAGAGTCGCTGTGCTGCCGAAGAGAGAAAGAACTTCCAAATCTCTTATCATTAATTTCATCTTACCTGAGAAAAACCCTGAGCGAATGCTCACATACATATAATGCTAGGTGGGATGGCCCAGACATGGCCCGATTGGGTCCGTGGTAGTACTCTCGGGTGAACATCCCGTCGACATAGGCACTATGCACACTATGCATGCAAGATCTGTAGCCTTTCTTTCGCTAGCAGGCCACCCCCAAGCTGCAGCTGTACTTTAGCTCTGCAACCTCCCGGTATGCATAGATGCCTGCCGATAGACCACGGGTAATACTAGACGGGAGGGTTGCAGAGATATCCCAGTCATAAGGTGATATCTCGTAGCGAAGGTTCCCTTGTCGCCTGCCCCGACTCACTCTTCGATTCGAAGACCTTTTTCATACGTCCACTTCCTCCTCCTGAATTCTGGAGTGGCCTTCACTACCCCGCCATAAATAACGATTGCTTGCGATTTAGTGCTTGCGGCGACATGTCGGCACAAAGGAGAGCTTACTCAACGGTGTGTAATACATATGAGCTATGACCCTGTCGTGTTGACGTTGTGGTTATCATGAAACTCGTCTTCCTTTGAAGCAAGGTGGGTGAAGCTCGGCTAGGAAACCTGATACAATTAAATTGCGTATCGCAGCCCAGCCCGCTACCACCAAATTCGGAATCGCCTGTGTGTGAAATTAAAGTTTCTGGGCAATGGAATTGCATGCAATTTATCTGACGGAAAATAGTTCCTAATTGGGAGTCACAGGCTTGGTGCGATCGGTTTCATTTCGTTGACAGTATTATATAATTGTCTGACAGGTGTGAAGTCCGAAATTTCATACCAGAAGTTCTGAAGATGACAGCTTTGCGCATAAGCGGAACTTACATTACCATTGTAGCAACCTTTTAGCATCATCGGTTTCGGCTCATCTTACTCACGATTAGGCAAATTGGCAGCCAAGTTACTGGTAAATTATCTTTAAATTTGACTGCACAAAATCATGTCAGCAGACACACGCTGAAATTTGAAATCGAGTTACAACGCTCATCTCAATCACTTTTCTTATTAGTCTGATCACTCACGCATGGGAGCGACCCACGCAGATCTCACAATCCAGGTCGGTTTTAAATACGTATCGATCATTGTCGCACACATATATTGCAAACGACGAGCAGATATCATGATATATAATACTCGTAGGCAAAATACATCTGGAGTCGATATCGGGCTTCTTCTTCCCCTTTGTCGGCCGAAAATACTGACCACTTTCATATTTTATACCTTCATATATGGTACTTTACTCACTCTGTAATATCAATGTTCCAGGCTCTCAGACGTAATAACAGCATTCAGATATCGTACAGCAGCATCATGCGCAGCTCTCAGACCTCAGACCCACTCGGCTACAAAGTCTTGTTCTTTTGATTGGCTACAACGAGAACAGCTGCCTAGGATAAAATGATCGACATAGCGAAGTTACGCTATACCTGCACGCCGGACAAATTGGCGATACTTCGGCAACACTCCACGAATTCGAAATGATTCCAATGCTAGCCATGCCGGACAAGCCATATTTCCGCAATCTGAAGTCCAATACGAGGACGGACCGTTTGTTATCGTGGACGGCAAAACATTTAAGATTGAATGTTTTCCGGCAATTAATTGTTGAAGGCTTCAAACTCACAACTTTCGCGATATCATACATAGGTGTATCTTAGCTATGGTGCCAGGGGACCAACACTCACGGTCGCCGCGACAAACTGCTCCCAATCGGCAGCGCTAGTCTCAGAAAGATAATATTTTCCGGTTCAGCTGGCCAGCCTCGTACCGTTTCGGAGATAAAAAAGACATGCGTCGACACGGTTTCACCACATGGTCGCGTACGGATACATCGTCTAACACTAAAATCTAGGCTAGACTCGAATCCATGCGAATATTAACATATTAATATATTGCCAACACTGTGATAAGAGTATATACGTATACATCATATCCGGCTCTACTCAAGCAATAGCACAATTATATGATCGATATTTCTATTTTGGACTTCAATCGGCCGAAATTGATAGTATTTTTCATACGAATTCCAGCAGATGGTTAACAGTTATTAACCAGAATATCTTCTGCTTTCGAACCCCAAATTTCGTCCGGACGTTATTGCTTATCGGACTAACAAAGTGCGGGGAAATGACTCGTTATCGATTACGTATTGTATTTGAATATGTTACGAATTCGTGTATCAGGGAAAAGAACAAAGAAGGCCCGTGAGTTAAAACGATCACACCTCGTGGCGCAGTGTAGCGCAATATCTCTTCACCTGGCTTGTTGACCCTATCCCGTTTGGCCCCTAGAACTAGTTATCACACAGGCCGCATGATACATAAAATACCTTTAGTCGCTGATATTATTTCGGTGGGAGCCAGTCGGTTAAATCGGTTTCATCAACGCTACAATTTATACTTTTGACTGCAATTATATGAATAGCGCTGGATAGGCAGTCGGTAGCCACACAGAAGCGGCTCAAACTTCTAGGTGATATCTAGTATAAGCAATCATGCGATACGAGTGGTACTTTCAATTGATAGGATTGTTTTTTCTCTTGAAACTATACTTTTGGAACAGCTTGTCGCGACTATGGGTGTGCTCAATTACAATGCCGGTAGTCTCTTCTATTTATATACCCAGTAATTTCTTCAAATCCGAAAAAATGGAAGTAACAACCACATACATTCACCCGACGGAAGGAGTATTATGTGGTATGAGAATGTAAATTCTACGTCGTAGCTTGGGTAGATGTGTTAAACCATGAGCTGTCTGTAATAATCGAAGCTTTGATCGAGGTTTTGGTATATATACGCTTCAGTATTTAAGTACTTCGGTAGTACGTATCTTCATCTGGAGTCTGCAGATCTGCCAGGCCATATACTTATATATGCTAATTAATATTCAGCTGCAGATCAACACCTATTCTAGGGTTACACAGGGCTGTTCGTCAATAAGCAAGAGGAGTCCCTCTTCTTGGCAATTTCTTCCGAATCTTTTTTAAAGAGATTGCATATATTGCATATGACCGAAATTCTACTGCAAACTGATGAATTCATATGAATGAGGCCCTCTAGATCCCTAATTTGTTGTTATGTGTGGTATTCTGCTGGCGGTAGATTGGATTATTAATATTCATTCAGATCGATAGGCCGTCGGTAAGCGAAGGCACTTAGGATTAGTGCATCACAGCCTGCTTATGAGATGTAACACAAAAAATCCCCGCCATGTCCCTCCACCGACTTCGGATTTCTCAACCTCGCATTCTCCTCCACCACCAATTCTGCAAATTCCAACGTCATCCGTTCATCCTACCAATCACGACCTTCAGAACACCAGCTTCTTCATCCAAGCTACTTTCTACAACCACAATGTCGTCCCAGAAGATCGCAATTCGCACGGATAAGGCGCCCCCGCCATTTCCGGTTTATAACCAGGTGGGGCAATTTATGGAAGGTCCGGAGTATATTGTGGGGGTCCACTGAAATGCTAAGACGGAGAATTTCCCGGTGTTCTGTTATAGGCAATTCTTCACGACAAGACCGTTTATGTTTCCGGTCAGTTGGGAATGGACCCCGAGACCAAGCAGATGTTGGAAGGTCCCATCGCCGTTCGCGCTGTAAGTTCCGGCTAAATTTATGGTGACTCCAAAGCTGGATAAAGAAGTGAATTTGGCTAATATAATCTTATATCACTAAAGGAACAAGCATTGAAGAATCTCGGCGCTGTTCTTGAAGCCGCTGGCTCGAACATGAACCAGGTCCTCAAGGTCGTTGTGTTCTTGGTAGATATGAAAGACTTCCAGGAGGTTAACTCCGTTTATGAGAAATTCTTCGGAGATGTGAAGCCAGTATGTTTTCCCTTCCGTTTATTTTTGTCTATTTGGTTTGTTTGGGTTATTATAATTAACTTTTGCTTAGGCTCGATCATGCATTGCTGTTCACCAGCTTCCACTCGGAACTGATGTGGAGATTGAGTGCATCGCCCACGTGTAAGTCGGTAGGTTTTCTTTCAATGTCTTTGCCCATATATTTGGGAGTGGATCGCTAACGGATCTATTACCAAGGACTAAACCGATAATTACAGATAGGATAGGAAGTCCAAAACTGTAAAAAAAAAAAAGATAAAAAGGAAGATAAAAGAATTGCTAAAACCACGTTTGCAAGCCTGCATAAAATTGTAGATAACTAAGAAAATGCAAACGAGGTTACTTTATCCCCAAATCAATATCTCTTCACGGCTCAAAGTCAACCTTGATCCTCCTCGACTTCAGTTAGTAGGTGGTGAGGTCCAACCATTGAAATTGGAACCATCGTCTGGGGGACAGTTGGCCCAACCCGATGACCCTGGTAATACTGGCCATGGATACCGTGCATATGATCTTGTGTCAACACTTGGGGCACCGGTTGCATAACCATTTGCTGTGGTGCAGTAGTAATCAATCCGGTCCCAATTTGCCTTTGCGGTTGTATGAACGAACTCATATTCTGAGGATATGCTTGCATCATTTGGGCCGGGACCGCCATAGGGACTGGGACAACTTGTTGTTGGTGGTATAAGGGGTACTCGTGTCCTTGACGTGGGTATGGCGGCCTGTAAAATTCTCTCCGGTGGCTGTCGGTACTTCTAGATCTTGACCTAGAGCGTGACTTCGATCTGCTTCGGCTCCCGCTATGGCTTCTACTTCGACTCGAACTACGTTGGTTGGATCTACCCTGACGCGAGCGATGAGAATCATCTGAGTCTGTTGAGGATGTTGAGGAGTTATCATCATCATCCGAAGAGGATTCCTCGTCTGACTCTGGCGTCGTGAAGATTTTCTCAAATTTATATTTGTTAAAACCAACAGACTTTAAGCTACTGTTTGATTGCCTCCCGTTGGCAGAAAGGATAGTAGTGGTAGTTCCATTCCTGCCATCGTTAATTTCGACCGCAGTAGCTCCATTCCCAGATTTCTTCGCACTAGAATTGTCTACAACAATGGTTTTGCTGTCACCACGATTTCCATGGAGAGTGTGGTATCCGTTCCGACGAGTGATAAATTGCCCAAGGTCATGATCATAGTAGGGCGCTTCGGAGGCAGAGCTATGGGAATACTTGCTCTTGAGGGAACGAAGGGAATTGCGAGGTAAGTAGACACTACCACGCACAGCGCTGGGACGGCGAGCCGCAGGGCGAGAATTTGTGTAACCCGTATCGTCGTCGTATTTCTCAACAAGAGAAAGCCTAGGGAGACACATTTTAAATTTTGCACGGAAAAAACAAAAAGAGAAGAAGTAAGACTCGCGCTGGGTGGAGGAACGGCGAGGCAACGATGGAATATGCTCGATGCATGTGGAAAGGAGAGAGAAAAAAGATATCGCGGAGACTCGAGGGGTTTTATACATCTTTGCAAGTAAAGTATCACGTAGGTCGAAAAGGGTATACGTATTTCACACCTGGGAGAAATCTATCGTAAGATCGGGACGATTCAATCAGCGCTTTTTAAAATTTCGTTCAATAGGAAAAAAGCCTGTAATAAATTATGCCGCCTCGACGCAAGATTTCAAGATTATCATAATTTTGGGGATTTCATGCAGCAGCTTTCTTAATATCAAGCAACGGGGCCAAACATCCCGATTATACGAGTGGAAATTTTTTTTCAAAAGTCGAGATATGGAACCAGTTACATGTACATTTATCATATCACCTAGAGTAGGGACTTATTTGTACCTAAGTATCTATGTATCATGCTGCCGCGCCTGTTTCACAAATTCGCGCTGGTGCATTGGTTGGATTTTGCGTTTGGCATTCGAAGTGAGGTAAATTAAAGAAAAGGTGAGGCGAGCACAAGCAAGGCTTAAGACACTGAGTCCCGAATGCTCATGTGCGTCTTTGGCTAGAGAGATAGTCTACAGAAGTGTCGAAGCCTTGTAATATCACTAAGCGTTGTTTTTGTTGGAGCCGCAACAGCCTTCCTGCGTGTACTCTCCGTATATGCAATGGGAGTAGATGGAACGCGTATGTAGGCCGTGGTCGTTCGTAATTAAAATCTAATAGCGATAGTTCTTCAAGCGAAGTCATGGCAAAAGCGGACATATCGCAACTTTTATAAACCGGCTGCAGGCTTGCGACTATTACAAATTTCCAGATATTTTTTTATCTCATGATCATCTAACGGCGTGATTCATGCCCGCCATGCTCCGACCTCACGAAATTCTAGTAAACATTATGTATACAGTGCATGCATTCCACCTATGTGATTATACTAGTACTAGTCGATCCTGGGCCGCCTGTACTAGGTCTATATTAAATGCCTTAATGTTGAATTGTCGAATCCTGCCACTCATTATAGCCAAATTCAACATCAAACTCCACTTTCCCGAAAACGCCAATCGCCGCATACAAATCGTTATCTCCCATCAAGCCAGTGATATTTCCGTCTCCATTCAATCTTTGCGTATCCTCCCAGTCTCTCGGTTCGTCAATCATCCAATTGCCGACTTCTCTCCCATCTCTTGTTAGAAACGCCTGGGCCATTCCCATACGGAACCTTATTCCTAGTCCAATGGTTTCCCCCTCGTTGAACGGATGTGTGAATTCCTTACCGCCATAAGGATCATTGATATATCTGTTACCATCGTCGGAGTGGACTGCCAACCCTCCACGATGCCAACCGGGCAATCTCATTGGCGGGGTTGGAACATTCGTGTATCCAATGGCCAGCGAAGAGTCACCATGAAGCTTTTTGATCTTGATTTCATAGTATATGGTCTTGTAAGCCTTATCGCGAGGATAATGCCCAAGTGAGGAATAGAGGGGAAGCCCGCTGAGAAGGGTGGCGTCCTGGGTATCCTTATGTGTAGAAATCTCAAATCGACGGTTCGACTCAGGCGTTAGATGTCCCCCGAAATGGCCTGGCATAAACAGCCCGACTTCGCCCCGAGCAATGCGATCTAGAGTATTAGGATCATAGTGGGTAGGCCGGGCGACAGGATTGTGGCGACAATACTCGTGACCGGCTTCGGCATCATCCTCGCTAGCATTTAAGCCCTGGGAATACTTCTTAGAGCGCTGTGGCACTGCTGGAGGTGGAATCTGAACGTTGTAGACCATATATCCGGGTGGTGGACCCATTGGAGGACCGTAATCCTGATACCCTGGGGCGCTAGATGAACCACCGGCATGGTCGAAGCTTGGAGGAAGCTGGGTCGGCGGACTGATAAAAACATCTTAGTCTTAGAATATGCTCTATTTTATGCATTTAATTAACTACTTGAGTAGGCATATAGAATTGGCTTACGCATAGAAATGATCGGGCGGAGGAGGCCCGGGAGGGGGAATATCATATCCAGGGGGAGCATTTGAGGGTTCGCCAGGCGGACGATACACTGGACGGTATTCCTGCTCCGATTTACTGCTCTTTCCTTTATTGTCACTAGAGAGATGCGAAAAGTCGTCCCTTTTCTTCTTATCATCGCTCGACGAGCTCCCCTGGAGGTGGGAGAAGTCCTCCTGCTTATCCTTGCCGGTTAACTTGGACCAGAGACCCATTGCAACTGTAGACCGATATATCTGTGTTACGGTTAAGTTTCGATTGTTTTTGAAATGAAGAAAGGCTGAAAGTATTCGACCCAAGGCTTAAGCCAATTCTCGGGTGACTGGTATTTAAATACTTGGCTATATCCGAGCTGAAGCTTTACTACACGCGTCGAAGAGGCTGAAGAATCCAAGCGCAACTTAGCTTGGCCTGGGCGTGATGTCGGTTAGTTAGCTCAAACAACGTGTTGCGCACTGCACTGCTGACATGCTAATTAGATTTATTTCATTCATTCGCAGCGATGACGCTAAACCTCAAGAAGCGACACAGCTCGGCCATCTTTCCGAACCGAACCAAAGGTGAAAGCAAGTCACGGGTCTGCCTTGTTTCGACATGCACGGAAACTGACGGCAGCCTATTGCATGTCGTCGACACCTTCGATGGTTGGTGGGAGGGGTAGCAGAGCTGTAGAGGGCAGGCTTGTAGGGACAGGGTCTTTCATCCCACCAATACGAGTTCTCTAACCGAATCCAGCAGGAACCGACTGCTCGACTGTTCGCGGCTCGAGCTTTTATACTGATCGCTGGCTCACGGCAGGTAGAGATCACATTCAAACCCTTTCGACTTCTAGATTAACTCTCTTTGCAAGGAACCTGAATATCAGATGAGGGGAAACCCGGTCGAATTTCGAGGATCGCAAGCCGCTTGGGGAGGTTGGAGCACACCACTGCTGCTCGAAGTCTTAGAGCTTGTGATTTTGATCGTCCTTTCAGGCATGGTGTCTTCCTAGAAACAAGCCTGTGAAGGGCAGGGGAGCTTGTCCCATGTGGGTATTCACAACCGAATAGCGTCAATGCTCGACATTTGCGGTCAGGACTTATCTGACTGCAGAAAACCCGGGGGGGCGGAACCAAAAAAAACACGGTGAAACCTCAAGGAACTGCAAAAGCCGAGGCAGGAAAAGGCAGGTCGACATGCTTTGACCCTTCCGTTATCACTGTAACGATATCGTGATGATTGAGTTTTTGAGCCTTGGGTGAAAACGCCCCTGTTTCTGTTTCAACGACATCACCAACGTTAACCAGGGCCTTCAACAAGGATAAAAATGCGGGGAGACCTAATTGCAATATTGCGCAAAAAGACTTTCATGTGCAATTGGAAAGCTTTATGGTTGTAAAATGCAATGGGATATAAGCAGGGTCGAGGCCAACTGATGTCCCAGCGCCTGGCGCTGCTAACGAGCTCTAGCTTCAAATTATTATTCCAAGCCCTCCGCATTCATCGATTCCGAAAGGATCAAGACTGTCATTTCCATACACCGGTCAACCAGCTCCCTAAGGATTATACAATTGTTATAACAAGAAGTCTAAGTCTTTAGAGGCACAGTCCCTTCAATTGTGAACAATTGGGCCGTTCCTGCATCAGTTGCCATCATTCTGCATTCGAAGTTAATGGCTCAGTCGCCACTCCGGGTGTCAATACCTTTTGGCTTTTAAGAGATTTCCACAGACGGAACGTCTGCACAGCAGGGAATACCCGTCTCTCACTAAGGAAAATAACCCGTCTTATGATCGAAGCCGACTCCATCCATCTGCGTCTTTTCGTCGTTGCATTTTGAAAAAAGCTAGCCCAACATCGCATGGCACATCGTCTACTGACCATTCAAAAGGCTTCTACAAGCCCTTCGATTTGTCTTCTATGCTTCGTTTTGCATAGCTGCATCTCTCAGCTCCGCCAATCTTCGCTGAAGCAGGGAATTGGGTCTGGATCTCAACCTAGTTGAGATATCTGTGGTCACCGTCCCCCGCCGGGCCTATCGTGTTACAGAACCCGCCTCTCGAGAAAGGAAGCTGTGTCCGAGGTACATATAGTGATCACCCTATATTGCTTAGGAACTTAGGACATTGCATAAATTCTATACTACACCCGTATTATTATTTTTCGACATATTTTTGACCAAGCGGAACCAATAACTTGGTTTTAACTTGGTCTCTAACGGTTTAGTCGGGATTGGTATTGGGCCGTTTCTGTCTTTTCGGGTTCTTAGTTGAACCTCGACGAAAAGTCCTAGGAAGTAAAAGGAACTCGAAAATCATATTTTCTTTCCGAAATAATTCAATTCCTTCCTTTCCAAACAATCGACGACGAATATACGGCAACGCCAAAGTTGACACGAAGGGAAGACCAGCTATCCTTGTAGTTGCCCCAAGGTCCTTGCCTGCCTTGGCTAGCTTTGTTTGGGCTTCAGTAGCGTCCACCTCGAACAACTCATAAGTACAAGGGTCACCGACATTGTCAGGCAATCGAGATATCGACTGTTTAAATAAATAACGACCCTTCAAAATGGAGAAGAAGGAACTAGAGGCTCTGGCTATGGCGTACACTGACCCTCCCCAATACTTCCTCACACCGCCTCACGAGCGCGACATACTAAATGAAATGGCTTTCAGTTCGAACAGGTTTTCTTACATGGCACCGGCAGCTGTCAACTCGCCACCGTTGAGAATTTTGTCACTAGGTAAGCATCTTCTAATTTATCATTTCTCAAATCAAAAACATGCTGAAGATCGATTGTTAACGTTTAAGATTCCACAGATGGAGGAGGGGTCAAAGGATATTCTTCGCTCCTGCTGTTGCAGGAAGTCAGTAAGTCCAAGAAACCGAACAAGACATGTGTTGCATAAAAAGTTGAGTTTTGCTGATAATTTCTTGGTGGTAGTGTATCGGTTGTTCGTAGAACTTAACGGAAGACCGCCTCAAATGCACGAGATTCCCTTACCTTGTGATCATTTTGATATGGTAAGTTCCTTAGATTTCCAAATCTCAGGCTTGTATTCTTCTCTAGTTAGAACCTCGATGCTAATATATGATAATATATTCTAGATTGCTGGTGTTGGAACTGGCGGGTATGCAACCACAACAACACATTCCCATCCAATGATATCTTGACGACTAACAGTTATTAATTGTCTTTCAACAGTCTTATAGCTCTTATGCTTGGACGGCTGCGCATGGATGTCGAAAGTTGCAAAGAACAATGGGTAAAGATGGCCAAGCGAGTATTTGAAACCGACAAAACTATTGCAGGAATCCCCTTCAAAACAACCGTCTTCAAAGCATCGAAACTTGAGACGGTCATTAAAGAAATTACAAAAGAGTATACTGCTGGTGAAAACGAAGATGCAAAGAGGCAAAAAATGAAGGCCTTGCAACACAAGAAGAATTTTAGCATGGACTCGAAGGATAGTACGGGAAGGACGAGGGCGAGCAGTTCATCAAGTGGAGAGACAGCCTACAGCAGGCGGAGCGACGAGCTTAGAATGTTGGCTGGAGATGACGACTCAATACTATATGAAAAGGGCATGAAGTTTGAATATCTTACAAAACTTAAATCATCATCAGATGGTGCTTTGGTCGGACCGAAGACTCCTGGAGACGCGGAGGCATTGTTATACGATCCAAGAGACGACAGATGCAAGACGTAGGTCTCCATATACTTGTTTGAGTTAGTGTTCTGGCTATCACTAACACAGTCTATTTCAGCTTTGTCGCCGCAATGTACCAAAACTCTCCAGAAGGTGCATCTCCATGTCTTCTCCGAACATATTTATCTTTGTCATCTTTGAACCCGGAACCCAACTGCAAGATTTGGGAGGCAGGTCGCGCTACTTCTGCAACAATGACTGCTTTCAAGCCTATTCAAATTGGTCAGACCGTTTTCTTGGATGAGGGAGCAGGTAGATACAACATTACTCCGACAGTCATCGAGGAAGCGACCTGCAACGAATGGCCCGGCCGAGCAGTCGGGTGTGTCCTTTCTGTTGGTACTGGCCGACCACCCCCAAAGAAGCAGAGTGGCTCCCAGCCATGGTGGGAAAGCAAAATACATACACCCTTTGACAACTTTGTCGACGCTAAAAAGCGACTAGTACACAAAACACACTTGAGCGAAGAGATTCACCAGATGTTGTTAGGAGGAGGAACCAACGGTCTTGAGAAGTGGGGAGTACAGAAGGACGATTATTTCCGACTTAATGTTGACATGGGTGTTACCGACTTTGCAATGAATGAGTGGCAGAGACTATCAGATATCAGCACGAGCACTAAGAGGTGGCTGAATAGTCCTGAAGGAAAGAAGGTTATTGGGGATTGTGCTATCAAGCTGGCTCACATCTGGCGAGCAAAAAATGTAAGCCATCTCGTTCGATCTCTCTTACACCAGGTATTTATTATTGGATGCTAAATCCCGTCTTCAGATCCCGCCTCCAAAGAACCCTCTCCGCCAACAAATTCCACTCGTGGCAGACCCTCCCATTGAGCCACTTGTCACACGTTCTCGCCCAGTCTCGCTCTCAGCAGACACTACCCCTCGTCCACCTAGCAGAATGAGACCGAGAACACAAGCCCACGAGCGCCAACTCTCATACACCCCAACCTCAACACCTCCTGCCACCATTTCTCGGGCTAGAACAATCACGGGTCCGGTCCGCCACAACTCCCAAAATCTTCATGAATACTCCTATCACAACCCACATCACCATCACCAAAAAAGCTTGTCGTTATCATCCACATATCGGGACTCTTATTATACATCCGAAGATGAATCCGATGAGATCAAACCGCGCCCACTAAGTGTTCGACAACGAAGCTTTACAACCAGTAGCGCAAGCAATAGTTCTAGCTCTATCGTTATCGACGGTGGAGTTCTAGGAAATGGGAAAGACAAGAGATATTCCGTTTTGAACACAATACCAACAGCTCCGGTGCCACCAATCCCACGCCGAGCTATGACGGAGGGAAGAATCAATATCAGCCCAACTTTGAACCCGATTCCTAACCCGAATCCTCCTTCTCCAGACGAATAAGACTTTCTTAACCTTCTATAACCACTTATTATCTTATGACTTTTAATCAGCGATCCTTTGCACTAATTCGGAGTTTTTTTTTTTTTTTTTTTGGATTTATTTTTCTTGTGAATATTTTTGATATTTCTTTTTTTAGTGTCATCTACTGGATACGGAGCGGTTTTTTGAGATTTACTTCGGTACTTACGAGCGAATTGGCTTTCCTTTGTTCTTTGACAAAATCAAAATGGGGATTTGGAGTGGTGGGGATTAATAATTAGTACATCTTGACAATATTTAAGCAGACGGGAGGCTATACATCTTCCTAAGGAGCTTGTTAGCATGCAGCGGTTGGTGTGTATATTAACTACAGTCCTTTCTTTTAACAAACGGTCATTGCTCCTTGATCTGCGAGACGAGAGAGAGAGAGAGCGAGAGAGAAAAGTATATACTGAGGCCTTAACTTCTGTTTTTCTTTCTCCTCTCCTTTTTTATTATTATTAGTAGTGCCTGGACCTGGCCTGGGAACTCTTTTTTATTTGGAACTTTCATCGAAGCGCTTTGGTTAGTCTTGGGCCCGTGGAGGCTACCCTTCAAGCATGCATATTCTTTGAGATATATTTTTTCTTCTACCTCGTTTATACAGGTGGTTATCATAAACTGGTGCGGTGCACTGTGCAAAATGTATATAATCTTTTTATATCATGAAAACCGATCTTGAGAAATGAATGATATCCAGAAAGGGGAGATATTGTTTGCTGTTACGCTTTTCTTCTCCCCCTTCCTCTCAACCATAACTAGGTAATTAGATAGTTACCATAACCTTTGAAATAGGCTTCCTGGGATTCCTGGGACGTATTAAATCGATATGCTTTGTAGAGATACATCTACACATCGATATAGGTAGTATATGCGCCGTAAATAATTGAGAATTTAATTGTTTTTCAACCCTATGCCCTGCTAGCCGGCATGCATGCATTAAGAACATAAATCGATCGATCGTAAGGTAGCCTCGAGATCAGGCGCAGATATCGTAAGGATGGATGAAAACTCCGAGGACATAATACTTATGAGCACTAGTGCTAGTACGTAAACGCCCCCTCCCAAGAAGTCCTCTTGTCCGTTATCTCTACAAGTTTTAGCTAGCGGGTATACCTAGATCTCGAACGCCCTCTTCGATCGATCCCCTAGAGCAGCTCTCCGCTACCCGGTAAGTATAAATTCATACAATCTTAAAAAAAAACCCCCAGCTTATACTATCGATAAAATACACAAAAATCAAACAATCATGAAGAGAAAAAAAGGGTGTAAAAAAATTTGTTAGGGAGGGAATGTAATATACAAACCATCCGCTATGCGATGCAATTATTGCGCATGCGCATGCAAGCCCTTGAATTCCTCACCGGATCTGAAAAAAAGGGTACTACACAACTTAACGTTAATTAACGGAGGAAAAATACTTATATAGTACTAGTTTTAAACCAAATCGAGAACAAACGGGGCTATCCGCGGAAAGGGGATGTTAATAATTATATAAGTTTACGTCTGGGTAATATAAATACCGGAACGTTTAACACCTCGGTTCCATATCCATGATTCTGGAGTGCACGTCTTGACCGATCAAGGGGTGCTAAAGTCGATCAGGGCGGAGTACAGACTTTTGGTATCCTTCGAAGGACAGTAGTAGTTAGTACCTAAAAGCATTTCTTAAGCCATTTTCGGAACACAAGTTTCAAAAAAAAGTTGGGACGAGAATTCGAAATCCAAAAGAGTCATGTCGACTGAAAAAGTATATCCCACACTAGCCACATCAACGCTAACCGTCTAGTGTCGACAAAATATGACGTAGACATATATATATGTATAAGATCGGGAGGAACTTAAAAAGGATGGAAGTATCCGCTTTTAGTAGTCCTTACGATCTAGGGAGGGGGATATTTCCCGAGATTATCTATCTGTTTCTTACATAGAATAGTCGGTTTCCAGACTTGTAGGAACACTAGTACCTGGATTCCTTCCACTAACTAGTAAGGAACATGCAGTCGCGTGGCTTTATAAATATGGGTATGGCAGCCGATGTTACCCGTCCCCCATTAGCGCTATACAAGTAAGCTTATAAGCATATTATCTGAGATTCTATTTGGCCGACGGAGATCGAACAGTCGGCAATGTAATAGGGAAGAGCGTATCAAAAAGGGGAGAAATATTATGCAACCGACTGTGAACGAGCTATCGCACAAGAGAGAAGAAAGAAAAAATAGAAGAAGAATGAATCGAAACTCCCTTAAATAGCCCCCCCCTAACATTGAATTTTGATAAAAGAAAGAAGAGTAGAAAAATCGCAAAGAAAACACCGTTCCTGAAGCTATGCATGAATTAGAGAAAAAGGAAAGTAAAAGAAAACAGAAAATCATCCTATGATTTCAAAGAGAGAGAAAAAGGAAGAAGAAGAACCGCCATATTCGTCAGAAAAGAAAGATACATATGTAATCCAGTGACCAATATGACATCTACCAATTCCAAGTCTTTGCTGCCGCCAGGAAAACAGGTGGCTTCCACTTCAATAGACTGGAATCAATAGTTCTCTTCCCTTTAACCTTCTGTTTCTCCAGTAAAGCATCTCGCTGGGCGATCACACCCGCAGTTAGGCAAATAACATGCTGTCCTTTCTGTACCGTGAAAAAAAGTAATGGTTAGCATTCATTACACCTAAACCAAGCCCCGAAGTCAAAGACGTTAGGAATAATACTTACGAAATACTTGATCATATTTAAATTCTGCAACGTATGCACCACATCATTCGCCGTCATCGCCAGTCTCGCCGCAATTTCATCCACACTAATCTCCCCTTTATTCTCCTTCACCTCAACCAGCAAATCCACAATAACTTCTTGCCAAAAGGCTCTGTACCCCAACAATCCCAAGTCACTCAACGGCTTCTCAGGACTCCCCAACTTTCCTTCCCTTTTTGACAACTCATAACTAAAAGCTATCAAAAGTCTACCGTATCCCAGACGTTGGTACTGCGGTAGCGTGAGAATACACGCCACGTTGTAATTCTCCGCACTTTCTTTTTCCTTCGAAAAGTATCCGAGCAAGTGACAACCATATTCATCCCTCGACGTCATGCAGTAAAACAAGAAAGGGTCGACGTCGTAGTAAAGCGTTTTATGGTCCAAAAAGCATTTACTCAACAGACATAAATTCCTACACCAAGTCCTCTGCCTCCTCCCATCGATTTCATAAAAGCTGACATTCTCATCTCGATAAATCTCATTCCCAGGCGGATGAAACAACTCACACTTCATCCGATGTCGCTGGTATCTCCTTTCTTCTCCAAAATAGCTCAAACAGAACTCACAGATATAAACAACATCACATTCCGTGAGTTCCGCAGGGTAGGGAGAGAAATACCACGTTTCGACTTCATATTTTCCAATCTGTAGTTTTGATAAATTTCTGACGCGGGCGACCTCATGAGCGGATTGTGTCATAGACCCCGAAGTACGGAGCTTTTCGATTTCCTTCTCTTTTGAGAAGCCCTCTACCTCGCCATTATTACCAATTGTAGGATCGGTTTGTAGAGCTGAGATTATATTCCCAGCAGGGGTTTCGACGAGATCGATGCCATCATCGTCCGGAGCCGGCGTGGCTGCGAAGGATTGTGGAGATGCATGTTCGGCCTCGAATGTTACCCTGTTACGCTTTAGAGGACGAGAAGTGGATGCTGATGGAGTCGACGGACCTGCTGTTGGGTCCGGTGTAGATGCTATGCTATCTCTGGGTAACTTTTTGTCTTTCTTTTGGTTCTTGAGGTTTGGATACGATTGTTCCTTCTTTGGTGGCGTTGGCTTTTCGGGGACTGGGAACTCGACTTCTCGTGTTATGTCGATACGACTAGCGGCTACCCACTCGTCGAGACGCTAAAATAAAGAAAAAGAAGAAGAAGAAGAAGTACAATATTAGTAAATGTAATCTTCTAAAAACGAAATGCATATAAAATAATGCATTCGAGGTGAGGATATATACCTTGTTGAAATCCTGATAATGGACATAAAACACCGGCTCCCCTTTCCTTGTAGTCTTTGACAATATCTCTGCCTTCCTGGGTTCTCCATCCTTCTCCACCCAAGCTTTGACTCCAATCCTATGATTCAAAGAAAAAATTCACTATGTTAGCACAGCTCAACATAAAAAAAGTTTTGAGTCTTGCGTTGTCGTGTTGTTCGTGTTGCAAAAAAAAAAGAGGACGATTTCTATCACGTGACAATCCTGACAAACACGTCCTTCCTCTCTCTTCGGGGGTTATAAGGGGAGGGAAAAAGGGAGGAGCATCTTACGCAAGCGTGGCGATGGTCGCAAAGCCGGTGATGACTTCCTTCTCAACCGTGGGTTCTTGAGACCCGTCTCTGGCGACCATGGTGTACGTATTCTATGGGACTCTGTAGATGGGATTTTTGGCTTATTTTTCTTTGGATGGATTACTTTTTTTGTTTTTTTTTTTTTTTCCCTTCCCGTGGCGCGTTGTTTGGCGGTGAGTTTTTATTTTATTTTATATTGTTTATTATATTGGTTTAATTGTTTTTTTATGGGAAATTTGATAGGTTTTCTTCGGAGGTGATGCGGTTTGAAAGGGGTTTGTAGGTTTTTTGGCACAACATGAAAAAGGCTGTTGAATTTTGAGTTGCAAACGATGTTGTGGTCACGTGAGTTTCGATCTGGCAGCTAGACAACGCAGGCTGTTGGCTGTTGACTGTTGACTGTTGACTGTTGACTGTTGAGGACAGTTTTCTTAATACACTGCACTGGGAATATGCGAACAACATTACGAGACTGTAAACAGCTGTAGGGACGGACATACGGTCACTGGGTACTTTATACTTTGACAATATTGGAACAATATGAGAGGAAAAAAACGAACCCCGGTCTAGTGCCATTCAATCTTTGAAGTATCTGGATGCCTTTAATTCGCAACAAATCTCAGCTCTTTAATTCGAGCTATTGGCCTGCCAGCCAATCCCAGATAGACGCCGTATAAGTATATAAACAAGAAGAAAAACAGAAAAAAGAAAAAGCAGAAGTCTCAAAGGACTATTTTTGACAAGAAGAACAAGAAGAAAGAAAAGATAGATAAATATAAGAAGAAGAAGAAGAAGAGGAAGAAGAAGAATGTGGAGTATAAAGAAGAGAAAAAGAGGGAAAAGAAGAAAAGAAGAAACAATAATATGGTACAATAGAATCAGGGCAGAAGTGAAGGTCTGAAGTAAAAATTGGAAAGATGGAGGAATATTTACACCCGAAGTGAAGGTGAAGTAAGTGATAGAATAAGCAAAATAGAAAAGAGAAGAGAAAAGAAGAGAAGAGAAGAGGAAAAGAGAAGCTGAATATGAGACAGCATGCAAGCATATCCGCTGAAGAGAAATGAAAACAGACACAAACCAACTCTATTATCATAAACAAGGTTGCAACAAAAAACAGAGAGAGGGAAACGAAAACCTCGCTGTATTAATGATTAAGAGACTCGTCGTTCATAGCTGGGGATATGAGGTTCGCAAAGATAGAGAAACGGACGCATTTTTGGACTGTCAAAGCAAAAGGTCGTGTCGGTACGGTGGAAAGGACGAATTCGTGTCGTGGACTGGGAAATATAACAAAGGAATCGAGATAGCTGGTAAAAAAGTCGCTAGGTCGAGTATTTAGGCGTACAGCGGGATTTCCTTCTCCCAGCCGTAAAACGCAAGCATTTCGCGGAACATCATTCCGTACCACTGATGAAAAAAAAAAGTTAATTTTGATGCTCTGAAGTACATCGGTGGATATGGGAAAGTAGTCTCACCTCCATAGGCTCCCATTCGTTGCAGCCTTTGTGGCAGTGTTCCCTTGGATTAGGCTTTGGCTTCCTGACTGTGAAATGGACAATCACAGCCTCGTCCCATAGCAGGTCCCAGTAGTATCGGTGGAATTGGTACTAAAAAAAAGGAAAAGAAAAATTGTTAGCGTTTCTTTCCCAGCTCCAAGATCCCAAAATTGCTACTCGAGTAGCTTACCATAATCAGGTTGAAGTTGTATTTGTATGGCAACCCAAAGTACCTGAACCGGTAGTACGTATTTAAGAAAGCCTGATCGGCGTCGTTCGGCGAATGGTAGTTTGGATCCGAAACGTGCTTCACCAGCGAGTGAAAT
Organism: Orbilia oligospora ATCC 24927; assembly: GCF_000225545.1. NCBI lineage: Eukaryota > Fungi > Ascomycota > Orbiliomycetes > Orbiliales > Orbiliaceae > Orbilia > Orbilia oligospora. The sequence continues at coordinate 1,148,681 of NW_011645563.1, read as the reverse complement.
TCCTCAGTCGAAGGTCTCAGTACCATCAACCCCGAATTAAACCTGTTGTCTGTAATCACATCCCACCAGACGTCTGGCGCAGCTGCGAAATCTCCAGGCATCTGCCATAGTTCCGCTAGGGAGCCTTTACACACTGTGTCCGCATCCAAAAAGATGATTCTTTCGTATTCGGTCCAACTCCAAACGTGCAGCTTGTTGAGATTGTGTCGATGGTGACTTCTGATCTGCGATGTATCCACGTTTTCGAACTCCAATTCCTCAGCTTCTTTTACTCTCCAGCCAGCTCTCTCCAATCGCGTAATATTCTCGGCTGAAACACCATCGTTACCGCCGGATCGGACCAACATGACCAGCTCGGCGTCCATAGCTACTAGATCGTTGTGTTTCTGGATCGAATATCCTAGCATGAGTCCCAGGGCGGTGTATGAGCCCGTTTGTATGGTTGAGGTAATAGCATATCGTGGTTTCCGACGTATCAGGGCCTGTTCCTCCTTAGTGTATAATTTACTGGAGCTCCGTCGAGGACTTTGAGCATGCGATCGGAGAGGGTATTTCCGGCGCGATTCCCAAGGTCTTGTGTCGCCATCGTCTGAAGGAAAATGAAGGGAAACATGGTTAGCACGTGCTTTTGAACTTTAACGGAAAAAGTGAGAAACAAATATTAAAGATCAAGGAGAGTAGAGCGAACCTGTTATTCTTAGTAAGAGAAATAATATAACGAGGACGATTATTATCGGTAACAGTATTCCTGACCGGTTGAGGGAGAACTGTCGAGGTAGCATTGCGTGGGAGGATGGACGTGTGCCAAGCCAGTTGATGGTTGAGAGGGAGAGCAAAGGAAGAAATCAGGGGGAGAATTCAAGGTAGGTGTGGAAGCTAGATCGCGAAGATCCACACCGGCCCAGCTGGAGTGTAATCCTGCAGTGCGATATCAAAATTGAAGATGCAATTGAAGCGACGGTATCGTAAATGTAACGAGAGAAACTGTGGGGGGATTGATTTGGTTGAGTTTGGTTGAGTTTGGTTTGGGCGGTTTCAAATTCGAAGACAAGACAAGTCAAGCCAGGCAGGCCTTTTTGGGGATGTGGATGAGGTGTTGTTTTAATATTTCTGAACTGGAATTTCCTCCTTTTAATTGAGAATCATTAAGCAAATTCCGCTCAGGAGAATTGCTAAATGGCCGGCTGAAAGAAAATAAAAATAGAAGAAGGAAAATTCTGTCAATGCTTCCTTTGCACTTGACTGACTGGGTTCCTGTATATATGTATCAGATAGGTGGATACATATGACGACCTATGTGTGTATGTATGTGTATGTAGTATGTAGTATATGTATATAACGGTTGCAATGTTGTACCTGACTGGTGCCTGGTCGGAATGTCGCTAGTGCTTCAGGAACAGAGCTCGGATATGCCGCAGGAATTATCGTTTACTGTCAAATCAATTGCGAGAAACCCGTGAAGCCTAGATTCGCATCTGGAAATCTAGAATGATGGCCTTGGAAGTCCAGTCCTAGAATGAGTCGAACGAGTGAAGTAGAAATAGAGTAGAACCGAGCAAAACAAAGAACGACCGTCGAAGAGAGAGAGACAGAGAGAAGATATTCCCAGTTCCAGGTCAGGCCAGGCAGAAGATGAATGTCGGCTATAATGGACCGGCCTTGTTCGAAAAAGGACAGTGCGTGAGATAAAGGTTAAAGTGAACAGGGAAGCTGCAATTCGTTCCGTCTATGTTCCCTTTGCTTCCAAGAGTCGATATCACTTGGGATCCTTTAAGCAACTACTCTAACAGTCGATTAGACTCGTCGTCTCCGTCGTCGTCTCTCGTCCGTCGAATTTGAACTAACTGAAGGAGGTGGTGGGAGGGGTCGATCGATCGAATGAAGTAATTACCAAGTGAGAGGGAAAAGCGAGAGAGGATTGATTGATTGATTGATTGATTGATTGATTGATTGATATAAGGTAAGTACTTAGCTACCTATTACATATATCGAGAAACGAGCGACGAATCCACCAAATCTGTGAATTGATCCAGATATATAGTATAGTATGGTATAATAAAACAAGAAGATGGTGAGTAAGAAAAGAGAGAAAGAGAAGAACATTACATACTTACATACTTACATACATGATAACATTACATCTTACATAGCACAGGTTATGTATAGACGGCGCACTAATGCATGGCGTAAACCACCATCGATTCGACCTTGAAACTTCGCCAAGCGGGCAGCAAACCAGCGAACGTCGCCTGTCCGAAATGCTCCAATCAAACCTTCTTGGACTCCCACAGCACCCCCTGCACCAACTTGATTCCGCAGTGCTTCGAACTAATACTTCCCTCTCGTTTTATTTTATTTTATTTTATTATATTATTTTTTATTCTTATTTTTCTCTCATTGGCATTGTCATATATAAGTAGTTGTAAAGCATTTGTTTCCGTTTCGCCTGTCAAAAAAAAAACTGACTTGACGCATGCAAAGCATTCACAAGGTAAGAAAGGGACAGGAAGGAAAGGGATAGCTTCCCAAAAGGAAAGAAAGAAAGGGAAAAAAAGCCATCCCAAAGAATGACAGCCGCCCAGACCAGACAGCGAGCGCCAATCGTCAGTTGCGCAAGATCCCCAAGAGCCTTGCCATGGAGGTAAAAGCTATATTTGTATCAAAAATTACAAAAAAAGCTGACGACTACTTTTTTATTCTTTCCGGGGGTACGTGCATTCGTCGATCTCTCTTTCACAAACTGGCCACTAACAGGCAGTCAAGAAGCAGGTCCTCTAACTACTAAATAAGCTCTACATATGCACTGATGTAGTTACATATTCGTCCAACAGGGCCCCATGCTGACCTATGATCACCTGTCCTGTGCGAAGGAGGTATGCCGACGACCCGAACGTTGTGCCGATTTATAGAGGGGACCTGTGGGGAACCTTCGAACTTGGCACGCGACGCTATTATACACACCGGACACCCAAATTAATACCATGTTCTATGGAAGATGAATGAATGAATGAATGAACGAACGGACGGCACACTGAAAGAAAATTAAACAGAAAAATTATCTTTTCAAGGAGGAAGAAACCATCTGCCGACGGGACCTTGGTTTCTCTTGTTCTCTTGGTTATTCTTCCAAACAGGTCCGACTAGCCGGGGCACAGCGTTGGCTGGTCGCCTGTTGACGGATCCAATCAAAACGAGATGAGTAAGGGGGAAGGGAAGGGAAGGGAAGGAAGGGCACAGCCACGATACGAAAGCTGGCAGTTAAACCTCGATTGCAATTTATTACGGAGTACCCTTCCTCGAAAAGAGCTTCCAATTTAAACGGTAATAAAACCACTCTAACTTGCTAGTAACTAATAATTTCGAACATCAAATGCTTTCTATCGCTACCGGACAGATTATATTATGTCACATGCATGCATACCATGTTATGTACGCATTGTACGTATAAACATGCATATATTCATCGCTGCTCAACATTATATTATATATATTCTATCGATAACTAACGTCCAGGTCCTTCCCTTCCATCATCTCGCAATTGAGTTCATCCACCACCACCCCTGTAAATAGCTGTACCCCAGCGAGCGAAATTTCCGGCGTTGCATCCTCCCGCACATTGCAGCATTCAATACCAAAATTGGGGTGGCGCTTTTTCTTCTCGTTGGTGGGTTTTCCCGGCTATTTTACCTGTCGTTTCTGCATTGTTACACCAAAACTGTACTGTACAGCCCCGACTGTTCCTCAGCATTGCATTGCACATTGCATTGTTCGTGTTTCCGAGCAACAAATATATCGAGTCGATCTATATTCTATTCTATTGTATTGTATACGAGTATATGTAATATATGTCTTTTCCGGATCCATGGTTAATAATCCTAGTTCGATATATCCGTCTAGGTACCGGCATTGGATTGGTAGTACCAGTACTGACATCTTGTATCCCATCAAATATATCGCCACTTCAAGAACGCTTCCACCAATGATAATTTTGACCCATCACTAAGCGCATCAAAATAAATTTAAAATTTAAAAAAAATCGCGATTAGCCCACATTCGTATAATAATGTATATATTATATAGCGGCGGAGAGAAGAAAACCACCTACAGAAAATGGTACTCGCCACAAGAATGCCGAAACAAGTCCGATCAGTCATTGAACATGAACGGCGGACGTAGTTTAGATCTTTTTTCATGAAATTCTGGTTCTATGATATCTCCCCCAGAGTTTATCAAAAATTAGTATCTCGAGCCCTAGTTCGCAGCCTTTTTTTCTTTCTCTTCTCTTTAGTTTTTGGTATAGGACAAGTGGATTTACCTGCTCGAGACGCCGTAAAGACTCAATGATCGGATCTAACTTGGAATCATACGTTGGTTGAGGAGACTGATGGAACATTATTGATTAGCAAAGCCTCCGTTAAAATCAAAAAATATCAGTCGTGAAGATTATGGATATATATATATATATATATAGTATATATACCGTAGGTTTCGACAAATTCCCACTATCCTGAACAAACCGTCGCTGCAGAAACTGCGCAAGTGGTCGTGGTTGATGTTGAGGTTGGAGACCTAATTGACCACTATAATCCCAAAGATTATTGCGAGGTAGGGGTGAAGTAGTCAAACTCCCAGGACGAGCGACGAGAAGTCGAGTAGAAAAGATCTTGGTTCGCATCATAGCTACCTAGCTACTTATGTATAGTTTTTATACGGCCAGGATTTTTGAAATAGGGATTTATAATATCGCAGTTATATGATTATTCGGTATCAGTTGATCGATTGAATATAAGTTTGGAATCAAATATATCAAATGATGAAGACATATATGCTCATGAGAGCTCATCTACAGAATATAACCGCCCCCGACGATCGGCCTTCAAAAATAGCACATATAGACGCACCCGCGTTTGTACATTCACTCTTATGCGCTATTTCTATAAGACGTGGTTGACACGATACTCAATTCCCCCTCGTAGCTTTATATATATATCGAACAGATCATGTTTATCGTCAATGCAAGGTGTAGACGTCGGCGTTTACACTTTCAGACCTCTAGTACGAGTCTCTGAAGCCCTTAAATTCACAAAATCTAGAGTCTACCTTTTCCACTGCCTTGTGATTGGAATTAATAATTAAACCCTCTACATCCTAAGAAGCTTAAAGAATACCAATTGCATATGTACCCAGAAAACTATGCCTTAAATTAAAAATATTTATATTTCTAAAACCAATAAATCTGAAAAAAAAAAAAAAATCAATACAAAACCCAGTTTACCGCTAGCTTACCGCGCGTATGTGTACTATTTACTTTTTTTTTTGTTTTTGCAACAGTAATGAACGTTAATTGCATTTGGCGCTTGATACCACCTTCTGTTCTATAGAGTCGTTGTCCCAAGTAGTATTTGATCCTAAGGCGTAGTCCTTTTATGCCAGAGAGCAGTTTAAGAAGAGTTGTGGCTAGGTGTGGCCATGCAATGTGGCTCGCCCAGTCTTTGACACTAAGCCCCTTCAGAGATCCATCATATCTAATCCAACGCAGTCAGCTTAGCTTACATACATACATCCTATGACAACATAAGACTGCATAGAACCGAAGGGGAAAGAACATACCTCTACCAAACAAAGCCCTCTTCGCCCAATCCATAAATAACAAGAATCGGGTTCTCAAGCTCACGCTTTGTGCGAAATACGCGGATCTAGAAGCGAGATCTGTTTAGTCACCCACACTTTTATCGATTAGATAGACACGGATACCATATCCACTCACCTCCAAAGATAGACAGCGGCGATACCGCCTGCAAAGTTAAAGCCCTGGACGTCAAACACAGCCGCATTCCCCACATAAGCCAAGCTTCCCAAATGCTTATACTCAAAAGCCTTATAGTAAGTCTCATCTAGATCTCCATCTAACAACTCATTCGCTCTCATCCCTGGTGCGACTTGTGCGAGCTTATTCAGTTTTCTTGCCAAATATTGGCCCTGCTGGTGAGCTCTCTGTGCTGTAGCCGGCAAACTTGTCAGGTTATTGTCAATCTCTGAAAGTAATTCCGAGAATTCATTGAAATCGAGGGTGCCAGATTTGTCAACGTCATATTGTTGGAAGAGTTTATCGAGACGACGAAGGTGCTGACCAGCTTGCGGGAAACGTTTCTTCACTCGCTGTGCGACGGTTTGCCAGTCTTTGAAAGTTAGGTGGACCTCCTTAGGGTCCTTTCCCTTTTCCCAGGCAATCTCGCGGAGGAAGGTTATGATGTTTTGGGCTAGGTTGTATTGAACAGTTGAGCAGTCACCAATGGCATACACGTCCCCGATTGGGGCACCGATCAGGCGGAGATGAGTGTCAGTCTCAAGGGCATGTTTATTGGTCTGCTTGTCCAGCTTCGTAGCAAGGTTTTTTGCAAAATCGGTTTGGGCTAGGCAGCTTTTATTAGAGATCCATATGTTTCAGCTGTAGGCATGCGCAGAACTTACAGACACCGGTGGACCACAAGCAAAGTCCGTAGGGGATTTCCTTAGTGACCACTTTGCCATCTTGAGTCTTTTCCGAAAACACGATCTTGTCCTGCTTAACCTCTTGCACGCGTGCATTTGTGTAGACTTCGACGTGGTCTCGTGCAAATCTTTCTTCGGCGTACATTGATAGAGCCTCGTCATAGGTGTTCAGAATGTGGCTTCGCGATTGGATAACATGGACCGAAACTTCATTTCTGAGGATTCGAGGATACTATCTCTTTGTCAGTACCCTATATACACTCAGAGTTCAGCCGGACTTACATGGCGGATCAGATCCTCATTCAGCATATCGTAAATCTCAGCTGCAAATTCGATACCAGTTGGTCCACCACCACAAATAACAAAAGAAAGGAGTCGTTTCCTTTCCTCGTCACTAGTAGTTGGTAGAACAGCCTTTTCGAAGTTTCCAATAGCCTTTTTCCTGATTTTCCGAGCATCATCAATAGTCTTCAAAAATTGGCAATGTTCGAGTCCCTCTACACCATGTGTATTGGTTTTTGAACCAACTCCGATAATAAGCTTGTCGTAGGGTAGATAGAAGTGACGCTTTTCACCATCAATAACCTGAGATACTTCCACGAGCTTTTCACTGAAATCGACACTTTCAGCCTCAGCTTGGAGGAAGTGGCCCTTAATACGTGCGAGGATGGTCCGGATTGGTTCGACAAGAGAGCGAAGTTCAAGAGTTCCAACCTAGACTTCGCTTTTAGTGCCTACCCCCCTTTTAAATTAAGAAGCATCGGTATATAACATACGGTAGCACTTGGTAGGAACGGTGTAAACAAGAAGTAGTTGGATGGTGAGACAACGGTGACGTGGTACTGGTCGGCTTGGAGGGTCTTCAGGATCGCAACAGAACCCCAGCCGCATCCGAGAATCTACCAAAACATTATTTTGTGAGCTTTTCACCACATCTATAAATTAAAAGAAGAAGATATAAGATCATACCACCAGCTTTGGTTTATGTTTGCAAGTTCCCTTTCCTTCAGATTCATCATCGTCAACAAGAACCCTAGCGATAGGCAAGTTTTTCGGCCCGCCACGTTCTGGATTCAATGCTAATTCGGAAACAGGTACATCTACAACTTCGGGGTCCTCCTTGTAGGTTGTGGCGTCGTAGATAAAGAAACAGACCAGTGCGCCGCCCAAGATACCTCCAATCAACCCTAATGTTGTCAGAGTACGAATAACAGCCCTGAAAATTCGGCCACGGGGTTTCTTAACCTTCCCGTTAGCCTTAGCTTCATCGGCATATCTACGGATTTGTTGTAATATCGGGGACTGTCGGCGAGCAATTGGGTTTAAATTACAGGCGAGCGGGGTGCGAGTGGCAGCTGCAGGCGTTGGACGAACAGTGCGAATGGACCGAATGGCATTAAAACTTAATGGTTTAACAAAATTTGTACTGGCTTCTAGTTGCGATAATATTGGCGACTGTGAAGTTCGAATCGCGCCTCGCAGACATCGTGATGTCGCGTGCGAGAGGAGACGAGGTGCGAACATAATTGATAAGGAGGTCGCAGAGAGGTGGGATGAGGGGTTCGCGGCTCCGCTTAGGGGTTCATGCGACCGGCATGCATAAAAAATACTTGGGAAGCTCCCAGGGAAATGAGGGGATACAATGAAGATACTATCAATTGGAGATGATACGGTGGAAAGAAGGAGGTTTTTCTTGTCGGCTGAAGCGCAAGTTGCAAGCTCGTGGAGTTTAGCGGAAGGTTAGCTCGGGGCTGATACGTCATTGGCGAAGGTAGCCGGCTGCATTGAGGTTACAACCACAACAACGTTCATGACAAGATCCAACAAACCTCTCGAGCTCTCGTGGGGTTGCCTCAGTTCGCGGCTCCACTTTGTCAAATTTTACTGATTCAGAATATTACTAACACTACGGAAGGGATTCGGAAGGCACTATCTCTCCGCGGTTCTATTTAAAGATGATTCTGAATTCTATGCACTTACCTTTAAATTTTCACAAGACGACGGTAAGATAAGGATCGAGATCACGGGAGGGGCAAAATTAATTTGAGAAGACATAGTTAACGGTTATGATGCATGATCACCAGGACAAAAGGTTTCCACCACTTCAGTGAAAAACTGTCATCATGCTACATGTCCTATGAAATCTTCAGAGAGAATTATTGGACAGTATGCGAACCATCTTGATACGTATCTCGGGTCCACTTTATCAATAATCAAGGGCATCTCAGCCGTGCCCCATTTTCGACAGCTTGGCTGCATGAAGCCGCAGATAGTCAAGTTTTACCGAACGAATTTTGAGAACCGACCAATCATAGAATGCGTATGGCACCACCCCTGTAGTATACAAGGCTTCAATTGTGTTATACAAAGATGCATGCTGTTTGAAATTTTATATGGGGATGTGAATTGAGGATTTGGATATAAATATGGCATCTCCTGGTGCGCTTTCCAAAGAGTCAAACTCGAATAACAGCACTCTCCAAACAAAAAACAAAACACTTCTGATCAAAAGCTATAGTTTTATCTTATTCTCCCAGGAATTCTGGGATACTTCATTTTCTATTCAAATATTTCAGCCTTCTATAACTTCGCAAGCCATAGTGAATTTACACTAGGAATATATACCATACCCAAATACCTCATTCCGAATCCCGAGCAAATCAAAGGAAGAAACGCCTATCTAAGAAAACTCTACAACTATGGCTCTAGTGAAAATTCCAACCTCATCCATGATGGACATTGATACACAAATGAAACAGACATCTCTGGTGCCTGTTAAACGAAAACGCGCATCACCGATAACAGCCATGGATGAATACAAGGAAGAGATGAAATTCTATTATCTCGGTCTAAACTACACACTCGAGAAGGTTAGAGAAACGATGGAATCACATTACAACTTCGGAGCATCGTAAGTTCACAAATTAACCCCTAATCGATATTTAATAATCCGCGACTGTGTATCAATTCGCCTAATCGATTGGAACCGATAACATATAGTCTCGTTCAATATCGTGACCGACTCAATAAATGGGGATTCAAGAAACGTGGGACAAAACGTCAATGGGAAACCATTGCAGAGTCTGTGGTTACTCGTGGGGATGGAAAAGAATCCGAGGCCGTTATCAACGGGGATTTTTTTGTCTCTTCGAAAAAAGTCAAGAAGGAAATCGCAAGAAAATTTTCGTTGACTGAGCTGTCGTGTATGAAAAATAAAGGTACCCCTTCCTCTATAAATCGCATGAAGGGTATTAAGGTATGCTAATTTCAATTCATGCTACTCTAATAGCTTCTACTACGCAAGTGATATCACCCACCTCGCCGATTTTAGCGACTGTTGAAGTTCGTAGCCCAATTGCGAGCCCGCTGTCCTGGCCGATTTTCACAACATGGTGCATCCCAATGGAGCTTCTGAATTCTTTGCCAATCAAAATATCCGATCCAGAAATCATCACGATATGCAAATCCGCACTCTCGTACCGTCGGGGCCTCCAACCGGAAGAAAAGGTTATCATGGAGTCTCGCGGCCGTAAATATCTAAGATCTCTTTTATACAGGCTTTCAAATCGACTACTAGACTTTAAAATAATAAATAGAGTCCTAGAAAGGCTAAAGGCCGAGAGTGGGTATCGGACATTTGAGGGGTTGATCTCACTTAACACCATATCCGTAAAAGCGGCCTGCAGTAGCCTGCTTCTATTTTCTGCGGTACGACTAGACTCACGCCTCGTTCAGATAGTTTATCAGCACTATCCTAGCCTTACTTCGGCTTGGGTAGGAAAGCTAAACCAGGATTTCCGCCATCTAACGTTTGAGGGTATTAACACCGAAGACGATGCTACCAATATTTTTTCCGACCTGGCAGTTTTTCTCAGGAATCTAGCTCGAATAAAACATTTCCCAACCTGGAACGCTGATTCTCTCCGCTTCCTGCGCTCTTGCTTCCGGGATGCTAGTCGGCACATGCGTACGGCGGACATAGAGCACGAGCTCTGGTCCCTAGGATCAACCCCGATGATGGAAACCGAGAAAGATTATTCGTTATTACGCTTTCTACGTTATGATTGCGGGATTAGCATAAGCCTTCTAATCTTGCGGGCTCTATTATTCCGATGGGATGGGGATGCTAGAATGCTGCTCCGTTCCCTCATCTCGCCTATCGAACGTCCCGAGAACAAAGTCGAGGATAGAAATACGCGAGATCCATGGGTAGTCCCGGACTGGTATTGGGCAGAATTATCACCTTTTTTGGACACTTACCTGACGCCAAAGCATCTCTGCAGCTTCCTATGCGCCGTTATAGGGGTGGATCGAACACTTTTATTCACATTTCTGTTGCAATATATCCAGAAATGCCGCACCACTACAGAAAAGAAAGATATCGAACGTTTTATTCGCGATGCAAGCACCCACCACAAGATTACAGATTCTGTTTGGGTTTTTAAGATTTGCGCTGCTGGGGCTTCTATTAAAATGTCAAAAACATTCGTAGAGGATTCACTTACGATATCTCGCACAGTTAGGTCCAGCGAGGAAGCTCAAATCAAAAACATAAAGGCTTTCGCGAATCTCCTTGGTTCTCGTATTACCTGTACCCATATCTATTTGCAAGACATAATACCGAGTTTACACCAGAAGTCAGATAAACATCGTACATGTAGATGTTTTCCGAGTGGGGGTATAGTTGGCTCGGGCTGGTTCACTTTCCGGTGGATGCTTGGACGCTTAAGTAGTTACAAGCAGCTTGTCTTGCCAGTTTTGGTTCTCAAATACAGAGGCAATATATTGATTCCACTTTTATCACCCCGAGAAGAAAATAGCACCTTCGACTCCTTATTCTGGCTGTCTCCGAAATCGTGTTGCCAAAATAGTAATAATACATCAGGCATCTTTAGTTTCCATGACTTTCCCAGTTTCAATGTCATGGCAGTTGGCGAACTGATGTTTGAAGTCATCAGTAGGGAAGCTCACGATATCAGGGGAATTAACGGCAATATAACACTATTGGGGAGCGCTAGAGACATATGGATGGTTCATCAGAACGGCCAAATCAGCATACCTCCCCGCTCGCACCAGGAACCTACCAGTAACTCGGGGTCTAGTTCTAGAAAAACAGCTCATGAGAGTTCCGACTGGGAGACAGCGATTTGTAGTGAATACAGGAAAATATCTATGATTTTGAAGGATCAAAACAAATGTGATGATATGCTCGCTGAGAGCGGCATCGGTATCCTTACGTCTAAAACGGAATACGAATTTGCAGGCATCCTCGAAAATGACTCTAACTTTCGGCTATCCCGGGGAGTCCTCGAACGTGTTATTCGGCGAATGAGAGATGTGAAGTCCAGCGTTTCCGCTAACCTTCTGTCAAACGAAGATGGAGTCATTCATAACGTGATGCGCCAAAGGCGCAAACTTCTCCAACTTACAGCAGACCGGTATAACGATACAGAAAATTTGGAGTGTCTTATAGATAAAGGCGTAGGTGTAAACGCCCCAAGTGTGAGTTATCTTGGAACCGCACTTCAAACCTGTTGCCGAATACCAACCGCTGCCCTCCCCCCAGGAGTAAAAAGAATAAAGACCATACGCATTCTCGTCGAAGCTGGCGCAACCATCAACCCTCAGGACCTAGATGACACAAGGCCACAATTTACCCCTCTTGACGGCGCAGTCCTCACTGGCGACCTTGCAGTGGCCCGATACCTCCTAGAAAAAGGGGCTTGTATCGACCTAGAAACACTGAAATATGCTATCAGCTATGGAAGATTGGATATGGTATCTTTGCTTGTTCAATTCGACATGAAGTTTCACGCCCCCGCTTTGGAACTTGCAGAGCTATACAAGGAAAGTGTGATTCAAGAGTATCTTGAAGGGAGAAGTTTGGGGCGGGGCCTTTTTGGTGTACCTTCGGAGTTCGTTATGTTCAGTCGAATAGATGAATTGGAGGAATAGTCCGGTATCTCATCGTGTTCATACTTCAAAATGCCTCAGATTATAGAATTTAATGCGCTGAATGTTGCATTTTTGCACCCTATCCAGGAAGGTCATATCCCAGCCGAGACTGGTAACATCCCTGGATATCAACTTCGGTGTTCACATATCCCGTTTCAGTGTAGATCCTCGATGCGATCGATCGAATACCCTTGGTGACCGGTGGGTCCCTCGTGAGCTGTCTAAGATTAACTTCCACCTCGTGCAGAATGATGACGACTTAGCCCGTTCCAAAATATAATATCCTGGGTCTAGAATTGAGTTCGCAAAGGCCAAGCTTCTTGACAAATATTAAAACCTGAGCAGGTACATGTACATGCCTAGATAGATATGCATATATGTATAAACTTGCGATCTTAGCTAGCGCTAGCCGATTATCCGAATTGATGAATGTTTTGTCGATGTAGCTCGATTCGAAGATCCAGATCGAAGATATCCGAATGCTTATAATACTTAGCAAGGAGTAAACATAAAGAAGAGAGCTCCTTTTGCAGCTTCTCATTGCTGGAACAAAAAGGGGAGAAAAAACGCCACGCAGCAAAAAAGGAGAAAGCTTTAAAAGCAATGATCCCCCCACTATGCACCGGATGCCGTCATATGATCGATTCTAGAATGCCAGATTTGTCCCTGAATTCACAAAAGGAGTCGTGATCGCAATGTTAACTACATAGAAATGGCAGACAGAAGTGAGCTCTGCCTGTTTTGAAGAATGATCTTCCAAAAACTTGAAAAATCGATCGATCGATACTTCCTACTTGAGTTAGATAAGAACTGGATGCAGATATGTATGTACATACGATTCCCTAAAAAATCACACTTGCATGGATTGGCTTGCAGTGGCTATAGCCGAACCAAGATATTTCCCACGTCTGACTAGGTCTCTCAGGCATATCCCTTGAATGCGCCTAAGGGACCCGCGTGCGGTGTCGGAAAATAAGTCCAGAATCCCATCCAATCCCATCCCTTCGATCGCAATGACTAGTTCCACCTTCACCACGATCGATTGTAAGATTACCCAAGGAGGTGGCAGCCTTCAGAAATGGGAAACTTAGCAAATCCGATATATATCATGTGCACATGTGCCAATATTCGACAGCATGCGTTTCTATTATAGCCTCCCGGCCTACATATCAACGTTGGGCCAATAGTTAATCCGTCACCCGGCTGATATGCGGGCTAATCCGTTTTTTCAACAATAATCTATGCACGTCTTATTATTACTCGGAAGAGTTTGAAAGCCCTTTTCTTGGTATGATATACGCGGGGCCTTGACGAGTTCGATTATGCCATGAAGATACGATCATCGGCGTCGAGCCCCCAAAGCCGACAACTCCAAGCAAGGGTCCCTGAAATGGTTAAACTGAGTTGTATTTTTTCTCCCTTCCCAAGTTCAATCATGATAACCAATTTCAGCCCAGTTAGCGCCTCACTAATGTTCCAGACCGTTCCATTCGGCTCTTTTGTTTCGAACTACGTAGTTACGGAGTGCTTGCGCTTTTACTTTGCCTCACACCAGCCATTGGGCATCGTCTATCAATTGATTAAGCTTGGCCTTCGTATATTCTCCCATGATATGATCCAGCTAGATAGCGAAAGCTCAACTAGGCATGCCAGCTGATGCGAAGAACCCCGAAGAACCTTGAAACCCGAAATATTAGCTGGAAGAAGATTATCGAACGCACTGGCAGTTTCGAGTTTTCCAATCATAGTCGAAACATGGCGATTCCACTATAGTAAGCGATACCACTATAGTACTCCTGACTAACATTGACCCCAGACCAGGGCCCAGGGAAGCGTCTGAGCAAAGTGGCTTGATGTTGGGTTCCCCACTCGGTGCTGCACTGCAGCGCACCGGTTCCCAGACCATTTAGACTTTATAATGGGACCTTAGGTTACCGTATTCCAATCTCACGGGGCAATAAGGCTAACGGAACCCTTCGAAACCCAATAATTGCTTATTGGAAGGAACACACATGGAAGGGTTCGAATCGACGTCATATATCTGCACATCCTTTCCCGCTTTCTGGGACAGGACAGTCTGCAAAACCAGCATTAAGGGAATCCCTTATCCTGTCTGCAAGAGACCGAACTTGGAGGATATTAGCCGAGGCTCGAAGGACAGCGCATGGTGAACTTGGGACCCCTACAAATGCCAAGGACTTTTATAAAATAAAATAAAAAAGTCTGGTGTCTACTGGCGATACGCGTACTTAGATATGTACTTTATGGAAATGTTTTCCAAAGCGTGGGGTACCGGGGTATGGCTGTTAGGATGCCATTACAAATACTGCCCACCATGATACGAAACCATGAGAATTGAGAATTGCAACCTTATCAGACGGCTGCAACCTTCGGACGGTTAACAATTACCAATGCTTTTCAACCTGGCTGTAGGTCCTCATGCTGACCTTTGCCGTAATAGGCGAAAGAACGAAGACGCAATTGGTAGTGCAGACGTCTAGACAGAACTCGAGTAGGGCTACATACATCGATCCAATGCACCAAACCCCTCTTATGTCAGGCATTTGCATTTGCACAGTGACGTGTTCAATAATGTCAGGTGGCATGGACAGAAGATTTCATGCGAGTAAGCTTTTCAGAGTACGTGCGGGTTTGCATGAGCACGCAGAATCTTGGTGGGTTTAATGCACTTCGAAAGAAAGACCAGACGAAAATTTCACTCGTTAAAGCGAAACTTATTTTTCCGAGGCGGCTGATGGCTCCGCTGGATAGGTAATAAACAGGAGAAGTAGCAGTTGGTATCGGTACTTCTCGAGTCTTGATAGCACACTCTTGGCCGGGCGAGCTCCAACAGGAACTCGTATTGAGGCGCATCTGAATATAACAATTATCTTGGCGGCTAACCCGAAAATTAAGGGAAAAAAAGGGCAAATGCCTTGTCATGGCCCTGATTGGAGCTTGATGATCCAGAGACTTCGAGTTTTTCTATTTTTGTAATAATAATATTTCTGGCGGCATGATCAGATGGAATTCCTTCGAGTCGAGTCTGGCGAGAACATAGCTTAGCAAGCTGCCGAGCTATGCTCCATAGCTGTATTGGAGCTAACTTGAGCTTCCTTACTGGTTGGTTGGAAGTGCATTTCGTTTTTGAACCAGCTGTCCCCACTTCGACTCGAAAATGGATAAGGTTGATGTACTCAAGCCCTGGGGTCGATGACCTGCAGTATGTAACCCGCGCCAGCACTTTCTTCTTGCAGAGGTTAGCAAGCATACCCGGTCCCTTGAAAGCAAGGGATTGTCAATCATCGCCGAATCCACCTCACATCAAACATTAGGCAAAGGGCCAGAACGAAAACAGTCTGCGTAGCTGCGGCGCGATAATATAATCGCCAGTCTCGCTTCGGATGAGAATTGTATCTAAGGGCACGAGCATCTCCGATCAGGTAGCGTCGATTGTTGATGATTCGTCGAGCTCGTTTGCGAATGCACTCCCGTTCATACTAGCCACAAAGGCCAGAGGCCGACGGCAAAGTACAGAAGCTGTTGAGTAATAGCGTCGACGGTCTCTGCCAAGCCGAGACCTTTAGCAAGAAAGAGGCCGATGTCTCTGGACAAACATTTGCATTTCACTTGCATGACCAATTCAAACAACTACGAACAAGATACCGCCAGAATGTCTGTTGATGGAGACTCCCCGGCCGATCTAAGGTCCCCGGAGAACCCCCACTCCTGGCGCATCCCTCGGCCATTTGGAACCGGTGTTAAACGGAAGCCAATTCATTTTGTCCCGGCGTCCGGTGAAGATCAGGATGGTGAAGTGCTTCATCAGACGGCTCGGGAGAGTCGACCAAATCACGGATCCTCTGTCGCAGAATTTTATCTCTCTCTCGTTTTACCATCCGAACCCGGCTCAACAAATGCATCGTCTCCTTCCAGCAAGCCGACCCCTTCCAGTCAATCTAAAGGTACATCAACATCAAAAGCGAAGCTTTTACATGGGTCAAGTTCCGTTATGGAAATATCGTCCGGAACGGCAAGAAGCATGATGCCATCACGACGTGATCATGCCACAAACAAACCGCGCTCGAGCAAAGGATCGAGTATTCTTTCAGGGTCGTCTGACAGTCTAGACACACCCGAAGAGGCTGGGATATGTAACCCGGCTCGTTGCCTCTCGGAAGACGCCGTTGTAGGACCAGCCTCGGCCGTTGTGGAACACCCGATCGAGACATCGACGGTAGTAGTCGACGAGATCTGCTCAACATGCAATTCTCGTGTAACGGATTGGGAGTCTCATGTTCGAACGACGGCCCACATGTTCAGTTTAGAACATTCCAAACCCCCCCATCATTTGAATCGTCAATCAGAAGGATACAAACACATGGTAAAGCTAGGTTGGAATCCAGACGGTTGCGAAGGCCTCGGTGCGGAAAGACAGGGTATCCGATTCCCTGTTAAAGCCACTTCAAAGAATGATAACTTGGGAATCGGTGCGAAACCCTCGAAATCGATAAGGGATAATGCAGACAGCGTTTCAGACCCAAATCCCAAGAGACCGCGACTGCTCACAGCAAAGCAAATGCAGCGCCTCGAGAAGGCCGAACGAGCCGCCAGGCAGGATCTGCACGACTATCTCCGACACTAACCTCGTAATGATTCTGCTTAAAAACGTCCCCTTCTCGCTAAGGCTGACTGACACACATTCCTTCCTGCACTGATTTCTGGGCGGGCGAACTTAAATCAGACTACAAATCTCCTGTAACCGGGACCCATCTTCCGTTGAAAATCTAGAGCAGTCCGAACCCCACTTCTCATGCAATCCTGTCAGGAAATTCCTGAGTATCGGGGCATGCCAGCCATGACAATAACCTGAGATGACGTAGTAAGAACGGGATGGGCTAGCCGAGCTCTTCTTCTCCCAAGCTACTGCCTTGGCGTGTCTGTGAATATGGGTCTATTTAGCCAGACGAAGCTGTGGGTGCTGAAGCAGTTCTCCTATCCAGCCTTAGGACAAACGAACCGACATCGATAGCATGCACCATCTATGTCTAGTGGATTATGCGCTGTGCTGCAGACTATATATCTTTTATATATCGATGCTAGTAGCTTTTGGCCAGAATACAATGTTGCCAATTGAACCCTGTTCGCTTCTTTTCGATGAATCCCGTTCTAGAAATGAAGCTTTGGGGTTTGTGCATAAAATGCAACCTAATCTGTGAAGAACAATACTCTCCTGGGCGTCTACCACCGAAAATGGGTTGCCCAGTAGTTGTTGCAGATGCCTCTTCAGGATAGTTCCGAAAGCCCACCGATGTCATCGCGCAGAAGCATTCCAGGCTGAAACCCTTGCACAGGCTGTTAATATGAAAGGGAGCTAAGGCTCCCGTGACTTCGAAGGAACATGGGCACATCCCAACGGCCTGGGCATATGGTTCTTGGGACTTGAGTGTTTCATGGAATGATAACGGAACGATAATTGTCAGATCCAGAGGTATATTCTCTGATCTGAACTCACAGATGCTCTCTCTTCTCTCTCTCTTTCTCTCCATCCGAGGCGCATCTGATGAGTGTTTCGTCCCAACTTTATGCTCCGTTGAATACAATAATTGATCGCTGATATTATTAATAATGGGGTAAACCAGTTCCTGTCGCGTCGGTTATCGGTGAACTGTGGGGTTCATCAAACATTTCCCAGGCTCCTGAACAAATCTCCTTTCGCACAAAGCCTGATGCCAGCGTTACCTTCTAATCCCCCCCTCGCAAACACACGAAGGCAGAAAGAAATGTTTGAAACCAGTATGATTTGGGCAAAGGCTAGCGAAGCTATCCCGCGGTGGGTATTGATCGAAGGCTTCTAGACTCCCATAGACCTCGAATCCAACCTCTCGCACATCCCTGGCTGTATTGGCAACCATGGTCGTTAGCTAGGCACTCCTGGCCTTCCTTCGCTATCATCCAACCAACCGCACCAAGGGAAAGCGAGCGTCGGCCATATTCTGTGCCAGTTTAGTACGCGGTACAGTACAATCGGGCCAACGTCACGATACTTTCGTTAGAATTTTCCCTTTCTTTTCTTTTCTTTTTCTTTCCTTGTTTCTTTCTTTCTTTTTCCTTTCCACTTCCCTCTCTTTACTTTTTTTCCACATTGATCTCGGGTTTTCTGTTCTGAATTTCTGTTGTCGACCTGAATGCGGTTATTTCGCAATGCGTCAATGAACGCTACCCGTTACTCTGTGAATTCAACAATGCAATTCCACCATTTTCAGCCGACCGCAGTTTCAGAATTTCGAAGCGGGTATCTATGTACCCCAGTACCCAGAAAGATGGAAGTCATGTTATGAAAGTGGAATCAATCAATTAACCCATTGAAAGGTCCCTTTCATCTAGTGTTCCTCCTTACCCTTTCTTGAAGGGCAGGGATGTCACTAGCAATAGCGGCATGGAACGGCCTGTGAAGGTCGTCTCCTTCGATCGTCATAGCAAGTAACGGCCAGTTGTTAGCATTGATGCCCGGGGACCTTTTTCTAACGCACGAACGCACACACGAGTTAGATTATTCGTTTTTTCGGCGCATGTTGCTTCTTTACTGCCGTTACTCGTATGTAAGTACACAGTACAGATACAGCAGAGGCACAATTCTTTTTTTTCTCTTTCTTTCTTCCTTTCTTTCGAGCTGCTGCTCGCTGCCGCAAAAACAAAAAACAGTTGTTAGCTCATCCGATTAGTCACTCTACCAAACGTCTATTTTAGCTTCGATCTATCCCAGATTCTCAGGACTCTGCTTGTAATTTACTAGTTCCGAATTTGCCGTATACGTGTGGAGACCTTCTTATATAACATATAACTACTCCCCCAAGTCCCAGGATTTAGTTCCTACCGATGCCAATCATCAACCACACCTGAATTTAAACCTCAGCATCGACGGTCCGTCTTAAAAAAAACATATACCCAGACGCCATACGCCTGGTCCTGGTCTTGTCTGAAGTCTATATAACAAGTGCGGGTATATATAATAGTATATCCGTTCACTATTATAACTCCGTCTTCTGATATATTGCCTTCAAATATTCCTCCTTACTTTTCTCACCACCACCACCACCATCACCATTCCTCAACATAACCCCGTGGCCCTAACATTAAACCTTAAACACTTTCAGCAGAGGGATCGAGATCGAGATCACCTTTATATAAAGCTACTGGATCTAAGCCTGCTTATCAATTCCCATTTGTCTAAACATCGTCCGCAAACGGAAAACATATTCAAACCTCATTCAAATTCATACAAATTAAACGGTATCGGCTTTCAATCAAAAGGCCCCGTTTTTCTCGCCTTCTGGTAGGCTCCAACAAACCATCCAAAAATTTAACATTCCATATCCCCTGCTGCAGCAGTCCGGCACAATGCCAATGCCAGCCGGAGCTTTGAGACCTCATCCTCAAGTGAGTTTCGACTCTTTCATTAGAACTACCTGTGTGGTGTTTTTTTTATATATATATCTTGAACGCCCATATTATTTATATTCAAGAGAGGTTGCACGTCGTAGCAACACATTGGCTGCTGATCCCAAATTGTGGATTTCGATGGCCTCTCTTCGTCGTTAATTTAACGTTTGAGTTTATATTTAAACATCTCAAAGAAAATCGAAAAAAAAAAGACCGAGATTGCTAACCATTGATCACTTCCGAGAAATAGCATATGAGAGGGCATTACAACCGATATAAGATTGCAAGATTCTCTGATAAAATCATGTCCCTAAAGAACTTCAATCGAGATGCCGCCCTCCATAATGAGACATCCAAACATTCCAGCAAACTAATCTGTGAGTTTTCTGCAAAACTTCAAATTCCGAGGGAGAGGGAGGGGTAAAAACGAATGGCCAACTAACACGACGGCCTTGATAGTTGCACCTACACGCAAAGATGAGCAATATCTCATCGGGGAGCTAGAAAGGGAAAACCTCAATTCCAATCCCTTCTTGCAATTCCACGAATGGTTTGAGCAGGCATCAAACACGCCGGGACTGACTATGCCCGAAGCCACAACATTATCTACTGCCCAGTTGCCATCTGGCAGAGTCAGCGCACGGATGGTCTACTTGAAAGAACTCGACAAGAAGGGCTTTGTCATCTATTCCAATTGGGATACTTCCAGGAAGGCAGATGACCTGAAATCGAATAAACACGCTAGTCTCACATTTTGGTGGAAAGAGTTGGAACGACAAGTCAGAGTTGAGGGTATTACCGAAAAGTTGACTCAAGAACAAAGCCAGGAATACTATGATACGAGGTACTACCTTTTGCATAAAGTTTGAATTCGTATTGGAACATCGAAACTGACAACAAATGCATAGAATTCGAGGGTCTAGAATTGGCGCCTGGGCATCGAGGCAAAGTGCCAAGCTGAGAAGTAGGGAAGAGCTCGAAGACCGGGTCCGAGATATGGAGAAGAGGTTCGAGGGCGAAGAGAAGATCCCTGTGCCGCCGTTCTGGGGTGGTGTTCGAATTATCCCTACGTATATCGAATTTTGGCAAGGGTAAGTCGGAGTATCTCCCGGGAGTGTTCACATTGTCTTTAAACCAAACTAACAATGACATTCCCATGCAGGCGTGATAGCAGGCTGCATGATCGCTTTACATTCACACGCGAATCGATCCACGATGAAGTCTGGCAAATCGACAGACTCTCGCCTTGATTGTTCCCGCTTTCACCCTTTTCCGTCTAGACTGTACACCAAAAACCTCACTCACATCTGCATATCTTGCTCGTGGAGTTGCATCATTACACTTTGATTTCTGGTTACATCGCGTTCTTGCATTAGAGATACCTTACGACCTGCTTATTATTTCACGCATCAATTTTGGCATCCGACACAAAAAAAAAAAAACAAATTTAAAAAATAAATTCAACCTTCTAATTCGGCGGAAAATGCTTTCTCGCAAAAGAAACGTTCCCAGAAGGGCCGAAAATTTCGATTCTTGATCCGAGGCCCAGTATTGCGTTCTCGCTTACCCTGCTTCTTCTCCGGCCACGCACCGGTCCACTTCGAATTTCTCTTTCCCTCTCACTCTCTCTCTCTCTCTCTTTTAGTCGGCCAAAAAAATACCTCACCAGGGTAAATTCACGACGATCATGACTCTTCCTTTCACTCAATCTTTTTTTTTTCTGGGGGCGTGCTTACGGAGTTACAACAAGATTTCGGCTTTTGTCCTTGCATGGCTTTCCTGTACTGTCTACGTGGGCTCATTATACCACCTCTCTTCATTCGGAGGGCCCCGTATAACTTTCCTATTAATCCTGGCTGGGATTCCTTTCGCTTCATATTTTCTTCCATGATTGTCTAACAAGACAATGCGCTTCAATTCTCAGCATTGTGTTAAATAAATAACTCTAGACACTATTCTTTTCGTATCCTTCAAAACTTTTTGATTGTTACTGTTATGCTTGTGAAACTGTAATCCTTTCACACTCACGAACGAGTGACGTTATAGCCCTCATCCTTGTCAAAACGCCTGGATGGACAAACATCCAAATGGCACTTGTTTCTCCCTTTCTGAACTTCCCCTTCTGATATTAATCCTGCAGCCGTTAATATTCCCAACACCCTGGAACATTCCATGGGTTCGAACACAAAAAACCAAGCAAGCAAGGGGAGGCGAAGGAAGGGTTCCCCGTGTTTGCCCCAGGGCCTTTTGTTATTGACAACGAATGCAAGCGCAATATAATGTATGTACATATGAATAAATATCATGATAACATGGAGTACATAGCATGTCTTCGGACGGAAGGTAATGCATGCGAAGAAAAAGCCCCTCCGTTTTCGATTCCCAAAGAGTCTAGATCAATCGATTCTCATATATCACTGCGATGTCAACTTACCTTTTCACCCCCCCAGACACCTCATCTCTGAAGCATAAAGAACCCCAATTATTGCCTTGGAAAGTCACGAGGACAAAAACGAGCGAGCAAGAATTCGAACAAGATGCAAAGCGTACGAAGGGGATTTGCCTGAATTGAAATGTATTACCTGAGCTAGCGGTTGAGGATTTACCACCGCATCGTGCAGCAAGCCACTCAGGCACCACATTTGATATTTACCTCGAGCTCTTACGTCCCTTTACCGTCCATCTGGCTGTTTATCACACCCCTCCTCTGACGGCTCGTCGGCCGGCATTAAGCGAGGAGAAAGGTGGGGTCTGATCTCTGGCAATTTGTCAAGGGAAAGCATGTGCATACAAGTAATTAATTCGTATCGTGACCGCCCGTGTTAGGAACAGAGAGATCGGATGGTCGACGGTCCGGAACCACCTCTTAAGATTATGCCGGGCTCAGCTCAGGCATGTCGGCAAAGAGAATTGGTATCTCAGAGTTAACTTGGAAGGACTGGGCATCGGGGAAAACAGAATTCAGAATACGTATGTTGGCCCGCTTGAAATCCAACTATCAGGCGATTGGAGAGTCTAGACGTCGAATTATGCTACCATCTGGTCAGGATGATGCCACTTGCTGTGCCTTGTGGCATTCTGCGGCAACACAAAGTCAGGGAAACGACCTGCGCTGCGAGGTTCATCAGAATCAGAATCAATAGAATTCTAGAATTAGCTAGCTGCGCTGCATTATATTACACGGGGTCGTATTCGACGTCACGTCCAAACGCCGACGTGGATATCAATATATCGAACAAGGAAATCTGGCTCGAGAGACCGAGGAATCGCAGTATTGCCTAAGATTTTCATAGATTTATGCTTGTTGTACTGGCACTGCGCTGGGTCTCGCATTTGCTTGCAACCTGTTAGTTGTGCAGCTCAGCCTCGCACCGAGCATGTCCGGTCGAATCAGCGTTTTTTGTTAGTATTTCACCGATCTATTTAGCTAATTAGGTCCTAAAAAAACATATGTAAGTATTTTACAAAGGACAAAATAAACTACCTCCGTTAACCGATCGGGACCTATCAAAACGAGGCGAGCATGTACATAATAACATGGGTATGGGAGCGCAGGGTTTCAAAAGTATGGCTGGGACGGAGGGTACCCAAACCCTTGGAATATAACTTCAATCTGCGTGACCAGAGTTATATCACATTCAAACCATACTTTGGGATAACTTCATGCATTGCCGCCCCGAAAACTGTTATTTCGATGAGCTCACTGTCTTATTCGCTGAAACCCGACAAGAACACACACAGTAGATATTGATTAGAAATCAATTGGGCAATTAATACCTAAATATGGCTGATACTTAGGAAAACTTCAAATGCTTAGTTATATGCAACATCTTTCACATCCCGCGGCAGGAATGTCTTGCACTATCACTCGCGCTTGACCTAGCTTCACTACTACTCTGTACTGTCCAATTCTTAGTTCCAACCCCGAGTCGCGATCGGACGTCAGATTCAGCCAATAGACTTGAAATCGTTTGCTTTTTTCTCTTCGAGGCTCTCCAATGGACTTAAGCTTCTTTAAACTCGAGTTTTAATAGGTCGGAATATGTCTCCTTGTATATGTACTTACATATAGTTGGAATGTTGAGATGCGTACGATGACGTGCTGTACATACATGCCATCAGCCTTCTACTAAGCATTACTACTCTCAATGGGAAAGATCGGATAGTGCAGGAGCCTTTGAAGGCTTAAGGCGAGCTTGAGGGGGGTGAATGCGGGATGTTCAATGCACGGCGGCAAGGATCCTTTCCCTGGTACATTCGAGGAACATTCTTTCATGTATGTACGTTAGTGATTCCTTACAGCGAGCATATACATACACTTACGTACTTTACTCAAGTATATACGTATATTAGTAGTATGATATCTAAGAGAAGATAAGCTTAGCAAGGATAATGTAAGGCCTCTTAGCTTCGGAATGTTGATGATGTACAGAACTACCGGAAATCTAGTTGCTTGAGCTCTCGCTTCTTACCGAATCCAGCGCCTTACCGGTTAGTATTCATTCCTCTTCGACCCCCCTTGCGTTTCATCGGCTCCCTTCATTTGACAGCTTTGTCAAAGTACTTCTTTTAAGCCGAGAGAAAACCCGATATCTTAGCAAGATCTCGATCTGGGAGACCCTATCTGTTTAAATTAAGGAATTACACATTTCCAAACCCTTTTTCTTTCTTTATTTTTCTTTCTTTATTTTTTATTTTTTCTTCTTTCTTTCTTTCCCTTTTGTCATTTTAAATTTTTTGCGCGCGAGCGTCCAGACATCTGATAAACGGGGGATCTGCACGGAAGGTAAGGAAGGAAGGAAATAAATAAATCTGGACTTGGGATAGATGCGTTAACTTGGCGGTCGCCTGAAACGGCTCGATCATGATGCGGACTGCTGCATGCATGTAGAGGGCGTCCTGCCGTACTGCTGCAAGTGAACGGCTCGAACGGCTTTAGGCGCACGGGCCAACTAGACTGGCTCTATCCTCGAAATGTGCTTGATACGTATGTATGACCGCTGCACTGCAGGACCGGTCTAGATACGAGACAGAATATGGAATATCGACTAGCGACTAACAAATCAAATGTCTGATGAAGCATGCAAAAAAAAAAAAAAAACTTACGATGCATAGGATCGATATCGATCGCGATCGACAAATTCAAGATCGCGATATCGCTCCGTTCATAGGCAAAAGACAAGAATATCTATGGATCTAGTCAGGAAGTGGAAAGGGGAAAAAAAACCCTTACATAAACTCATAGTCCTAACCAGCAAAGCTGATCCTTGGGGTGCATGTTACATATCTGAATACCATTAAGGAAATATCCGATATCATGATGTCGCAATATACCGGACAAACCATTGGCCCATACGCCAAAAGACCATCTGAAAGCCCCCCAACGGATCATATCGCACTGAACTCGTCCCTCTAGCCCGCAGGTCCGGAGTCGACAACGGCCAATTGAATAGAATACAAAACGAAAATGCTTGTCACATGCATCACCGCTTGTACTTCCCGACCAATTGCATTGGATTATATGGGGAGCTCGAGAACGATGCACCGGAATCCCTCCCTTAGAGTGCATCATGCATGCGGGTGCAATATGATATGATGCTGACATCAATGAACATAAAGTCTTTCCAGAGGCCTGGACCCGATGGAGATTCACCCCCAAAAGAAATCAATTGGACATAGTATCCACCGCAAATATCTGCGTTCATACAGTTAACGGTTGTCACTTCTCCGGCGGGAACGGTTAATCCGCTTTTGCTAAAGTTAGTATCATATTGGGTTACCGTATTGATGGATTCTACCGCGGTTATGCACAGATTCTTCTCGACTCGAAGGAGGTGGGGACAGAGTGGGTCAGTTTACCATGGAAGTTCCCGATGCATCTCGAAACAAAGCTTCCCTGCTTTGTCACAATTTACGTATAACTGAACGGCTAGATCCCCTGGTATTGTATTATACGAGCTCTTGGAGACGGCGACTTATCAATTAATGCCTTTAGTTTTGAATTATCATTATTAATTCCTCCATGACTTAGCGCTGTGGTTCGTAATCTGTAATCTGATATCATATCCATATGTGTGTCTACTTGTGTATAGGCATGATAGTGAGGGAGAAAAAAAGAGGCGTCTTTGTTGTTATCATCTCATCTGCATGCAGAAAACCCAAAGCGGTAAATCGCAAATCAAATTGTGAAACTTGATATCTGAACATCGGCCAACCTCGGAGCCCGAATGGGTACATTTCGTTGATGTTGATTAGAACCCTACATAAGCTCGATGGCTGGGTTGTGGCAGCGCCAACGGTGCGTTTTTTTTCGACATCTTGACACTTTGGGAAAAAGTTTGGGCTTCCCGTCCGCAGGCCCCACAGGTAAACCCTAGCAATCAATTAATCTGGAACCAACGGGGCATCAAGACCAGAATCCGATTTGATCGAACCTATAGTTCACCGATGCTATATATCCACTTAACGGCCTGCTCACTCGGCCCTGGACACTTGGTACGACGGTCTAGAACCTCACTCGCAACACAAACTCCGCAAGGTGCAAAGACCCCTGTCTGTACCACAGTAATCATGCAAACGTGCGGGTTTCCCTATTGGGGCCCCTTTGGACTCCTCCCGTGTGCGAGTGTGAGTGTGAGGTCTTTCTTTGGGGTTTCGAATACAACAACCACAAACTCATTCGCAATTCGAGACACAATCGACCTGTAGCCGATCATAAATGTAACAACTGTAACAAGGCTGGAGCATAAGACAAAAACGTCAGCGGGGGCGGCGTAGTACGACCAGCTGCCGGTTGATGAGCCGTGCAGCCTTGCATTTAGTCGTGTTACATCACACATCACAGCAGAGGCCTTTCAAGGAAGGTTGATGATTTCGATTATGTTGGTATCCGCGGGCTCAAAAACAATGAATGTGAGGGTCTTGCTGGGAACTGTTCTAGCCAGGAAATTAGAAGCTCGAGACCGCTAGTGACAACCTCAATTGTTTGCCATTACCACCGCTGGAATGTTAGATGTGGAGCTGTTGGATAGGCGACAAGGGTCAACTTCGCCGGTAGACGGTGTTAAAACGTGTTGCTACCCTGTTGAATGTTAATTGTTCAGGCGGATCCTCAGGATCCAATAAGCGCCTAGCCGTGCTTGGACCCGAGGATGCGGATCAATGGAACTAGATGAATACAGCAGCAAACTGGTGGCAAGACGGTTCATTTAGTGTTACCAGTAGATGCCTCTATAACTACTTAATCTTGGCACTTAGCCAACGACAAAGGCCCCATGCATGTAAAGCTGGCAGCTGATCACTTTCGTTGGAAAAAACTGGCGATGTCCCGCTTGGGTCCACCTTCTGCTGCACCTTTCTTCCCTTTCTGTGAGCTCGGGGCCTGTTTCATAGCAGAAAATGCATTTGGTTTCGGTGCCGGTTTCGCCGGTACTGGAACATCATCCTCGGAATACTCTTCCCATTCGGTAACTTCCCGGGTCACGATGTACCCATCTGCATCCTTCGACCGGACCTTCTTTGTTACTCTCCGTTTTGCCTTTCGACGTCCCGGCGCAGATGCTGAAGGAGCGGGCTCAGACGGTTCCTCCATGGGAGTTGCCGCTGTTTCTTCTTCCTCCTCCTCCTCTTCTTCTGGGGAATCCGCAACTTCGACATCACTATTTGCCTTTTCTGTAACAATAGGTTCTGATTATGGTTAGCAAAAAATACAGACTGTATTGTCGTGATTATTATCTTACCATCGTCTTCCTCATCCATCATTCTACGGAGCTCTTCTTCGTCCACCTCTCGTTTTCTCCGTATCTCTTCTTGTCTCGCTTTTTCTGCTGCCCTTGTCTCTTCATCAACTGGCTCCACTTCCGCAGGTTCATCGTCATCGACGTCCATGAAATCTAGGATTTGTTAGTTTTAACGTCTGTAGTACTACCGACATATCTCCGGATTTCTTACCCGGCGGTGGTGTCTTTTCCTTCTCAGGCTGCTTAGGCTTCTTAGGCTGGGCGTTGGAAAATGAGGACATCAAGTCACTTTGTCCACGCTTTAGGGGAACTTTAGCTTTGGTTGATGAAGTGGACTCAGATGTTTGACGGGATTTCTGTGCATCCTTTGCCTTAATGCTGCCAAAGAAATCCTTTTTCACATCCTTCTTGGTTTCTTTGCTTGTAGTAGATGAAGTTGCAGCAGGCAGTGCAGACGATATAGGTTCTTTCTTCACAGGAACGACATATGTGCTACTCGTTGTAGGTTGCGGCGGCGGCGGCGGCGGCGGAGCCCCATCTCGTTTCTGTATTTGTGTTAGAAGAATCTCAGGATTGGAACTCTGATTCTGGGGTATCGACCTTGACATATTTGTTCAGTGTTGTACCGTAGATTTTCGACTTCTCGGCAGCATTTAAGCTAGGAAACCTAGAATACAGCTCCACACTTGCGTCTGAAATCGCTAAAAGGTCCTATATTCAAGGTAAGTCATTTGATCGAAAACCTTGCAGATGTGGGCTACTGCTACCTTAATAGGACCAGGTTCTACACTGTAAATATGTATCGATGTGATCTCCTTCAGCGATTCCTTGACCCCTAACACTACTTAGTGCTCCAATTCCAGACATATGTCCCGCTAGTGGAACGAACCTTCCAATTCCTCTTCTGTTACTAATATGACGCTGGACGTCTTTACTACCTCTTCATCTTCATTTTGTGTCGCCTGTGGGACAGGACTGCTCTCCATATATGTATCATCATCCGTATCAATCCTCGGTCGTGATGTCGGGACTAAAGGCTTCGGGACTCCTGTAACAAGATATGTAGCATGACATGATCCTTGGCGCTTGCGGTTCTCTGTTTCGTGGAAAGCGGCGAGGTATCTAGTTCGAGTGGAAATGGAAAAATCGGAGTGAGCCTGATTGAATCTGGCAGGCTATTCTTTTTTTGGGAGAGGGCTGTAACTACTCTTTGGCCTTGTTGACGTGGATTTTGAGCTCACGGCTTAGGAGACGGTATGTGACCTAGGCAAGAGCTGTTGTTAGCTTCAGGTCAAAGGAAAAGTTGCATAGTATAAGCTAGTTCTTACAAGCTTATTGTCATTGAGAACTCGAGCAGCAAGGAATGAGCTGTGATCGGTGGACATGATGCGTGGAATATGAGTTTCGTGATAAAACCGATATCGAGAGGTTCGTTATCGCAGGTCGCAATTGCTCGGTAGAAAGTCGCTGGTGGGAAGACGCGTTCGACGTCAAGATCCACATGGTTCCCGAATGGGTAATCGAACCCAAAATACCACACAACACGCAGCTCAGACTTGTCTGGCCGCAGCTGTCGAGGTTTGAACTATGTTGGTATTTAAGGCCTTCTGTTTTTGTTTTATTATATGTAAATTATAATTAAGTTTTGTAGATAATAGTATAACTGGGCTCCCTATGTCATGAATTTGAAATTGATATCTGGATTTTAAGAGCGCTAGCCTAAATTCGCAGTCGAGGAGTCTGGCGACGAGACAAGCCTAAATTATATGTTTCCTGGATAAAACCTAGTCTCGGTCCTATCGCGGTTGATATCTATAAATTACGCCTATCAGGATTATCACTTATATTTTAGGGGGCACCCGGCTATCGCGGCCACGCTGGGACATCTCTGGCTCCGAGACTATTACGAGACTATGATTAAGTACTTCTGAAATTGACCGTTCTACAGTTGGCTTTCGAGCGACTATTTAGTTGCAAGTGCCAACGATCCTAGCTATCTTTTCATATAGAAGACTGAAGGAATTTGCTTAGGCTATGATCTTCAAAAATTCTCTGTAGATCTGGGCCCCGAGACTAGGACTAATGGCTAACGCAGTTCTAACACTGAGACGGTTCTGAGACTACCCTGAGACTAGGAATAGTCATGGGGTCAGAAATGGTAACTAATTTAGGTAAAGTGTCCTCGTTAATTAAGGATTGTCTCGTCAATTTTCAGTTTTTGCGTCTCAGCTAACAAGACCAGTCTCAGCTACACATGGGCGGGCTACTGTTCTACATATTTAGTGTCATAGCAGCCATTGCTCTGGTTGTTTGCTATATCTCAAGCTATCACGAGTACTGCACTAGGTAATTACCCAGTTTTACACACCATCTAGTGTTTATTCTTGTCTCGTCGCCAGTCGACTCCTCAACTATGTAATGTAAATTAATAGATCGATCTCAGTGTCAAGATTCGTTGAAACACAGTTTTGTTACGAGGCTGGTATCTAGTAACTATTTACCACAAAACCTGAGGTAGATAAAGGGAATTCGAAGTTATAAATCTATTACTCTGGACTCTTGAAAAATCTCACTTAAGAACTATCTCTGAATATCTAGTGCAAGTCTAAAGCTGAAAAATTCAGATGTTAGAAAGAAAGTAGGTATATGGTTCGAGTTGAAACTCGTATGTTCCAAGTGCCCAGAGAGGTCTATAAGTCACGGTTTCTAGAGTCTGGGTAGTCTAGAGGCAAGACGGGTGCGAGTTCAGAGTCTGAGGACAGATGATAAAACTTCTTTGATATTCACGTCTATCATTTTGGTCGTCATATCGTACATTTCAATATTTACAATACAGGGCTCAAAGACGCACCCTTTGAGTTCAATCTGGTCTAACCTAGACTCTGGGTTACGATTTATTTTGTCCTTCCCCGGCAGCTGTAGCGAAGTCAAGGTCGGTGAGTTCTTCCTTCGGTGCTTCCTCGCTAGGAACCTCCGCCTGGCCATTACGCATTTCCTGAACGGCAAGCGATAACCTCCTTCTTGTTTTGCTTTCCGCAAGTCTGTTTCTCTTTCCATCCATGCCTTTCTCTCGCATGTCCTCTCTAAACTTCTCGATATTCTTGTAGAGTTGATTATCGAATCTGCGTTTGCAACCGTTAGTTTCCCGTCGTCCGATTCATAGTAAGTTGGTATTGGGGTGTAAATAAAGTACTTCGTCAAATCCTGTGGCTCTTCCGGCCATACAAATGGCTCCTCCATCTCAATGATCATCCTCTTCTCTGCCTGTTTCCGGACATAACGCCGTGCCCCTCCTTGCTGTTCTATCTCGACCGGCTGCTGCCGTATGGACGATCTAACACCGAGGACTTTGATACCGTATGCATTTTTTAGGTAGTTTTTTAGGTCAAGTTTGTTAAGACTTAAGGGAACGGCGAATTGTGCGAATGTCGGAGGTAGGCGTGGGGTCCGGACGAGGGCGATAACGAAGTTTGGACTACAGTGTAGTTAAATCAGTACGATGGATGCAACCGAGATTGGGCGATTGAGAGGGGCATACAGATATACCGGCTTCATCTTGGTTTATGAAACATGGCCTGCCGGATCGCGGCCGTTCCAATGTGATGAGGGAGAGAAAGAGCGGTTCGAATGACTTTGATTCGACGACGTTGTTTGAAAAGGAAAATTTGGTGGTCGAATTGTTTTTCGGTACCAAATTGTCGGGTCTGCGTTGAAAAGGGCCGGTCTTGGCGACTGGCTGGCGTGCTTATCGATAAATATGGTATGCACCCAATCACAGCCACCCAACCAGCAGTTATCTTCTCTTCTGTCACACGACACCTTGAAAACTCACAAAAAAACAAGAAGCCGGTGCTATAGACGTTCATCATGGCGTCGCAGCATGTTTTAACAAAAGTGGTGCCTCCGCTGAACTTTGCTTGTGTAAGTGAATTCTTCTTTTTTGAATTATTTTTTTAAGGCTTACGGTACTAATCGCAGGCGGAATCATAGGTCGAAGAAGGCCTGTATCGGAGTGCAGGCCCATTGCCACTCAATCTACCGTTCGTGAGCGATTTAAATTTGGATACGATTATATGGATGGGTTAGAGCGCCCCCGTCCTCTCAAATTATGGTTGAAAAAAGGCTTTTTTTTTCTGAAGACGAATCTTGGAAGGAGAAGAAAAGGCATATTGGAACGATTGCTGTTAGACACGAGGGCTAATATGGGGACAAATAATGCCTCAATTTGCTTTGAGGCATTGCTTGGTTATGAAGGATGCAGCAACTGAAGACCCATCACCAGAGTTTTTTTCATGGATCAGAGCAAACGGCATTAAATTCTTGAACTTCGGAATCGGGGAAATCACTGCGCCATGGGATCCAGAGATTGAAAGGAATGTTATCGGTGCTTTGCAGGTGTGACCTGACCCAGTCCTCTCGCGGGTTGTTTCTGGAATCTGGATTAGGAAGCTGAACCTTCGGACAGGCATTGGCTGAGGCCTCAAACGGGCGGATATTGGTAACTTGTACCATGGGAAGGCATCGGACAGGTACTGTGATCGGGTGTCTTCGGCGGTTACAAAAGTACGTCATTCGGTGATGTCTCCGGCTATATGGATGAGAGCCTAGCTAATTGCGATACTATGCGTTTCTAGCTGGAGTATAACCTCGTTAGTTACCCCGCGCCTCACAGGGTCCATTAACTATACTTAAGGTGCAGAGACGCAAAATTAACGGATACAAATTGAGTAGAACTTTCGCAGAATATAGGAGATTTACAGGTGGCAATAGGTACAGGGTGATAGACGAATTGCACAACATCGAACAGTTCAACCGGAGTTCCGTAGAATTGCCGGAATTGGAAGACCGACAGGCGTGGCTGCAAGAGGCATAAGTCCAACTTCGACAGCTCTGGCTCGGGCAGAAAAGAAAAGCACTCACATTCAAAAAATTCAAAAACAAAATATAGGTAAAAGAGGACCGGAGTTCGCAGATACAAGGCTGGTATATTGTATATTGGAGTTTTAGGCACAGCGAGAATACTTTTTTTAATATAATCCATCCCTGATAGAATTTTTTTACTGTTCTATATTTTCAGACGTAGTTAAGTCCCTATACAGAGCGCCCCGCCTTTGAATACCCCGCCGCCGCAGCAAAAGCTCGATTGTATGTAGCCGTTTGTTCACTGCGCTCTGACAGGCATTTTGTGCCTGGAGGCTGGTCTTGGCATTTGTTTGGAACACGCGAAAACCTTCCAGCCTTGAAGCGCGTAAAGTGCAAAGCAACCTTCAATGAACCAAACTTACATAGCTCTACCAACAACCATCCTCTCCTAACCACATCGAAGCTACCTTTTCTACTCGTACAGCTTCCAATCCTTCTCTATTATCCTAACATCGACAGCTTTCGTATCTTATTTACCTTTTTTTCTTTAGAGATTTAGATACTAACTGCTTCTACCATGAGTTCGTAACCTTCCAAGCCGCCTAAAGTGCTAAGAGCTTTCTGACCTTGTAGCTTTATAGGTTACTACGACGGTGGATATGGGGGTGGAGCAGGATACATGAATGACTCTCAGGGTGGAACTCAAGCAACTCCTGGCAGGGTACGGGTCGATATATTCCAACTGAATTTCGATAACTGCTAACAGCTGACTTCCTATAAGTCCGCAGCCAAGAACACCCTCCGTCCGGTCACTATCAAACAGATTCTAGACGCCCAGACCCCCCACGATGATAACACGTTCGTAATTGACGATGTTGAGATTGGTCATGTCACATTTGTCGCACAAATCCTCAGTATCTCCGACCAAGAAACAAATTCGACCTACAAAATGGAGGACGGAACGGGCAGTATTGAGGTCAAGTTTTTCAGGGGTGAGAGGAATTCAATGGTGGATGATGATGGCGAAAACGAGAGTAGTCGCGAAGCCGGCCTGCAAATCAACACCTATGCAAGGGTATTGGGGAGTATCAAGCAATTCAACAACAAAAGAAACATCACGACACATAGCGTAAAACCCGTTACAGATTTCAATGAGGTCCAATGTCATTTCTTGGAGGTTACGGCTGTACATCTGCATTTTACACGAGGGCCACCTGAGTCTCAGCAGGGAAGAAGCGCAGGTGGCGGCGGGGCGTACCAGCATGGAGGTGCCGGTTCATACGGAGAGGATACTGCTATGGGGGGCACAGGTGCTGCCGGTGCAGTTTCGGGTGGGACCATGTTGCCGCCAGGGATCTCAGCGAATGCTCGGAAGATTTACGCACATCTCAAGAATCGCCACGATAGTAGTGAGGGTATGCATGTCGCGATGATTGCGCAGACGACTGGGATATCGATGGGAGAGACGTATAAGGCTGTTGATGAGCTACTCACGAATGGTGTTTGCTTTACTACTATGGTATGTTTATCACGCTCCACTGATAGTGAAATGAGTGGCACTAACGGGACCCAAAAATGTAGGATGACGAACATATCGCTTGTATGGATTTCTAGGCACTTTGCTTGGGATTCCCATATTTACTTAAGTACATACCTAGTAGCGCGTGGGAAGTCTTTTGGCATACTCTCTAGTAGTGGGTCGACCATGAGCCTACCTTAACATTGGTTGTATACCTAACAACCAAATAGGTTCAGATAAGTAGTAGGTAATATATCATCTTATAGGCGTTTGTAATGTGGAAAATGAAATCTATAATTTATTCACCAGGGCCATAAGAGATCGCTGTTCTGAACATTAATTTAATTTCGTGCTAAACTGTTAACTGGCGGGCAATTCTTCTTTATGACGGTATGGTTCACAGGATTTTTCGGCCGAGACCACAAGCTATTCGATCACGATCTGATGCATACGGCTGACTAATACAGATCTTTAACTTTAGCGTCCCAAAACTACCGGTATAATTATAACGTGTAGTTCTATTAGTGTACAAGACTGGTTTGATCATGCAAGGCCAACGGTTATAGAAAGGTACCAACAGTGTCAATTTCTTACAGAGTATATACGCCATCAATTGAATTCGATTAATCGAATACCAAGTCCCCAAATTTCCTAATTCTCGCCAAATACTACGGTGCATCATGGACCGCCCAAAAAATAAACCAAAATCGAGGGCATGCGTCGGCTGTCGTAGCATGAAGATCAAATGTGTCCCAGTACCGAAGTCTAGTAAATGCGAAGC
The DNA here is from genome assembly GCF_000225545.1 of Orbilia oligospora ATCC 24927. Lineage (NCBI taxonomy): Eukaryota > Fungi > Ascomycota > Orbiliomycetes > Orbiliales > Orbiliaceae > Orbilia > Orbilia oligospora. The sequence continues at coordinate 1,113,889 of NW_011645563.1, read as the reverse complement.
CTGTCTACGGCTGGTACGCCCTTGCGAAGCTCCCGGACCTATAAAACCACGAATAAAACAAGCACAAAGGTTTCAAGAGCTCGAAAGGAAAATCGAAATCCTTACGAGCGCACTTCAACCCGAAATGGCAGGGCCAGATTCGTCTTTTGTCCAGAACCAGAATGTAACCGTTGAGGACAGTTCTGGGTATAGCGGAGGCCTGGAGACGAGAAACCAATACTCGCAGGCCCCGGTATCACCGAGTGCCATCATCGGAACCGGAGACGTCATTGACCAAGGAGTAATAGATATATCCACAGCATCTAACCTCCTCAACTATTGGAAAGAAAATATAAGACCAATATTTCCTATCATCCAATTCTCGGCTAGTCAGGATGTTCATTCTATCCGCAGAGACACACCGGTATTGTTTCTGACTATTCTCACGATATCAAGCGCTTCGATCGACCCAACGTTTTTGGATCGCCTTCTACCACGTTTGAACAATTTATTTGCACAAGAGGTTTTTGTGCTGGGGAATAGGTCTATAGATCTCTTACAAGCTCTCGTTCTTTTCTCGCAGTATCACATACAGCCTCCAGAGGCGAAAACCTTTCCGTTGACACAGCATGTATACAATGCTATGGCGATGGCATCCGACCTTATGCTAGAAGAGAAGGTAAAAGCAACGGCGAATAAACCAAACGAAAGCACGCTCGAGGCTTGTAGGATACTCCTGGGGATCTATTTTGCCGCATCGGCGTAAGTATATCCTGCATTCTAACCGCCAATTCGAGCCTTGGCCATCTTTCCAATTGGTAGATTAACTAAATTTGTAATTTTATAAAACTTTTAGATCATCAACACTACTTCGTCGCTCTCAATTCAATTTTTTCCAACCAAACTACCAGAAATATGCCAAAATTTTGATGGACACGGACAGCTCAAATTTGGACGACCTGTGGCTTTGCAAAATTGTTGAACTACAGCAGATATCGGAAGACGCCTCCTTGTCGCTAAATCAACCATATAATGTTGAGGCGGATTCTTTCGAGGATTCTAAGACCAGGAGTCTATTTAATCTGCTTCAGAACCGGTTATCTGAATGGGATAGGGATAACGGCGGCCTGGTGGACTCAAGTATGTCCTATATGAAGATATACTCCTTGTTTTGCTCCCGGGGCTAATGACGTATCAAATGCTTGATTAGGGCTCAGCACTATAGCAAAGTTATCCATTGAGCTCCAAACTAATCAGGTTGGAATTCGTGGCTTCAACCACAAGATGGGATTGGAATATAAGAGCTCATATCAGGAAGGAAGGGCTATTCAAAACCCATCAATCACTGCGTTTCATCTCCAATCGCTCTCACGATCTCTTGAGATATGCCGGGGGATTCTCAACTCGTACATATCCCTGGAGACACCATTAGCACGGTCCCTCCCTGACATATTTTTTGTCTGGATTATGTATGCTGGAGTGTGTCTGGCGAAACTGTCTTCTTTCATAGACAGGTTTACATTCGACCGGTTTGGCGAAACTAACAGTAATGAAAGATCCTCTGTAGCGGATTTACTTGGTACTGTTCACCAGCGCCTTGCAATTCATTCACAGAACGGATACCTTCCACAGGCTCAACCATTCGAAACAGTCTTTCTGAAGCTTAAAACTTGGCATGTTCAGAAAAAATCGTTTTGCATAAATTTACACCGAGGCTGTAAAGAACCAGCCGGGCCAATACATGATATTCTAAGTGGAGAAGTTGTGGATGAGACTGGACAGAAGATATCGATGCACGCAAACACTAATACTTTTGCACCAGCGGAGACAATGGAGGCCCACGAACAATATGGTATTAATCAGCCACTGGGTTTAACCCCTCCTTTGACTATTGACGATATTGATATGATACCGGAGGAATACGAAAACCAAGATTTTTCCAACAACCAGCCTGTTTACGATCCCTTTGGGGCCATGGATCCAGATTCTGAGGGCGGAATGCAATTCAGTGTCGAGGAAATGCAGGATTTCGATATGTCTATGACTTACAACAATTACTTCTGGATGCTTCCGTTCTTAAAATAATACAACCTAGTCATTTTTTTGTAACTAAGAAACTAAATGATAATGATTTACTCTATCATCTTACCCTGACTAAGGCAAATTCAACGTGTATTACACCTCGACTCTATCGTCCGTACCCACACGGGGTGAGTTGAGGCCGGTGGGAGGACGATTTTTAGCGAGTTGCTGTTGGATTTCGCCATTTGACAGGGATCACCCATGTAACACCGGTGTTCTCTGGCACCGAGACATGGGCAACAACATGCCGACGCTGAACAGACACCCACAACTTCAACCCGAAATGCTCAGATGAATTGAATCAATGGGACAGACTTTCAGGAAAAAAGGTTATGACCGTAAGCGTCATTCTCTAGAATTATGGAGTTTAATGACAAAGCTAGTGCCTTAGCCAGATTACAAATGGTTGATGACCAATCTATGATTTTGAATTGAGTATCGGGAGAGTGTAGCGATATCATATGTTCTAATGTTCTCTACACACTCGTCCTTCACTATGTTCGAGTTCAAGATATCGTTAAATAGAGCTCGATTAGCCTGTCTAAATTCTTAAAACTTCATTCTTCACTATCATAGTATATCAAAGCATCCTATTCAATATACAACAGTTACCACTTGCTCAATCACATTTTCATCTTTATATTCAAAAACCATCAATCCGGCCAATTGACATTTGAATTCAAAGTTTCTTATCAAATTAACATAAAACCTACTCTCAGAACTTTCTAATTAAGAGCCCTATCTTCTCCTCTACAATCCTCAAAAAAACACCTTCGATCATCACAAATCAATATACCAAATCCGCAATGTCCAAAGCTATTTTAATCACCGGTGCGACTGGCAAGCAAGGAGGAGCCGTCATAAGAAGTCTCCTCAAAGCCAACGCAAATGTTGAAATCCTCGCTCTCACACGGGACGCAAAATCGCCTTCTGCACAAAAACTTTCTGGATTATCGCCAAAGATCAAACTCGTCGTTGGGGACCTCGACCAGCCAGAGAATATATTCCAGAAAGTAAAGGAAATTACTAAACTACCAGTTTGGGGTGCATTCAGTGTTCAGGTAAGGAATGACTTTATCCCACCATACGCCCTATCTACAATGCAAGCTTAAGATTCAATGGTTTACTAACACTCACTCAATTGAATAGGCGGCTATCGGAAACAAATCCGAAGAGAAGCAAGGAAAAGATCTCATCACAGCAGCAATAAACAACAATGTTAAACATTTCATCTATTCATCTGTCGATCGTGGTGGTGCCGCCTCCGATAATAGCCCAACCAATGTCCCCCATTTCATCGCCAAGCACAACATTGAACGATTTCTTTTCGAGAAAGGCACAGAGCACGGCATGGACTGGACGGTCCTGCGACCGGTTGCATTCTTTGAAAACTTAGTACCTGGCTTCGTTGGGAAGGTTTTCGCAACTAGTTGGGAATTGGCTTTGAGAAAGGAAAAGAAGTTGCAGTTGATTGCTACTACCGATATTGGATTCTTCGCGGCGGAGGCATTCTTGAAGCCTGATGAATACAAGGGTCAGAAAATCTCGTTGGCGGGCGATGAATTGACCTATGACGAGTTCAAGAGTATATTCGAGCAGAAGACCGGGGAAAAGTTACCCACGACTTTTAAGCTTATTGGGTCAGCCCTTAACTATATGGTCAAGGACTTTGGATACATGTTTAAGTGGTTCAATGATGTTGGATATGGGGCTGATATCGCCTCTCTGAGGAAGATCAATCCTGAGATCAAGGATTTTGCTACCTGGTTGGAGACTGAAAGTTTGTTTAAAAAGAATTAGCTCTCGAATCCTGTTTCCTTTTGCCTTTGATTAATATTTGATAGTAGCGCTTGGTATTATGTATAGAAATCGTTAATATTTAATTTTCATTTACAGCTTTTACAATACGTTTTGTATACAATTAATGAACCTTTCGTGACAACCTTTTCCTCTGCAGGGCCACTATTCCACGCTAGTTCTACAATTTTGATAGGTGACTGTAAATCAGCTTATTCCTTTCCTTGTTGAGTGGCCCCGCACTATAATATGGAATAACGGAGGCTAAAACTTCGCGATTTCAATTATTCAACTTCGGCCATTTCTCAACCGACCTCAAGGACCTCTCATCCTCTTCTATAATAACGGTATCTGGAAGCATATACCTCGCCTGTCTAGCATTAACGGGCGTACATCTTGCAACTTCTCGGCCTAGCATATCCCTCTCCTTTCTACCAAAGAAGATAGATATCTCTTCGTAATCCGGCCTCCTTCTAGTAGATAAATCTCGATTTGGCGTACCAAATGCGATGGCTCTAAACTTTGACGAAGTTCCACGTTCATATATCTTGTTAAATGCTTGCTCGGCTAAGCCGTTTATACTACTTTTGCAGGCACTCTGAAAGTCATATTCGTTGAGGATGCGAAGAAGTTCAAAGTTTTCACCCTGGAACGGTTAAGTATCTGGTTAGTAACGAGGATAAAATAAAACAATGCGTATTACACGAAAGGGAGGCAAAAGAGGCACTTACCACTAAGCCTGCCTCCACTGTATCCACGTCGAGACAGACTGCCACCTCCCGCAATTTGGGAAATTTCTCTGATATCAGAAAACTCCAATTTAGGTTATTTGGAAGTTGATTAGATGATAACGGAATGTTTATAGCTTGGATGGTGTGACCATTCCAATCCGAGGACTCCAGCCAAAGGACTTCGAGGGTTTGTGCATGAGGCATGAGCGCTTTCTGGCTAATGTACTGCCCTGTGGATTCGGGGTCCACGATGTAGAGTATCTTGAGTTTGAAGGGGGGTTCCTCCATTTGCCTTTCTAGAAAATGCTGGCCTACGGTATGAAAAAGTCGTAAATCGGTGAGATTCGTAGTGAAAGGTAGGACGATACGCATCATCGGCCAAGCACGGCTAGGACTCCATACTGTCAATTTTCGAACTCGACCGACTACCGGGGTAAGTGCTTCCCGCTCGAGATGCGGCTCAAGCATGTAATGATTGGGGAATCCTATATCTAGTTCTTCTATATAAAACGCTTCTCCGTTGACGGCCGAGAGTAGTGAAAATAGTAAGCTTTGGATATCATGTACGATATGGGAGAGCTTTTTCTCTGCGTCGTCTTCAGAATGCGTGAGAGTGGGGATTGTCTTGACTCTGATCGGACGAAGCAACGAGCCTGACTCCATTGGTTTGATATCAATTTCTGTCACGGTAACCAAATCGAGGTTTATTGTCAGGCCGGACAGACGAAGGGTGAATTTGGCATCAGTAAGGCGAGAGGTATAGTGCCGAATCCGCTGGCTCCAATAATTAAAAGGAGAAGTGAGTGGTACATCTTCATTTGAAGGTCTGTATCTAACTTGTAGATTCTTCAAGTTGTTCTGATCCCCAAGGTTTTCTTGATAAACTTCTCTGAAATCAGCTGTTCTATAGCAAGTTACCTGTCTTAGCAAAGCTGTAACTCTCCTCGAGTCCTTTTTTTTAGTATTTTTATTACTCAGCGTATAGCGAAGATAATTGATCAGGCCTGATCTTTAAAACCAATTTCGCGATATCTTCGCGGATCCCCCCCTTCTCCCTGTCGTAATCCTCTCGTTCATCCGGGCGTGGGCTGCCCTCTGAAATTCTCAAACTTCGAATATACCTGATACCACTGTGCTCATGTTTAAGCTCGGAGTCTAGAAAACATCTTAGAATCTTGGATGCGCCACCGAATGTGGATACATAGTCAATATGGACATCTCGATAGATTATGGGAGTTGCGATCTGGTGGAACAACCTGTTCACACGACAGATACTTGCTAGATCGGCGATGAAAGGGGTTGGTGCATTTGCCTATATACTTTGTTAGGGAAGGTTATCTTTTTGCATACATAAGTAATTTACAACGGCTGGAGGCGAATGACTAACTGGAAGGTAGCTACAAATCTGGGTAAGAACTTCTACAGGAAGTCTCAGAATCGGGGAACCCATATTTGGACTAAGAGAACCGATGTGGAGAACGGCAGTTGGAGGGACGCTATTCATGGGCACCGGATATCATGGAATGAAGGTACCTTGACGAAGTTGCAGAAGTAACGTGTAACGGAACGCGTTATAAATTTGGAGCAGCTCAGCCTGCTCTTTACAACGCGATGCCCTCTAAAATAACGTTAGAGCAGCTAGACTAATGTAGAACCAATTGAAGATGAAGCGGGGCACGAGTATAAGTTTCCAAAGACCAGAATAACCGTGTATTAGTAATACAATCTACGAATTGATGGGCTTTCGACAATGTATTGGGGCCCGCCATGCATGCATCATGTGCTGGCCACAAGCCCCTGGCGTTGCACGGCCCAAGTAAAAAAAGAAAGGTATGACTCCAATGGTACAAGTGCCTACTGCCTCTGGTAAGTAACTTTGACGATGCCACTGCCATCTGGCCCTAACGACATTCCCTGTGTATTCTCTTTCGCGCTGATAGCACCAGCCTCATTCTCGTATTCCACGAAAGCAATACCCTTTCTACCAGGCACCAATCTGACTTCTTTGAATCCTTCGAAACTGCCAAAGATCCCATTCAGAATATCCGATGTAGCATTGTCGGGCAAGTTTTGTAAGAAGAGAATCTTGTTTGGTGGTAAGTATTCGTCGGGAATTTGTGGAGCAGCTGGAGCAGCTGTTGACTTGAGGCCTCCTGGTGCGGATGGTGCCGATATCTGAGTTTTCTTTGCTGGACGCGAATCGGCACCAATACCTTGTGAGGGACCGGATGCTGCAGGTCGCTTTAGATGCTTCTGGGCTTCCGCGGCCCGGAGTGCTTGTTTCCGTTCTATAACCAATAGTCAGATCACCACTCCACCGAAAGATAGACGCTATAGCTCTGCAAAAGCGGTGCTCACCCTTCTCTGCTAGTCTCCTCCGCTTATGGGCTTCAAACTCTGTCTCCGAGCTCTCCAACTGTACTGTTGCGTCGCTCTTTGTCTTTGCATACTGTAATACCATTGGTTTCTCGAATAAGTTGAAACCTTGGACTTCTTTAATCGCTCTCTCTGCTGCTTCCGGGCTATCAAATACTACAAATGCCTGCCCTCTCGCTCTTAAGTTCTTCTTCGCGATGATTTCAAGGATTGTGCCATATTGCGAGAATAGGGTTTCGAGTGTGGCAGTTAGGACCGGGATTTTAACGGATTCCTCAAGATTACGGCACTATATCGGGGTAAGGATCAGTATCGATATCGTAGTGATGATTGATTCGTTGGTGGTGGGCATACATAAACCCTAGACATCAGTATCATACGTTAGCGATGGGTCTACACCAGTCAATCGATGTTCATTCAATTAGGCCACATACGTGCTACTCGGTTCCGACATCTCGGCGTGGCTATAAGTGTAGACGAAACCTTTAAGATCTAGTGATCGGTAGGCGAGGGATAGTTGGTGTTAGAAGTGCACTATTCGGGGGGTTCTGGTTTTCGGCGCTGGTGTTTACGATGGAGAATAAAGTTCGAAGATCGATGGAGAAGTCGCGAGCTTAGTGGCGTCTAATGCCAAGAAATCCTTGTGCGGGTCGCCAAAATTAAATCCGCCAGCATAAAAAATTTCTGCGACAGAAACTCTCGAAAAGATAAACCTCCCCGCGAAGTCAAACGACGGTTCTATCCCAACCTCGGACGACTGAACAGCCCTATAGACGAAGTTCTACCGGGCAACCGCTTGTTTTATACTAAAAATGGCACCAGGTCGACGTGCCCGAGCTGCTTCTCCAGCCGCCAGCGAGAACGAATTTGACATCACCTCTGCCCTCACCGGTACAGTTTCGTTCGAAGACGATGACGACTTTGGGTTTTCTGAGCCACCGAAGAAACGTATAAAATCGCAAAAGACTCTGGATGCTAGCTCAATTCTTGATCTAGATAAACCATCAGATAATGAATCTGATTTAGCAGACGATGATGACAAGTTCATCCAGTCGCAGATGGCCTCTGCAAATCGAAAAGCATCGAATATCAAGTCGAAATCAATCAAGAAGTCTGGAGGCTTTCAGTCAATGGGTTTAAATCTTCAACTCTTGAAGGCGATTCAGCGGAAAGGATTCTCGGTGCCTACTCCAATTCAGCGCAAAACCATCCCACTACTATTGGAAGGTCAGGATGTAGTGGGTATGGCTAGAACGGGGTCTGGAAAGACTGCTGCTTTCGTTGTTCCAATGATTGAAAAATTGAAGGCGCACTCAGCGAAGGTATTATTTCTGAAAACATCAACTTATAGAATTGGTCTAACATTGCCTCTTCTAACTAGGTCGGCGCTCGAGCCCTGGTTATGTCACCTTCCCGTGAACTCGCTCTACAAACCCTCAAGGTTGTCAAGGACATCTCCCGTGGCACAGATCTAAAGGCCATTCTACTCGTCGGTGGTGACAGCCTTGAAGACCAATTCTCGATGATGACTACAAATCCAGACATCATAATCGCCACACCAGGTCGTTTCCTACATTTGAAGGTAGAAATGGAGCTAGACCTTAGCAGTATGCAGTATGTAGTTTTCGACGAGGCCGATCGACTGTTTGAAATGGGTTTCGCCGCCCAGCTTGGAGAGATTCTACACGCTTTACCTGCAAGTCGACAGACTACACTCTTCTCTGCGACACTACCGAAAAGTTTGGTAGAATTCGCCAAAGCTGGTCTGCATGAGCCATCACTCGTTAGACTAGACGCCGACTCAAAAATTTCAACTGAGTTGGAAAGTGTTTTCTTCACAGTCAAGACAGAGGAGAAAGAAGGTGCCCTACTTCAGATATTACAAGAATTGATACATATGCCCGCAGCATCCTCGAGATCTACCGAAAATCGGGCCGATGCCGAAGGAGATGGCAAGAAGAAACGAAAACGGTTCGTAAATTTGCCAAAGAACGAGCTGTCAAACCCGCACTCCACAATTATATTCGCGAGCACGAAACACCATGTCGACTACCTCGCCAGTTTACTATCAGCACTCGGGTACGCTGTTTCATATGTATACGGAACCCTAGACCAGGTCGCACGAAGGAACCAAGTCGAAAAATTTAGAACTGGCGAGTCTCAGATCTTAGTCGTCACTGATGTCGCTGCCAGAGGTATCGATATCCCCATGCTGTCAAATGTGATCAACTTCGACTTCCCACCTCAGCCGAAAGTTTTCGTGCATCGTGTTGGTCGAACGGCTAGAGCTGGAAGACGGGGTTGGGCATACAGCCTTGTGAGATTGGAAGATATGCCTTACCTATTGGATCTCCAGCTTTTCCTGGGTAGGAAACTAGTGACGGATGGGGAGGCAGACATAAACCAAGGCAAAAAGAAAGAGGGGTTCGATTTTGCGAACGATGTGATAATAGGCGCTCTGAAAAGAGACGCTCTAGAAAGATGCACCGAGGCTATCACGCAGGTAGTTAATGCTAGCCACGATTTGACGGCTATGAAGCAGGTTGCGGCAAGAGGTGAGAAGTTATACCAGAAGACAAAGACAGCAGCGAGCACGGAGAGTGTAAAAAGGTCAAAGGAAATCGTGAGCGGTAAACATTGGATGAGCGTCAATCCTATCTTTGCGGATGAAGTCGATAAGTTAGAGATGGAAAAGGCGGACATGCTCAAGCGGCTTTCAAATTACAGACCTCAAGAGACAGTTTTCGAGATTGGCCAACGAGGTGTCAACAAGAGTGAGGGTGCGAGCATCATGAAGGCTAGGAGGGAGAAAATCAAAATCAAGCCAAAATACCAGGAAGATACCGAGATGCTCGACATACCAACTGCGAAACCCAGAGCGCGTGCTGAGGATGACGAAGAACCTGGGAACAATGAATGGGAGGATATGGATGAAGACGCCCAAGACAAGTCTGCAGTAGACGTTGACATGGATTCAGTCGATGAGGAAGAGCTCGAGAGCGTCTTCAAAACCAAGAAATCGAAAAGGTCCAAGTCCAAGTCCAAAACTTTCCAAGATCCTGAACATTACATGGGTTACATGCCTTCTACATCCCTCGCTGAGGATCGCGGCTACAGTGTTACAAACTCATTTGCTGAAGCAGCTCGGACAGTCACCATGGATCTCGTCAACGACGATGGCAATGCATTCGGCGAACCCAGCAAACAAACTACCGGTCTGCGCTGGGACCCTAAAGCAAAGAAGTTCGTCAACCGCAGAAATGATGAAGACGGCTCGCGCGGCGGTTCCAAACTTATCCGCGGCGAGTCCGGTCAGAAGATCGCTGCATCATTCAAGAGTGGTAGATTCGAAGGCTGGAAGAAAGCCAATAAGCTCTCTAGGATGCCTAGAGTTGGTGAAATGGAGAACACTGTTGGTGGTGGCATGGCAAACAAGAACGGATACCCCGTTGCTGGGGGTAAGATTGGTGGAAGGATGTTCCATAAAAAGGTGGAGGCACCAAAACAGGCGGACAAGGCGCGAGACGACTACCATGTGCGCAAGAAGAGAGTAGACGAAGCTAAATCTAAGGGCTTACATGGCAAGGGCTACGGAAAGAAAATCAACAATGAGGTTAAGAGCAATGTACAAATAGCGAAGGATAGGCGGATGAAGGAGAAGAGAAGGGAGAAGAACGCTAGACCCAGCCGAAAGGGCAAAGGGCGCAAGTAGACGTCGACCTGCTTCGTGTGTATATTTAAGGCAACATCTAAACGAAATGATACCAACTGAGTACTTGCATTAGCGCTACGCAGGACGCCCTTTTTCACAAGTTCTTAACAAATCGAAGTCGAGGTTCGTATTCTTTAAATAGTCCATTAAGCGCCCACTACGAAGACCCTGGTCTTGAGGGTCGTGGCATTTCGTCGATACAACACAGAAAATGTGATTTTGTAGGCGCTGCGGTGCTGTGCCGTAGACAGGCATTATATGTGTCAGGGGATCCTCTGAAACGGTTACTCCGAGCAAGGCTTCGAGAAATTCGATAGGACAAGTTTCCAAAGGCCCCGGCTCCAATTCTAAGCCTCGGGGGAATAAAATTCAGGGGATCACAAGGCTATCTAGAATGAAGGATTCGATATTTAAAAGCTAAGATCCCAAGGCTTCGCCGCAGGAATTCTGACTAGCAGCACCAAAAAAAAAAACCTTCTACGACTGAAACGACTAATCTCTTTCAATTCTAGTTCTCCTGGAAGCTGGACTATCGGGATCTTCTTTATTCTATTATTCTTAATTTCATTCTTTTCTTGTTTTCAAGATCTTAGTGCCCTTTTTGATATCGCCTAGAGATTTTAGTTAGTATATAAAGATGGCGGAAATTCTAGGAATAGTCGCCAGTAGCATCCAGCTCGCCGATGCAACCTTGAAAATCGGAAACAACATTTATAAATTCGTAGATACTATCAGATCTGCACCTAAGAAAGTCAAAACCTTTCGTGGCGATTTAGATCAGACATTATCTCTTCTTAAGGACACCAGAAGCTCGCTGGAAATCGCTAAAACAAAATACAACAACCTTGGGGACACAGCCAAATTAGTCGAAAATACACTCGAGGACTTTAATAGAGAACTTGCGGAAATTTCGATTACTGTGGAAACACTCTGGGCACGATCGCAATCATGGAAAGTAAAGATCAAAATTGGGTTCAAGGGAGACAGTGAGTGGGTGCGGATCGATGCTAGGATTCGAGTCCAACACGAAAGGCTGACTGCAGCGTCTGTGCAGTTGTCGAAGTATGCATGTATTTCCTGAAACTTTTTTCTTTCTGTTTTCCAGTTTTAAAAAAACCCGCATTGCAGCTGCAGCTTTGGAAATATCAGATATAACATCTGGTACTACTCTAAAGTCTGGTAAAGAATTTCGCATTTCCCACAGTTAATTTAAGTATGATAACAGACCTGTTAATTACCTATGTACGGGCCGAAAGAATACTTAAAACACTCATATTAAATTCAGCCAAGTATCCTCATGTAGGTACATATTAGGTAGACGATCGATACTAAAATCGAATAATTGCGTAGCAAACTGGGACTGGAAAACGGAGAACGACTCGATGAGATCGGAAGTAGTGTCGCCGCCATTAGCTTCGAAATCACCAAAAATGTTTCCGAACCTATTCGGGACGTCCAAAGGGACGTACAAAATATACGTACCGCCGGCGATACCAGCATCCTCCTAATAAAAGAATCCATGGCCCTTCAGGTATCCCACATGAACAGAGTTGAAAAGCTTCACGGGGAACAATTCCAACGGGTAACCGAAATCCACGATACTGTTGCTGCGAATCAAAACGAAAACTGCCAGAACTTTATGAGGATTGAAAGTACTTGTAACTCTATTTCCCGTGAGCAGGAAAATCAAGCTCATGATATCTTCGACTTGGGCGAAAAAGTTGACGACCTTACCGAGAAAGTCAAGGACCTGGCGGATGGACTTAAGAATGGTTTGGATGTAACAGCCGATATTGCGACACAGTCAAAGGCTGTTCTCGATGGAATTAGAGCTCTCAGCATTTCTTCCAGCGCTACAAGCCCAACCTCTGAGCCAAGATCCAGGAATGAGAAATTGCAGCTCGAAAAACGAAAAAGAAAACTGTCCTCAGCAGTGAGGTCAATCTTACGATTGTCGGAGGACCCTTCGAACTCTAAGGTGATCAAAGGAGATGATGCCGAAGACTATTTGGCTGCTGTACAAGATTTGCTCGAAATTTTGCAAGATGACACGGATATTGGGCAAGTCATCAAGCAAGAACTATCCGTCATTGCGACGCAGCTTCTTGGGAGTAATTCTTTGTATATGCAGCGCGCACCCGACGCCGCAATCGCAAGGCGAGTCCGAAATGCTGGAAATCGAACCGAAGATATTCTATCATCCCTCGACGGAGAAACCGTCATCACCGAGAACTATGCGGTTCGGAAGACGGAACAGCTCGATAATGGAACCTTGGTATTATCTTCTTCCAGCCAGAAGCGTTCTACAGAGGACCAGAGCGAAGTTGTTAGCAATAGAACAACAATGATATTCAAACCAAATCTAGTGCAAGGGGAATCGAAGCCATCCTGGGTTCTCTCTATTATGAATACTTTTGGAACTGAAGGTATCTTCTCTATCCCATTGGTGATCAGAGTTTATAACCGCCGATTTTATGATCCAACGGATGAATCTTCACCCCACTGTCTAGCCAGATACGGCGATATAAAAGGCTTGCAAAAGCTTTTCTCCTTAGGAATGGCTTCCGTATACGATGTTGATGAAAATGGGAGGAGTTTATTACACGTAAGTTCGATCGATAACTCCGAGTGTAGTGATTCCGTTGTCGTTATTGTCCGACCTATAACTAAACCATGATCATATGATGGCCTCCAGTCGGCCGTTGGCCCGTTGAGGTTTAGAGAGTTCCTGGGGAAAGAGAAGAGGCAGGCTCAGGGTTGCCTTACAGCCTGCGATTTCCTGCTATCACAGGGGGCTGATGCCAACTACTTGGACGACCAAGATCAGACACCTCTAAATTCTCTCAATGGGGTAGTTTTTGATTTGCCTGCGGGTGCCGACTTACCAGATGTTAAAATTGCGAGCTCTGCATTTCATCGACTACTTGAATCTGGGATTTCAAACAAATCTTCACCTTTTGGGCCGGAGAGAGCTATTGCGACTTTAGTTCGTGGTCTAGCCGACGGGTCCTCACTGGTAAGCATACTATCCTACCTTTAAATATCGTACCTGTTGAGGTATACGTATTGGGTGTACCTCAGAGAATATGCTAACTTCAGTAAATTTTGGCGCAGTTTTTCGAACAGTTTCTGTCCCGACTGAGGGATACTGAATTTGATATAAACTGCTATTCCGGGTGCAATAGTGCAATCATGCTAGAGCTCCCTACGGGCGTAACTCTAGGAAACCCAACAGCGTTTTCGAAGAACTGTGATATCGCAATTAAGTATGGCGGGGATATCAGGGCTAAAACATGCGATACAAAGGAATCGTGTTTGCATGTGCTTTTACGTCTTATAAAACCTCCCGCGGCTAATGATGAGTTCATAATTTCCGAAAAGAAGTGGCTTAGTTTCAAAAGTTACTTACTTAGGGTTTTCACAAGTCGATTGGAGAAGTTGTTAAGCCTGGGGGCGGATATTTATGCCAAAGACGTGAGATACCTTGAGTGGGTTGACAAGAGAAATATTAATTTCACCGTGACCAGGGATGTCTATACTCATGAAGTCCAAGATACTTGGTGGGCTTGCATAGAGAAATTTGGCCACTCGAGGCAAGAGGTCATCGCACAGGAGGCACAGGAAATTGAGGTCTCTCCTCAAGAATATGAAGAGTATCTGGAGAGTCTCTCAAAGGCAACATTTGATGAACGCCAAAAATTATTTAAATCTACTAGCTAGCTAGTATATGAGTCTAGGTTCCCAGTATCCTTTCTATTAATTATAGACATGTATTTTTAATTAACAATATTATCATATATTATTGCTACCCACTTTGAATTCTACAATGACTATGGCTTGATATACGTCATAAATTTACGTAAATACTTAGAGATTACCTCCTACAATCCTATTCGTAGCCGTAGATTTGCTAGAAAGTCCTCTCAAAGCATGCTCGTGGCACGATGCACCGGTTCTCCGGTTGGTCAATCGGTCAATCGGGTCGAAGCTATACTGGTAAATTTGCACAATAAAGTTCATGCTTTGCCTCAATCTTGCTGTGCTACTTGGATGCCAGCTGCCAGTGGGCGCATCTGCCCTGACATGTTAATTCTAACTGTTGATTCGATTGGTCAATTCCAATGCTAGCTCTCAAGAACCCGATCAATTATAAAGTTTTGTAAATTAAAACCTCTGAATGCGAGGGAAATGTTACATAACCGCCAAAACCCAGACCCACAGCTGGATCATGCGTATGAATACGTATTAATACCCGCTCTAGTAGCGTACGTATCAGCGCGGCACTGCACAATGTGTGTGTCTCGAGATCTCCCGCTGCCCAAAGCTAAGTGACCGGAAGCTCACCGACGGACCAATCGACGCATTACGCCAAGGACACGGATATCAATGTCAACATAACTTATACTCACGAATAACATCACGAAAGGACCTTGGCAGCTGAGTTTCATGCTGCGAAACGGCGCAGCCTCGTCACAAGCTCCTGCGTATACGTATACGTGGGGTCCAGTTGTGTCCTCGGAGAGCCCGTTTGCGTTAAACATGCCAAGTACTTTCCCGAGCGACAAACCTGCCACCCTTGTATTACTACCAAATGTGCTCGAATATGGACTTAGGAACCTCTGGCTTTGTGCCAAAGCTAAGCTATATGACTAACCGTCTTCATAGGCAGCCTCTCTAACCCGCGCGCCTACTCCAGGTTGCTAGTCCATCTATATAAGGTTCGAGGATTCTCTTTCGTCGAAGGTGAAGAGTTCCAGCATCCAAGCAAATACCTCCGTCCTCCGAGCATAAAAAGTACTAAATACAAACTTTTTCCCCCTAGCCTCAATCTTTTTTGGGGGGCGCTGAGATCATACATATCAGGGTTTCAAGCAATCAAGCAGCGAAAGGATCGATCACGATTTACTCTTCAGATATAAAAATTCCCGCATCTTATTCTTTTCAACTTTAGTTGGGTATTTCCTTCATAGGATTCGTCTTCTAGTAAAAAGTAGCAAAAATGGGTATGGTTTCCTTTAGCATACATATGCTTGCCTTATCTTTAGATCGCCTTTGCTAATATAGTCCGCAACAGGTTCAATCCTTCTCCCACATTTGAAAGCCGGCTGGCACGTCGATCAGGCTATCATGACTGAGGAAGAGCGCCTGGTGGTCATCCGGTTCGGAAAGGACAGTCATCCAGACTGTATTTCGATGGACGAAACACTATATAGTACGCACATCACTAGTCACTTCGAACCGAATTTCTCGGCTATATCTAGTTCCCTGAGCTAACTGTAGGTTGTTCTAACAGAGATCGCCGAACGTGTCAAGAACTTCGCTGTACTCTACGTCTGTGACATAGAAGAGGTTCCGGATTTCAACACCATGTACGAATTATACGACAATGTCACAGTCATGTTTTTCTTCCGCAATAAACACATGATGTGTGATTTTGGAACTGGTAACAATAACAAACTGAACTGGGTGCTGGAGGATAAGCAGGAGCTCATCGATATCGTAAGTAGTATCTCTCTCTCTCTCTCCCCCTCTTTTTTTTTTCCGGAAAGGGGGGGGGCTGTCTTAAAAACTAGGGAAAGGATTAGGAAGTCTTTGAACTAACTGAGCGTGTTCAAAATTAGATCGAGACGATCTACCGCGGGGCCAAGAAAGGACGTGGTCTAGTCATCAGTCCGAAGGACTACAGTACCCGTCACAGATACTAGACCATCTTAGTCTCATCATGAATCCAGCTCATACGACGGGCTGTTGGGTGATTTCATTCGATAAATTGGGGGATTCGATTTGGGATTCGATACCATCTTGAAAAATGTTATGCATTTCTGCCTAGAATGTTAGGTATTTTGTACCGATCAGTAGTTTCTTTGTGAAGTTTAATTCAAATTGATTTTGATTTCATTTATACATCTAAGCTATGGGGATGTACTGGAGGATATGAATATATTGGATGCATGTATGATCAGAGTACCTCTTTGTAGTATCGTACGTATATAAAGCTCATGTACTACTGGGTAGTTTCGACCGTCTGTATGGTATCATACACTCTACTAAAATATTCATATTCTCGTTATATTCCTATAGGTATTATTATCTAGTAGATAGGAGCCGGGTTACTGAATTCTACCACTTCAGGTCACCTAATAACCATTCAACTATCACGAAACCAAAATCAGCACCCGCCCAAGCAAGCCCTAGAAATATTTAAACAACCACAAAGACCTAGCTAGGGATAAGGAGATGAGAATACTTACAATCTTAGCAATTCCCATCCACTCCTCGACACCTTTAACAACCCCGTCCTGTGTCCCATCCACCAAAACCTCATGGCCCCAAACCATAATCTCCTCAAAGGAAGCCTTAGTCGTCCACTCCACCTTTCCCTGAATATCGCCATCTTCTTCATCTTCTTCATCATCATCACCCTGATATAACATCTCCCTCTTCTGATTTCCCGTAAGCGGTGGATTCGAAGCAGAACCCGCGTCTAAAATAAATCCTATTTTTTTTCAAAAAGAAAAACCAAGATATAAATAAATATATATTAAAATCAAAAACTTCAAAAACGTCATTCCATTTCTTTCTAAAAAAAAAGAGAACTGCAAAGAATATATACAGAATATATATTTACCTTGATACCCATCAGGAACCGCCAATTTCGTCCCAACCAGTTTTCTACCCCGGAAATACGACGTGTGTGTTTCCACCTTCGCGTTGTCACCTGGGTTGGCGCTGTCGCCTGCTGCTGTTGATGCTGCTGCTGCTGCTGGTTGAGTTGTCGGATTCCATAGCTGACGCGAGGACGATGCTGGTCCCGTATATTTTATCCGGCAAGGCAGTATATTGGCTTTCGAAGGTATCTCCGACGATGCTGGTTTCTTGATCGATATCATGTTGAGATTATAGCCCGGGGAAGGTATATTAAGTTGTGGGATTTGGGAATCAGATTGATATGATCGGAATCGTGTCTTTGGATATATTTCGAGGCGTGTGCTTGGGATGCAGGGGTTTTATTCGTGCAGGGGTTCTACTGCAACAGACCAGGTCAAAGCTAGATAAAGATCTAGCTCAAGAGCTCGACACCGGGACTTCGAGATTCAAGCTTATCGAGTCACTATTACAAAGATTAATTTATAAATTTTAGGATTCATTTCCCATTATTTTTGACTGCCACTACATACCCATCTTGAAGAGAGTATGGCAGTTTACCCCCATGAATCATTTCTAAGAATACATAAGAGTAATCGGCCATGCCATACTCATAAACGCTAAAAAGAAAGGGGAAAGGGAAAAAAAGTAGAGAAGGTAGAAGTCATGTTCCATAACTAAGGTAGGATGATACACCCTCTAAAACGGGCGTAGTGTTAGGGGATGGGAGAGAGAAAAGTTGGTAGGGCAATGAGAAAATATTCCAGCATACTTGCTAGAAACTAAGACAATTAAGAACTCGATCGATGTTATCAAAATCCTACATGTTGCAAACCTAGTGGCAGCAAAATAGAGAAAATTGATAAAACGATGCCATGATGTCCGCGAATTAGAAGGGAAGTAGATTTGTAGGAAAGGGAATCACTTTTAAAAAAAAAAAAAAAAAAAAAAAAAAGGGAAAGAACAGAAACAGGAAAAGAAACCAGCATAAAAAGAATTTTGTGTACCCTGGAACCGATAAACCCATCGCCGATGAACTAAAATAGCGAAAAGAACAAAGCTGGCTAAACATAAGCAATCAACCCAGACCATAAGATGAGAAGGAGGAGTGAAGATGAATTGGGGAAAATGGCTAGGAAGAGCCATTAATGCTGGGGGAAGTATGTGCAAGGTAACGGGTGAAACACGGTTCGACTAGTTATCCCAATCGGCCACGTATATTATCATCCAGCGTCGGTGAAGGAAGAGACGGATATTGAGATAGATGAAGGCAAACAGCAAATGAAAAAGCCGAGAGAGAATAGAAGCAAACATTGTGTTCAATCGTACGACAGAACACCGGCTCAGACCCAGCCTTGCCCTGCCTAAGTGCTAAAGCCTCTGAAACCAGCAACGAGCTTGTTCTTTTTCTCCTTCTTCTCCTTCTTCTCTTGTTTCATTTTCTCCTTTTCCTCTTTCTCCCTTTCCTTCTTGCCGATATTTTGGACTCCACCTGAAAACACGCAGTTAGCATCAATGAACGGAAGGATGGGAAAAAAAAGAGAAAAATAAAGCATGAGATATATGTACGTACCACGTCCACGAACACGGACCTCCGACTGAGGTTTGATCTTCGATCGCTTGTCATTGCCCGAGCCGGTCGACGTAAAACTATTACTAAGCGAAATCGCGTCATCATGACTGGCAGAAGACGAAGGAGCAAGCGAAGGTCTTGCCTGGCTCGACGGAGGTGGTGGTGAATAAACACTCGGACTCATGTCGTCCTGTGATGACATCGCTGGAGAGTAAGGGCCGTGGGTTTGAAGTGTCTGGAGGTGTCGCTGTTGAACAGGAGACGGGCGACGGTCATGTTGTTGAGGAATAGGGAATTGAGCAAGATTTGGAGAAGGGTATGATTGATTGTGCGTAGGAACCTCGTAACGTGGTTGCGAAGGGCCGGCATAGGATGGACCGGCATGGGGCGAGGGGTAGTCTTGATAAGTGCGAGCAGACTTGTGGGTATTTACTTCCGTGATGTGTTTCTGGCCACCGAAATCGCGGTCAACGACTTGGTGCTCACGAGGAGGAGGATAGCTAGCTGCCGGGTCAGTCTCGATATGGAGGATGGGTGTCTGATCCTGATAATTAGACTGATGGTGGTGAGTACGGGTCGAAGGAAGCCTATCTAACTCCGTAGCAGCCTGTAACTCAATATACTTGATTTCCAGGTCTGTATAGCGGACGAGCAATTGGTTGTATGCCTTTTTCATAGCAGATAGATGAGATGCGTTCGCGTGCAGAGCTGAGTCTATCATTGCTTGCATCGGGGCTGACGGGTTTTGAAGCCGCTCATCCTGCGCGGTAGCCAATTTACTCTGCAGGTCCCCAATGATCTCCTCGTACGCCCTAAAAGTTTTATTAGCTTTATGTCAAATATCAAATTCAAGGTATGCAATTTACCTCTTCATCTTTTCACGTTCGGCTTCTCGAGCTTTAAGCCTCATTTTAACCTTCTCAACTTCGGCGTGACCTGCTTTTTCAACTTCTTTGTATAACTGAATCTTCTCTTCGGTAAACTTGAACTCCTTGAGCTTCTTGTTCAATTGTTCGTTCTGGACCCTTAAGTGATTGAGCTCGAGCAAACTCTGCTCTACAGCCTGCATTCTCTGGCGTGATTGTAGCTCCTTTGCTTCAGTATCAACAACAAGCTTTCTGAGCTGGGTAGCCTCAGCTCGGGAATTTATTAATTGAGACTTCACCGACTCTTCTTCCTCTTTCCAAATCTTCTTTTCCTCTCTAAGTTTCTGAATGCGACTGTTCAATTCAGCTTCCCACTTACGAGAGTCGAGTTTAGTTTTGATTCCCTCCTCTCTAAGTTTTTGATATGCCTTTTGCACTTCCTCAATCTTACGCTTCAAATTCTTATTTGTTAAGATAAGATTATTGGTCTCTGCCTCAATCGACGCATCTTTGATGTGCTTGCGCTGAAGCGCGCCGATGTGAGCAAGATGCTGCTGTTTAAGGTACCTCTCGAAGTTCAGATCATTCTTAAGTAAAATGTTTTCTCGCTGAAGGTACGCGATCTTACTCTGCGCATCTGTAGCAGCAGGCTTCAAGGCAGGGGATTGGATCTTGTCGCTGATACTTAGTGATTGTACGTAAGCATTTAGTCGTGGAGATGAAGGGTCGTGAGCTGCGAGAGCTCCAGCAAGAGAAGTGGCAGAGCCGTTAACTTTGCCACTGTTAAGGGTTCCATGCAATTGCATCATGTCCTGCAATCTATCTTCACTAAAGTTGGGGATTGGAGGAAGGGGGCCAGCTGGGGGTAAAGTGGGGCTGTCAAGGCTCTGCGGATCAACTGGTTTAACTCCAGGAGTACTACCTCGGGAAGAACGTCTGATTCCATTGGCTGTGACCCTTAATCGATGACTATCCATGCCGATGCCTTCATCCTCGGAAGTATCGCGCTGAGACCCATCACCGAGCAAGCTTTCAACAGGAATATCCTCAGTTGGGACAAGCGCTCCTGGAATATCTGAGTTGCTAGAGGGCTCCTCGTAGGTATATGCGTTGGGGATAGTAAGCCCGATACATTGCGCAACGACATCCGAAGGCTCGGATTTCATCCATCTAGCTTTGTCCGTAAGCTCCTTCTCCTCAGTAAGGGTGAAGAAGTTCCCGTGTAAAAGGTGTCTCTGGCGGTGCGGTTCGCTTCTCTGACGGATTAAATGATCGTCGAACTCTACGTCCTCGAATCCTTTGATGCGTTCCCGATCGAATGTCTTGTACGGTTCCTTAATGAACGACATGAAATTCATCGGGTACATCCCATATAAGAATGTGAAAAACTCACTGACATCAGGAGGTGTCGAAGTTGCTGTAGGGAAGGATGTTTCTAATTTCTGCCACTCGTTCTCGCCAAATGAAATGGTGGATCGGCTATCATCCATGAAATCATCGTCATCGTTCTTCTCGGGGAGAATACCATAATGGTCCCAGCACAGCAAACGGGCGTAGATGGCAAAAAGTCGGGGGAGGAATGGAGCAAGGGCGTTTGGAATGTGCGGCATGAACATGATGAGAGTCGACAAAGCCAACGAAATAGCGGTCGTAGACGTATCAATCTGAAGGCAGAGAAGGAGATGGTCGAGAGCTGGAGTTTCAAGAATCTGATAAAGATGCGGTCCTTGCATCTTGACGAAACTCGAAAGCAATCCCAGAATCTGAAGTCGTGTTTCTTTGTTGACGATATAGCCATCAGCAGCCTTCAAAAAAGCCTTTGCTCTTCGTTTCCCGAAGGAAAGTAGAATATCCTCGACATTAGAACCCATCAATCTATTCTGATCTCCGTTCGGTGAATTCTCATCTCGCTCGGAATGAAGATTGACCGTCTCGATGTACTTCTGGAAAAGTAGGCCGGTGAATATATCCGAGACCTCCTTAAGGTCACCGTGAATATCCTCATCCTCATCGTAGATCAGCATTTTGAGAACCAATTGTCTAGCATCTGTGACAGCAGTCTTAGTGCTCTCCAGGTTTTTCATTGTCGGCTCCAGCAAGCACTCCCACCAAACCATCATCCTATCGCGACCTCGTAAAGCAGGTTTCAGCTCTCCGAGGATTCCAACAAAGGTGAGCTGACGGTCCTTGTGGCCCTGGACCTTCGCCGAGTGAATGGAGAGCAACTCATCACTAAGACGTTGCTGGTCATTTTCATCGTCGTCAACATGTCGGTCAAGGAAGGCTTGTATCGTCGTACTGAGGTCATCGGGTAAAGGATACGGAGAAGGTGTAGTTGTGACGGCGGTTGTAATGGCGCGTAGGAGGTCTTTGAGCGAACTACATCATTGAAAAAAAGAACAAGAAGTTTGTTAGCAAGCCCAGAGTTCATCAAATCGCCAATGACACCCGGATCACCGGCATCATTGAAATTAGACACGGAGGGAGTACAAACCCGGAAGACATGATTGAAACTGTTCTTCGGGACCGCGGGGAAGCTCAAGAGCCCCCGGTCGTTTGATTGAAAGCTCGGTTGTTGGGTGATCGGAGCTGCTGATATCGTTAGCCGCAGAACCCCAGGCCCATCACCATGCACCACCAATTGCCATGGCCACCAAGGGCCGACCGGGATCAGATCGCACAAGCAAGTCAGCAAGCTAGACCTACATGATATGTTACAGCGATCCGGGACGAAGGCGAATTCGAACCCGCCGGTAACTATCGACGAATGGGTACTAGATCCTCCCCACAGGAACAGGACAGGACCCTTGAAGTTGCTAGTTGGGAGAGGGAGTATCTGGGGAGTATCTGGGCTGGATGGAGGATGAGGTTAGCTGGTTGATGTGGCAGAAAATGTTTCGAGCTTGCCTGGGTTTCGAGCTGCACCCTGGTTTCTATGAAGTAATAGAAACACTCGTCGCAGCACACACCCCAAAGCTAAGCTACGGGAACTTCGTGAGCGACGACAACGACGACAACAGGTGCAACACGAATTTCGCGTGCCGGTATAACAGTCTTACGTAGAGAACAAGGGGGATTGAAGTATATAACTCGGTTCTATACTGAGGAGCCAGGTCGAGTTCAATTGGTCTTTGGAGGGCTCAAGGTTGCTAGTTGCTTAGGGGTCGATTGCAATCTAAATTAATGCAGGCGTGAGCAACGTTGAAATTGGCGAGCTATTTGTTCGCCGATGATATAACGGTATGCAATAATTCAGAGAACTTAAGAAGGGAGAAGCGAAACTTACAATGCTGAGGTATAGCTATGATACGTATATCTAGCAATATGAAAATCAAATTGGTAGATCTGAGAGGGCTGGATTTGGAAATTAGAAGTTAAAAATTAGGAGAAGGTATACTATTTGATAGGGCCCGGGAGGTTGGGTTATTGATAGAAAAGAAAGTATATTGGTTTCGAGGTCTGCAGTTCAGATCTTAGACCAGTACAGCCGTAGTGAACGGAAAGAGAATCGGTACAGCTAAGCCAAGAGACGCCGCTTTCTTTAATAGGATGCCTTCCGACCTGCCCACGCCCTGTCGTATACATAACAGATAAGAGACGGACTTACAGCGTACCGATCGATCGGTCAAGTGAATGTAGATTGTAAGGGTTATAAAAACAAGCAAGGGATCACGAGGGTGTCTGTAGATTGTTTCTAGAAGGGCGAAGCTTGGTGTTTAGGCAGATACCATAAATGTCTCCCTTGCTCAGCGAAACCATCCTCCCACCACCCTTCGACTTGACAGCAATGTATTTACCCACACTACTTATCCTAATCTAAAAGGTCGTGTCCCTGAAAAGCGCAGGAACGGGAAACCTCAACCGTCCCTGACCCTGGCCTGGGCCGCTATAACTTTGTCAGCAACCAGGGTCATGTCAAACGGCAATTCGCGAGAATGCCATGACCATGGTCTTGAAGCACGTTGGCGGAACTAACCGACAGCCAGCTACATGTATTCAACCACATCGAGTCTGCCGTCGGGAGGACATAAATCTGCCCGTCTGTGTATTCAAACCCAAGTTCCTATTCAATAAAGCCAGTGCGGCTCGAAGCCAGCATTTAACATCTTCATGCATGGTCGGTCGGCTCGCAACTAGCTGCATTCCATAGGCAGATTACCGCTTATCAGGGTGCATTCGAACTTATTTCGACTGCATGATATCACTGACCCGCCCCTCGCATTGCCGAAAACCGCCATCTGCCTTCCAAAAATGTAATATCAAGCCCCTAGTTAGTTAGGTTTTTGGTATATCACCTATTTACTTTACTTATCTGGTATCTTGACTTGCAATATTGAGAATAGTTGAGTGTGGATAGGGGACTCGGTAAAGTCTGCCGATAATTCTTAATTTCAGGAAATCATGGCTGCATGGCATTAATATTTTGGGCAGTAAAATCGACTGACTGGCTAGCTAACTGACTGACTATTATATTAATCGAGTCCTAGATTAATATGATAAAACGCCGACCTATAGTTTCATTTTGAATTCAATTGCCGATATCATACCACGGGTGGGAACGAGACTAACCCGTGGGTACTGTATATATCAACCGATAACTTTTCTGATATATTGATGTTTCATTTTGAAAAAAAATTCATTCTTTTAATGATCGATATATCATGAACTTAAAATCGAGGTTTTTGATGTTATTTTTCAAGATAAAAGTGAGAAAAAGGTGAGAGGTCGTGACTTCGAAGGGAGAAACCGTTGGGGATGCATGCATGTTGGATGCCGAATTCGAATGCATGTTTCGCACCCCATATAACAAGCATTCGCGCCTGCCGCTCCAACTTCTCGATCAAGTCACATTCTACCCCTCGCGCGCAGCCAATCCAACGCTAGACGCTTGTGAAAGTCCAGTTCAGTCATTATATATTGCCCATAGGTTTCGGCTATTCCCGATCCTTCTTACTCGAAAGAGTCTTTTTTTTTGTGACGAGTATAGGTAGATACTTGGCTACCCACCTTATAAGCTTAAGCTACATAGACCTCTTTACGTCTTAGTATTGACGAAGGGGCTCAAAGTCTCATCGACAAAATGGATAAACCAAAATTCAGTAAACGAACATCCATCAATATATCTAGGTACTCATAATTACAATGTTGGGAATATCCTCTGATTTTCGTAGGTTGTTTGTACAGTCGCAAGGTAACTCTATCGGTTTATACATACGACAGAATCAACAAAACGGTACTTGTATACAGAGCCAAAGAAATATCTCAATACGCAGGACAAAGGCCGACCAGCTAAATGCTACTCTAAGAATCGCACGAACCTTAACAACTTGAATCAAGAAAAGAAGGGTAAAGAAAGACGGGAAAAAAAAAAGAACACGCTTCTATGCAATACCTTGTCTTCGTTCACGAAGGTCATATCTACCGATCTCTTCCAAGTCTCTCCTTCGAGTCTGCTTCGAACTCTAACTCATACGCAGGTTTAAAACATGCCACCAAGCTCTTTCTCCTCTCTTTTGTCGCCTCATCTTGCAGTGGTGACGTACCTTCCCCAGCTACCACACAATCCCCGTTCGCCAACCCTTCGCTATGATCTAAAGACGGACGTCTCTGTAGTGCGGGATTTGGGTGAGTATCTGTCGTCCCTCCAAGACTCGTATACCCCAAATCATAAAGTGAACAATATGGAATATCCAACTCTCTCAAAAACTATAGCCGAAATCTATATTAGCATCCCTTTCCCCAAATAAATAGATAAAAATAATTATAGATATTAACTCACCCCCCAAACGTCGGCATAACACCAATCAATCACCGGATGACACCTCATAAACCCCGGCCACCCCCCATCCGTCAGGTCAAAATGCTTGAGACTCCCACCATGTGGATCCGTCCTCCTGGTCCCCACAAATATCGCTTTAACGTTTGGATTTTGCGAAAGGAACACTCGGAAAGCATGCTTCATCCCACCCTTTTCGTCATATCGGAGGAGATCCAAATGGTACGTTTTAACACATCGGGCCACAAATTCATCAACCTCAGCGAATGGGTGTGAAGAGTGGATGTAGACTGTATGAATCTTTTGAGATATGGAAGGGCCGTTGGCGGCGCCATTAGGTATGTTGTTTCCGTTTGGTTGGGCTGGAGGGGTATTTTCGTTTTCTTGGCCTAAAAGAGGATCCGTCCCTTCTGTTGGTAGAGACAGAGATGGAATTGTCGATGCTGTAACCAGTGATTCCAGGGTATTCGGGTATACTTCTGCTGCTGTGAAGTTTGTAGCTGGCTTTTGTGCATTTGAGGTGAAATATTCATCCAGCACTGCGAGGAAGAGGATGAGCAGAACTAGACAGTCTTTGCCACCATTGAAAGAGATAGCAATATGGTCAAGCCTATATACAATCACAATCTCTAAGTTAGCATGCAAATACACCAAATTCCGGATAAAATGCAGACAACATACCCATAAACTTCTAGAGCTTTCGCTATAGCCAATAATGATATTCTAGTATGCTCTTGCACAGATCGTATACGGTCCGTAGTAGGTGGTTTGGAGAGGAAAGCCGTAAGCTTAGAGTTTATGCGCCGGCATACAGCAGGGAGGTCCTCATTGGCAGCAGTGCCATTCGAAAGCGTAGTTGTCATTATGGAGATGTTATTAACAAAGCCAGTACCGATCTATGGCAAATAACTGGCTATGTTCCAGGCAGAGCTCAGAGACCCAAGGTGGATATAGTCGCAAAAAAGGACAGAATTCGATCAAGTTTGAATGGCCATAAAATACAGTAGAGCAAAGCTAAAGAAAGAAAGAAAGATTAAAACGAAGGATTGACGATTGAAAGGATGCGAGGTTCAGGCTATTGCATTGCCGGCCGGAGAATAAAGGGTCGTAACGCTCGTGCATCGAAGCGGCGCCATTCGGCAGGCCATTCCCAAACCATCGGCCGCGGGACCCATCGGCTATCCACCGCAGCCTTGGCACCTGTCCAGTCAACACATTATTTCCAACATGAGCAGCGTCATTCCGGATATACAGTCTTGTAACCTTGTATATGATCAGACCACATGGCCCTTAGCCTGGGTATTACTGAAGTAAAGAGGGCACGGAACCATAAAGAAAGACTATGGTTTATTGGGAAGGGATGAGATTGGGTACAGATAATACCCTGTTAGTTAGTATGTAAACGTAACAAAACTCCGGCATTTGTCGTCGGCTATTCCCAATTATTATAATAGGTAAGTATGTACAGATAGTAAATATAAAATACAATTATTTACAGGAGCTAACGGGCTCCCTTACGAAGTAGTAGCATTGGCAGGTTTTAGTAATTGGGATCCTTTGAATTGTCTCTTGACCTTCTCGTTATCCCTTATCCTCGGCGCCGCCGTAATCCTATGATGCATCTGAACGTTGCTTCCTCTGTGGACCGTAGCCAGATCCATAGACTTGCCTCTTCTCGCGTCTTCCCTGAACGGCTTCCTCAAAACGACGTTCTTAATCGTATCCAATCTTTTCATAGCTTCGTCAATCTTTTTCTCGGTTGCGTGTTTTAGCTCTGAAACAATCATATGGCCAGTTAAGACGTGATGGAAACGTTGTCTATTGTCATCCTGGTCAGCTTTCGAGGTCTAACATAAGAAATCAAACAACAAAGGGGGGCAGGGGGATACTTACGAGCACCAAGAGTATAACATGATAACAGTATGCAGCTCCTCAAGTCTCTTGATCATCATGGCTGGATCTTGCGCCTCAATATCCAGAGCCTCAATGTCCACCACATCCCTTGAAATAGTTAACAATGTGCTCCTTTTCCCCTGTGCTATTAGTTTTGCAAACTCTCTGAATGCTTTGATACAACTTTCGACGTTTGTCTTGACCGGTGCCGACGATAAAACGATTTTCTCCATATCAGAAAGTTTCGATAAGGCCACCTCTCCCTCACTTTTCTCTGATTCAGTGGGTTCTAAGAGCCTTGCAACCTCAATCATCGGTTTAATATTGGTGAACTTGAACAGACTGTCCACAGACGCCTGCGATGCGATCTTCGAGAGCATTTCGTGGAATGGCGTCCCGGCCTTGAATAATGCACAGTAGTTTTCAAAAACAGTGTTGCTAGGGAGGACAATGGCTTGCTCAATCTCTGGTGGTTCGGTTTCCATGTTATTTCGTAATATATCCAAGTCCCTTTTCACAAACGTGGTCGCATAACCGATCTTAGAATCTAAAGGAGGCCCCTTTGATTCCGATGTAGCCGGTGTTGGCGGTGCTACCCCAACATCGATAGTTGGATCCCAAGACTCTTTATTTTCTACTTTTGCCGCAGGTGCGGGGGCTCGATCTGGGTTCTTCTTTGCATCATCCGCAGCTGATCGGTAACGGCCTGCGCGGCCTGCGATCTGTCGTGTTAATGGGATCGAAATCTCGACATTTTCTTGGCCATTGAATTTGAACATAGTGCTGAATATAACCCGTTTGATACTCCTATATCCGCTGTTTGTTAGCATTAAATCTGATAGTAAACTTTGGTTTTGAGATGAAATTTACAAATTCAGCCCTAGCCCTATAGCGTCTGAGGCCACGAGGACATCATAGTTATTTTTCGGGTCATTGAAGTATTTCGCTTGCGTTGCTCTTGTCTCTGCCGGTAGGGCGCCATAAACTATCGCACACTTCAACCCCGTGACCTGTTCGACGAATCTTTTAAGGGTATGTATGTCTTTTCTAGAAAATCCGACGATACAGTCTCCTTTCTCAATCTTTGAGAAATCCCCGTTCAAGCTCTCGTTCATGACCTGCAGTTTCCCTAGGCGTTGGTACCGATGGATAACTAAATCATCACCGCACAATCTTGCAAGCTTCTCGACAATACCGACTGCTCGCTCCTCACCGCATAAGTGCAGCTCCTTGGCCATAAGACCCAATACAGCTTGTGTCCAAGCCCACCCACGCTCTGGATCCGACAACATCTGTATTTCGTCGATAACTGCTACGTCAAGTTGCGTCTCTAGTTGTGCCATCTCAACCGTCGCCGCCCAAAGTGTTACATCTTCTGTAGCTCTCTTTTCTTCTCCCGTCCTCAAATTGCATTTAATCCCTTTGGCGTTCAGTCGTGAATAAACTTCATGAGCCAGCAGTCGTAATGGCCCACAATATATCCCTTTCTTCGCTTCCTCTAGTTTTTTAAGCGCGTTATAAGTCTTCCCGCTGTTCGTTGGTCCAACATGTAAATGCCATGTCCGTTTCATCGTCCTGGTTTTAGGATACCATTCTGCTGGATGCGAAAAGTTTGCCAGATTTCTTTGGGCAGAGACACAGTTGCTAGTATCATATTTCTGCATGATGAATGTATCCATCAGTGCAACATCCAATGCCGAAATACCACCCTGAGAATACATCTTCTTGAATTCCTCCACATCCTTAACAGCTTGGAGAACCTTTGCAGGGGTACCGTGTGGAGGAGGACTGGCTAAGCCGACAGCTAGACGAATACTCTCTACGTATTCCCGGAATAGAGTTTTGAATTTTTCTGGGTCCGCCTTCCGCATCTCTGTTGCTTCTTCACCCCATGTTATTCGCACGTTTGGGTCTTCAGGATTCCGTTTGAAGACTATGCCCAATCGTTCTTTCAGAAGACCAATGGACCACGGTCGTTCTTCCTCCACAGGACGAGCTGTCGGACGCCAAGAATTCGGTTTGAGGAAGTAAGGGAGTGGGCCGACGCCTGAATCATTGTCTGAATGACGGTATTTTATGGGTGGGCCTTTGCCACTGCCCTTGGTGGCTACACGTAGACGGCTGGGAGTGCTGGAGAAGTGCCGGCGTGTAGGTTGGGAAATACGACAGAGGAGGCATACTGACGGCTGCGAACGAGTCGCAAGGCCGTTTGCCGCCCGCCGCATGATGCCTGATAAGGCTGTATAGCTCAGTAGCTCGTAGTAGATGTTTTAACTACAGTTATAGTTTAGCGATCCATTCTTGATGTTGAAATCTTATTATTCTTGGTTAATGGTTATTTGTATATGATTTATCGAGATGGTGTCGGGTCTAAAAGATTTTATATGCTGGGAGGTGGGATGTTCTTGTACCTTAAAGTAATAGTAGAACACAAATCATCGCCTTTGTCGCAAAATTTCAATTTTTTTTTTTTTGTTTTACGCCCCAGGGCCCGGAGCAGTCTCGTAACCAAACTTTCGTAGCCCGGAGCACATCCCGAGGTTCAACGTGTTCGGCCGAGTGTCCAAGCCCCAATATCAAGCCACAGAACAGCACAACACATGTGGCAATGCACACTGCAGACAAATGCGAGAAGCTCCGGCCAAAAAAGTTAACTTCCTAAATACATTACTAAATTTCACGATTCGAGTGTCTAGAGTTCCTTTGAGCCTGTGAGTTTTGAAATGTGCTGGTTTCATGTACTTTGTATTTTTCGTTCGGCCGCGAGACCGGATATACATACTTTTGTTGGATTCATATGGCTCAACACATTTATCTAGGAGAGCTATACATATCCTAATATTCGCCGGCATGCCGATTGACATGATACCACATGCTACATTGTGCGTGTAGATACATAAAAGAGTACAACGGTACTTCAGAAGTAGGAATCCTAAAATTCCTTCCAAGATGTCAAAAATATGAGTTTTATGGCTAAAACCAAAGCACTGACAAGATCTATTATATATACTGTTGATACGTCCATTAGATTTGATCAATTGAATGCTATGCACGATTGGGTGCGCTACTTTTGAAATATTGACATCTCTGGGGCAGCTCTACATCTGACTCTGAGACTACATGCGCAAAAAACTTAAGTAAATTATAATTATACTAACGTAATGCATCAATTTATATCCTGCGAAATCATAACAGTATTAAGCCCAGTAGCTATAGTTAAAGAATGTGCGAAACAATAACGAATGCGTCTCCTGATATACCCGACGGTATCTTTTGAAAAGTCTTTAGTTTTTAAAAATACTTTCACATCATTTGATGTCTAATTCTGCACCCGGCGATTCAGGTACTTCTCGCTTAGCCTTACTCGCCCCAGATCCACCACCGTCGCTTCCACTTCCACTTCCACCTCCACCGGATCCATCGTATACAGTGGATCCAAACCCATCGTGCAAATTAGGAAGGGGAGGGCCAGTATACACCCAATGCATGCCGTTATGATTGTAGTATTCATGGCTCCCGTAATCTCCTCCCGGCCCATAGAGAATCTGAGGTGGTTCTGTAGACGGGGCAACATTTACTCCGTAATCGAGTGGACCCGGGTTGTGGGGTGGTGCTACTGCGCCAGCCACATAATCTAATGGGCCTGGAGGCAAGGGCATCGCCCAATAAGGGAGATAAAAATCTTCTTGAGGTGGAATAGCGTTGGGATCAGGAGGGGGGGGCAAATGGGTGTTCTCTGGAGCACCGGGTGTTTGGATAGGATCAATGGGCTCAGGCGCAGGCATCATCCTGTAGTCGATATTTATAAACGAAGGATCCATGTTGCTATAAGTCATCCTATGTCCCACGAATTGGGCAATCCTTGGGTCTACCTGCCACGTCCAACCCAGATTTGCCCGATCGGCCCGAACGGTACCGGGAATTCTATCAAGAGCATCCTGAACCTCTTGATACCCAACATTTTCTGGTAACTGGGGCTGTCCTAGTGTGGCTGTACAAAAACATGCTAAACGAAATCATAATTAATTCCAAGAATGTAAGCTTAAACTCGTTACGAATCCGATACCCTCTGTAGTTTCAAGACAAATTCAATCTGCTTTGAAATATTTACTTACCGTATAGCAAGCCACATCTAGCTGCTTTGGCCCTGGTTGGACACCAATACTGATATGGTCCCGCACTAGTGATGCTTCCTTCTTCAGTACAACGACAAGCGGTGCACAAAACCTGACGTTCAGCAACCTTGGTCGTCTCAGCTGCTTTTATCTCGGGAGTCTGAGGAACTTCAAATCTTGGCCTGTATTCCCTCATAATAGATTCCCACTCATTCAGTGAAAGGGACCAAGCGTCGAGGTTAGGGACGACACCTCTAACTACGTAATCCATAATGAGGTTATATCCCACATCAGGGAGCGCGCAATTGATTCTCCAACCTCCCTCATAAAAGTAGCTAGGCTGAAGGACTCTTTTCTCATATGGTGATGTTTCTATTGCGGTAGGAGGAGCCTCAGCTACGGTAGTGGAAGGTTTAAATTCGGATAATGTTGCGGGGGGGATCACTGTAGTATCGCTGATTGTACTAGTATGATGCCCTGAGGTCGAAGGGCTCGAAAATAGTGATAGTTCTATGGTTTTCGTAGTTGAAATTCCCCCATCAGTTGAACCTGTGGGTCTTAATGCGATTGGTGACGAAAGCACACACCCGGGCCAGTTCAGAAGGCTAACCCGTAGGAGAAGGATGATTAACTGATTGACTCCTAGGGAGCAGAAGGACGACATCCGTCCCATGGTTTTCAAGGCCCCGGCTTATAGAGAACCTAGAGAGTCTAGCCGTGGGTTTCCAATGAGTGTCTAGACCAGTCTTACTGAGATATATCGATATAATGCTAAAAAGAGGATCCGAATCAGAACTTTAGAAGATCTAGGTGAACAAGATATATATGTATTAACGAAAGATACATAGAAGCTTCGACGTTACATACGCATATGTAGGTATATAGATGATTTTAAAATTTCAGGGCAACTGGAGAGGATCGATTTATACCAAGTGATACAAAGATGTTCGGTCCAAAAGGCAATTTAAAATCTCGAAGACATAAGTATATATCGGGAAAAGAAAGTGAGGAAAGTGCGATGTTAACTTGTAAATACGCCTCGACTATATCACCACAAATAAGTCTAAATTGCGTTATATAATGCTAGCATGTAATATTATATGTTAAAAAAAAAGGCTATACTAGTTTCGTTCCCGGACGTCACAAAGGGCATTAAACTATGCTAAATTGGCTTCGGAAACGGTTTTTTACAGGTACTAGGTGCCTCAAGTTTATACATGTATACAACTAGATCCCTTGTTTCAAGACCTGAGGCATAGCTATAAGTATATATACTTAGTATACGTATACAGGATCAACTCTAATTACGACGGCTCGTATATCACGATATTTCAACAATTTTGTGTATACTACGCTGCAGCAGCCGAATCATTGATCAAGATCGTTTATCGGCACAGGGTGCAACTAGCTGCGGCACCGCAAAGGGTGTTATATACATAAGTCTAGTATCTACGTAGCCATTGCAATATTTACTCTGCCATTTGTAACTATGTTATGTTTGTTTCCTTTCAGAGTTGCATTTCTAAAAGTTGTTAGCGCCAACTTATTAAGACACACCCCGCAGAAGGCTAGTCTTCAGGATGACATCCGGGCGCTGTTGGGATACGCATGTAAGGTACATGAACAGCCCCAAATCTCGAATCATACAATATTTTCTCTATTAACGCTGTTGCATGCTAAAGCGCTCAAACGTAACGATTTTAGGGATTGGGGGGCAATTAGCCGTCGTTCCTAGAGCACCGTTCAGACCACAAGTGTAATCACGTGGGGGCAATACTTTACTGTGACTAGGTCCGAGACAGTCGACAGAATCGAATTCGATTGAATTAATAAAGTCGGTTATTTTATTGATTTATTGCAACTTATCTTCCAAGCTGTGAAAAGGATTTGCCTTCTCGATCTCGGTTCCAGGTGGTGGGAGACGAGCAATTAAAAGCTAGGACTAAGTAGGCTGATTCCATATTTTCGGCGGAAGTAGCAATATTGGGTGACTCGGACCCTATGCATACTTGCTAACCCGGTACGCGGCTCCTTCGCCAGCTTACCAATTGCCAGCCATTCTGGATGTAACTGGTGGTTAGCTGTTAGTTGTTCTGTGCTGCGCAGCAGTAAATAATTCTGGTTTACGAGATAATATATACATACCTATCTAAGTAGGGATACTCCGCCGAATTTTACATAACACTAACGTATAACGGTTTCGCCTTAGTAGCCTGAACCGTACCGTGTGTCGATATGATTTTTGTATGTCCTACGATCGTATCGCATTGCCACAACCATATATGCATAAACTCTAGATGCGCACGGCAATAAGGCAAGATAGTTGCGACGTAGTGTCGATATATGAGACAGTACACGGAAAAGGAAATCCGAAGCAACATGATTATATATCATCTACATTCTAAATCCCCGAATATATGTGCATGTATATCCGCATACATAGAGTGTTAGGCCCATTTTATTTTCGCTAATTCGGTTTCGAGATGTCATTATGCATCACGATATCAGTTCTCATAATTCAATAAAGTTTTTGAATCCGTACCGTCCATTTGCATTCGTGGTATTGTTAAGCTAGCTATAAGTTGGAAGGAAGGGCGGATTGAGACCGAGCGAGTCTGTGCCCCTTAACACAAATTCTCTCCACCAACATATCGTCACAGAGTGATTGCCTACGTGTTACAGATGAATTGGCAATTGGGTGGCATGAATGCTCATATACCGTTGCGGCGCCGCGGCGCCGCGGCCCATGATCTATCGATATCCCTTACCACCTTGTAAATTTCGTGGCAGTCAATATCAATTCAGCATTTAGGGCTATATGGTCATAATGTGTAGGAATAAGATGTATAAATTTTTGAAGATAAGATACATATGGCGTTAAGGTTAATCAAATGACTAGCTTCCCTGGCATGTGAGATAGATCTAATGCTTCTTGCGTAGCTAATATTCGGATTTGTCTCGTCGCCAGACTCGCAGATCCTCAACTGTGCTATCCGGATACACTTAGTCTATACTCCACAGATCTAACGTACATCACATATATACTCATATGCATATACGTGGGTTCCGTTGTATATCGAATTAAAGCGATCAGACTAGGAGTTATTAAGGGCAAAGCTCTCGTTGGGTGGCATCGTATAGATTTGCCATATATTTGACATGTAGGAATCGAGGAATCACGAACCTCATCGAACATTCCATTGAATGACTTCTGTGTGGTGGTAAATATTATTTTAGATATGGTGTACACAGCTAGGTTAAATGATTGAAATTAAATGAATATAGAAGTAAATACAGCCTGCGTGATAACGTCGTAATCTCTGATTTTTAGATCCGATAACTAAGGTCAAACCGGAACTACAGGCGTGATGGTGATATCATCAAACCCTAAATAAACATCACCGCAACTCTCTCCACTGGGACATCGACAAGTCGCCGTAATGAACATCCCCAATTCGGTGTACTGTGTTTTGAATCTCATCGATGATTTTGTCCAATTCAGGCTGGTTGTTGGATACAATGTTGAACCTATGATATATCCACTATTCACAGTATCTAAACCTCCTATATTTGGCAAACCACGGTTTCCGAGATCAACAGTGACAGAACAGATGGATTTGGTGTATGAGAGCTGTCGGTACCAAATGCTGAATTCGTATTCGACATTGGGGAGAATCGCGAGGGCTTTCTTGTTTCCGAAACGAAATATTACCTCGCTCCTACTAGCGTAGAATCCTAAGCGACTACAAATTCAACACGTTAGAATCGAATCGATACAATTACAAGTATATGGAAGCCGAAAAGTTAGAGTGCTTACTAGAACCAATCCCCAGAATGGGCATATTGGGGATCTTCGTGCTCGCCACAAGTCGAGAAATCAACATCGATTCTATTAATGATATCGACTTTAGAGCCGCATCCCCAGAGCCGATCAGGTTTCTCGAAATCTAAAACATGAGAATATGTCGCTTGCGTTAGAGTGCTCGTGGTAGTATATGTTTCAGTCACAGTGACAGGGTCAGGCCTCTCCGTAACCGTCACAGGATTGGGGGTGATGGTAATTGTGTTCGCGCAAACTGAAGTGGAACTCGTGGTGACGGAAGTCGTAGTCCTCGACGTGGTCAATGTTGCCACGATACAATTACATGCACTGCTAATTGTTGCTATTGGAGTTGCAGCAATACTCGAAGGGACTGTGACGGTAGGGTTGGGAAGTAGAAGGGCTTGACAGAATGATGATTCTCTTTGAAGGCGCTCAAGAGTTCTGTATAGATTATTCTGCGAACATGTCCGTTTTTGAAGGTAGACGGGTTCGTAGGCAGCGGCTACAGAGATACTGAAAGAAAGTCCAAGGAAAAGAGAGATATCGAGCTTCATTTTGACTGAAAGTTAAGGAACCTTGACTTCAAAACAAAATATATCTGCTCCCTAGTCTAAAAAGAAGAGAAATGCTGGGTCCAGATGTCTGAGATTGGAACACCGCATAGATATATAG
Organism: Orbilia oligospora ATCC 24927; assembly: GCF_000225545.1. Taxonomy (NCBI): domain Eukaryota; kingdom Fungi; phylum Ascomycota; class Orbiliomycetes; order Orbiliales; family Orbiliaceae; genus Orbilia; species Orbilia oligospora. The sequence continues at coordinate 1,077,849 of NW_011645563.1, read as the reverse complement.
TACTTAGTTACCTACTTGAAAATTGCAATAACATGGAGAATTCTCCGCTTACAATACTACTTCGGGCTGAACACCAACGTTATGTTCTCGCATGTAAAATGATAGGGGCAGCAGCTATATCGGTCGTGATATCTTATTCTGGGCACCCTGGGCACCCTGGGCCAGAGCGGAGTAAACGCCCAGTCGCAATTGTCGCTTTCAACGGTTCGATGTCTCACATCTTTGATAGGGCTGTCTTTGACACCTGTGGAATTGCATTAATTGCAAACTTTAATTGAAAGGGAGACATACAATTGTACAAGTGGATCCGTCAGCATGGGCAACCTGGACATAGCCTGCTAAGGCAGAGAGAAGAGTGCTTGAATACGAGTTATATAAGGTCCGCCAAGATTAAAAGAAGTCTTGTGAGTTGTTTTGGGAGTGAAGGCTGAAGGTCCATGTCAGCCGGAAGCCTATATGCATGCACGAACTGGAGTTGGTATTGCCGGTCATTAATGCCTATTAGTCGGCGAAATACTGCAAGTTAGTGTGGTTTCTTTAGATCAAGCTGGACTCCTATAATATGTTCTGATATATACTACTTAATTGGCTACAGCAGATGTAATGATTTGGACCGTCTGAAGTGGATCACAATATCATGAGACATGTGCATGTAACAGAGTCGCCGTGTTGGGTATTTTGAGGTTAGAATCATACATGGCAGGCCGAGTCACATGATAATTTTGGGCTCCAGAAGGGGCCAATATAAAAAAATCCTGACTTTTCATATATTTCCAAATTCCAAAAGAACGAATCATCCAAACCGTATGAAATTAAAAGATTCTGAATCGCAAAGCTCGGGCCAGTCAACGCAACTTGAATTTACGAAATTTGGCGGGTTCTTTCAAAAGTTGGGTTTTGGCGGGGATTTTGGAGGACCGGCAAACCTTCCCGGCATGTTCATCTCGTGGCCTTGCTGCGTTGTGTCTGCCAAAATACCACAAAATGTGCCGGAAAGTTCCCGTACTTCCATTATGGAACATAGGTCGTCAAACATGCATCTGATAATAAATTTCAATTTCAATTTCAATGGTTTAGATCTAAGATACCCAGATTCTATCGCCAAGAGGCATGAGTAGCTGACCTATCGTAGAATTATGGCATTACCTAGTATGTATAAATGCACATACATGGCCTTGAAGTATCTATATTTGTCGGAGTTCAACGCTTACACCTGTGGTTTCTGGTCGTGAACCTGCCCAAACCAGTTATTTCCCCACTCGGCTTCGTACATTGCAGTGATATTATCATACACTAGACTACTATCATACCAAACAAGTATGAACCGGGGAATATCTGCATATCCCCCACTGCTATATTGGGGCTACTTGATCCAGGCCTCACCTCATACAGACCTGTGAACGCCACGCCGCCTGCAACTCTTGCGTTGCCGTGTTGTTCTTAGTAGTACAAGCCAGTCAAACAGACATTTGCTCACGTGATCCGCTACTACGCGGTCCGTTTCCTGAACTGATGGATGGAACCTCCCTTCTCGGCTGTGGGTGAGATATTTCCCGTAATCTGCCAGCTCTCCTCCAGCCCCTCAACCAACATATACTCAAAAGTCATCTCAAGCCTCAAGACGAAGCCCTCATTAAATTTCCGTCGACTGCGAACCTACCAGGGCAGTTATCTGTTTGGAAGATTAAGCACCACCAAAACAGCGGGGGAGGAAAGCTAGACGAATAGGTCTAAGGCTTTTAGTGGACAAGATGTCTTCTGACCTCATTAAGCTTCAGAAAAAAGGTGCTGAACTTGTTACAACCCCTTAAAGCTGGAATTGAGAGCTAACAACCTGGATTTCAGTGATTCTGGATACGGTGAAGCACACCTTCCCAGAGGGACAAGTTAGTAGAACCCTCTTCTTCCTCCCTCGACCTCTGAACTCGACTAAATTGCGAAATACAGTGGAGATACGTTATTGCCGACACTGAGGCCCTAACTCTCATCGATAGCGTCGTAACGAGAGATGAGATCATTAGTCAAAATGTTGCTGGCAAGTTGGATTTTCCACAGGGTATCATCCAGATTCAACAGTAAAACTGACAGCCGACTTAGGTGTGGAGGAACTTGAAAGCCGACGAAGCGCCCATCCCGACATGGAAGCTGTCTATTTCTTAACACCGAAACCCCATATCCTCGAGTGCCTCCTCTCGGAGTTCAAACGACAGAGACCAAGGCACATGGGAGGACATTTGGTGTGGACGTCAAGTTAGTGCACATACTAGCATCATGACCGACGGATTGACCTGTCAACTAACCCGTGGATAGGTCCTTCTGACTCCATGAGAAGCCGTCTCGCTCGACAAGCACAGAATAGCCGGAACTGGGTTCTCAGCGAGAGAATCTTGCCAATCAACTTCCACCCAACGGAAAGTCACGTTTTCACATTCAAGGATCCTAAGTCGTTCCACCCTTTGTACAATCCAAAATGTGACGCCTTGGCGCAAAGGGAGTTCTCTGAAACGGCAAAAAAGGTCTGTAGCCCTCAATAGTTATTCTCCGTAGATTTTCTCTAACCAAAAAGTCAGATTCTCGGGATTTGTGTCGCCCTTGATGAGTTCCCAGTTGTCCGATACTTTATGAGTCCTCACTTTAGCCATCGAGCTAGCAAATTACCCCAAATGATTGCGATGGAAGTCCAGAAGGAATTGATCCGCTACCAACAGTATATGGAGGCTTCCAACCAGCAATGGCCCCCTCAGGACGACAAAATGCGGCCCCGGGGTGTGCTATTCATCGTGGACAGGAGTATGGACCCGGTAGCTCCCCTACTGCATGAATTCACATACCAAGCCATGGCCCACGACTTGCTTCCAATCCAAGAAGAAGATGGAAAAGTTACATATACCCCACAATCTTCAGATCCACGACCTATGGTTCTCAACGACGACGATACAGTATGGACTAAGGTTAGGCATAAACACATGACGGAGACTATTCAAACTGTTATGGCGGATTTGGACAAGTTTATCAAGGACCACCCGGAGTTTCAGAGCGCGTAAGTTAATCATTGCTCTAATTACTACGGTTATTACTAATAAGCTCTCCGTAGTGAAAACGCGAACACCGTCTTTGCCCTAAAGACCATGTTAGCGGCGTTGCCCCAGTTCTCTGCTACAAAAGATGCGTACGAACTGCATTTAACAATGGCACAGGAGTGTATGAACATCTTTAAAGAGAGGGGCCTGCCAGATATCGCGGACCTGGAACAGGTACTACTAAGAATAACCCTGAACTACTATTTCCAATCACTAACTATATTACTAGACTCTGGCAACCGGGCTCGATTCCGGGAACGAAAAACCTAGAGACGTTACAGACCAACTAGTTCAGCTACTGGACAGCCCAATTACACAGTATGAAACATACCTTCTTCAACAAAGCTTAGTTACCTTCTAACTTTGGTCGGCTTAGGAACGGAAATGACCGCCTACGGTTGATTATGTTATACCTTATTTGGAGAGACGGGCTTCTAGGCCCTGATGTCGAAAAACTGTTCCGTCACGGAAAAGTCAGTGGACCCGTAAAGGCGGCCCTTTACAACCTTGACTTAATCGGTGTTCGTGTCCTGCGACGACTCAAGGAAACCAACAGACCGGGTTACAAACACCCACCAGTCAGGCCCCAACCAATTCCAGAAGGAATGGAGCTTTCACGTTTCGTTCCTGCGGTCAAAACAATGCTTGAAGATCAGCTGAGAGGAACACTAGATATGGAATCTTATCCTTTTACGGATCCCGATGCTGCGGCTGAAGCAGCCCAGCTAGCCGGGCCACAGACTTCCCTTCGGACATCTAAGCCTACATGGACGAAACAGAGATCTGGCAGTGTAGAAGTGAAGCAACGAATGATTGTTTTTGTTGCCGGAGGCGCTACATATTCGGAAGCCAGGTCCTGCTACGAAATCTCTCAACAGTACCAGAGAGATGTATATCTCGGAAGCTCGCACATGGTCTCTCCTGATTCGTGGTTAGAGCAACTAGCATTCGGAAGAGAGGATAGGATGACATTGATGCTAGACGCAGACCAGCCACCACGCAAACCACCACCGCATTTATTCGAGCCTGATCCGGATCCGAAGCGCCCGCCACCAAAGCCGCAGAGTACTGGCGGCAGTAGTGGAAATGTTCCACAGGCGCAGGGCCGCCCTGGGGCCCATCCACCCCCCCAGCAGCCTGGCCGACATAGATAGATCAATAGAAATGTTTTTATACAATAGGAACACCGATGTTACCTGTTTTATGTAATTCTTGTTGGCTTTGAACGGTTTGTCATGCTGGGCTTTGCGAGATACTCTGTCTATAATTGCAGCATTTTTTGCGACTTGTGTACCGTAGAATTTTTTTAAACTATGAATAAGAAATACATAGTATGTACCTTATAGAGATAGGTTCCGCTCCTACCGTAGCATTGGTCTGGACCGTAGCATTTAGCTCACAAGATAACTTCCGCTTGAGCTAGTCTTGTATACGGCGAGAATCGAAGGCTTCAGCTTGGTGTTTCTTAACCCCGTACCAGAGTCGGTAATAACAATAGTCGGTGCTACCGGGCATACCCCGAGCTGCCCCTCCCCCGGAGCATCGCTGCCCCGCGCTCCGGTTCCCAAGCTTCCCTTGTCAATATTTTGCGCCGAACAGAAAGTCTCACGAGCTCACCCACCGACATCCCACTAAAAACATCGCACATCAATATTCACCACCAAAATAGCATCAGTAAGAACAGCAATGGAGACCGTTTTACAACTCCAAACCGTCCTCTGCGACGAATCAGCAAACCTCGCCCTCCGATTTCGTGCCCTGTTCTCTTTAAAACATCTTGGTGTTAACGGTGACCTCAAAGCAATCGATGCCATTGCCGCCGCCTTTTCATCGGAATCTGCACTTTTGAAACATGAGTTAGCATACTGTCTTGGTCAAACTAAGAATGATTATGCTATAAAACCTCTGAGAGAGAGGCTTGATGATCTGAACGAGGCTGCTATTTGCCGTCATGAGTCTGCTGAGGCTCTCGCCGCAATCGGAGGGGCCGATAGTTTGCCGTTGTTGCGAAAGTATTTGGATGACCCGGAAGAGGCTGTAAGGCAAACCTGTGAACTTTCGATTGCAAAGATCGAATATGATCTTTCCGAACAGGCAAAGAATGAGGATTTACAAAAAAGGTATTTTTAATGATAAAAAAAGTCACCACCTAAAACTGTTGTAGATCGGCTTGTTAACCCTAGAAAATTGCAGTGCCTTCGCTTCCATTGATCCTGCTCCACCACTCCCATCTAAGATGAAATCAATTTCGGAACTTCAGGATACCATGAACGACCAATCCCTCACTCTCTTCTACCGCTACAGAGCCATGTTCCGTCTCCGTGACATCGGCACACCAGAAGCTATCGACGCCCTCGCCAGCGGTTTCGCTGATCCCTCAGCTCTATTCCGTCATGAAATCGCCTTCATCTTCGGACAAATGTCTGACCCACACTCCAAAGATGCCCTTCTCAAAGTTCTCGCGGATACAAAGGAAGACGGAATGGTCCGTCACGAAGCCGCCGAGGCACTCGGAAGCATCGGTCTGCCAGAGATCGACGAGGAGCTACTGAAATATATTAATGATCCAGAAAAACTAGTCCGAGACAGCGCGATTGTTGCATTAGATATGAGCGAATTTGAAAAGAGCGGGGAGTTGGAGTATGCTTTGATTCCTGGCGATGTTAGAGCTTGAACAAGCAAAGGGATTCATTGTTGGGATTTTTTTGAAGCGATTTAGAAATGAGACCCGAGTATACCCCCCAAGGTTGCCTTTTACGAATACACGGATTTGGGAGATACCATTAAAAGTTTTTATTTGATTGTTTTTTTTATTTTTATTCATGAACTAGTTACGAAGTAGATGTCATTTGTAGATATTTAACAGGCATTTGAATTGATATCTGACTTTTATTCCTAGACCAAATACCGGCTTATTTTCACAAGCGAGTTTACTCATGTCTATATCGGTTTATAGATACGAGGTGGCCCCGTTCCCACTATAGCTAGATTTCACAAATATTTCGGATTACCAAGTGTCAACAATTGACAAAGCAAGCCTGATCCCATGAACCAGCTTCTGATTTCCATGAAGTTTTAAAATTTACCAAGCCGGCAATTTTGATTCAGAACAATCTATTACATACAGTACTAGTCCTAGCTCAGAGTCAAGATACTTAGGACTCTAGATACTGAAAGTTCCTTAAACTCCATCCGAAATTGCGAAATATAATATGTTACAGTGAACGCCCCCCGCCTCATGACAACCCCCTAATTGTTCGTATTATACCTAAAAGATCCTCAGCGTTAGAGAAATTATATCCAAATAGTTTATTAGTATTCTAGCTTACCTGTAACCACAATTTGGGCAATTATAAAATACTAGACGAATATAAAATATTATAATTAGAATCACCAACGTGGATCATAAGAAGGATTGTAGCTTTGTATGCATACCAGTAGCCTATTCATTTATAAACTTTGTTAATATCGAGGGAATACTCTTATAAAAACTAAATAGATTCTCGAATGAAAAAAAAACTTACACCTTCATCAGCACTTCTCAATTGTACAGTCGTAAACTTCATAACTGGATTTTCGCATTTAGGACATGGCGTGTCAATCTATCAGCCACGGTGGTCAGTAAATTGTTGCACTTTCTGTGTTGTCGCCCAAACCAAGAAAAAAGTTTCTTTCGGTCGGGATAGAAAAATAGCCTCCCAAAATGCATGAAATTCGAAGGAAGATAATATGATCGATGATTGAAATCTACGAACCTCAGCTTGGCCGCCAACATCCTCTGGCGCTAGATTTTGACCAGTAGAATGCTTTTGTTTGAGAGCCGATGGGAAGGCATCCGGATTCGAATGTGTTACTACCGTTCTAGAGCTTGTGTCTTCAATTTTTTTGTTTGCTTTGTTAATATAATTCACCTAGTCGATCAAATTCGATGGAACAAGGTCGTCTCGAGGAGGATATGGGATTTAAAAACCTTTATTGATACACCCGCAAACATTGCATTTGATCTTATCCTGACCAACAGACCGGTCGAGAAGGTTACCGCAATCCGTGCAGAAGACTAGAGAACCGATTGCTGCCATTTTTGTGGTATGAAGGGATGAATGTTGAAGGGAAGAAAAGAAGAGAAGGTTTGGTTAAGAAGAATTCATGCATGCGATGCGAAAATTTGAAGAATCTGAGACATGCAGATACACCTTGAATCCATGAATCACTCTCGCCGTCGCCACGCGTATACGACTGCAGTTGTTAATACGTACGCGCCACTGGTTACTGGTATTATATTGTAAGATAAAGAATTAATACATAAGTTATTGTGGGTTCTAGAAATATGCGTTATATACTTAAAAATTGGCTAAAATTGGTAAAAACGCCAGTCTTCGAGCTCATCTACCAGCCGATGCCAGTAGTAACCAATAAATTCAATAAGATAGATACTCCAGGCTAGCTAGCCTGGCGTGCCGGATCAATAGCCTCAAACTTTGACCCACAGATCTTCCAACCCAAAGCTCTACTAACAGCTTCTCTCGAAGATTCTATATAAACCCTTTAGGTTCGCCACCTCAGTAATACCCTTCAGAAGCTTTTTCGATGGTAGCAACCTTTTCCTAAATTCTGGAAATAGCACCCGCTCCAACGCTATACCTATTTCTTTTCTGCGAGTTTCATACACCTCAATCTGCTCTCTAATTTCGGCCGGAACACTATCGGATGTGCCAGTCATCTCTGAATCCTCGCCCTCTGTCGCTTGTGTGGCCCCAGTGAATTGTACTGGACGTGGGACGGATTCTGGTACGTAAAATATTGCGAGTTCTCGAATGATACAGTCGAAACATTCAAGCTCATCCTCCCAATTGACCTTTATTACGTTAGTACAGACTCCGATAGGGGATTTCGACCTTGTAAAAAAGAAAACTTACTCTCGGTCCTAATCTCAGTAGGAAGGTTGGCAGCTTCGCAAGATTCGGTGTGTAACCTTTTAATAGTAAAGGTATGCTCTCGATCTCGCCTTCGTCGTTAATAATCAAAGAGAAATATTCGGACATCATTTCTCTTTTTTCGAACACTGTCTCGGTGACTTGCTGTAATAAAAATGATTTAGTTCCTAAGGCTTCAGTAATCCCGTGGGTGGGAAGAGCTTACTGCCGCAACCCCCTCCCAATCTGATTGAATTTCACCGGTCTCCTCGATTTCCGCATTTTTTTCTAATTCTACTGCAATATCCATCAAATCTCTTATAGACAACGGCTCTTGGAGTCGCATTTGGCCAAAATTTCCAAAGTCGGTTAAAGCGAGCTGGTAAAAGAATTCAAAACTGTGCTTCTTGTTAGTTTCATCGCGCATACACCCCAGACGGAATCTTTGACATACCACACCGCCCCGTAGTCTACCAAATACAACTTTATCCCGTTCTGAACGGCCGCTAGTCTTCTCCACTCGTCTACAACCCCAACCCAAGTATGATTTCCGAATAATTCAATAAGCCCTTCGTGGGCCTGATCCCTGACCTCGGTTTTGAGAGTTCTTATACTCGCAAGCTTAATCACCCGCCTATTTGTATCAATAACCTCGTAATTTGGCTGTGAATCATCTTCATATTCCCCGTTCGGCGCATCATTATGTTTGAGACTGCGGAATATATCGCCCGACGCAGACGAAGGGGTGGCAGGCGGTAACATCGAAGTAATTTTTCTGACCCTTGCATCTGTTCGCACCATTTCGTTTTCATAGGGGCGTTTCGGGGTTTGTGATGGCTTTGCCGGAGTATTTGCAGCTGTTCCTCTAGAACTAGAAGCTTGAGTAGTGGGCGGAAGCGCTGATGAAGAAGGAATTCCTGCACCAGGTAATACTGTCTGCGTCATAAACGAGCGAGATGTGTCCACCGCTGCTAGCTTTTCTTGAACGGCGTCTGATATCCTCTCGATGATTTCATCTTCGTGCAAAAAGTTCACTTCTCGTTTCGTTGGATGAACGTTTACGTCTATTCGGTGAGGTTCGATTTCTATTGTTGCATATATGTATGGATGGCCACCCTTGGGCAAGAAGGCCGAATACACAGATTCTAACGATTTCCGGATAGCAGTGGATTCGACACAACGATCTGTGCTGTATTGTTAGAATGTATTTAAGTAATGCGCCGCATAGTTCCTTATACTCACGGTTGATGAACAATAGCATTGTGGTCTTCTTGATGCTATAATTTGCATTCGTAATTAAGCCTTTTGCCTTGAATCCGAGTTTCTGGTCTTCAATTTTGAACGGGATAAGTTCGTTTGCGACTGCATTGCCGTAGATCTGTCGAACACGGTCTATTGTTTTCGCAGTGCTTTGTATTGCTACCCCCATTGAAGACTCCCCATGCTGGAAACTAGTTAGTAAGGAGATCGAATGTTCTGTCAGTATTCTCCTACCTTTTTACAACTAAATGCTATCCCATCGCAGTGAATCGCATATTTCCCAACCATATCCAGGACCTTGGAATATTCTTCGTTCGTATTCCGAAAAGCCCGTCGCCTACTAGGCACATTATAAAACAAATCTTCGACCGTTATCTGAGTTCCCTGCCTCCCTGCAACAGCCTTCGGTTCAGCCGAACCACCTGGCTTCGGTGGTATCAGCTTTCCATCGGAATAGAGGGCTCTCCAGGCGCAATCTGAGTCTTTCGTTCTTGTTGTGACACTAAGATGCGCAATATGACTGATACTTGCGAGCGCTTCACCGCGAAAGCCGTAGGTACCAATACTAGCGAGGTCTTCAAAAGTTTTCAACTTAGAAGTCGTAAACCTTTCGCATAAGATCCCCATATCATCTTTCTACAGAATTTATGTCCCATGTCAACTTCGAAAAAAGAGCGAACAGTAGCATGTGTACACCATACGTTGATACCAGACCCGTTGTCCGTAATCTGTAACATTTTCAACCCTCCATCTTTGACCACAACTTCGATAGAAGTCGACCCTGCATCCACAGCGTTCTCGAGTAATTCTTTTAGGGCATGCACAGGTGCAACAATAATTTCGCCTGCAGCGATCTTATTTACAACTGTTTGCGAGAGTGCCTGTTTTTCGCGATTCTCCTTAGCTAGTGATCTTCGTCTGAAACTTCGCGAGACTCGGGACTAACCGACCTTAATCCTTCTAGGAGCGTTCCCAAGTAGCTCGTCGGTAGCTTTACGCTTCGTTCCTCGCGGATCGTCGTTTGAAGCCATAACCTCTGGTTGCTCAGGAGTATCGGCGGATATATCCATATCGTCCGCCATTTTTCTCGAAACCTTGGAGCTGGGATGACTCGAATTTATGGGGCGACACGACCTGCAACCGTGATAGGTTGTCGAAGCTGTAGCTCAGAAGGGTGGACGTGACTTAAGCTAAGAGAACCCGCGGTCAGATGAACATGGTTGTGTTTGCTAGCTGACTAAGGACCTAGCTCGCCTGTGTTGCTCGTCATGCAATGATGATGCTCCTCCTTCCTTGAACCTACAACCGCAACTAACCACCTGCAACTACCTGCGACAATATCGATAACCAGTATTAATCGAAAACATCACCAAATAAGCTCGACTCCACGCCTATGTGACGAATAAATATAAAGCTTAACAAGCTTACTCTGACGCTTATTAGCATGCTGTTGAAAGTACAGCGCCTTTTAAGCAGTCTAGTTGCTTCTTCCAAGCTTCGACCACCCTAATCAATCACCAGCTAGCCATTTGGCACTCAATTTCCAAGATGGCTGAGAATTTCGAGAACTACGACTATAACCAAGACCCTAACCCCCCGGTTCTAGGGCAAGAAGAAGAGGCGATATCTGAGGTGTCCGAGGGCACATTTATTGAGCATTCTGAAGCTGTCGATGCTTCAGCCGAGAAACAGGAGCCATTCGTCGCCTCGCCACACCTTCACCCCACCACGCCGGTTCACTATTCTGGTAGGAATTCTGCAAATTCGCCTGTTGAGGGTGGAGATGAGAAGCGGCCACCTCAGCAAGCTCTATCAGATACTCCCGATGGTGTCCATCGTATGCAAAAGTTCATACTCTACGAGACTTCTACACGATACTACATTGTCGGCTCCGATTCACAGGACGAACGATACCGAATGTTGAAAATTGATAGGACCGTTGATCCCGGGGAGCTTTCCATCATTGAAGATGATGTTGTCTACAGCAAAGATGAGTTGACACAGCTTCTAGCCGCCATTGAAGATGGTAATCTAGCTCATGGAGGGCTTAAGAAGCGGTGTGCAATGTGGGGGATTCTTGGATTCATTCGGTTCACGACAAACTATTACATGTTGGTCATCACGCAGAAGACTATAGTCGCCATGCTTGGTGGTCATTACATCTACCAAATTGAAGCTACCGAATTGGTTCCAATAATCACAGCCACATCTACGAAGAAAGCAGACAAGAACCCCGAGGAGGCCCGGTTTATGGGTATATTTGGCAACCTGGATCTGACGAAGAACTTCTACTTCAGCTATTCTTATGACATCTCTCGGACGCTCCAGTACAATTTGACGAAAGCTCGAGAATCTCTGAAGAATGGATTGAGGCCTTCAATGACGTCCAGTGCTGATTACAACGAAATGTTTGCTTGGAACCACTATCTTCTGCAACCCGCTCTTCAGTACATGACAAATACATTCGATTGGTGCCTCCCTTTGCTTCACGGCTTCCTTGATCAACGCAAAATCTCAGTATTTGGGCGCCCAGTCTATGTCACCCTCATTGCTCGAAGATCTAGATATTTTGCCGGCGCAAGGTTTCTCAAGCGAGGCGCAAACGACTTGGGATATGTAGCCAACGACGTAGAGTCAGAACAGATTGTCTCTGACATGAGGACTACATCCTTCCATGCTCCTGGAGGGATCCTCTTCGGGAGCCCGAATTACACATCCTATGTTCAACATCGTGGAAGTATACCTCTGTATTGGTCGCAGGAATCTAGCCCGTCTGTTCCAAAACCTCCAATCACTCTCAATCTCGTTGATCCTTTCTTCAGTGCTGCCGCCCTCCACTTTGACCAGCTTTTCGATAGATATGGAGCCCCGATAATAGTCCTTAACCTCATCAAATCGAGGGAAAGAGTTCCTCGAGAATCCCTCCTGTTGCATGAGTTCACACAAGCCGTTAACTACCTCAAAAACCTGCTGCCCAATAAAGACGACATTATCTACAAGGCCTGGGACATGAGCCGAGTTGCGAAAAGCCGCGACCAGGACGTTGTCGAAAAACTTGAAGAAACTGCAGAAGATGTTCTGAAACAGACTGGCATCTTCCATAATGGATATGGCGATGACCACCCGATTCAACTCCAACGCGGGGTATGTCGAACTAACTGCATTGACTGCCTTGACCGAACCAATGCTGCACAATTCGTGATCGGGAAGCGAGCTCTAGGAATGCAATTGAAGGCCCTTGGGATTATCGAAGATGGGTATCTTAAGTATGACACCGATGTTTCCAACTTGTTTACTCACATGTATCACGACCATGGCGACAGCATTGCTCTCCAATACGGCGGTTCGCATTTGGTTAACACCATGGAGACATACCGTAAGATCAATCAATGGTCTAGCCAATCGCGGGACATGATTGAGAGTTTTAAGCGGTATTACAATAATTCTTTTATGGATGCTCAGCGACAAGAGGCTATCAATCTGTTCTTGGGAAATTACATCTTCGCAAAGGGTCAGCCGATGTTGTGGGATCTTGAAACAGACTACTATCTTCACCATGCAGATCCAAGAATGGAGAAGAACAAACGCAGCTATGTGAAGTGGTGGACAGACTCGCATCTTGAGAAAATGGAGATACCACCTGTTGTTTCAATGTCGGAACTGAATAACCGGGATATCTCATTCTATGATGAATTCTGGTCAGAGTATTATAGACCAAAGGCTCTGTCAGCTTTTCCAAAGATCTTTGCCTATCGAATGGCCTCGACGGCCAAGTATGCAACCCCGTGGCGTTGTTCAATTATGTAACCGATGTCTAATACCTTCTACAGGAGCACCAAAACCCCAGATGGAGCAAATCAAGACCCATCGCCCTTCGCTGTCCGCAGCTCATCTGGCGACAAAGATAACCGACGCAAACGCCGGGGCGTGAAGATTCTCGACCCAACCATTGACCTCAGCAAACAGATCAAACGACTGTCCCTCCAACGCTGGCTTACAGATGCTAACGGTGGACAATCCCACCATTCTCACGAAAACAATTTGAAGTACAGCTTAAACCTAAGTTTAAATGACAGTATTCCCTCAATACCCGGTGCCGTTTCCAAATCTGACAAGGAAACTCTACCACCCCATCTTTGGACAATGGACCAAATAGTCCATCACTCCCTCAACCCTTCTGTCTCAAAATCCGAGAAAGCGGAGTATGAACGTTACGTAACCCACCCTCTGAACCTTCCAATGGTTCCCCACGAAGGTATTTCGAACCCACCGAGAGCCTTTGTAGATTATCTCAACAGTGGGAGTCCGAGTGCTGTTGCGAATTTGAGCAGTACGGCCGAGGATGAGGCGGTTTATAGGTCGTTTGTGGATGCGGCCGATAATTATATTGCTGGAGTTGAGGATATGCCTGCTAAGCTGAGATACAAGGCGTATCAGGGATATGTTGCCGGGAAGGGTTTCAAGCAGTTGAGGGCTGAAAGCTTGGTGAAAGGTTGATTGGATTTATTGGTACAGGTTTTATTTACGGGGTTTGTCGACGAACTGCATTTTATTTTATCTTATTATTTAAAGCTAGGGAGCAACATTTCATAGTTGGGGGTTACGGTCATAGCATTGCGTGAACTTTGTTTCGTTTCTATATTGCGGTGGTGTTTTGGGTACATGCAAACAGCGGGCGATTGGTTTTTACTATGAGATTTCAAGGCATTTTAGCAGCGGACCTTTTATCAAAGATCTTTCTTTTCATATAACAAGGGTGTTTTCTCAATTGTAAAGTGGTGTCTACAATACAGAATATCCTGAAATATAGAAAATTCGGGAATGCTCAAAATTGTATCAAAGAAGAAAAAAAAGGGTATGCGTAGAAACAATTGCAAGAGGATATCCAAACAGATGTTGAATGCCTAAAGGTCTTGAGAATTACAAATATACGGAGTCATTAAAAAAACGAAAGAAGAATAAGAAGAACATCGCTGACATCGGAGAGAAAAGCTTGAGCTTAGGAGAAGACATAGCCATGAGAAACATCCATCAGCATACATCGTACATCATATCATATATCACATAACTCTAAAAGCAAACTCATCGCAAAAAGTGTAAAAGGGGGTATGATCATGATCCAATACGAAATACCATCTACCATCTACCATCTACCAACTTCCTTACCATCCCGTCAAATTCTCAGCCGGAGGCATCGGTGGCGGAGGACTTGTTCTATCCCCTCCACGTCTAGCCCCCAACTTCGGACTCTTCGGTAACTTTCCAAACCCTCTGGGACTAACAACTCTTTTCTCCTTCTCTGCCGCTTTCATCTCCTTCTCTCTCTCCCTTTCTTCCTTCCTCTCTTCTCTTCCCCTCCTCAAGTTTCTCACACCTTCGACCCCACTCTTTGCCTTTTGTCCTGCGCTTCTTAACAAACTTTCTAATAAGAAAGGAGAATCATCCTTCGGTGTGGTAGCCGTAGCATGGTCTTCCAAATCATCGTCACTAACATCTTCTTCGTATTCATTATCGCTAGAGCTTTCGCTACCACCTGGGTGACGTCTCATATCTTCATATCCTAACTGTTGATTCCCAGTGACACGATTGGGCACTCCTCCCTTCCCAAATGCAGCAGGTGCCATAGGTGGCGCTGCAAAAAGCGTGGGTGTCATGATTGGTGGGTGTTCCCTAACGAATCCCGGTGGCATACTCAAAGAATCTCCGAATGTATGGTTAAAACTCGTAACACTCGGTGATCGCTGTAGTGATCTGTTGAGGATATGGTATACCCGATTATCGTAGGTTTGTGAGGCCGTTTCCGCGGCATCTCCGTCTGTAGTTTGGGTTTGTGCACTATTAAATGATTCGTCGGCGAAGAAGTTATCGAGGGATTCAAGACGAACAACCATATCTCCCAATCCACCTTCACCACCAACACCTTCGGAAAGCATGGTTGCGGTACGGTCTTGAAAGCTCGTGTATCCGTAATCCTCCATGATGAATTGCATGTCCGGTGCGTCGCCGAGTGGGTCTTGTGGCGTCTCGGGAATCTGACAGGTGTAGAATACTGAATGGACGTTATGTCGAGTAGTTTGTGCTTTAATAGCTGGCGAGGGGATAGCCCACCCGCTATCCTCGGGAATCCCAAACAGTGTTTCTGTCCTTTCGTACTCCTTCTTAATTGTTCGGTTACCCATGCTCATCCTCATAACCTGTCGATCCATCTTCCCTCCAGAAATCGAAATAACTTTATCAAGAACCTCGAGCGCTTGTTGACAATACTCCGTCTGCAAAAGCCTCAGCAATGGGGATATCAAATCCGCACCAAGTCCTGTAAACTCCGGCTTCTTAAGATCGATAATCGGTAGTAACGAATTCAACAGTTCCATAACCTTGTGTTTCACCCAGGGTGTCGCATTCGTAAGAAGCCCGACAAGGAAAATCAACGCTGGACCTTCGTAATCCGGGAAGTAGGCGTTTCGGATAGCAGAGACAGCTTGAGACTTGAATCCATCTTTGTTCCTAAACCTCCCAGCCGCGTAGGCACCCATGATCCTCGCAATATCCGGCTGCGACTCATCATCTGCGATCTGCTTCAAACTCGCTGCACACGCTAGAATCTCATCCGGAACCGCCTCTTTCTCTGATGCATCTAAAAACCTTGGAAGGTTTGACAACAGCGCGATAAGCAACCGGTCATCTCCTCCAACCAACTTATTACTCGGGAACTTATTCAACTTGTCCATAACCTGCAGCGTTTTTGGTAATGCGACCCCAGATCTCAACCCCTTCACCATCAACGCCTGTAGCCCCTCAAAGTTCCCGTCCCAATTGCTAGGGAACATGCTAACCAGAATGTTTACGTTATCCTCCATTGATAAATCTATCTTGAGTAAATGCTTCTCAAGCAACGACAGTACTTCCATAAACTCATTCTCGTGAATAGTATGCAAGCACGCCACTGTCGCCCAGAACATCTGAGGGAAATGCATAAGATCCTCGGGATCCAATGCTGCCAGGATCGCATTTAATGTTATCAAAATTTCCATGGCGAATGATTGAATATCCGGTGAGTTGTCTGCAATCGTATTCGAAAGTCGAGCGAGCATATCCCCCAACATTGGTTGATCTAGATCCGCCGCATCGAGGAGACATCTAAACACTTGGAAGGACCGACAAGCTAGATGTCGAACGGGACAATTCGTAGCCCATTGTAATGCCACCCGACTCCACTGAACCTTCAACAGTTTATGATCTGGTGTAAAAAAGTCGAGGACATCCTCGATCATTTGTCCCATCGATGGTGCAACCCGGTGAGGGTCGGTATCAGACCCAGTCTCATCATACGCCCACTGCATCTTCGCCTGTTGTGTCCTTACCGCCTCCACAAACTCCCTAACCCGGTGAAGTTCTTCGATGCTCTTGCCTGTCTTAGAGATGACAAGTTCGTGAATCAAATGCACCAACATCTCCCTTGCTTGTTCCTGCACCAAAGGCACATAGTGGTCCCAAAGAACAAACACTACCTGCAACAATAACGGCAAGTTCGGCGACATCTCGGGCACAGGCCCAACCATTAGATCAACCATAAAGATTAACCCCAAATGACCCCTCGAAAACCCGTGCTGTTTCCCACCAACAGGTAAAGACTCCGCCATGTTGGCCATGTAGGGGAACAGGCTCGCATCGGGGACCCCCTGTGGCTCTTGGTTCTTTTGCGGGGAAGTCATCAGCCGCGGTTGAAGGTACTCCAAAAGAGCTTCCACAAGTTTCGACCCGTTCGCCGTTCCTGCCAGAAACACAATAATCTGCTTGCCAACGTTGACGAAATTCTGTTCCTTTCGCTCTAATGATTGTGCGATGATGAAGTCCAAGACGACCTTGACATTCCCAGCATACGGCGCACTAGCCAATGCCTTCCACAACCCTTCAATTTCATTATGTATCTTCCCGCTAAACTTCACGGTAATCTCGAAGAGATTGGCAAGAACCATATAAGACGATGGGCTGGGTCCTCCATTCGGATCCTGTTGCAGTTCAATCATTTGAACCCATGGGAGCAATACGGCAAGAATGTCCCTCTGACCCTTCCCATCCACAATATTAAAGAACAGTGTAAACTCTGAAAATATGAAGAACGCAGCTTCAGGGTGCTGCTGGGATAGTGTTCTCGACAATTCGAACTGTGCCTTTTTGAATACGGCAGCCGTTTTATCCGATATACTAACTTCGTAATCCAATGTCGTTTGGCTGCCGAAAAAGCGTTGCTCAGTAATCCGTAAGAGTGTCGCGGCTTTGGACCGTATCTTTTGATTGTCGTCTCCTATCTTGAATAATGCCAAAGCGAGGGACTTCCAATGGTCGCAAGGGTCGTCGGTACTATTGATAAGGACTTCAGAAACTACATGGAAGTAACTTTCGATTCCCTTTGGACTATTCTTGTAGAGATAACACTGCCGTATCGCGAGTGCGAGGATGCTGGGTACTTTTTTATTACACTCAAGAAGATTCTTGAGTGCTTTTCGTCCAATGCGGTGGATCCTGTCGCTGGATTCGCCAAAGATGGATTCCAGCCAGTGGAAAATACCTAGGATGTCAAATGTCAGGGTGGACTTGTTTTCAATGATTTTCATCACGGGGCCAGCCTAGAATAATACATTAGTAACCTAAATAGTCAATGATTATGAGATGATCAGATGGGCCTTACACAAAGTGAGGCCATAGCACTCAACGCTGCATTCTTCAGATCATTCTTCTCAATCTCCACAGCCGCATTGATGTGCTGTCTCCACGCAGAATTCGTCCCACACCAATCCTCAATTAATGAAAACAGAGACAGTCGCCCGTCAAATGGAAGCCACTTCTCATGCTCCTGATCGGGTAGCTTAAGGATCCCTTCATAGAAGTCTTCTGTTAAGCCGCAAAAGTAGCGCCTAAGTCGATGATACGCGATGTCTCCTTTAACATCAGGGTCGCTCAAGAAATTCTTGTTATCCTTGATTAAATTGATGATATGGCGCAACATCCAATCGTCGTTGTACACATCCGGTTGGAGGAGGAAGTAGGAGGTTAGTTGCATGATATGCGTGATCCCGGTTCTCCACCTATCATGTCTTGTCGACCTGCGCACAACCATTTGTCCATTTTGCCCAGGCCGTTGGACTTTCGCCCCGGGACCATCGTTCCAGCGCATGATTATCGGCTGGAGTGTTTCTACAAGGGTTTTGTAGAGATTTAAGTTAATGGAGCCAAGGCCAAAGATTACCGCTTCACGAATCGCTTGGTTTTCGGAGTTGATGAAGGGGACAACAAGTTGAAAGAGGGATCGACCGGAATTTAGTCTATCGTAGGGGTTTTGCGAGGCGTTACTAGCAGACTTTGAGGTTTTGCGAGCGTGCTGAAGGTTTGGCGTGGGTTGGCGAGCGACCTGTTCGTCTGTTAGAGTAAGCGTAGAGCACGCGACAATAAGATACAGCTTCCATTGCTCAATTGAGATATCAGCAGCAGAAGGCGATGCTAATCTAGTCTGGAATCTAGGAGTTTCAGACGCAAACTGTATTTGTGAATGCATGTGGTTCAGTCTCGCGCAGACGCTATCACGACATTGAACGACCGTCAATGGGAACCTCTCAAAACAGACTCGTATAAGCTTTGGGAAAAGTTTGAACCATAGTGAGGAATCATATTGATTCTCACTCGTGGCAAGCTTGACGAGAGCATCTTGAGCGCTGTTCTCCATAAGCTCACGGCGTAATCTGCTTCTGTCCGCAACAGACCATTTCTCGTCATTGACATTTTGGTTCATGATGTGTAGGGAGTCGTATTCCATGATTTGAATGATTCGGGTAAATCGTTGCGATTCCCTTCGGCTCTTTCTGAGTGCTAAGGAGGCACTACCGTGTTCCTCTTCGTCCAAGGCGCAGTCGAATTCTGTAATCAACTTTAAGACCATAATTGCGAATTTTCGAACAATTCGGGACTGGCTGGATAAGAAGAAAAGACCATGGGACTCGATTTCATCGACTATAGCGAGAACATTAGATATTTCCAAATCATCAGGCTTGATTTGCTCTGGTTCTGGTGTTTGCATGTTCATGTTCATATTCATATTCATGTTCATGTTCATGTTCATCGACAACAGTGATGGGGTAGCGGGTGCTTTCGTCTTTTGCTTGATAGCATCGATCCAAAGTTGTAGAAGCTCCACGTAAAGTTTCAAGGTATTCTCAATGTGTGCAGGACCGAGAAGCCCACCATCCGCGGTTGTGGCATATTTTGTATCGAAATCGAATATAAACCGCGCGAACCCAATAATGACCTTCTGCCGTTGGAGCGACTGTCTAGCGATACACTTGAGTGCGTTTGCAGATGCCGTTGCGACTCTTTGGTCGGAGTGTGCTGTCCCATGGCATAAAATCTCCACAATCTTGTTGAAATTTATCAAGCTCTCGGGTGGTAGACAGCGGGGCAGTGCCGCGAGCGCCACGCAGAGTAGTTCAAAGTAGATTTGCTTTTGATCAACGGGCGGATGGTCAAGGTTGAAGCTGAAGCTGGCCGCCACTGGTGTCTTGGGCGGTGGCGGATTGAATTTTTCGTCCAATAGGGCCTTGCCGCCGAAATTCGAGTCACAGACCAAGATAATCTGACCGAGTATCTTGCCAAATTTATCAAAGTACTCCCGAGCGACGGCTCCAAGTCTATCCAGTTGCACCGGGCGAGACATTCTATCTAATCTCTTCATTGCCTCTGACCTCTCCTCAACGAACTTCGCAAGCCATGTTGATATTGGGGGTGCCTGCTCTTCATGACCGGTTTCAAATTTGACTGGGAAGGGAGGCGTGCTATCCTGTTTTTCAAGGTCGTTCATTATCTCAAGGAACGCCTTGATTCCAACGATCATTCGTTCCGATGTGAGGCATTCTAGCGTCAAATCCGTATGCCGATGCGAAAGCATAACATCAGCGTTCAACAATGGTGTGAGGACATTCCGAAAGCAAAAATCCTGATGTTTGGACCCAATGAATCTGATCAGTTGAACATATACAGCCATTAGATCTGCATCAGCACCGATTAAAAATGACTTTCTCCCTGGCAAAAAAAGCGCGCGAATGACAACTTCCAGCTTTTTTACAGTCGTATTCAAAGTTTCAGAGCATCTGAAAATATAAACCCAAAGTAGCCGCGCAGTAGTTTGTAGAAGCATTGTTCTAACGGATCGGTCCTTCAGTTTCGGGAAGTTTGCTTCGAGAAGGGGTAGCCATGTCGCATTAAACGATTCCCTCGGCATGATACACAGAACTGTTCCAAGAACTGGAAATACAGCGGGCCAGTGACGCGCTTTCATCAACATTTCCGATAATCTAGGGTAGACTTGCTGTATAAAATCTATCCAGCGAGGCATGTTAAATTCACTATCGCCAGCGGCAGCAACAGGAAGTAGTAGCTTCATGTAGAGATCGCAG
Organism: Orbilia oligospora ATCC 24927; assembly: GCF_000225545.1. Classification (NCBI taxonomy): domain Eukaryota; kingdom Fungi; phylum Ascomycota; class Orbiliomycetes; order Orbiliales; family Orbiliaceae; genus Orbilia; species Orbilia oligospora. The sequence continues at coordinate 1,057,152 of NW_011645563.1, read as the reverse complement.
TATGCATGCTTTATCCTCTGAACCTGAGACGAAAGGAAGAGCTTTGTGATGAGATACATAAGCTCAGACCCCTGCTCGAAAGCATCCGGTGGATAAAGTTTTATTTTCAAGTAGCTCATGCCTTTGATCACCAACTCGATCCTTGGTTCTGATTCTCGGCTCACGAATCCCTTACCACTATCCTCCAGTGACGATATGAACAAGTCGGAAACACTGTCAAAATGTAGCTCACTCATGACCCCGAGCAGCTGCGCGAATAAAGTCCAGTTTGACATCCTTAGAGGTGAAGCGACGAGGACATCGGGATCCGCCAGCCGTAGTTGTTGGAAAACAATGTTTTCCAATTTGAAAGCCATTTCCTTCGACATGCTCTCCAGAGTAGTTTGTCCAATAACTTCTATCAAAACACGGCAAAGTATGTATATAGCAATCGTAGATTTGCGATCGGCAGCAATCGAAGCTTGGGCTTGCGGTGTGGATATTGAGTTATTGTGACTGTGGCCAGGGCTCGTTAAGGGTGTGCCGATATCCGGTGGTACATTTTCGGTATTTCTACGCATCAATGCTGAGAAGCCGTCTTGGAGTTTTGTGTTAGAGCTGGGCGGCGAGGTCGGTTTGGTATAGTGCATTTGCTACAAAAACAACTGTCAGAACCAAATTTCTGCCATAATATTCGATCCACAATAGACCCTGTCTCTCTCTCTCCGGCAAGGAGTTTCCTACATGCTTAAGCTCCGTCCTTGCGCTGTTCGCTGCTTCACTCTTCCCCTTCCTCCAATACATCACACTATCGATGACGGGCCTCGGTTTATGTCGAGCAATGTAGCCTAGAGATCCAATAAGTTTATCAAAGGCCGGGTCTACGCCGGCACCACATATAGCTTCGACATTGGGCTCTACTTCCAATCCGCACTTCATGCACTGATCAATCTTGGCCTCGGCAAGTCGTACGAACTACAAAGAGTCATGTAATGAGCAACTCTCCCCTTTACGCTCCGGTGTTTACGGGTATGTCTACCTGGGTGAATAGGATATGCAGTGCGTATTCAGCAGGCGTTTTCGGCTCAGAAGAATGGTGAGAGTAGGAGTGTGAGTGGCTATGACCTTCCCTCCTGGATGTCGAGGGCCGTCCATGGGGGGTTATGGTCCTCATGGTATCCATTGCAGATGGAGCACGAGACTGATCGCCGGAGTTAGCCATGGCATTGATCGTCGACATGGTTGACAGCTGGGATGAGAGAGCAGATATATCGGATGGCACCAACGTGCCCGTCGGCGAGAGCGGAAGATCTGGGATGGTGATCTGCTCACCAGCCCCCCTAACGGACCCCATGTTGTTCGGTGATAACGGTGAAGTGGTAGGAGAGTTTACGAAGGATGGGTTCCGTGAATGCTGGATGCCACCGTTTACTATAGATGCCTGGCGGTTATGCGCATGCGGGTAGGAAGAAATGGAAGGTTTTCTTTCGACGCCTCTCGAAGGAGGAGCGCCAGGTACAGCGGAGCCAGGTCCAGGAGGTCTTGGTGATTGTGATCTGCCAGCGTTGACATGCGAGGCCATAACAATTCCAGTCCTGGAAGTATTCCTGGAGTGATGGCCCGTGAGAGAGGCACTCCTTGAAGGGGGTCGACCAGTCATGATTCGTAAACCGACAAGGTATCAGACGACGGTTTCCGACAAGAACTGGGACTGGGCGGGTGTTTCAGCACAGCCCTTTTCGGAACGGCAATGATAATTTTTTTGAGGGGTTAAGCTTTTTTAAGTCGACGAACCAGCAGATAGAAGCTTCCCCCTAACCCCCTGAGAGATATCACAGAGGGAATAGAAAGAACAGCAGGGATTCGGCGGACAAGGGAGTCAGAAAGATCGCGTCTAGCGACAAGACAGATATATTCCAGGAGGATTGAATCTTAAGTCGTCATGATTTTATTGAGGCCTGATGTCAAGGACCGTTCGTTATAAGCAAAAAAACAAAACAAAATAACAAATGGCTAGATAGCAATTCTTAATATAGAATAGGACGTACGCATCGACGAAAGCCGGAGATTTCGGATCAAGCTTAGATGCAGGTGCAGAAGGCCAAATAGACCTGGGAGGGATCTCTCCGTCCGGAGACACAGAAATCGAAACGAGGTCAGGCCAGGAGGGAGGAGACCCGCCCGAGTTTTGCGGATGGCTCGTTTAAGTTACTCTTTGCGGCGGATGACATGCAGGCTGTCGCGCGTTCCCCCCGACCCTGGTCTGTTCAGCCAATACCTGATGATGAAGGAATTCAATGGCATGTTGCAGGTCGCATGATGAGATGTTTTGAGGTCGGCAGCACGCACGGATAACTATGCGATCCATAGCAAAGATGATATGCAGCCATACATAGTAAGTCTACGTATATATGAGTGGTCGCGAGAGAGATATTATCGATACCAGAGAGGTACCGTATACGTAAGTAGATCTGAGGTATAGATAAGAAGTACTTTCTTATAATAATCGGAGTTCAGCCACGGATGCAGACCAGATGTTCTCCGTACAGTTAGGCAGTTCAATGCGACCCGAGATATCTTCATCGATATAGCACGGTAGATATGACGTCGGAACTAGTGTACGTATGTATGTACCTAGGTATGTACTTTGTAGTAATCCCAATTGAAGACTCGAGTAGAAAGTACATAGCTTGGCCGCTTCAGCCACGAATTCGAAACAAGTGCATGATGGTCGACTGCTAGACTCATAGTCGCAGGGTAAGCCACACGGGTGCATGCATCTCTCGTCAGCTTAGTGAATTTGCTCGTACATGGACAATTGCGTCTGACAAATCTCTTCTTTCTATTATTCTCCTTCAAAACAACATTGAAGTTAGTTTTTTGTCCCATCGCACATCCTCAAAGCGGCGAGGCCTTCCTGGCCTATAAAGAGTAACGTAATCCCGTAATATTTCATATTAATTAACCGACCCTGCCGAGTTGAAGTGCATGGCATAACTCTGGTATGGAAAGCAATGGAAGTTTAATATTTGTTGGTGGTGTGTGTGCAGCGTAGGCTGGGAGGGATCCGACATCCATTGGGGGTGTTTTTGTGCTTGTGCTTGAGCTCCGGAGCCCGAAGCGGGCCGAAATTGTCGCTAGTTAACGTTGGCGGGAACATGCTGAGTATACTAATACGGAGTACGGAGTAGTTACGGACGATAACTAAGCTATATCCGATAGTTTAACGATATTAAAATTAAAAGCGCGAACGGGGACGAAAGGCTACATCAGGAAAAATAAGATAAAAAATTAAAAAAAAATTTTGATTGAGGCTAATGGATATCCCGGTTCGAATTCAGCGTTTCGTTTCCCGCAAAATGTCATTATCAGGTCAGCTTATCCACGGTAGTTTCCACCAGGGCTTTCAGCTCCCGTTGAAGTTTATAAACATCGTGAACATCCCATCACTCTGGTCATACAAGAGGCAGAGTTCCTTCCGGCCAATTGCGAATGTAATACACTGCACACTTAATTAACTTCTTGACGTTTCGATCTCGAGTAGCACCAGAAGTGCAACTTCGATCCTCCTGCATTGCATTCGAGTGAGTACATATATATACCGACTTAATCGCGTGCATTCTCAGATGCAATGATTCTGATTCTGATTCTGATGTTTGTCCGAAAATTAAAAGCACATGCGGATGAATAGTACCAGTACTTATGCTCTATCGGTTTGATTAGATTAGATCGGTTAGTACGAATACGAAGCTTCGTCTGCGACATCTGATTCATTCGATCCCTCCTGCCACCTGCTGTTAAAAGGCGCCCTGACCAACAGAATACTCCTTCTGGTTCGAACATAAGTCGCTATTCCTTCGGCCCGGCATAACCTCGATCCGTCGCTATCCTCCACCTTGTCCTCTTCTTTCCAAGTCAGTCTGACTCCAACTAGCTATCATCACCATCTTCACCGTATATCATATATATCATATATATCATATACATCGATATATAATACTTGGGTCTTGTCCACACCTCGACTGAGCATCTTCGTATTCGGGTACCTAAACAGCTGGTCTTCGTTGATCGGTGCATAAGGTTGTTAGGTGGGTAGGCAAGTAGCCGCTTAGAGCAGGACCAACGCCACTCAACGGCCAACCCGCCACACCCGAGTCCACATATTCTCTATACAGAAATATACACTTCTTCGTATAGAGCGCCTACCTAAGAAGTACTTACTTACCTACTTAAGCACTCAGTCGTGGGTAGATATTAGGTGCCTACTTGGGTAGTAGTTTTGTAGGTGGTCTAGCTGCCCTACAGATTATCAACCTATTGGCAGGTTCTCGAAGCTACCCCCCTCCGACTTTGTCACCACACCTGGTTCAGCCTGCCACCTGCCGTGGAGCTCTAAGAAATCTCACACCACCCGAAATCTGGCCACGATAGTCTGAACACCGCTTCTCTCGCTTTCCTTTTCGTTTTCCTTTTGCTTGTTTTTCTGCTTTTACTTGAATTATTCCATAGGTAAAATACCCTTTCGCTCATTTTTATTGACTCCCGTTGTTTGTTGTCGTCGGCAACAAAAAAAAAAAAAATCTTGCTCTAACGGTAATAGGTTTTCCCGTACCGTATCGGTCATCGGCTACGGCCACCAAAAACATCAGCCATGGGGATCGAATACGATACGGCGGATATCGTTATCCTTACCGCGATATTCGCAGCTACCATTGCCTACTTCACCAAAGGCACTCTTTGGGGAAAACCGAAGGACCTCTTCGCCGATGTCGCACACACCAATGGGTCCGCCAAGGCCGGGAAGACGAGAGACTTCGTCAAAAAGATGGCTGAATCAGATCGAAATGCCATTTTCTTCTATGGTTCGCAAACGGGTACTGCTGAGGATTATGCCTCTAGGTTAGCTAAGGAAGGTCACGCACGCTTCGGGTTAAGAACAATCGTCGCAGATATCGAGGACTACGATTTCGAGAACTTAGACACTTTCCCATCAGACCATCTTGCCTTCTTTTTGCTCGCCACTTATGGTGAGGGTGAACCTACCGACAATGCCGTTGAATTCTATGAGTTTTTATCGGGTGACGAGCCACAGTTCTCCGAAGGTGCCTCGGCGGAAGAGAAGCCTTTGCAAAACCTGAAGTATGTAACTTTTGGGCTCGGAAACAATACCTATGAGCATTACAATGCCATGGTTCGCCGTATAGATGGATACCTCACTAAGCTCGGTGCTACTCGTTACGGGTCAGCCGGAGAGGGTGATGATGGTGCTGGTACTATGGAAGAGGATTTCCTCGCTTGGAAAGAAGAAATGTGGCAGGTCGTCTGCAAAGAAATGGGCCTTGAGGAACGTGAAGCTGTCTACGAACCGGTCTTCAAGATCACTGAAGATGAATCTCTCTCTCCAGAATCCGACACTGTCTACCTCGGCGAACCCAACAAGAACCACCTCGAAGGCAAGGCTAAAGGACCTTATAACTCGCACAATCCCTTCATTGCACCTATCGCAAAGTCTAGCGAGCTTTTCTCTGTCAAAGATCGAAACTGTCTTCACATGGAAATTGATATTTCGGGCTCGGGATTAAGCTATACTACCGGTGACCACATCGCAATCTGGCCTACAAACTCAGGAAAGGAAACTGATAGAATCCTAAATGTCCTCGGCCTTGGTGAAAAGCGACACAATGTTATCCGTGTTGAAGCCCTTGATTCTACTTCGAAGGTCCCATTCCCATCACCTACTACCTACGATGCAGTTATCAGATACCACGTTGAAATCAACGGCCTTGTCTCCCGTCAATTCATCGCTTCCCTTTCTCCATTCGCCCCCTCAGATAAGGCAAAGGCTGAGTTGGTCAGGCTAGGAGGTGACAAAGATGCCTTCGCAGAGGAAATCTCCAGCAGGTACTTGAATATCGCGCAGGTTCTCGAAATGCTCGCCCCGGGACAAACTTGGTCCGCTATTCCATTCTCTTTGATCATCGAAGGCCTTACCCGTGTTCAACCCCGTTACTACTCTATTTCTTCTTCATCGTTTGTCCAAAAAGACCATATCGCGATCACCGCTGTTGTTGAAAGCATTCGGTTACCGGGATCTAAGCACATTCTGAAGGGTGTCACTACCAACTATCTGTTAGCTCTGAAGCAAAAGCAGCACGGAGACCCGAACCCAGATCCTCATGGTTTGACTTACAATATTACCGGCCCAAGGAACAAGTATGATGGTATCCACGTCCCTATTCATGTCCGTCACAGCAATTTCAAGTTGCCATCGAATCCCGAAAAGCCAGTCATTATGATCGGGCCGGGAACTGGTGTTGCCCCATTCCGTGCATTCGTACAAGAACGAGCCGCACTTGCAGCAAAAGGAGAAAAGGTTGGAAAGACGCTTTTATTCTTCGGATGTAGGAATAGCAGTGAGGATTTCCTATACAAAGATGAATGGCCAGTAAGTTACCAAGAAGAAAAAAATGTAGCATGTTTTACCTAACCACCTGATCTATCCAGGAATACTCTGCGAAACTCGGCGACTCTTTCAAGCTAGTCACTGCATTTTCCCGTGAAGGTCCCAAGAAAGTTTACGTCCAGCACCGCCTCCAAGAACACGCCGACGAGGTTGACGAACTCCTCAAAGCCGGTGCCTATATCTATGTCTGTGGTGACGCTGCGCACATGGCTAGAGACGTCAATGCTACATTTGGCAGGATTATCGCCGAGAAGCGGGGTCAAACCGAGGCCCAAGGCGAGGAGGTCGTGAAGAGGATGAGGAGTTCTAATCAATACCAGGTAAGGGACTTGCATTCCTTCATTTCGGGTTTTACGCATTTTCGTTTGTTGTTTCGCCTATAGGCGAGCAAAGTTTATACATATGAGGCTAACGCGAGAAAAAAACTTGTTTCTTTTCGTACCTTGCAGGAAGATGTCTGGTCTTAAACCATCTAGGTACCTACCTACCATCACGAACCTGATGATCAATATATTTTTTCTTTTGGGGGGGATATCCTATCTTTCATGACCCGGTATATTTTCTATAGACAATAATATATTTATTTTTTTATCTTTTTTTATTTTAATCACGAGTTCCAAACCCCTCGCTTTTTAACCCTGCGGGACACGGGATTTTCAAAACTAAACCCCCATAGCTCCTTGCTTCGAATTCAACTTCATCATCCTCTAGCTGGCTAGGTACTACTACTGCCTACCTATTTGTTTCCTAAGAAGTGCCGGGTCCTTAATAGTGTCCACATGTGTACGTAACTAGGTACCCACCCAAGATTTTGCAAACCTTGTACGCCGGTTTTCCGAGTTCTCCATTCTTAATTATACGTTTTTTGTTTTTTGTTTCCTATTCACCATGTAATACAGAAGTAGGATTTCCCGAGTAAGCATACCTCGGCGAACATGAAACGTGGTTGCAAGGGATATAAGGGGGGGGTGTGTTTATGTGACCTTTGTACTCTGTAGATGGAGCGAACGAGCGAATGATTATTCCATAGTTAGAGGACAAAATAGCATGTTAACTCTTACGTGGCTGCTAACTCTTACATGCATAGCTGTTAACTACGGAAAGAGTGTTTTTTAAAATAAAAAAATTTAAAATAAAATAAATAAAAAAAAAGGAAAGAAGACGAAACCCCGATTCTGTAAATTTCTGTAATTTCAACCGACTTGATGTCACGTCATGTCGGGAAAAGTTCGTATTAAGGTACGTACCTGACTTCAAAAAGTCGTTAATTATGAAACCTATAAGTGACCCACCGAGATGTATCCCTCTTTTTTGTCTCCCCAATCACCTCGTCGTTAACACTAGGCGACAGTAAGCGAAGCGGGAAAGGGCCTAGAACACTTTGTCTGCCTTCAGGAACATGAAAAACATCCCACATGATGTTGACCGATGATGATTGGTCTTGTTATATGGATTTTAAAATTTTTGGGAAGATCAGTTGACCCTTATTAGATAGTAAGTACTTACCTTTGACAAGGAGATATGATCATAGGTTGCTGCCAAGTGCTAGTGGGTTATACTAGATACACACTCTCTAGCTCCTTCTCCTCTTCTTCTGTTTTAAGATGAAGAATGTGACAAGGTCGTACATATTCCATCTTTTATCTTCATCCCGTCCTTTCCTTCCCCTTCGCTTTTGGTTTCCCTTTTTTTTTTTTGTTCTCCTCTCCATTCATGTGTGGTGACTGGTTAGCCATCAGACGACCGGGGACGGGAAGTTAGGTTCCAAGATTTGGAAGAGAAAAAAAGATGGTGCGGCTACTTTCTTTTCGACCCGAGATCTTGGATAAAGTTATTGGCACTTCTGTTCAAAAGCAAATAACCCAACTTTTCTGGCCAAAAAATAGCCAGCCAAAAACGAGAGGCGGTCCCAGGAGGCGGGAGACGGGGTTTCGAGCTTATCTGGCTGACTGACTTAGTGGGTTTAAGGTAGCGTATCCTTGCACACATCCACACCTCCACACCTCCTATAAACCTCGTTTCAATGAGAATATATCACTGCGAATAGGGCGTGATTCTAATTTATGAAAGGAAGGAAGGAAGGGTGGGATACCAAACATGGGAAATAATACACCGTACCATTCATAGATCCGCAGGCCCATGTCTAAATCTTGAAAACTTGACAAAAAGAAGTCAAGGATAATGGTTGGTGAGAGTAATATATTTGTTACTTCAGTACCGAGTTACCCTGTCTTCCTTCCGTCGATAATACCTGACGAGTTCACACACCATGTATGTAGTTAGCAGCTGTATTTTATCTTCGGAGACTGTTTCCTAACGATATCTTGCTCCCCCACACTAAGAGGTTTATGGCTCCACCTCTCTCTCGCTCTCGCCTTGTTTAATCTGTGTCGTTCCTAGTTAGCGCAGAACTTGGAAATATGGCGGAACGCCTCATCAAGCCGCGAACCCAGAATGAAAGAGAGAAAGGGAAATAATCGGGAATTATGTATCATCCCATCAATCCTATCCAATGAATGTTTTTTTTTAAAAAAAAAACTTAACCAGGTGATCAGTTGACAGGAACTCCGGGGTATCCACTTTTTTCTTGGCCTCTTTTATACTTGAAATCTAGACGTCTCTAGTTTTAGAAGAATATCGGCCCGAAAGGAGGATAGTCACTTACGTTACATAACACTGTCTGTCGTGGGAAACACGTGTCCCTATACTTCCAATACCCTGGCATTTTTGCTTCCTTTAAAGAAGATGTATATACCATTCCGGGTGAAAGATAGGTCTAGGCTCTGGGGGAGGGGCTATCGTCGGTTTTCATAGACCTTCAGTCTTAGCTTCGAATTTATGATCACCAAGCATTCCAAGGAATCGAAGCTCTTTGGCAAGTACCACTAAAGTACCTCTGTCCTGTATGTATCAAGATAAACGGTCGTTTAGCGCTATAGCTTCTCAATAAGCACATAAGAGTTCTCGGCACATACTTAGGGATGTAGGTACTGCTTAGCAGTAATTAATAAGAACAGAGGTTCTAGACCCTGGATCCACATACCATCTCCACAACTGGTATTTTCAGCCTAAAACACTTCCCGCACGGCTTAAACAAGTCCTATGATATCATGATTCTCGTTTTTGTCATGTGCCAAGTGGGGTCTAAGTTCTCCTTTGAGTGGCTAGTGGGCATTTTAAGGTTGACGGTTAAGCTTAATTAGAAGTCGACCAAGAAAATTTAGATGTGCTTGGGTGGTGGCTAATGGGTTTGAAAAAGTATACACCGTTCGATGTTGGCGAAATGACTAAGTAGCTAGGTAGATGGATGATTATTTAGTTCGAATACCGAAGTGGGGCCCGGAGGAAGAAACCTGGGAAATGAATAATAGATACCTTTTGGCTAGTATATGATAGTGATTTCCATTCTAGATCGATCTTTGGATGATAACTTGAAGTCTCGGGATGTCTCCTAAATTTCGACTTGCAAGCCTAGTGAGATGCTTGAAAGTTTTAGGAAACATCAATATCAACTTATTAACGAGAGGAAAGAGGACAATAACAGATAAAATGTGAAAAAGAATCCTATACTCCAGAAATTTGTGACAGACTCGTCAATCCAAGGGTACCTTTGCACATCAACTTTGTCAAAAGACTTCTCGTCTTAACCCGAAAGAGTATAGAGGGTCAAAAGGTCGTACAAAGCAGGGGTTCATATGAGCATCGATTCTTAAGAGTCTACAAAGAAACCATTTCGCCTTCAAAGTGTCAGTGTATGTATGTAAGTATGTATGCATACGTATGTCCGAGATATGCAGATGCACATACCAGGCGGATAAGTAGGTAAACCAGAAAGGAACCATATGCATACATGATACCAATTCAACTTTGCCCGCCTCCGATTGATGTTCCCATCCGGCTTTATCCCCAGATCGATGCATGGGGATATTAATTGAATAACTATGAGTTCGGCGAGGATGCGATGTCGCTGCAATGGACGGACATTACATTAGCAATCAAACAATCTGCAATCTGCAGTCTGCTAGTACATAGATACATGTATCATGTATCCTGTATTATGCCGACGAAACTTGGGCCAACAAAGCTACTGCACTCCAAGACACATTTGCAGGGGGCGTAAAAACTATGAAAGTGGTATATCGATGGCTAAGACAAAAAAAGAGGAATCGGTTCCTTCCGTCGGGATCTCATCGGCTTTCCTGCATATCAACATTCCTCGGATTTGGTTATAATTACCTATGGTATTAGCAAAACCCGCGGCACAGCATCAAATCGAACTTGAAGCAACTGCTGCGGACCCTGAAACCCTTTTTTTTTTTTTTTTTTTTTTTTTTCCCTCCCTTTGAAGCTTCTAGCCGTCAGCTAGATTGTCCATCGTTCCACACCCAAAGCCAGTTAGTCCGGGAACTAATTTACGGTCCCGCACCCGTTAACGAGCGAGACGCTCGGGACCAGACCCTGGAGCACAGGGCATCCCGAGCCCCCACCCTTGCGCAATGGGAAATTAACCAGCCCAGGCATCCAGACCCCAGCCATGGGACCCGTCCAAACAATCATCTGGGCATGCCACGACCCACTTTGTTTTAGCGCACCAACATTTCGACCATCTTCGAAGGATATCCGAATTCGAACAACTGCGCATACACACACATACATTAGATTTGTATGTCCGAGTGTATGTATGTGCTCGTGTGTGAATTTCACCTGCATACCTGTTCAGCATTCATCGGATACTTGCATCTCTCCCGTTTCAGCTTCTCTTTTGTATGCGAAGAAGGAAAACGAGGACCAAAGCCAGAAGGGTGGCAAATCTTCAACCAGCAATCAAAGATGCCCCTCATTCTCGAGCTATTGTGCTTGGTGCTCTTTTTCTTTTTTTCTTTTGTCCTCTTCTCTTTCCAGGCAACTTTTAAGCCAGATTCTCTCAATGTTGGCACTTCAAGCCATTGCGCAAGCAAAAGGTTGACAACAGGATGGATCAGGCAATATGCACTTCAATTCAAGCCTAAGCCAATGCTACAAACCATCAAATGTTTGCACTCACGTTTCAAGATGGCCACCGCAGTGACAGCTGTGCCATAGGAAAGAAAAAAAAAAAAAAAGAATGGTTAAAAAATTAGACTTTTCGTTCAAAGATCTCAAAAGTAAGGCGAGACCCCGGATTTGATCAGCTAACTTAGTCTTTGCGAATGCAGACTTCTTTAGAAGAATCTACTATAAATGCGGTCACATGCATTTAACGCATTGACAAATATATGTAAGTCATGTATGTCTTTTTAACATACTTATGTATGTACTTATTATTATGTATGTGCAGCCTGCTTCCCGCAAACGCTAGCAAAAAAAAACCGACTATCGAAAGCTCTTTTTAAGATCCTTTTAGCCTGAAATTTAAACAATAGGCGAGAAAGGATGTGGGACGTTTAGCGATTTTCCATGGATCCATTGCGGAAACGAAGGAAAGGAAAAAAAAAACCACAAGGCACAGATATCGCGAGACACATCCGAAGTTTGTTATAATATCACAAAAAAAAAAAAAAAAAAAAAAAAGAGGGATTACGTGCAGATTTGCCTGCATGCATGCTGTTAAAATGTTGGTGATTGCGAATTTGATGGTTGGCATGTCTATCGATTAGGAACATTTCCAACCCAACTTTTTTCATATGGGACTATTTTGAAACGCCCCGAATACAATATATCAGCCGTGCGGCATGTATTGAATGTTGGATTGGCACAGGTATTAACGTAACGCCCATATGGCCATGTGATTGTACTCCGTAACATCAACGACGTCGGTGTTAACGGTTTGCTTGGACAGTTAATTAGGATGGTTCGTTTTCCGAGTTGGAATTTTTAGTCAACCGGTGGAATCCGACTAGCTCGGTGGGGGCGTATGTTGATCAATTGATTGACACATAGTTTAACTTCTGTAGTATAGTGATGATGAATAAATATATCGTGAGATGTTATATATTATCTAACATGGATAAAATAGAACGGAAAAGAACAGAATGGATATGCTGAAAAAACTGATTCATGAAAACATCTTGGTACGTGAATCCTCTGAAAGATAGCACTCGAAGAAAATTGTGAAGAAAAGAACAGAAAAAAATAAAAATAAAAATAAATCAAGAAGCAAAAAGGCAGCTTAACTCCTGCAACATGACGGTTTCGCAATCCTTGTCTCTTGTTGTTCGCCTCCCGCCCAACAAGATTTGTACCCAAGTCTAGCTCCAATTCCTTGAGCCGCCGTTCGGCACGATTACAGGATACGATTGCAATATGGGGAAAAAAGGTTGTTGGAGTAAATATGGGTTCAAGAAAAGAAGATAAGGGAAAAATAAAATAGGAAAAGAGGGAAAAGGCGCAGCAAATAGAGAAAGAAAGAAATAAAAAAAAATAAAACAGAAACAAGACGCCACCACACTGTTACTCGCCGGACAAAAGAGAAAAGCAGTTATTCCCAAATATAACAAGATCCCATAGCATGCATTTTTTTGCCCTAACTCAAAATCTTTCAACCGGATATCAAAACTGAGAAAAATATTGAAAATATAAGAAGAAAAAGAAAAAAAAAGAAAGAAAAATACAAGTTACCTAACAACTGCATACTCCAACTGATTGTGAAGAAAGCAAGCAAAAAGGAAGGAAAAAAAACTGTACAATATGATCAAAAGTCTAGGTACTATAGTTTAGTCCCATCTTCCAAGGCAGACTTCCCTAGTCGTCCTTGAGGCTATCCTCTTCGGCACTAATGACACTCCGAGGAGGAGTCGGTGGAGCATTGACTGGGGGGGCCCTGTTTTGACACCAAAACGTATTAGATGTTGTTCGCTTCATAATCAAGTTGGAGATAGAAAGGTAGATTCCAAAAATGAACCTTGTCGAATAGACCGAACGTAGGGAAGAAAATTATGTATCTAAAATGATATTGGAAGAATAAGCTTACCCAGAGGCTCTCCAGTTTCTCAAATGCATAGGGATTGGTGCACCCGAATGCATCTTGCTAGAGTTCATCCGCATCCCTTTCTCTAAGGTTTGCTTGTGATTCATAAGCACACTCTTCTTAGGGAACTGTCCGACTGCCTGTTGTTCCTTTTTCAGTTGCTTTTGAGCAATAGTGTCGGCGTAGCGAACTTGGAGAGGCAGGTGATGGTTCTTTTCGTGAAGTTGGAGTCCGCTGAATTTCTCTATTACTTCGTCGCAGACGTCGCGGTCTTCAAATGTTACAAAAGCGACGCCACGGGATTGAGCCCTCTGGCTAACCAGCAGTCGACATTTGCTGATTTTGTAGCCGGGAAAGAGTGAAATTATTTTCTACGAGGTTTTTAGAAGGCTTAATCTTGCGGTTTAAGATGAAGAATAGGTAAAAAAGAACATACGTTTTCATTCCAATTAGTAGGAAGGTTCGAGACATAGAGATTAGTCGATCGGAGGTCGGCCAAGCCCTTTAGCTTTGAGTAGAATGAGTCCTACAATTTAGATATGAGCATGTCAGTAGAGGTAACATTTCACAATGAAAAGGTTCTAAGCTCAAGTGTCACTAACTTTCGCAACTGTTGCTTCGTAGCTTCTGCTCTTCAAATCCTCAATACAAGCCTTTGCGCTTTCCACGCTTGCGAATTTCGCGAAGCCATATCTATGTAAATTCGATTAACTTCTTGTCCTAAGTCTGAGGAAACCTGTTGACTTACCCTTTGCAGCTACCAGAGGGCCGATCAATAATGGCCTTGGAACTGATGACCTCACCAAATGGTGAAACCATTTCTAGCAATTGCTTGTCTGTTGTTGATTCTGGCAAACCTTTGATATAAACGTTTGTCGGGCTACCATCGTCGCTGAAGTCCATGGAAATCGGACTCATGGGGTCCATCTCCTCATCTTCATCTGGAGGAGCCCTCGGGGTACTTGCGATAACGGGAGACTTCCGCGTCATTTTTTTGGTGACTGTTGATGCAACAGTAGTCGTTGGACTAGATGGTCCGTTTAAGTTCGAGAATACGGTGGAAAAAATGGAGGTGCCAGCACTAGGAATTGGCGAAGGTAGTTGGTTGTACGGCGGCTGCGGGGGCTTCACGAACGATTCGAACCCTCGAGGAATAGGATGAAAAGACATGAATGCAGAAGGGGGGAGAGGAGGAAAGGGTTGTGGATGGTAATACGGCCCTTCTTGGCTTGGAACTGGGTGCAAAGGGAAGACAGGTGGAACCATAGGCAGAGGGAGGGGATTATTATTATAGAGATGGGAGCTCGAGGGTAAGAAGGGCATGTGAGAAAAGTTGATGTTGTCGTATTGCGGGTGATGGGGATGCGAAGTGAAGCTGGACGGGTGAAACTGCGGATGTGATCGAGTATGAGATGGGAATCCAACTGAGCCAGCAGCCGGGACAGTTTGTACTACCGCCGGGTAGGGAGTGTGAAAATTATAAGCCTGTTTATGTTGATTGCTTTGAGCCATGGTGGAAGGAAGAACGGTACTATTGTTGTTTCGATTCATATTATGCAGCTTGCCCGTTTAAATGTTTTTGTACTATCCTGAAGTCTTCCTCTTCGCCTCGAGTCGCTCTCTTGAGGAAAGCTCCCGTAGCCGTCTCAAAAGGGACTCCCTTTTCTGATATGCAAACCTCGAGGAATGACTGGGATGGGTGATATTTGTGTCACCTCTAGGTGACTTGTTAGCTGTGTGATGCTAAGTTTATATCGGCTTTGGAAGAGGAATGAGCGGGGAGAGGATGTTGAGGTTTTTGAGACTGAGAGTCGCAGAGTTATAATAAAATTCTGGAGGTCGCAGTTCTTATAAACTTATTAGGATAAGTTTATATGTTAGAAGATGAGATGGTCCATGTGCCTTGCAGACGATTATGCCGATGTGGAGAAAGAGTAAGGTCTGATACACACCTAGCTAAGTACTGGGTTATTTATCTTAATTAGTCGGTGGGTTCAAGATGCATGTGGAAGTAAGAAGACCTTACATATTGAGCAGCAGTGTGCTTACCAAACCACCTACGAGACAAGCCCGAGTCGACCGCCCGTAAACTTGGGGTTGTGTACAGGAGGTTACAAACCCGAACTAGCTGCAGCAACAGCAAGCAAGGATTGAAATGCAATAATTTTGCTCCTAGCTCCTCGACTGATGAAAGGGGACTTGACCGGCATGAGCTGTCCAGAGAACAAATAATTGCTAGCTTGGATGGATGTGCGTCCTCCGATTCGACAATAGCAAGCAGAGTATACGGGGTATGTGTTTCGACGTCTACTTGGAGAATCAAATCGGGGTAGAACATGAGACAGGAACCGGAGTGAAAACGAGAAAAGATGTGATTGCAGCCGGATAGCTTGCTTTACGCCAGAAATAGCTTTATACCTGAAGTTTCTTATTCTTCCTTCCGTTGATGGTCAGGAATGTTTCTGGCCACCCATGGTCTCTTATGAAGAAATACACCGAGGTCGTTTTTTCGTTACAGCGGGATCCCAGGTCAAGCCTACGACGGCTCAAATCACTGGTGGTTGGCACCCGCCGGTCGAATGACTGGTATATCCCGCCGAAGAATACTCGGAGGGGTCCCTAAATTTCTTCACTTGCTTCTGCAAGAGGGGGGGGAAAAAAGCATCTTCAGTTAAGCTGTGGTGTGGATTCGGTTACAAAGGCATCATTGTCATTATTGCTTCTTCTTCTTCTTCTTCTTCTTCCACTTCTTCTTATCCCTAACCAGGGGGTTGGGTTTGGATAGGCAAAGCTGGCGGCCCTGGTCCCGCTCAAATTCCATGATGAAGGTACCCGGACGCAGATGGTGGGTGGTCCGCGTGCAGAGTTGAAATTGTTGGAATACATCCGGCTGCTCATTAAAGCCCATGTAGTTGGACGGGCATTGTTGTATTGAATAGCGCCACACGGAGGCAGGAGCATACTGCCCATTGGGAGATCTAATGCAGTTGTACGGGAGCATCCCTTTCTTGAATTTCGCAAGGGAGCCGAAGCAAAATGATTCTATGGTGTTTAGAACTGCAAAGGGGAAGCCCAAGTGGCACTGCTCGTGGGCCAAGCCTAAGAGTGTTCCCTTGCTTTCTGATCTCATTAAGTACCCTTCCGACACACGGGTAGCTCAATCTACCTCTGTTTGCCCAGATCGCGGGTGCAGAAGCAAGATTTAGCAATAACATGGTTTGCTATACAGCAATTTCTGGGAGGGACGGTGCATACGGTCAAGTGGGGGAGCTTCGAGTCCAGACCAGTCCTTGTGTGCAGGCGTTGGGGATCCTGGGAAGGACAAGGGTTATAGCTAGCGGTGCGGTAGACCCGGCCAATTGGAAGAAAGCCTTGTAAGGGAGTTGGTCTTCAGCTGTGCAGCCCCAAAACTCTGCACCAAGGCTGTGGTTTGGTAGGTCAACACTCGATTGTAACTTCCAAAAATATAAGTTGATTCATATCGAGCAATCAGACCTCTTGAGGTTACAAGATGCTGGGTCTTTCTAGGCAGAACCATGGTAGTAGGCGCCTTAATATATTTGGTTTTTTGTTTTGTTTTCGGCTTTCATAAACACCCCATTATCTGGTTTTAAGTGATGCAATTTGTGGTGATATGAGAACCGTTTGCTCGGGTATGCGGCTGGCTGCCTCAGACCCCGGAACTAAGAGCCCGTGGAGTCTTAGCCTCATTTTTCATTTCAGGATTATCTTTGCTAAGATTGCTATGCTCGCCCCCATATTTTTCTCCTTCTGCTTCCTCCTCATCATCGTCCTCTTCTACGTCGCTACTTTGTTCTATCTCATCTTCGTCATCCTCATCCGGGGAGATGTCTCCAGCTTCACCACCCTCCCTCTCGTCAAGCTGTGTGACTTGCTGGAGGTATTTGTCCAGCTCTTTGGCTTGTTTCTTGGAAAATCCGCTAGCCTCGACTTCAATGTCAAGCTTTCCTGTTCGCTTGACATCGTCCCAGGTTGGTCCCTCGTCGTCACTGATAAATTTAAACTTGCGCTCGAAGAATGTTTTAATGCATTGAACGTCCCTGTCGAAATATTCCTTTGCATTGGTGTGATCAATTGAGACCATCTGTGGAAAGTCGATAACAACTGGCTGTTGTGTCTCCTCGTTGACAAGGATATTGAATTCATTGAAATCTCCGTGAATCAGGCCCTGGGATGCGAACCGTAGGATCAAAGCCATAAGGTCGGCATACAGTTTAGGGGGGTCTGCTATCGATGTGACTTGCCGAAGTGGGTATGAGTCTATCAGCTCCATGAGGACACAGTGTCGAGCTTGGTCCAATGGTGTCGGTACAGGAAACCCATTGTCTTTCAGGATCTGTTTTGCGCGTATTCAACGGTCTTAGCAATCGTCGATCGTTTCGTATTGCTAGTTGGTTCTACTTTGCCGTAGACAAAATCAGGCCTGAAAATGATACTCATACCTTCATGAACGCAAACTCCTTCATGGCTGCGAGGCGCGACATATACATCCAACTCGCGGAGTTACGATTACGCAGATAATCCCGGTTTGCCTTGACGGTCCTGAAAGATATCCGTCCCAACCTGAACAGCGCAATCCAATTGTTAGAACGGTGACACAACAGCAAGCATGTCATTCAAGAAGGGAATGTCCATGCGGTCCTACCGGTGTATCTTAAGGATTATTTGCTTCCCGGATTCGTCGGCCACCACATAGATATCAGACTCTTTCCCAACACCAACCTGGTTCCCAATGGAATAAACAGACTTTCGTTTGATGAATGCGTTCAAGGCGAGGTAATCCAACCCTCCATATGTAAGTCGGTAGCCGTCATCTATGGTTTCAGAACACCTCAGACATTCCGTTATTAGCTACGCCACGTCAGAGCTTTTGAAGAAAGCATTTAGATGTATGGGTTTCAAAGCTTGTGGAAGGGGAGGGTGGAGGGTAGATGCACAAGGACAAGGGTGCCTGGGAAAGAACGTACATTTTGCATTCTTGACTTTGGCGATAAGTCCAACTTTTGCGAGGTTTGAGATGCTCCTGTTGACTCCACTTGCACCGCGCAAACCAGATATCTGTGATATCAACGTTGTTGGAACAACTTCATGGTTTTTGCTTCCCATCTCGACCTGTATGAAACCAGAACATAGCACCTGTCTTAGCATATCAAATCCTTCATCGAAGGTATCACCACTTAGAACCTCCCACGTCAAGAAAGAGCTGAGAGAGACAGAGGGAGGGGTAGATCAGGCAAAATGAACGGCCGACTATTTCGTTGGCAGTACACATACAGCAGTTAGGACTCGCCAGTCTTCACCGGTCAAATACCGGATGGCACGAGTATCTAACTTCATCGTTTAGATACTACGACTTGATGTCCAGCGGCCTATAGGCTACAAGGCTGTGGCGCTGGAATGCTGTGGCGTCGACTTTCTTTAAATTCCAGGAGGCGGGTATGTTTCCTTCGAAGCTTTGACACCGTTAAAAGTGTGGCTGGTAGTTTGGAGGTATATTGGGGACGATGATTTTTTTTGATGGGACGATTGAATTTGTTCGGTTAGTCGGCGACCGACGCTGAAGCTGTCCGTCCAATTTTTTTTTTTTCTGTTTCTCTCTTTTTCCCTTCGCTGCTTCGCCTCTTTAGGTTTTCGTTTGCGCCCCAGTCAAACGACCAGAATCAGAGTTCTAGCCAAATTCGAAGCTGCCACGACCTGCCAATGCTGGTTTGGTGGGAACTGTACGTTCTCCGTCGGTGGTTCCTGAACGTGAGCCGGCCCGAGCCCGAATGCACCTGACTGATCAGACGAGACCAGTCTGCTATGGTGAGGGTCAAGAGAACCGACAATCCAATTCGTCCTATCAGTTAATTCGTTGAAGCTCAAATGTGTCGAGTCGCACCGATCCGATTACTAAGGCAAAGTAAGTACCACTCCACTCGTAGTGACCCTTGCCGGCCAGCCGACCAGCCCAATATTTTCCCGGCCTCCGGACTTCTGAGCGGGTCCTGTGATATCCAAAATCCAAGATCCCAGATCCGAGACGGGCTGGAGGGGTTCTGTTCTGGTTGATTCGGCTTGGTTGAGATGGTTTGTTGGTTTGTGGTCGCAAGCAGGTGGGAGTCGTCTGTAAATTAAGAAAGAGCTGGGAGCTCAAGCTACCTAATTAAATCTCTCTCTCTCTCTCGAACCTCGCGCTCACGTCCTTCCCATCGCAGAACTCTCCAGCAGAACAATCCACCAACTTAAGCCTCCCGGTTCAAACTTTCCTCGGGTAAGTGCAGATTGCCTTGCATTGCATTGGTCGATTGATTCCACCGGTTGCCCAAAGATGGCAAGCAATCAAGAACTGACTGGGTTATGCGACGATGGATCTAGGGTCCTTGCACACGACCAACGATACGCACGTTGCCTCTTCGTTATATCCAGAAACCCGCCACAATGGTCACCACGACTGCTACTCAGACCACCGCCCAGACGGTGGGGACCGTTCGAATTACTGCTGAGAACATGCAGCGACTCTTCCCCGAGATCAATACCTCTCTACGCGAATCTGTAGCTAGGAGCTCAGAGCTTGAAGGGTATGATGCTGAGCAGGTCCGTCTTATGGACGAAGTTTGCATTGTTCTAGACGAGGATGACAAGCCAATTGGGAGTGCATCCAAAAAGACCTGTGAGTCTCCTGTGTTTTGAAGGGGTTGTCTGTGGCTAAGCCCACGGTAATCAGCCATGAGCCACAGTTGTCGCTAATCGCCAACGGAAATCTCCCTCTATAGGTCACCTGATGGCCAATATCGACAAAGGCCTACTTCACAGAGCTTTCTCGGTCTTTCTGTTTGACCCTGAAGGCCGATTGCTTCTCCAGCAGCGGGCCGACGAGAAGATCACATTCCCAGGTATCTATGATCCGCCGTTTCGCCGCTACGTTTCGCCACCCGAACAAGGCTCTGATGCATAAAATAATTATTGATGCTAATAACTGATGAATATAGGCTTGTGGACGAACACTTGCTGCTCCCACCCTCTGGGCATCCCCGGCGAGACGGGTGATACCCTCGAGGCTGCAATTGTCGGCGTTCGTCGAGCCGCACAACGTAAACTGGACCAAGAACTCGGAATTCCAGCGAAGCAGGTTCCATTGGACGACTTTGAGTTCCTTACGCGAATTCATTATAAAGCACCCAGCAATGGTATCTGGGGAGAACATGAAAGTGAGTTAATCATGTGCCAGCATAAGGTTCGGATCGGGTCATTCCATCCGGGCTTCTAGCGATGCAGTTACCCGAGACAAACCAGCAGGATTCTCAACTGCCAGGTCCGCACCCAGACCATTTCCCCCGGCTAACTATTTATCGCACATAGTTGACTACATTCTTTTCATCCAAACCACGGTCGACGTCGCCCCAAATCCAAATGAGGTTAAAGACACCAAGTACGTCACAGCAGATGAACTCAAGGAGATGTTCCAAGACCCAGCGCTCAGCTTCACGCCATGGTTCAAGTTGATCTGCGAAACCATGCTCTTCGAGTGGTGGGGGAGCCTCAAAGATTTGTCCAAGTATGCCAATGAGCAAGACATCCGTCGAATGTAGTGACGTGGCAGATAGCCTTTGTTTTTCAAGACAGCACCTTATGCTTTTGTACATCTAATGTATGGCTGGTATTGCGGGGAATCCGGAGGCGCCATACATTCTGTTAGAGAGGTTGGACATTTACAGCTGTGATTTTCCAACATGGGCATGTATGCTTCAGCATTTTAGGATATCGAAGGCTCCTTAAATCGGACATCAGAGTTTAATAAAACATCTACATTAAGATTGATACCTAATTATAAGATAAACTCGAGTTTAGCTCGAATACCACCGTTATAATAAATTTCCAGTTCTGGCGTCCTAGTTGGGCCGTACATGTAAATACATCGTGCTCTCGTAGGCATTTCATATATCATGATATCACGGGAAAGAACAGCTCCTAAATCTAAGTAAGTGCTTCCCACGTATAGGCTCTGGGCCCCCAGCCAGCACGGATCTCATTTACTCCCTGTACAACCGATAATAATTAAGTCTCCGCATGATGTATCACAGCTGCACTACCGGTATGCTGCCGCGGTTTACCGTTTCACATCTAATTTAGAATGGAACAACGAATAATTAGGTAGTTATAACGTTAGTTACCAGATATCTTAAATACGTTTTTTTTCAAAAAACAAAAAATCAAGTATTTGCTCTTGAATCTCGTATGTAAATGGCGACTCTAAAATATTCCATCGATAAGGTAATTCAAGATCATATGATCATGCGACCCTAACTCTACAAAAGGGGGGTAATAAAGCATCGATGCAGAAGCAATGCAATGCGTCTACACACCCATCCCCACTTCCCTCTAGGCCGCTATTTCCCAGTCGATCGATAGCTCGTATGTATGTCTCAATGTTTTGGCTAGCTCCTCGATGATACAGGAGGCGTGATATCAACGTAAACAAATTACTGGCCGGCTTCCGTTGATTCCATACCTTTCTTCGAACCATATCGTGGAATGTCCTGCACAGACCGCATCCAGTGGAAACTCTTCATCACATCTGCAATTTCTCACTACATGTTTATCAGCTTACCAGTTTGTCTAGACGAACGAAACTCTAGTTGTTGCGCGTGGGGGGCTCGGGAACGTGGAACCTATGGCCCGTCGATTCGACTTATTGATTCACTGATAGGTAAGTGAGGCCTCGGGCAACTCCATTCCCTACTTAGTAGTATACGAGGGAAGCTGTTATCATGGAAGCCCTTTTCTAACTTCGATTGTCGAAGGCCAGGCCCCCTGTTCTCGATGTAACTCCCGTATCGCCTCACGATAATAAATTATCGGAGCAAGTCGAACCGCGGTCCGGGTCAAGCTGGAAGCTTGAGCTAAACTTGGAGCTTTGAGCTTGTGTGTTACGCTAACAATATGGTAATGTGATCAAACATAGGAGTATCAGAGATATCACGAGGATTACCTTTAGGTAACTAATACTTCACTCCTATGCATTTTTAGAGTACATCTTTTCTAACGGTTTAACAATCCCAAAACCGAAAGGTTATTTCAAGGCCTGAATCAAGTATGGTGCTGGAGGTCTTCTCCAGGTCGAGCCTAGCTACCCCACGCCAGCGTGATGCAGCTGACCCGCCCATGATCATCGGCAGGGATGCCTTGTCCACTTACAGAAGTCGGACAGCCCTCTCGAATGCACCTACCACCCCTCGCAAGTTGATGAAGCCGAACCTGTCTCCATGATGATATTTTGTTTCGAAATCTAAACGACATCTTCGACGGCTTTCTCTGGCAGAAGTACGATTCCGTCACTGTCGCACAAAGAGGCCCTCACCTGACAATATCTGGGGAAGCTCACTTTCGTGGATCCCCGGCATTGGTTCGTTCTCGAATCTGGTGACCAAGGTACGCTGTTGCGTGCTGTGGATACTCCCCCCCATGCATGATTTCGTTCCTAATCGTGCGTCGAGAATCAGACCTGTCAGTTTTAGGAAAGGTTAGTGCCTTGTCTCGCTGTTGCATGTTCCTATGGGTCCCGTCATGTACATCAATCTCCTCGACGGGGACTTTTTTTTAATTCCTTTTATTTTCTAAATTCATCGGTAACTGATGCCTGTGCTAACATCAAACGCCTGCGCCAAGCTTCAAGTATCTATCACCAAAAGCTTGCGGGAAGACGGTCGCAAACTCCCCGGACTGAACGGCAGTTTCACGGCATCAATCTTGTGTCCAATATACGGATACAGATCGTGTAACTAGGGAATTCTTATGTACCTTTAGAATCCCAGGTTCCAACATCTAGTCTATCCGTTGGTGTCTCCGAGGAGAGATCAAGACTGCTCCCAGCCACGACAACCGATAGAGCATCTCGAGGGAGAGCAAGCTTTGATTGGAACGGGAGCTCTGTGACCAGACACTGCCGTATCTTGGAGATCCCCTTGTCTAACGTGGGATGCTAGCGATAGGAA
This sequence comes from Orbilia oligospora ATCC 24927, assembly GCF_000225545.1. Classification (NCBI taxonomy): domain Eukaryota; kingdom Fungi; phylum Ascomycota; class Orbiliomycetes; order Orbiliales; family Orbiliaceae; genus Orbilia; species Orbilia oligospora. The sequence continues at coordinate 1,033,769 of NW_011645563.1, read as the reverse complement.
TACCCGAGAGGACAGAATTGGGATCTCTGGGGTTTGGTCATTATCAGCGTATGGAGTACATGTCCCTCGATGTGCATCCAGATGCATCCCAACTAAGAGGGGACCAAGCGATTGGCTGTTACAGTGACCGCCAGCTAGCTTGAAGTGGGATGTTGGATGTACCCGACCAGTTGACGAGAATACGAATGCCATGACGGTGGAATCTTTCTCGTTACGGCAAGGTCGGTGTAAGGAGCGCTCCTCGCGGCCACATTTATCTTACCCTTGCAGTTGTCTGGTTCAGATTATAAATGGGCCTCCCACATGCCTCCCCCCGATCTTCCTCCTTCTTTCGATTCCACCACCTACCACAGACAACGCAAATCTTCGTCCAACCTGCAACCACGACTTTAACTATCGCCACGAGCCACCAAACCCACACTAGCCGATTGCCATTTTTTATCTTTCTGCTTCTCTATTTTATATATTCAGGCCGCATATACCGGCAATTTTAACCTTCATACAACAAATATCATAAATACCAACTCTTATCTTCTTAATCTGTCCGGCCTTGCCATACAGAAGGGATATAAAGTTTACTTTAGAGATATCTTACTGCTACATTTCATCAACCAATTCCAAACTTCATTTAAAAAAAAATCGCGAGAAATCAATTCCAATTTATACCTATTCATTGAGAAATACCGCAATCATGGCTTCAAGTATTCTTATGAGTAATTCCAAACAAAATTCTAATTGTGTTCCAGCGTCTCCGGACGTTGGTCTCTTGTCCACAATTACGAATTCGAAACCGAATCCAACTTCGAATTCAAATTGTACTTTGGTGACCGAGAACCAAGCTCTCAAAGTGACAAATTTGACCCCTGATGTTGCCTCTCTTCGCACCGATGTCAAGCCACTCTCCACTACCACGAACCCAGCACCACCTCTCCACGTGGTCATCCCACCTTCGAAACCTATGATCCTTGTGAAGGAAGTCTCGCTTCCATCTCCTTCGAGTTCTCACTCGAGTACTTCTTCCGACTTGAGTAGGAAGGAGGCCGCCAAGAACCATGAGGTTCGAGTCTGCGGCTGGAAGGAGTGCAAAGCCATAGCCAGATCGCTCGCCGAGGCGTTCAGGAATGACGAAGTGTCTTTCTACTGGCTCAGAACCGATGATGCTACTCATCGATCTGAAACAGATATATGGAAGCTACATGTCAAGGTGTGCGAGTACGTTGTTGCGGCCCACTGCATGCATGGCCTTGTCTTAAGTATTGGCGAGAACCACGAGGGCGTCGCCCTATGGTATGCGAAATTCCCTAATGAGACTAGTATGTCCCATGCCCTATGAATGACACTAATGCAAGGCCCGCTCGCACAAACAGGATGCCACCAGGAAAAGACTACGACGACGTTTGGTCGATCTTTCGGAGCGGTATGTGGAGATTATACTATCAGCTTACCAAAGAAGGCCGAAGAAGATATTTCACGGAAACTCTGGGACTCGCTGCTGTTACCAAGTATCTACCACTGGACAGATTGCCACTGAATCTGCTCTGGCACCTTTCCCCATTCCTCTGTCCAACGCTTAGCGTTTCATGTTGGACCGGTATCTAATCAATACCGTCAAAAAGATCGGACGAAGTTCTTCTTCCTTTTTTTTTATCACTCCCTTTTTTCCTCTCTGTGAGCTGTGTTCCCCCATTCTTGACATTTGAAAATCCTAATTCACTTATTTGTGACCCTTTGTGGTCCGGGTTTACAAGGACTTATCTAGGGTGGATATTTTGGGTGATAGAGATGCAAGTTCATGGTACTTGACTTTTCTAGGTACACTCCCCGCGGCAAGGGGGCTTGGATATTCGAGAAAACTGGTTGAATATGTCACCAGGATTGTAAGTTACTGCCTTCCATTCGTAGCCAACCTCGCTGTTTTCACTTTAAATTGATATTGGCTCTCTTATAGGCCGATGAAACGAACGCGCCATGTTATCTCGAAAGCTCTCACCACAGCAACCGCAAAATTTACGAGCGCTTTGGATTCGACTATAAGCGTACCGTCCATCTCGATCGAGTCAACAAGGGAACCAATCCCATCCCGTGGGAAATTATGGTCAGAGAACCAAGAAACCCCGTGGTATGTACCTCCGTTCCGACTGGTAAAGAGGCTTAAGTGCATGTTGTGGACGTTAGGAGGGTGTGTGGGAAATAGGGATATAACTCGTTATGTCCTCTTTTCGTGAAGCTTTCGTGATAGTTTGGTACGGAGGGGAGATTTGGGTTTAAGAAATTCTTGAAGTCTTGTCAAAGAGTCGTATGCCGCAATACCCAACTATCGTATTGTCACCCTTTTCATGGCTCTCTTTTTGATACCAACTGCTTTGGACGTCCTAATGGCTTCGTCGAGGTGCAGCTTGGTTTGAACTGGGGTCATTACTGGGATCAGTATAATTGTAGGGTTGTCCATACCGTCCCTCTCTCGAATCTTCGATTTTTTCTTTGTAAAACGGCCGGTGAATCAAAAAGGCCATCACCTTCTTCTTCTCTTCTATCATTCTTTCTCACTGCTCGTGATGTCTCCCCTGCACCCTCCGCTCCCTACGTCGTAAGCTAAACTTTCATCAATCAACGGATTGCATGACCATCGACGACAACAAACAAGCAGGGTTTTTCTCTTCTTTTCACTTTACTTTTATCATTTCTTTCTTTCATTCATCTCATTTTCGGAAACCAGTACGAAACGACCAGAGAGGAAACCACCTTTTGATCTCCTTTTTTTCAACCTTTACGATTATACGAAGTTTATCATCAAACCTTCCACTCTTTGCTCCCTCCTTCCTGGGCGTGTAAGGGAGGGGGAGCAAATCTTGATCATTGGCATATATGATTCAACGGGATGTGCATTTCAGTGGGAACTCATATTTTTTCTCATTTACGTATCTTACGGAACCACATTGGGCTGGAGTTTTTTTCATAGGATTTCGATGGGGCGGGAAGGAGAATTCAAGGCGCAGCTTTTATTTTATTCATTTGAACAAGGGATGACATCTCTCTGGAGTTTTTTTTTTTATTATTCTTTACTTTCATTATATGTTTGGTGAGATTTTTCTTTCTTTCTTTCGTTTTGGGCCCTTTTTGCTTTCTGGTGCTTTGCTACTTTTGTGATATCATGATAGCTGGTTTGCATGTTGAGCTTATATCTATCGAACCCATATTTGTATTTGACCTGATGACCTTCTTTTGGCAGAAAAAAAAAAACGAAAACAAAAAAAAAACATCATTGCATCGAGGATTGATTTTACGACGGATTTTGAGATTTCTATATTCAGACTTCAAACCGTTCTTTCTCTTGAAACGAGTTATATCGTTCGTTTTAGCTGGCCTCTGCTATTATGCTTCTCTTAGCCATCCCAGCAGCATCACGAACCAAATACCACTAAATTCCCCCCAACTTGAGTTAATTCACTGTGACTTCTGACCGCAAATCTATAAAACACGAGCTCTCATTTTAAAAATTCTAGTTAATTGAGCCATCAGTGTCTCTAAAATAATACAGAGTAATACCCAAAACTCCAAAATCTAATCAATTGTGTCAAGAAATGAGTCACAGTTTCCAAACCACCCCCATAACCCACATTTTCCATTTGAGACAAACATTCGGGCGGTATAGCCCAGTGGTCGGAGTGGTAGCTCAGCGGTAGAGGTAAGCTTCAAAGTTCCCCAACATTAATACCCAAATAGAATATGTTCTAACAATCTGTGCAGCAGGAGATTGCAGTCAGCTTTCAGGCTAATATCTCAAGGTCCCGTGTTCAATCCACGGTCGCTCCTAAGCTTCTTTTTTTTTTTGCTCTTCGTTGATCTGGAAGTATATTTGGTATTAATATTTATTGGATACGTGGTCACTTCTACTTCTTCTCCTTCTTACGAGTTTTGGAATTCTAAAGTTTCTTTTTGCCTATTTACGTAAAGTTTGGACTGTCGGTTGGCAACTGGCAACACAACGGCGTAAGGTTCGGTGTCGTTGGAATTGGAAATATATTACTTTTTTCCTCGAGCAGTAATATTTTTAGGACTTCCACGAGGCTCTGGCTATGTGGTGGAAAACAAGCATAGGGATTTCTAAGTTTTTCTAAAGGGTTTTGCTTCTATTCTGGCATTCGAGTTAAAATATCTAGTTTAACTCATATTCCAATCGATCAATTACTTGCACTTGAGTCTGCTGTCGAATTCGAGGTATACTGGTATATAGATTGAACGAAGAATTGATATTTATCTATTAGATATCATGCCTGGTTACTAAAATGCAATGAGGTGTGCTTGAATACCCTTAGTTTTAGTATCTTCGAGACCGATCGATATTTCATATTATGCATTACCATCCCAATGCAAAGATATTAATGTAATATTCTAATACAAGCACCGCTTGTCTATATCTCAGTAATGTCAATATTATTTTTTGCCACGAAACAATATATTTCTAAGCTAGTCTCGGAACGTGTACATTACTATCATCACGATCACCTTATATATAGTATAAAATGAACCTTCAAATCTTCTTCATGACTTCAAAACCAAGTTAGTCACGTTAGATACAGAGTTTATATACCCCATCTCCCATCATGCTCCTCCATCACCAGAGAAAAATCTCACCCTTCAAAGGCGCTAGTGGTTTAGTGGTAAAATCCATCGTTGCCATCGATGGGCCCTGGGTTCGATTCCCAGCTAGCGCATAAGCGTCTTCCATTGCCTTACGGGTGTGCGATTTGTTTCTCTTCTCTTTCTTTTTCTTCCTTTTTGTTATTTTTAGTTTTGTTTTTCGAGATTCTGGATTTAGATTTGGGGTGTGAAGAATTTTTTATTTCCTGGCCAGGGGGTATAGTTGTTCTGGGTAAAGGGTAAAGGGCATGGGGGTGGAGGTGGACTATACTGGTTCTGGAAGGGATGGATAGTATTCATCCGCTCGTTATGTATAAATATATATATCCCCATATCCGTCCCGAATTTTACCTGCTAAACGTCTTATTCCCAATACTCAGCGAATGTCAATGAATGGTGTGTATGTATCAAATTTATATTCAAAATGTATTTTTCTTCCTCATTTTTTAGGGAAAATTTATATCACCATGACATCAAAAATCCAACATTCCCCGGATTGTGTTGGTGTGATGTCCCTTCTTTTATCATTAGCTTGGTGTCACAGTGGATCATTACGAGATGTAGTGTGAATTTACAATATATAGAACTGATTTTTTGAATTCATCCCGTGGTATAATATGCTATAACGAACATGAATAAAAGCCTGATCGAATCAGAGTGCAAATGTCTGGATACTAGCACTCTACAAAAACAATAAAGGAGGTAGAGGAGATAAAGACAAGAGAAGAAGGAAAGAAAAAAAAACACCTATGAACGCCAACTTGCAATAATGCTTTCCTCGTTCCCGGATACCTTTCTTCTAGATCGCAAAAACTAGACAATCTCCACGGATTCACCGTTTATGATGACTTTAGTTTGCTTTTGCATTGATTTGCTCACCATTCACTTCAACGGGGACGTTATCAAGGTCGTCCAGTGATACGATCTTGTGAGGAATGATTCTTGGCCTCCCGTCTACTGCCTTTGCAGGACCCTTCTTCGGATTAGGAGCTTCATGCCGTTCCTCCTCCCGCGCGGTGTTACTCTTTCCTACTTTCGCCGCTTCTTGATTCGATTTCCGTTGGTCCTGGTCACTTTTTATTTTATCAAGCCTTTTCCTCTCCTTTTCTCTGATAAGCTTCTCCGACTGTAACACCTTCTCCTTTTCCTCCTTCAACTTCCTCGCTTCCTCTTCCTTAGTTCTCTCTTTCTCCGCCGCTCTTTCCACTTTCCCTGCATCTAGTCTCTCCAGCCTCTGCTTCTCCTTAATCCCCTCGTCTCCATCACAAAACAAATCATCAACTGAATCTTCCACACCATCATCTTTTTTCAAGCCTCCACACTTCTTCAAAATCTTCTCTTTATATTCTTTCGCGGTATCCAACAATTTGTCGAGGTCGGTCTTTATCCCGTCCATCCCAATAATCGGTAACCCAGTCCAAATCGGTAACGCTCCACCGGGCAGGTAATTCAAAATATTATTAAGTCTCATAATGCCTCTCTCCTTCACTGTGGCTGATACCTTAGACTCGGCTTCGGTGTGATAGACCGCTAGGGAATCAGCGGGATCGAAGTTGGGGTATAACATCAAGTATCCTCCTGCGGTGAGCAGTTCTAGGAAGTGTTTGTTCCATTGAGGGAAGGATTTTGATAGTGTGGCTGGGATGGTATAGTCGACTCCTTTGGTGTACGCTTGATCCAGACGCCTAGCGATGTAGAGATGGAGAAGACGCCAATGATTACCGAAGAAGAGTGTGGCATGGGTGGTTGGTGCGGCATAAAGGTATGGAGTTAGATAGCGGTCTTCATTTTCAGAAGGGGGAGAAGGCACGATGACAGATGGATCGAAGGGTTTCCCATCGACGCGGGATAGTGGCGCATCAAGGGAGATTCCATATATTAAACTTGAGTCAAGGGCAAATTGGGCGTTTGAGTGTTTATATTCCAATATAGAGTAAAAAAGGAACTGAAAATAAAAGGGAGACAATTCGATATTTGGCGAAAGGAATAAAACTGCTGATTCTTTGCCATTTGGGTAAAATGATTCGACAAATTCTGTTGGGTCTTCGTCAAGGGAGGTCGACCGTGGGGTTATACGATGTCGAATGAATATCCGGTCTTTTGATGGCCAGTTGAAGCCATTTATAAAATCGCGGATTGTTGAGTCAGTGTCAGGGTTGAGATCAATATATAGCCGAGGGAGGGAAGCAGTGAAGTAGTCGGCATTTTTCAGTGATTTCAACAGGCGAATTAGTTGACCACTATGAGAATCGGCATGGATGACAATATCGATCAAAGGCTTGTCCCAAGCACCTAGAGAAACAGCATCTAACTTTTGGAACCAAGGTATCGTACTGACATCGTGGGGTAACTTGATATGTGTGATACCGAGGTCCTTTGACTTCTGAACAATCGACTTTTGGAACCATAGATCCTCTCGGTCCATGTCGGATACGAAAACTGTCGGGGTGATATATTCCCTAATATATTTCAATGACGATTTGAGGGAGAGCCCCATACGATCGTCCGTAGACACACTTGCATAGTCTGGTCTTGCATCATGTATTATCACACCACACCCATCACTGTTCATACCGTTTGCTTTCCTAAAGAATTCGATTGACAGTTCGTTTCTTCCAACTAGGGCCAGGTGAACCACGTTCTTCTTAGCAACGGACATTTCGCAAGCGACACCAGCGAGTATAGAAGCGGTGTTCATATTCGCAGCGACAAAGACGACATGTCTGTTTCGGAGCTTGGAGTTGAACGACTGGACCTTAGCCAGCGTCTCGTACAGTCCGAGAAAGCGAATTGGGCCATTATATATAAACTTAGAGGCATTCGGATCCGCCGACTTCATCGAAGGGTCCACCTTCACAGCATTATGCGATGGAGGGGCAGAACCGAATTTGGAATCTTTCGGTATGGCGGCGGGGTTGGTCGCGTGGTCTGATACGGGGCCATCGGCAAGCAAGAGGCCGTCATTCCACCATTTCGAGTGGAAGAAAAGGTATAAAATTGCGCAGATTGCAATGACAATGAAGATGGGACGTCTTTTCCGACGAAACCTAAGGGTCGATCGCCATTGATCGGTCTGGAGGGAAGGAGGTTTAGGACGGCCAAAGTCATCTTTGTCTCGATAGGAAAGAGGAGTTCGGGTGGCCATTGTGACGACGGAGAAGCCAGGCAGCAGAGAGGGCTACACTGAGACCTGGCAGAAAGGCATCAATACTGTCCACACGGATGCCCTTCAGCGAACAGTCCTGTTAATGTATGTACTGGATTCAAGTTCAGACTGGCGGTGAAGTCTGTCGATGCCGTGCACTGCTACGACTGATGCAATGCAATGTCGAGTGGCCCTGAATGCAATGGGGCGATGTCGACCGGAAGACGTTATTGTTACGTTAACAGCTGGCTTGTGTCAGGTTATAATATAATTAATATGACACAACCAACATTGACCGTTTTCTCAACCATTTGTCCATCGCGCTCGAGCGGTTGATAACTAATATCGTACTAAGCTAATGCAGTGGTAAGTCGTTCATTTCCACCTGGCCCGATAGTTAATGTTGGAGCTTCCGTTTTTGATATTTGTGCCGGGCAGGTTAAAACGGGTGCCTGTGGGGCTGCTCTTAACCAGATTGGGTCACTTGCATGCATGGCACCAGCTTCTTCGCCAAAAATCTCCACTGAAACCTTCCTTCGACATCAAACCTGACCAGCCGTCGACGACATTTCGGGGAGCATCGCGATGCCTTGTTAAGAGGTTGATAGGGACGAGGTTCATCGCATATGCTCTGAGACTTTATACGGACCCACATAAGTGTTCCGACCGTGCGACAGCCTCGATGTCCAATCCTCCACCATCACTTTCCAGCAATTGGAAGGCTCTTCAAAAGTCGCTGAAGCGTAAGAGCCCGGCCGACGAAGAGCCCGGGAAGCAAAAGAAGTCGCCATCTTCGTCGGTATCGTCTAAGCGCCCGAAGACCTCTGATACGGCTACTACTACTACTACTACTACTACTTCCTCTTCCAATAAGAAATCAATGGCTTCACAACCAACAACTAACGGCAAAAACGGCGGCAAACTCGTTCTTAGGACGACTGCCGTTGCGAAATCTCAAAAACTGGCAAATTCTGGCAGTCCGGTTTCTTCTACTGCGTCTGTTACGACCACGGCCACGAATACAGTTACAGCTCAGGCCTTGACTTCCAGGAAATCGGCGATAGCATGGGCAAAGGACAATGATCTAGATCCAGATGCTGTAGCCGAAGCATTCTCGTCAACACAGGCAGTGACATCGGCGAATTCTGCAAAATCTACGGAAGCGGGGCGGTACATTGCTATTGATTGTGAAATGGTTGGAGTGGGCCCCCCAGATCATGAACTATCCGCACTTGCTAGGGTTTCGCTTGTCAATTACAATGGTCATTGTGTACTGGACACATTCGTGAAACCGAAGGAACGAGTCACCGACTGGAGGACGTGGGTGAGTGGTGTTAGTGCGAAGGATATGGCGAAAGGTGGGCTCCAATCATCTCAATTCTTTTACACTCCTCCCCCCTTCATTTCTAACAAATATTTTTTATAGCAATGACACTAGAGGAGGCACAGAAGAAAGTGCATGAAATTATTGACGGCAAAATCCTCGTTGGTCATGCTATCCATAATGACCTCGAAGCCTTATTTCTCTCACATCCGAAACGGGACATTAGAGATACCGCCCGGCATCAACCATTCCGAAAGATCGCCAAGCAGAAAAACCCCGGTCTGAAAAGACTTGCAAAAGAGATTCTTGGGTTGGATATTCAAGGTGCTGCACACAGTAGTGTGGAGGATGCCAGGGTCACCATGATGCTGTATAAAAAAGACAAGAAGGAATTTGAGAAGTTGGTGGCAGAGAAGTATGGAATTATGCAAAAGGGTAAACAGAAGCAGATGCCGAAAGGAAACAAGAAGAAGAAGAAAAAGAAGAAAAAGCAAGAAGAGAAAGCAGGATCTTGCGCGACAAATGCAGCGGATATCAAGACAGATGAAAGCGGTGGAGACGATGATGAAGACGACGACGACGACGACTTTGATGACTGGCTGGCATGAATTATATCATAAGCAACTAAGTATTTACGGGAAGAAGAAGAAAAAGAAGACTCAAGAAGCAGAAGAGAAAGAATAGGCTATAGTTTGTGGACTTTGTAGCGGCATGATACCCATATTAATATCGACTAGCGGCAGACCCTTGCAATTGCATCTTTTTCCATATGTATATAACATCTGTACTATAATTAATAGCCCGAACATCATTAACATCCAACTGCTCCGTATAGGTCCAAGAGTCGGTATACAGACTTAGTAAGTCGGCATACGTATGTCGTGTCTACAAATAGACAGGATCTAGAACTGGGAATAAGAAGTATGTATGTACGTATGTATGTCGATAAAAGCCGCATGAAGGCGGGCGCAGTTAATCTCCTTCAGAATCCGCCATTCCGGGCGCTATTTCTCTGAGGGCAGTGGACCTTCCGTTTTCCTCGATCCCGCATTTTTCAGTTATATTCTATGGTATAGATATATATATATTTAGCCTTCCCCATCCTGAACTATGTGCTGCCTTGTTTTGTATCGTACTGTCTTGTCCGGCCTGTATTATACCTGGTATCCTGTACCGCCTTGAAATTGTCCTGGACCTGCGCGTGTTGTGTCGACTGGCTGGCTGGCTGTCTTAAACATCTCATCCTCATCCTCTTCTACAGCCTGAATCCCTCCCCTTCTTTCTTTCCCCCCCTTCCATCGCCCACCAACGTTGCCTCGCTACCTACTACAAAACATCATCTCCGAAAAAAAAAAAAAAAAACACTGTTCGTTAGACGACATGGCCACCTCGGTCGGCGGGATGGCCCACGTCCCGCCTTTAAATAACGATTTCAAGGACAAACCGACCGCTGTTGTGGAGTCTCTCCTGCAAGGGCTCTCCATCTCGAATACAAATCCGAAACCCTCGCCGTTAATATTATCTTCTTCCCGTCCGGCTCGAAAGGAAGCCTCAGTTATAATCCCATATCTACCAACCGAAATTATCCAGGAAATCCTTTTCTACCTCTCGCCTCATGACTTCGATTCTGCTCGGCTTGTCTGTCGTGACTGGTTCCAGGCCTCTAGTTGTCGCGCCTTACTTCAGCGAAACATCGATGCCCTGCATTCCCCTTCAGGCGCAACTTCTCGCTCTAACCAATGGTCCGCCCAACAAATACAAACATTCTCCGTCCTTCACCTTCGAAGATACTTCACCACCCTCGTCACCGAATGGCCAGGCAGCCGTCATCGTGTCCCTTGCCTGAAGACTCGCCTTGACGCTCGCGCTCTCCTGGATGTCTCAAATCCGACCACTAACACTCCCAACAATGGTAATAATAGTAATACCAATACCACAACACCCAACCCGGATAGTAACAACTATTCGCCCAACGAGTCCTTCGAATGTGTCGGCTTCTCTCGTCAAACCGGCTCCTTTGCAGCCATGGTAGTCGGCCGCCGCTCTAACCGCAAACTCTACATCTGTCGATTGTTCTCCAAAACACACATGACCCTCGAATTCCGACCTCATCGACATTCCTGTTGTCCATGTATTCCCGAGCCAGGTCCTTTATACATGATATTCGATGTCAAAACAGCACTCAATCTCAGGATAGTCAAAGTCGACATGGAGGAAGTGGAATCGCCGTCAAGTGTCAAGGAATTATCGATTACATTCGAAAACGGCATCGTGGAAACATACACATTTGAAGGATTAGCACCACACAGGATCTACCAATTGAACATCAAAGACAAAACGGTCAAAACGGCGGCTATAGCGCATAACCATGGACCAAACCAAACGTGTGGGAATGCGCAGTGCAAGGCTGGAAATGGCTACGCTTTGACGAACCCGAGATATCCGAATCCAACAGGTCAGCCAGGGAACAAGATTAGAGGGTTTTTCCAGGGCTTTTTAAGTCGCTTCCATAAACACCCAAGCGCGGGATATCCCCCTGGGTTAGGATGGCAGCAGCAGCAGGCGAGGGGAAATCCAGCGATGTTGGAAGTCAAGGCGGCCATGCAATCGCCGGATCCGAAAACCATGAGAGTCAAGATTCTGGGTAGGGAAGAGCTATGCTACGTGCTCTCTGTCCCATTTGACAAACAGGGCAGCAACCTTGGTGTTCTAGCTGTATCCAAGAGCTCTGGCATGGTTTATGTTTGCGGAACATCACCAGAATTATCACAACCAAGGAAAGGCAAAGATGAAACGACAGTATATATGCATCATTGGCTATCTGTTCCATCCAGAAAAAATGGGAGGGGCGAAATAACCCATATTTCAGTCGCTCCTTTGATGCATTATGACGTCGGGCAGAACGATGCTTACATGGGTGTGCTGATTGGCTATGCGAATGGAGAAATCTGGCTGTGGCGTATGAACCGGGAGTGGCGTCATTTAGTACCCGGATGCGGACAAAACAAAGCTCAAGGGTCAGATGATGGAGAACAAAGGAAATATCTTGATAGACCAGTGCAGGCGCCGTGTGTTAGTACGGCCATACCACCACCACTGGAAATTCCGGTCGTCAAAGGCCAAGAGCTATCACTGCCGGTGTTGAATATCGTTGCGCCTGAGGGTCAGAAGGTAGATGTGGGGGATTCAAATGAAAAGGCATGGAAGCTCGCATATCTACCAGGTTTGAAGGCTTTAAATTTTGTGGCTCGGGGTGTGGTTATTCTCGCGGCAGATGGGAAGTTTGTTTGGGGATTTGACCTCAGGGAACTACACGGTTTCGATAAAAATACTGTACATGTTCCCGGAGGCGGCGTAGGTTTGTATGGAGGAACTTGGGGCGATGGAGGAGAGGTTTCTGGATTTTTGAATTGGGGGCGCGGTTAGTGGAAAACAAATCATTTTACACCCTTTATAATATTTGGCGTGGCAGCCCTTTCGTCTTAGAAAACGCCTATGGTCGTCTTTCTGTTGGTTCTGTTTCTTCTTCTTCTTCTTCTTCTTCTCTTCTTCTTTTTTTATTTATTTTATGTCCTTGATGGTATTGGATTTCCTTATGTTCGATGATACCCTGGGATGATTTACTTTTGCACTATCATTTGGGATTGGTGTCATAAAAGTCCTTTTTTTCTCTCTTACTTTTTTTCTTCCTTTCTTTCTTTTGATGATAGGCACGATTGCAGGTTGCGAGATAATTGTAATAATACCTATATAGATACGACTAATATAATAGATATACTGATAGTAGTTATACTACCAATTGATACTATCTTCCAACCGGTTTATCGATATTGCACTAAATATATATGAATTCAAAGTAACTTTAAATTTGATATCATCCATGCCTATGATGTTAAGATTCAAGGAAATATGAAATACAAGAACGCCCCGTTTTTTTGACCGAAAGCTTTTCCATACAGAAAATGGAGGAAGGAAGAAAGAAAGAAAGAAAGAAAGCTGAGTAAGAAACCATGATCATGCCCCGCCGCCCTAATCCACAATAAATGAAGCCCATTCAAAGGAAATCCGTATCGTCGTAACAATAAAAATAAAATAAAAATGACAAAAGCGAGGAAGAGATGATGTTTTTTTGTTTTGAAAAAAAAAATTAAAAAAATCACTGCCAATGCCTTCTCCTCCCATTAGTCGATGCCCCAGCACTCCTAGATCTAGCATGACTACTACCCCCAGGTCCCATACCCATATCGTGATCATTCAATCCATTCCTGGGATCACTCTTCTTCTTATATTCAATATCCTCCGCTTCATCCTCCGCGCTACTCCCCACCAACAATTCCAAAACCTTGAACACTCTATCGTTCAATATCCCACCAACATTGTTCCCGCCTTCTTCTTCAGGCGGTCTACCGATAGCATTCCACCCAGCAGTTTTAGCCCTCCACTCCCTTTCCTTCCTCCTCCTCAAAGCCAATTCGATCCTAACCGGGATCGCTAACGTCGTCCTAACGAGTTGCATGGTAACCCTAACCCTCCCTCTAACATCCAAATACCCCAAAGCCATCAACCGTTTCTGAACCCTATGTATCCTGCCCAATTCGATAGATATCAAAAACGCATAAACTCTGGTGGTGATGACCAACTGTCTTATTTTGAAGAAAGCGGATTCGATGCCGTCGATGACTTCGTTGCTGACTAGGTTTGGATAACTACGGTTTAGGGTTTCGAGGAGCTGTCGGACGTGGGTGAAGTCTCCGTCGAGGAATTCGGTGAAGATGGATTCTACGGCGCTACGGAAGGAGATTTCGCCGTCGAGGAAAGGGGCGGTGGGGTTGGAGGTTGTGAATTTGGAAGCGAGGATTGGATCGCGTGAGGCGCGGTCGTAGGTGCGACGGGAGGAAGGGGATTTTAGAACGTCGAAGGCGAAGCCGAGGCGTTGGAAGGCGCTGGAGATGTTTTTAATTAACTTTTCATCCTTTTATTATTACTATTATACATGTATATATAGACTTACCTGGTGGAATCAGGGTGAAAAGGGATTTTATCTGGATGACAGATCTTGCCGCGTTCGAGATAGCATCTTCGGATTTCGGCCGGAGATGCATTTCTAGAGGCGCCCAGGACTTTGTATAACTGTTACACGAGGGCGGTAGAGTGTTAGTTCTATTCTTTACAATATCGATAACTACTCAACTAAGTATATAACAATGGACAGAAGATATTCTGGCAATGTCTGTCAATTGGCAAAAAAGCCATTGCTCCAGAATCGATATCCAGTGTTAAACATAAAAGATGCAATTGCATACGAAGGAAGAAAGGGAAGTAAATATACTTACATCATCTTCATTCAATATCTCTAAAAATGGTTACACAAAAACGTTCCAATTAGCATTCAACTATCACATGCACGCATGTATGCATAATAATATGTATGTACTTTTCTTATGTATGTTGTATTTTTTTTTACTAATAAAAACGACAAAAAAAAAAAAAAAAGCATTCAAAGAAAACAAGAGTGAGAAAGAAAGAATACATACCTTCAATCAGCGAAGCCTTTGCAATCGCTCGAGGTGAAAGCGGCTCCTCCTGCCCTGCCTTTTCGGCACTCATTCGAGCGGAAAGACAGTTCAGTTCTGTGTTGCGTGATTATTTATTTTCTTGGGAGGCGAACGAAACGAGTCGCAAGATTTTCGATAAAAAAAAATATTTAATTATCTGCGACTTGCTTCAAGAAATTCGATCTAGAAATTGATAGATCGACCGGGGTGGTGGAATGGGATTAAGTCGGGTATTTGATATCAAAGAAGATGGACGTTAATGTTTCCTTCCGAGCCGAACGTTAATAATGTATGGCGATCCCGGTGTGTATATAAAATAAATTATAAGATCGTATTTATATAAAAAAAAGGATGAATACGAATCTCTCCAAGGCAAAAAAGAAAGAAAAGAAGAAGAAGAAGAAGAAAATATAGTGTCACGGGATGTTTAATTAATCCAACATTCAAAGACAAGGAAAGAACAACTGATAACCATAAATAAAAAGAGGAAGAAGTTATATCCGTATATTCATATGATCATATAAAAAGTTGTAAAATAGTGTCATGAAAAGGTAAAATAAAGAATCGAGACGGCGAATTTTCGGAGACCCGGGCCTTAGTTTTTGTAATCCTCTTCCTTTCTTTACTTCTCGTTCCGTATACCGGTATCCTTCCCAAGAAAGAAAGAGGGCGCGGGCCGGGTAGGGGTAACGGCTTTGTGTATGTGAGTAAGTAGGTGTGTGTGTGTGCGCTCACGGCCAAGGATGCGTTCTGTCCGTCGTATTTGGAGCAAAGTTCGGGAAGGCTGTCCCGTCCGAGAAGGAAAAAGAGAGTTCGGTATATGTATCGATGGTGTGATAGTATAGCAGATGTCAGGCCGGGCGGCGGGGTGTAAAGAAAACTGCTCGTGAAGATTTTAAAAATCGTCCCTAGGTAAGTACCGAGTACTAAATGTACTAAATATGTATTTCGTATCTTCTATCCACGCTAAGCTTAAAGGCCTCCTTGATAGGTTTCTTTCTTTCTTTCTTTCCTTCTTTCTTTTTTAAGATATATATATGATTTCCGCTGTCCCCCTCTCGGGCTTCTTATGCTTAGCTTAACTTAGCTTCGGAATCGTTAAAATGGTGCCTTTCTATTTTTTTCCTTTTTGGTTGGACTAAGTCGGTATCTTCTTTAGTAAATTCGATATTCAAATCGAATCTGGTAGGCACAGGTTCTATCCCCCAAAAGTGCTATTACCGAGAACCATGTAAGCAGGTACCTAATTTCGGTCGTGTAGGATTATCATGCATATGGGGAAATTCCAAAAGAAAGAGAGAAAAATGTTCGTGACGATTGATAAGATGCTTATGTCTATCAAACGTACGGTTGGAAGGTAAGTAGTTTAATTTGCGTAAAACCGGATAGTTAACGGATGCGCGATACGAAAGAATCGATAGCGAAAACCTCGAGCTCAGGGCTGGAAGGCCGGTTTCAAGGTATACGGTGTACAAGGGGATATTTTTGGTAAGGCTTCTATGTATTGATGGCTTGTTCTTTCTTGGCCGACCGGACGAAGGGTCATGAATTTTATGAAGTAATTGGTATTCCTGGGGTATCTGACAAGCTTAAAGAAGAAGTGTCGCGTCAAGGGGGGAAGGATAAAATGCCAAAAAGGACGACGACGACGATGACTTAGTTCGTTCGCTGAATGCAGGGAATCGAAGAGGAAAGAAATGCTAAGAAATATTTTCCCAACTGTCAATGTCAAAATCTTGCTTGAACCCTTTTTTCATTTTTTTTTTTTTTTTTAAATACAGCATTTAGAGTCAAAAAGAATCATGCAAACTTCATGCCAACTTGTATCATGGTTGTGTGTGTGGGCGAACGGTTTTCGCCAATTCGCTGGAATCCTCGATGCAATGAGACCCCCATGTCTCAATGAGGCGGTCCTTTTCTTAAGCATGTGAAAACGACCTTTTCTTCATGCTTCGACCTATACATACACAAAAAGGTGGGACTAGTTTTTCAAGCAATAGGTAAGCTCCTCAAGCTGTAGCCCAGTTGAGTAATAGCTGTGGCGAGCAGGAGCATGTGCAGGAAAGGATTTCCCAAGTCACAAAAAAGGTGGAGAAGGAAGAAGAGCTGGACGAAAGGGTACAATGCTGCATTGCATCTCAGGGCGTTCAAAGTCTGGGGGCACTGGGAGGGTTTATTTGAGCATGTGAAACTTGTGATTATCGGCATGGATCCCTGTACAAGAATCGATGGTTCCAGAGATAACGCTAAAAGTGAACGAGCCTAAATCGAACGGATTTACTTCGGCTGATTGGCATGTGGGAATGCGGCAGGTTTGCCGCATAAACTAACGTTATGGAGTTTAGACTTTAAGAATCTTGGATTCAGTTCCAAGATCCAAAGAACTTTTTGAGATCAGATTGTATGCAGATGACGTTTATATATTCGATTTCGCCAACGATGTCCAATTTCAATATATGGGGTCGATGCTAAAACTAAAACGAGTGGTATCTTATAATATCAGTTCACGCTCCTGTTCGCTGGCGATCGAATTTCGCAATGAAGTAATTAATCTTCAAAGAAAGAGATGGAGGGAATAAAAAAAAACCAAAATGCCCCAGTGGTATCATGTAAATGCGTCATGCTCTCCAAAACAAGCGAAAGAAGGGAATATGACCAAAAAGGCAAAACTTGAGAGACTGCCCTGTCTCTAATGAGGCTTTCATGATGTCCCGAGAAGAAAGCGACCAGCAAAGGAAATCAAAGTTCATATGGCTCCGCCCCTGCCCCGAATATCAAATGTGGCTTCCTCTTAGCCAAATCCAAGATGGCCTGCGCGAAAACAGAATTCGCCCATGCAAACCAGCTTCCTAAAAGATATGTTAGTCAGGTACAAAAAAACCTTCAACCGAGGATACGCAGCAAAACTAACTTGTATAATCACCCTGTCTATTGACATTCACGCTCTCATTAATCAACCCGAACCGACTAACCGTCTTGACTGCATCTATTGCCGCCATAATTTCCTTATCATCATCGCTTGTCATGGCTTGCATCAACAAGCTCATTGGCCATGCGTGCTTCAATCCAATGTGAGGGCCTCCGATTCCCTTGAACACTGGTCCTTCCAAAAAGAATGGGTTCCCTTCCCTCGATAATATCATTTTCCTGGTATTCTGATAGACCGGATCATTTACCGTCGTCCATCCTAGCTTGGGTAGTGAAAGAAGAGATGGCAGGTTCGCATCATCCATCATGATCCTTGAGCCGTAACCATCAACCTCGTAGGCATAAACCTTGCCGAATACTGGATCATCGACAATACCGTGGGCCTTAACACCATCAGCGATCCTTTTCGACCAATCGCTCGCGAAATTAGAATGATCCTTCCTCTTAGCATCGGCAAGCAATTTCGAGAGTCGACCGAGTTCAACGGACATGAAGGCGTTCCCAGGGATAAAGTATTGCAAAATACAGGCATCATCTGAAGGCCGGAAAGCTGAGCGGATCAGCGAGCTATTGCCGTTCAGGGGATTACCTCTACCCGAAAGCGAGAGCGTTTCCGTCTAATAATAATGGTAACCATGAGTTAGAATTATCTTATCATACGGTATTAATAAGAATTACTGCTCACCCCGATATTTGTGTTTCTCTGGAACGTATAACCTGGGAATTGTAAGATCCCAGAACTGGAGAAAGTTCCCAGCGCCTGTTCCTCGAGAACATTGAACACACTTTCCACAGCTGACAAAAACCTCTCAGTAACAAAT
Organism: Orbilia oligospora ATCC 24927; assembly: GCF_000225545.1. NCBI lineage: Eukaryota > Fungi > Ascomycota > Orbiliomycetes > Orbiliales > Orbiliaceae > Orbilia > Orbilia oligospora. The sequence continues at coordinate 1,015,355 of NW_011645563.1, read as the reverse complement.
GAAAGGTCACCTGTGTGTGCATAATATTGATTTGCGAGAGAGAAAAAGTTGGCTAAGCTGTCGATTTCGTACTTGCATTCGAAGACTGCTCTGTAATCGTAGGAGGGATGGACGGAGTCGTCTTGGCCGTTATTGGCTCTATTCCATTTATATCAGCAAACTGTATCAATTTCATCTATGGTCAGAAAAAAACATACGGCTTGACATGACTACCTCTCGGTGGCTGGAAAGCATTACAATACGGGCTTTCAATAACATATCCTGCCTGCGTATTGATTGCTCCCCAAACCAACTTCTTCAGCTTTTCATCCTTACGCAACAACGGCATGTACCCAGCCAACTGATTCGTAGAATCTCGTAGCCATTCCGCATTGATGTCGCCTGTGACAATAAAACTCTGGGCACCCTTAACCTTCTCGTCCCCTAGTATACCAGAAAAACCAACGGGGGCATTCTCCGTTTCTTCACCGGTGACGTGCCATCTAACGGTTGTATCCAAAGTGCTAGGATAACAGTTTTCGAACAATCGCGCGAGATCCCTATCGACAAGTCGTGTTGTCATGTCCCTGATAACCCTTTCTACAGCATTTGATCGGAAACTCCTGCATTCTGGAACAGGTCGCTGGAACGGTAGTTGTAAAGGTCCATCGCTAAGTGGTAGATGGCGACGCGAAGAGTAGTCTTTGTAGTCCGGACACGAATCTCCCCACGGGTCGCCATCGAAATCATTGAGATACAGGACCTGCGAACGTCCGGGAGTCTGGAAGAACAAGAGAACAAGGATTATGGCAGTAAGGAGAAACATTAGGATATTAGAAGCCGACAACCAATTACGGTCGTCGGAGTCTGTGGGATTGTAGGTGGGTTTACTATGTGGATGTTTTGAAGGCGACGGAGGACGATAAGTAGAAGGTCCACGACGAGGCGGCTGAAATGGAAATGGGGCAGCACCCTGCTCAGGGACTTGAAGATGGTGTCCTGAAGTCGCAAAACCCTCGGTGGGACTATACGGCGGCTGTTGTTCGAGTTGGTTCTCCAGTGGGAGGTCGCTGGAAGGGGTGTCTGGCACTGGGCGGGGGGTTCGGTGGTACATTCCAGCGATTATGGTGACGTTGTAACACAGCTGGCATTTAACATCCACCCTGCTTATTGCAATTGCTATGCAATACCGCTCGAGATGATGGGAAAGACGAGGGCATAACCATCACTAACTAAATATCTGGCGATGGCGTATCCCTGTGGTTGAAATACGTCCAGATTAGCACCAACAGTTCACCTGGTTTCAAAAGAGGACTACTTGTCGTCGAGCCTGAGCGTCGTTTTTTTGCAGGCGAACTTGGCTCGATTTGCGGGGCGGTTTAAGCCGAAAAGCGAAATCCCAGCCTATTTCCCCTGCAAGCGGCCATCCCAAGACCCTCCGTCCCCATGAATCAAAGGCCCGAACCCGTCGAAACAAACAGTTTGTAGTGATAAGCTTAAGCTTATACTCTTCATAGTTGATTAGAATAGATGTTGTTATCAAATTTCCCGATTATCTTGCATATATGTATGCCGTTTTAAATATGGATTATGCACAAGTGGTATATTTGGATTCTACTCTCTGCTTTGTGCCGAGACGCGGGGTTCGAACAGCCCTCCCAGTCTGTCCTTATCTTTCGATATCACAGCATTTTTTGCCTCTTCAAACCAAACAGTCCCATTGTTTACCTTCTCGAGCAATGCTATTATTAACCTCAGTTGGTCCCGTAAATGTTGGACCGTCCCGTCTGCCTCCTCTTCATAAACTCGTATCCAACAAAACACTGTTGCCTTCAATATTTCGTTATTATATCCCGACATCCTTGGCCAACAATTTCTCGTGACCTCCACTAAAGTCCCAGCCGCAGCGAGAGCAGCTTCCGGATACGTCGAAACAAACGGAGAAGTCATGGGTTCGGTGCAAAAAGGTATCAGTTTCTAATCAAACGCCCGAACACGAATCAAATTTTGATATCAGCTAGCCATCCCCAGGAAATACCATGTCAGTGGGAAGAAAACATGTGATACTTACCGAAAGATGCTTCACGCTGCTAATGCCCAAAGCGCCCACAATGATACTGGTTTCCTGTAAGAAAACTTCTATCATTCTAACATTCTCTCCGGCATAAGTCATCCCATTGAATGGCCCATCTCTCAATATCTTATCAATGGCTTTGTACCACATGCCGTCATCCACACCCGCATATCGATGCGTCGCCAATCCCATAAGCGCTGCAACCCCGGCTCGGAAGCTTCTGATAGAATGGTTGATAGGTGTCAAAGGCGGTAGGAAGTGGAGACACGGAGATATTGCCTCTTCGAACACCGATCCAAGACCTGTGCGAGTTAGGAAATCATGACCGACGGAACGAATTACCCGGTCAAGGATCTCGCAGGCATGTGCTTTGCTCAGGATATCGCCTTCATCCAACGTCGTGAGGATTGGTGGGATGACAAGATGCCAGTTTTGCTCCAAAGATTCGCGCTAGCATAGTGGGTTTAGTATAACATTACCTATGTAGGGTCAGGGAAAAGAAAAGGGTATATACCTTGAGGTTGGCGACTGCGTAGTTCAGGATACATAATGCCTCCGGTCGATCCTTCCTCCATGGCTTCTCGTCCGAGAATGAGAATACTGCTGCCTTCGCCTGGGGTACCCTCATAGCCTTTCTGCCTTGATCAGTGATCGTGCCTGGGCCCCTGCCGAATAAAGGCTTGATTGTGTTCTTCAGCATAAACTCTATTATAACATCATCCGATGCTAGCATGGACCCATATGTATCAATTAAGCCATCACAGACTTGAGCGGTTTCCTCTGTCGTCCATTCAACCGTTCGGCAAGCATGTGTAGCTATAGCTGAGGCCACATCATTCTTAAGAAGGGAACTCGAGCTTAGCAGTTCTTCTGTAAGAAGATCATGGAGAATCGAGAGAGATATCCTTGCGATTCTTTTGAAGATGACCAGATTCGGAGTAGGCTGTAATCCTAAGCGCAAGTTAGTATATCCAGAGTTTCTTTTCGAAAAGCATATAATGTATCGGAATACCTTTGAAGGGGTCCTGTTCGAGATCAATCTCATCTACCACCTCTTGATTTGGTCGTAAAGCTTCACATAGAGAAAACACAAAATCCTCAGGTTTGTATGACACCACTGTCTCACTCGTAGCTTCCTCGCCTAGTTGCAGCGATTTTATGTAATCATATACGTAAAGTTTCGCCAATAGCTAAGATTATCGCCGTCAGTATAGTAACAACCTCGGAACGTGTCCCTCCGTGCTTTAGATAAAACATCATGATCACCTTTCTGCTATTCTCGAGCGTACCGTCCGCAGCTTTTTGACACTCAATAATATCTTGCGCTATAGCTTTGAGGTCCGGTATAGTTCTGTATAGCTGCAGTTAGCTTAGGTTCTGGCCTATCAGGATATTTCTTGGGCACGTACTCTACATCGATGACACCAGAAACTTGGAGGCTTTCTGGAGGGTTATCGCTTCCAGCTGCCTCGTTTGCAGCTGAATCCATGATTAAAAGGTTGATGGAGACAAACAATGCACGCGTTCTTGAAGCTCTGGGTTTATATGTAGTAGGTACTAGTACTTATGCATATGACATCTGGGTTGACTTTTTAGCACGTTGGATCTCGCGGCAGCGCGGCCGAAAAGAGGCACTTTGTTGCATTTTGAGCTATCAACGCAAAATTTGCAAGCAGAAAGTTTTATGTCGAGAATGCGAGCTTCGAGTTTAGAGAGGTTGTCGGTTCTCTCTTGAGATTGTGAAAAGTGGTGATTTGAAAGTCTAAATTTTGAAATTTCTAAGCAGTTCTAGACTCTTTTGTACCGATAATAAGAACTATAGTATTGAAGAATTCTTGAACGGTATTGTGCCACAGTCAGGAAATCCAAAGACGCCTCAACTCCAACTTATCAATAAGTCCTCCTCGATCGATTTTGACATTACAATGATAGCCTAGTTATATTATCCAGTAGCAAGTTTATTTACTCATAGAAGCTTTGAAGACTTGCATTAAGTTGTCTTGTCGCCAGATTCCTCAACCATAAACCTCTTAGACCCTAGATGTAGTCTCTGTCCTGAGTACTCCATGTCCATGTCTCTTCGACTTCATAGTAGTAGCTAGCCCGGAAAACTCGAGATAGAACCTAAATGAACGAGGCTCGTGAATTCAGTAGACTAGGGTAAAATATCTTTCAAGCCTTCCTCCATCCTCGAAACCATCCCCTTCTTTCCTCACTCCTTATCCAAAAAGATATTCCGCTTTAAATCAAGCCCCGAGCGTATTTTCATCCAGGAACCTCAGGTGTCTAGTAGCGAGACGTCTCAGTCCAATTCCGTCACAGAAATCGACTCCAATACGATTTGCCGCAATATCTCAACCAAAATGGCTAGAACTAAATACCGATTCTTCCAAGCTTTGAGAGCCAAAAGAAGCTCAAAGTTTCGAAGAGCTAGGGCCGCAACCAATACCGCCAACAGGACCATTCAAGGCGATGTTGTCCCTGAACAAAACAATGGCAACCGTAATGGCCAAGATCTTGAGTGTCCGAATTTTATCCTGTTGGGTTACCAACAAAAGAAGCACTTTAGGGATATCTATAAGGGCTTCGTCCGTTACGGGATTGTCGACCATGGAAAGATGATCGGAAAAATGCAAGCATTGTGGACCGGGTGTCAAAACCATACGGACAGCCTCAAAAAATACTGGCTCAACTTGCAAGTTGAACAGAGGGTAAGTTAGTTTCATTTATACGTCATAAGTTTTTTTCGTAGTATCATGGTTTATTATCAAAGAATAGGGAAGCTCACATAATTATAATGCTATAGGGACACTTTCGAATGCTGCGAAAGAAACGAATGATTACTCGCCGGAATATTCGAAATGCCACAAAGCTAGGACTCATTCAGCCCGCCGATCCCGACGAGGAAGCTGTTGACCAGGAGAATCCTCTGAATGCCGATATTGACGCGGTAGAACAAGGGATCCCGACTTTGAAACAAAACGACCAAGCCTTCAAATTCCGCCGAAATAGTAATTTTGAGTCGATCATGAATGCATGGCAACTCAACCTACGAGAAACGGACGTTACTAAGCCCGTTAAACCCGTTAAACCTACCAAACCTTTCAGAAGTGAAGTTAGTATCGGTGAATTACTAGCTCTGAACAAAGGGAACAAAGGGCGTGCCAAAGGCGGGAAACATCACAGAAAAATGTCTAATGACCTCGATGATACCATCACGGATCAATTAGGGTCACTCAATCTTGAGAATACGGAGCATGATGGTGATGAAGAAGGCAAGGTCGATGTTGAGAGTTCCAACTAGTCGGCAAGTCGGGTCCAGAGGGTCACAACAGCTGGGTTGATGGTTTCATTTCCATTTCCATTTCTTTCTTTCTTCTTTTTCTTTCTTTTCTTTTTCCTTTCCTTTTTTTCTATTTCTTTCCTTCCTTCCTTCCTTCTTCCATTTTTACTATTCTCTTCTTTTTCTTTCTTTTTATCTTTCTTTCCTTTTTTGTACGTATCTCTCCCTTTTGCGACAAGAGTCCGGATGAGAATGAGATATGTCTGGGTTCCGAGTCTACCAAGGGAGATGATTATGTTTTCAGGTTTCCAGGCATCATTTTTTTGGTGCGCACCAATTGGAGATCGATCAATAGTGGATAGTGGATAATGAATAAGTTGAATATTATTCTCCGACCAAAATTACATTCGAATTCAAAGATGTTCGTCCCAACCACGTTGCATTTTCTGCGTTGGGCAGGGATGCCGCACAAGCTCGAACGAACCTCAAAGCTGTAACAAAAAACCTAGTAATAACTTCGACTCATATGCTCATTCACCCGCAGCCATTTCGCATTCTTTTTTTTCGCATTTCCCTTTCCTTCTCTCTCTCCAAATCTTCAATCAAAACTTTCTTTACATATGATCCGTCCTTACATCCTTAACCGCCGGCTGCGACTATCATTGCTCCAGCAGCGCCCCTCCTCTGAGTCACCCCACCACTACCACCACTACCACCACCGCGGCCGCCAATTCTGCGCCTTTGCCATAAACCGACATATATCAGGATTACAACGCCCATACTCCTCTCCGCATTCGCGCAGTATCTCACATTCCCACTGTCGAGTCCTATTACTCACACTATCATCACCGATAATACCTACAACAACAGCAGTCCATCGATCACGGTTCTCAACAACCTCTACAACAAACAAAAAGATGGCGACACAGTTATTACCAACGATAACATTAACACCAGATGAAGAAAAAGTCCGAACCCTACTCGTCGATGTCGCGACTTTTATCGATTCTAGAAATTCAGAGTCTACTGGTACTAGCAGTAGTAGTAGCACGGCGACACCAACAGTTCTCCGTATAACCGGCGGGTGGGTACGGGATAAACTTCTGAACGGGAAATCCCACGATATAGACATCGGGATCAACAACATGACGGGGTTTGAATTCGCATCACATCTGAATGAATTTTTGACGAATAATATTGAGAAATATAATATTCCTGCGAAATCGATTCATAAGATTGAAAGTAATCCCGAGAAGAGCAAGCATTTGGAAACAGCGACGACGAAGATTTTGGGGTTGGATATTGATTTTGTGAATTTGAGGTGTGAGAGTTATTCTGATGATAGTCGGATTCCGAAGATGGTAAGTAAGGAGAGGGGTGACTGATGTTATTGTTAACGGTTTTATAAGTGAAGCTGGCTAATAAGTTGTGATATAAATTAGGAATTCGGTACTCCTCAAGAAGACGCCCTCCGTCGTGATGCCTGCGTAAACGCCCTATTTTACAACTTAATGACCCAACAAGTCGAAGACTTCACCGAACGTGGTCTGAAAGACCTCCAAAATCGTATCCTACGAACACCCCTCCCACCTCTTCAAACCTTCAAAGACGATCCTCTCCGCGTTTTACGTCTCATCCGTTTCGCCAGCCGTCTTTCCTTCACCATAGATCCCAAAGCCGCAGAGGCGATGCAACATCCCAAGATTAAATTCGCATTAAAGCAAAAGATTAGTAGAGAAAGAGTTGGAGTTGAAGTTGAGAAGATGTTATACGGAGCACGACCCTTCGAAGCGTTAGATCTTATTGAAAAGTTAGGATTGGGAGATGCTATTTTAGAAATACCGAATTTAAACGAGGAGAAATTGGAGGAGGTTAGAAGTGTAGATTTAAGGAGAGGGATAGAAACGGTTAAATGGTTGTTTGGGGAGTTTAGGAGTAAAGAAGGGTATGAGGCAACTCGGGGACTCGCAGGTTCCGAGAGGGATGAGTATATACTATGGATCTTTGCAGCTACGATGCCGTGGATTAGGGTTTTCGTTCAGGATAAGAAGAAAGGGAAAATCAATGTGGGTGTGGTGGCTGCGAGAGATGGATTGAAGCTGAGTAACAAGGATTTCGAGAGCTTGTCGAAAATGGCGTATGCACTCAATGGGGTCAAATATACGATACGAAACCCTTCGGGACTCACGAGGAGTGTTTTGGGAAAATACCTAAGAACGATGGGGTCCGAGTGGAGGATTCAGGTATTGGCCAGTTTGTTGGCGGAGTTGGTTGAGGCGAGATCCCAGGGGGTTGAACTTGGGAGTCATGGGGATTTGGAGATTATTAGTGGATATGAATCGTTTTTGAAGCGGGTTTATGATGAGGATTTGGGAGAGGTGTGGGATTTGAAGTATTTGTTGACGGTAAGTAGTTTTCGTATTTTTTACCATGTGAGGGCTTGGGAAAGACAGTGATACTGATTGAAGTTACTTTTCTGTTATAGGGGAATGAGGTGAAAGATGCATTGAAGCAAAAACCTGGGAAATGGATGAAAACGGCGTTAGAACAGGTTATGGAATGGCAATTGGATAACCCGACAGCTACGAAAGAAGATGCATTGGAAAACATCAAAACGATAGTCGATGTGCCGTTCAACTAACCTAGAGAGCAGTGAGCTTATCAAGATTTTGTTTACCTAATATCATCTCGAAGATTAACATACTACAGAAGCATAGCATGGGCGTCACATCATTTTTTCACATATAGTTTTCACAATACATTCAAATTCTTGTATATACTTATCAAAAATACGGACGGTTTTAAAATCTTCTGGTTTGAAGGAAATGAAAGAGTTTTGATTTGAAGAATATATCCATTACATGATGTTTATCGAATTTATAAGCAACCGATGACAAAAAGAATGAAATGGCTCTCTTTTTATAATATTAAAGTTCCTTTATCTTCCGTCAAAAAAAAAAAATTTGGTATTAAATTATATCCCCGGACTCATGCTTCATTTATTTTATAAGAAAAAAAGAAATAAAGAAAAGAATGCATGGCAAGACTCCATCAAATCCATCGAGGTTGTTCTTTCGTCAGGGAAAATATTGAACGAGGGCAACATTTTTTGTCGAAACTCCTTTTTTCTTTTTTTTATATTAAAAAGAATATATTTGAGGGAAAGGATTCGAAGATGTATATTGGCGTGAAAGACAGTCGTTGGAAGTGGGAGGAGGGATTATAGTGGCGGATGGTGGGTATTTACTTGGAGTGCTATTGTCCATGATGTTAGAATTGGAGATGTAGAGATTAAAGAAGATATGTTAGAGATAAGGAAAGTACCTTTGGGCATCCGGCGCACTTGCAGTCAGTGCAGGAGCAGTCGTCACCGCATCGGTCAACCATGGTGATTTGAGCGACTATAGAAAGTGAATATCATATTAGCAATTTGAACGATAGAAAAAAATAATCCTCAGAATAGAAAGGTTGTCGTACTCATTTTGATAGATTGGAGTTTAAAGCTTTTAAAATAAAAAGATTTAGGAATTGTAGATTTGTATTTTGAGTATCTCGTAGATATATTTCGTAGGATGATGATTTAGAATCTTAAAATGAAGAACTGGGGGAGCAGGAGGGGTATTTATAAACTTCTTCAACAGTGTAAAAAAAAGAACGTTAACTTACCCAACGTCACCAACTTGCGAAAAACAAAATAACAAATAATACAAAAACAGTTACCTAAGAAAGAAGGAAAGACAGAAAGTATTCGGCGGGACCGTCATAGCTTAGAGGTTGCCCTGATTTGATCCCCATTTTTGCCATCCAACAGGAAGCAGTTAGAGGCCGGAGGGGCTAGCCAACAGGAAGTCTCGGTCCAGGTCAGTCCAGCTGCACTGCAAACTGCAAACTGCAAACTGCAAACTGCAAACCACACTACGTTACACCCCACCTTTTAGGATGCATGACTTAACAGGGCAAGCGAACGAAATGGAAATCTAAGCTATCTTCTTTTTTTTTTTTTTTACCTTGCTCAACTAGCAAGTCCGAGTGCACGCGGGGTGTTAGATTCCTTGGTGATAGAATCCTTGATGATATCTATCCCTATCCCTATCTTTCCTTTTCTTTTTCTTTTTTTTTCTTTCTTGATCGATTGATTGCAATCGTACTGGAATAGTACTTACCAAGGGGGGGCATTGCTTGGGATCGATCGGACTAGGCCGCAGACGTCCAGTCGACGTCAAACGGGGATCCCAGACCTGGTTCATTGGCGCTAAACTACGCACAAATGGCTCTTCTCCCTGCTTCTCTCGCCTTGTGTTCTTTTCCTTAACTTTCTTCATTTTTCTAAATTCTAAAAAAGAACAAATAGATGTCAAGATCGATAGTATGAGCTCCCCCCCTTCTCCTACGGCTAGGGGTCGGAGTTACACAGTATGCATCTTTGCGTGTTAAAAAACGTAAGCTTAAGCTTACAATGGGGATCAAATATCATAAATGTATTTGGTTATACGGTATTATACGGACGAAGCCGAGGAGAAAGAACGAACGAACATTGGGGAGTTTGGATTAACAAATCGATGACCGATAAGCATGACTGATAGATTAGATTCTTTTTCTAAACAGCATGCAGGCAACTTACGTCTGGCCTGATGGGAAGCAAAAAGGGCGATAATATCTCCACGTTATAGTAGTATCTTTGATATAGCTGCTGTCCGTGTCATGTCTACCACCTATCTAAGTATCTATCTATTACTTAGCCTACAAGCCTTGCATATGCAATGTCTTTTCCGTCCACTTCGTTATCGAGCTAGGATAGAGCTCCCCAGGATTATTTTCGTCCAGCAGCCCGGCAGCTAAGTAGCTAAATAGCTAAGAAGCTAGCTTTACATAGGTGGCGCCTGCCCGATGCAATTACCATATCGAAAACCCCACATTTTTTTCTTTCTTTTCTCGAAGGAAAGGAATTTTAAAATTTTTTTTAAACCTGCATAACGGATCATCTTCCCCTATGCATACCCCTCCCCTCTTCCCTTCCCTTTCCCCCCCCCCCCTCCACCTGTCCCGCGCTATGGGTTGGATCCTTTTTTTGATTTTTTTATTATTATTACTTAAGTAGTATTTACTACGGTTGCCTCGGATGGGTGGATAAAATGTGTCTGCGAATGTGAGAGTCTAGAAAGAAACAAAAAAAAACGTGGGCTGTGTTTTTTGCGAAAAGGCGGGAGATGATCGACGGACGTGGGTTGTGGCCGATAAGTTTCCAGATGGCCAGTAACGTACGGTTTGATCAAGCTTGAACTCGGTAAACTAAGCTACCGAGATTTTCTTTTCTTTTCTTTTCTTTTTAATCCGCACAAATATCGCAAGAGTTGAACCCTTGTGACCGCGTTCACCGCCCTGCTTGCTGCTTGGGGAGGGAGGAATGGAAAGACAGAGAATCGAATCAGGGTTCGAATTTTTGAATCGATTCTGAAGATTGTAATTTTTCGCCTTAAGCCTTATTTGGGTTTAATTTTCTTCCCCCTTTTTGAAGTAAAACAGCACAAAGGACGCAATGATCGTGACTATTATATTATATTATATTATTAACCGTATGACGAAGCTGTTTGGTCATGGAGATAGCTTTAATTTTGAGACAAACCGCACAAAACACGCAGTGGCCACGGAATGTAATATAATAATACTGCTTATTAGATTCGAATCTGAGATCGGTTTAAGTTAGTTAGTAATCACGAGGCGAGATTTACACCAGGATATGAAATCATACCCCGTCGAGAACGGAATCCAATTTACATTTTTTGGTTTATCCTTCGTTCTGGAGAGTTCGAGATTTGATCTTTGCTCTTACATAGACACTTGCGCCGATTTCGCCCCCCCCGGTGCAGCGACATGCACGCACGCATGGACCTCATGATGTGTGCCATGATTTATACTTTCTTACTTTGTATATGTGCCATGCGGACGGTTATACATGTATAATATATTATCGTCTTGGCGCAATAGAAACAACCTACGTTCCTAAATTTCAACAAATGGACATTCAGCAGATGTTTTTTTTTGACTAAGAAAAAAGGATCGGATGAGGATTTGTGAAACTGTATGGGGTAGATACATACGTGGGGAAGTGTGCTTAGACTTAGAGTTAGTCCCGTCCCAGAAACATGCATAAGTACAGTATATATTTGGGGGGTAAGTATCTTTTATGTAATTATTTGAATTGGTTGCTTACAATTGGTGGTATTACATATATTAGATATAGCAGTACTGCCAGTATTATAAATTAACAATTGAAATTTGAAGTTACTTATATATAATCGTGTGAATCCTGATAGTTAATGTAGATGATGAAATGGTAGTTTATACTTGGTAACACTAGCTATAGATTTGTATATACTATGGTATTAAACTACTGGTCTGTTTATTTGGGTATCTGAGGGGTAAGTATAGCATTAGAGGTACCCGGTAAGTTGGTGGTTTACAATCTACTCGACTCTACTCTACTGCTATGTCACGGAGATCACAGCTGGGATCACCATATTATGAACCATTCATTATAAATCTTCAATAAAAAAAGTCAAAATCATTGATTATATTGGTTTCCTTATGAGACGTGTAAGCATCACTGAAGTTAGTACTTTGAGTAAAGGATACATCTTCTAGTATACCGTATTTCGTCGACATCCCGAGATCCAATTAATTGTACTATCGAATACGACGAGAAAGCCCCTCTAGAAGCGTGACGTCTAACTAATTATAACTTACGGCATTAACCCTTTCCTTAAAAAAGGCTCAAAAATAAAAGACTTGAGAGATCATATCAAACGACCTAAATATAATAAAATAACTATCATGATCATGCCCTCTTCGTCACTAGCAGTACCCACCGACCCGCTTTCTAATTCTTGGAATTACGTGGTCGATGTTAGAACGCTGGACCGCGTATCGGTAATATTCCCTCTCTTATATATCTTTTTCTAACTCCTCTTTTTCAAACATCTCAAGTTGAATTTATTTTGTTTATTTCATTTTTGTTGAATAGGAAATCCTCGAAACCAGAGTCCGTCTTACAAAACTAGAGGGAGAAGCGATATTTACGGAATTAACCCTTGTTCAACAACAAATTGATGAGGTATTGAAGTCTATCGAAGGGATGAAAGGTGGGGGGAAAGAGTGGTTGGAAGTTGCGGAGGGAGCGTTTGGGGAGTTGACGAGGATGCAGTTGGAGGTTGAGGAGAAGGTTAGGAGGATGGGGAGGATTATGGATGGGATGGATGAGTTGGGGATGGAGTTGGATTTGTGGGTGTGTATTCTTTCTTCTCTCTTTTATATATATGAATGGCTAATAAATTTGTGATTTTGAATAGTTGAGGTATCAATCGACGAATCGGAATTATAAACCTCGATAGGAGTTTGGGGTTTAATCATGTTTTGGGTTTAGTCAATTGGGTTCTTCTTTTCTTGTTTTTCTTGGGACGGAGTTCTGCCTTCTGGTTATGGCTCTTTGGCTACATGTATAGAGGTCACTAGGTCTGGTGTTCTGTGGTTATTGTCATAGACTGGTTCTGTTCTGATCCAGATCGAGATTTAGATCTGGATTCTGCTAATATAATGGGAGTATGCTGGAAGGACCCTTGTCGGCTTTGGCCTATCGTGTAGTGCACTGGTGTTACACGGCATGGAGCACGTCATGGCCTTTGAATCCCTGCTTCCTTCCTATATTATATTATAATTAGAAGTCACAGTTGCGTAGAAGGTAATAAAGCTTCGGAAGATAACAGTAATATAATAAAATGTCTAAGCTAAGAACATTCAAAAAAAGGATATGCATATTTTTTCTATCGCTTTACGCTATTCATTAATCATATCATACCAGAGTATCAAATCATATCATATCATATCACAGTCTAGACGCATAATATATGCTGGAGTCGTATCGTATCATATCATATCATCGGAATCACAATTCCGCAACGCCCTCAAAATAGGCCTTAACATCCTGATACCCTTCCAACTTTTCGACCCTAACTCCTTCCCCTTCCTGTCCAAGTTCCAATGCTTTAACCACCCCATTTTCTACCTTCCAGTTACCCAAGAACTCACGAAGGTTTTGTTCCACCCCATCCTTACGTTCGTATAAGAAACATACGGCATCGAAGCCGCCGGCACCTGGTACCACGCCGCCGATTACGCCTTCGACATCATTCGCAGCTGCATCTAATAGCTTCGTTTGGGATTCTGGTTCGATTTCGACGGCTGCTTTGGTACCCAATTCCCTAACCATTTCTCTGATTGCTGTGATACGTTGTTTGATAGTGTCGATGTAATCTTCGTTATTGTTATTAGAATTGTTGATAATATCCTTAATAGTGGAGATTAAATCCTCATTTCTGGAATTTAGTTGTTTCCAAACGAGTTCTGCATCTTCACCACCGGATTTTCGCCACGATAGGACTGTTTTTACCATCCCCGGGGTTGAAGAACCACATTGGACATCACCCATTACCAAACCGATCTGTGGCGGGAGGGTAATCGGTGTCGATTCCATCGACGTCCATGGTTTATTCACCGTTTCCTTCAAGATTTTTGTAAACTCCGGATCCGTGGGGTCCGGAATCGCAGTTAGGATTTCCGGGGGGAAACGTCGGTATATACACGAACCGTACGTCGCAGCAGCTACATCGAACCCACTGCCTACTTTCCCCTGAGCGGCGCAGTGGGATGCTTGTGCTAGATTGTGGAAGATGTGAGGGGGTAGTTTCGTCTCCGAAGAGTTTTGGAGGAAGTGGAGGAGGATGGAGGAGGTTAGGGAGGTTACCAGGGCGGCTGATGAGCCCAGACCGGTTTTGTAGGCGGATTTGATGGGGAATGGGAGGGAGTTGAAGCGCGGGATCGGAGGGGGTGGTTGGGAGTAGTACGGGTTGTCGGCGAGGATGGTGAGGGTTGTTGGTGGGGGGATGGGGAGGGAGAGGTAGGAGAGGGTGTATTTGAGGGTTGTGAGGACGAAGGGGTTTGAGTCTCTGTTTCTATGTTGTTAGCACGGTCTTGTTGAAGATATCATATTTAAGAGTAAGGTAGATTATTAGATAGAGAATGATAGAATGATTGGAGTACCCTTCGTTGGTTTGGACTACGGAGACAGCTTTCCCGCCATCTTCGTCCGAGGCGGAGACTTGGTATTCCCAGATGGCATCTTGGAATTGAGGGGATCTAACTGTGATCTTGCCCGGTGGTGCCGAGGGGTCCTGAGAAGGAGTGGCGACGCAATGGATCCGTGCGCTGAGGGCGAAGACCAGACCGCGACAGGAGGGATCGAGGACCGTGTAACCGCCGGCGAGCAGGACTTTGCCTGGAGCTGAGACGGCGGTTGATGCCATTTTTTTTTAAACTTTTCTTAGTTTATTTTACCCCAGATTACGAGTGACCGCGGTTAGCTATCTTGATTTTTTGATCCGGAGTAGTTCACGTTAATGTTCAATGCAATGAGAAAGAAGTGGAGTGCGCATGCGGTGGAGTGGTGGAGTGGGGAGGTAAGCATAACTCCGGACGGCAGAAGTCGGCTTCAAGACTCGGGCAGGGAAAACATGTCGGCTTTCGGTGCTGACAGGCAACCCGACTGCCGATTTACTTTCCCGCTTAATTTAGAAATCCTGTCATCTGGGTCAGCTGGACGCCTTTTCTGCTAAGGTTTGTTCCTTTTTATTCGGCATCCCGAGGAGTCCGAGTCGATTTTTAACATTTAACATTTAACAGGAGGGAAGAGTTCCGTTCGCACCCGATAAATGCGATAAAATGGCTCCCAACTTTGGCAGCTCACGAAAATGGGATATAACTTGTTAGCCGTTCTGAGGCTAGAGCAGTCGCAGATTAAAAAATTTTTGATTTGGTCTCGTGGACGTTTTTATTATTATTATTATTGAAATTGATGGAAGACTTCCTTCGGTCGGTACGGGTTTCCCGGTGGAGATGAGATGATGTAAGTATATTCTACATTACTAGTACTGTTACTAGTACTGTTACTAGTAGTACTACACAAGTAGTATAGGGCAGGCTGAGAAGCCCTGGGTCACATTGAGGCCGTACCTTGGTGATAGTTGGTTAGTTAGTGTGTGTATGCAGGACATCATTACGAATCAGGGCATCCCATTGCATCAATCGGTCCTGCACATTGACAAGGTCTTCCCGCAAAATCTTCGTGGTCGAGTCATCCTCCATCCATCCATCCATACCTACCTAATCTCTTCTGCTCTGTTTGGATCAAATTGAATTTTTAATAGATATCTTCGAATTCAATATTGTAGAAATAAATAAAATAAAATAAAATAAATATTTAATTGTATCCGTATATAATAATATTTGATTGCGGGGTGGATGATATAATAAGAAGCACAGTGATAATATCCTCGGTCGGCCAAAGTGCAGGTTCCCACCGTCCAGTTCCGCCAACCCGGAACCAACCAGCCAATCCGTCTTTTAACCTTTTTTTGGGTGTCGCACCAATCAAAAAAATAAAATAAAATAAAAATAAAAATAAAATAAAAATTGAATAAAATTCTGACGGAAGAATACAAGACGAACATCCCACTTTCCTTCCATCTTCACAGCCCACTTTTTATATCCTGACATTCACACCACACACACACTTCCTCTTCCTCTTTCTCTTCCCTCTCCACTACCACTACCACCAACTACCACCCATCATCAGACTCATCGTCATACTCATATTCATCCTTTCCCACCTACCCACTATTGTTACAGGTCGGACCCGAGCGGACTCCGGCTATCTAATTGAATTCTCCTTCTCGCCGAAAATTCTCACGCGATAACCCGTCCCGAGTCGTCTGGCATTCTCCTCGGTTCAGATGACGCGGCAATCTCCATTATAATCGGGTATACCAAACATCCTGAGGAATATAGTAAGTCTTCAACCTTGTCTTCCTCTTCTTCTTCTTTTTCTTTTGTATTTTAATTTTTATTTTGAAAAAAAAAATTAAAATTAAAATTTTTTTTTGTCGCTGTCGACTCTGCCGTCTGCCGACGTTCTTTCGGTACCTTGCTTCCTTGCTAACTTCCAAGCGATGTAGCCCCGGTTATCACACCACTCCGATATATTCCCCTTCCCTGGGCTTCCCACTTGACCACTTATGGTTTTCAAGCCCTTCACCATCGCTGCAGCTCGTCAGAGCTTTGCACGAAACTTCGTCAATGGATACGCTCAATCTGCCGTCGCCGCTGCCCAGTCCTCCTACGCTACCACTACATCATTCCCTCTCTCTCGTCTAGGCCAGAACACTCCCTCTAAGATCCAGGCTGTCTTCAATGGTCCTAATAGTGGCAACCGGTCTAAATTCGCCAGAGGCAGTGATCACCTGGGGCATCAACACTCCATCTTTAACAAAGATGGCGATCGCTCCTTGAAATATCCGGAGAGACTCCAACCTACACATGCTTCTATATCCTTGCAGCTCCAGCAGGAGCTCGAGAAGAAGGATGTCGGTCCTCCGTCTCCGGAATTGAAGCCTCGTGCTTCGTCCATGTCGACGGTTCGGGACTACCCAACTCTGGAAGAACCTGATAGGCTTTCTCTTGACAGCTTGGAAGTTGCAATCGAGGAGGATGAGTTTGTTGCCACTGCTCCGGCGAAAGCTGCAGTAGTCGGAAACAATCTCCAAACTGTTCCCGAGGTCGCTGAAGTGAAAGCTGAAGCTACTTCTTCGGAAACCGCTCCGAAAGTTGCTGCTGCTACTGCTACGAAAGATGCCGCGTCTGCTTCAGCACCCGGCGAGGTTGCGGAGACCGCATCCGAGACTAGTGACATTACTGTGGTCAATAGCTCGAGTACGACCTCCACATACGTCGTCAAGGATTACATTCAGCTCTTTGATAACATGAAGCTTGCCGAACAATACGACCAGATCCCTCTCGCTTTCAGGGAAATGGTCGACAATGGCATCGTTCCAACTACTGATGCGTACAACTACTTGCTTCATGCTTTCACTCAGATCCCTTTGATGGGCCATGAGCGTATCAGCCGTGTCATGAATGTCTATGCTGAGATGATGGAGCGCAAAATGGTCCCGTCTCATTACACTTACAGCATTGTCATTGGGACGCTCGCTGATCAGGCAACTCGGGTTCAAGACCACGCTAAGGAGGCTGACGTTAAGGTCAAGCGTTTTGGTTTCTCTCTCTCCAGCCCTGCCCAGGCTTACAATAACATGTCCGATAAACACTTCTCGTTGGCAACCGACATCTATGGCACCGCTCTAACGCTTAAGCACCGTCTGACCCCCGAGTCCCTCAATATGCTCCTTCAAGCCTCGGCACAGAAGGATCGTAGTGACATGTTTGCCCCAATTCTCGCAAAGATGGAGGAACTGAGCTTGCAACCCACCATTCCTTCCTACCGTGAGATGATCCGAAGTTTCGGCCGAGCCAAGGACCTCTATTCCGCCATTGACACCTACAACGTTGCAACGGACGCTAAATCTTCCTTCGGAGGATTGACCAATGCTTCGAAGCAAAAGATGGTTGACTCGCTGGTTTACGCCTACTTCTCCTCCGGAGAGGTTAGTGAAGGTTTAGTCTACGTGCAACGTCTTCTCGAACATGGAACCGAAACTACCGCTCTTTGCGTCTCTGTCGTCAAGTCTTACCTCTCTATCCGCAACTATGACGCTGCTGTCGAATGGACTACCGGTTTGAACGCCTCCGAGCCGAAGGAAGCTGCTGTTTTGAATCAGGTTTGCACCGAAGCTGCTGATGCTGGAAATGCTGAAGCTGCTAAGGTCATCTACGAAAAATTGTCCAAGTCCCAGAGTGCTTTGAGTACCGCCACTTACTCCAGTCTCGTCGCCATGAGTCTCCGAAACAAGGATCTTGATGCTGCTGAAAAATTCTTCAGAGAAGCCGAGTCGTTGCCCAACTTCTTGGTTAGCGAAACCGGTTTACATCTGGCTACCATGTTTGCGGTTGTTGGCGCGGAGCTTGACAAATTGGACTACGGAATGGACGTCTACCGCCGAATCGTCGAGAGATTCCACTCTGCCAGCCAGCCGTTGAAAGCCCAGGCCATGACCTCCGTCCACGCCATCTTTGATAACTTGAACTCCTTGGACCTCATCACACAACGACAAAGCTTGAATATCTTGCACTTGATTAACCACCTCGGCATGCCAATCCCGGATGTTGCAATCGCTCGCAGGCTTCTCAAGTCCTTCGAAGGTGTCCCCATGGATAGTCTCTCCCCGGCCGATTTCCACCTCTTGGTCATCCCACAAGCCGTTGTCTCTCTCCACCCTGAGGCCAGCAAGAAGGACGCCCAGAAGATTTTCTCCATGGCTCAGCTCGCTCACCAATTCCAATTGCCACTATGGAACTTCCCAGCTCACGTCGTCGAATCTGTCCAGGAATATGCTATGCCCCCCGTTGCTCCCCAGGAAATACCTTACCCGACTCCAGTTAGCGCTGGAGCCGAGAATGCTGCTTTCCCCTGGTCTGCCGCTCCATCTAATGAACACGCTCCTACCCCAATGGCACAGCACGATCCTCTTGATGAAATCGACCCCCACCAGGCTACTCTCGATCTTGAAGGTTCTAACGCATTTATGGCTAGATTGGAAGGCCGAACAAGCCCTCCTCTTCGTGCTACGGAAATCGTCAACAGGTTCAATCTTCTCAAGGGTCACCGTCACTACCAACCACAGGTTATTGCTCGCGCTATCGGAAGTATCGCTCGTCAAGAGGGATACGGCGAGAAGCGTCTTGGTGCTTGCGTCAACATCTTCAACCAGGCCCTCAAGGATATGCCCCTTCTCAAGGAATACCGCAAGGCCAGGTACGGTTGGTACTTGATGTACGATGCCATGATTGCTGCCTGTCTTCACCTTGAACGTCTTGACCTCGCCCGCAAATACCACCAGGAAATGCTTGAGTTCGGAGCTTCGCCCTCTGCCAACACCTACGGTCTTTACATTGTCCAGCTTAAGGGATCCCATGGCAACTTTGATGAAGCATCTGAGGCCATCAAGATCTTCGAGCAGGCCAAGGCTGAGGGTATCGCACCAACTTCTTTCCTCTACAATGCATTGATTGGCAAGCTATCCAAGGCTCGTCGTATCGATGACTGTCTCTCGTACTTCTCGGAAATGCGTGCCAACAACATCAAGCCAACCAGTGTTACCTACGGTACCATTGTCAATGCTCTGTGCCGCGTTAGCGACGAACGTTTTGCCGAAGAACTCTTCGCTGAGATGGAGGCCATGCCAAACTACAAGCCACGACCAGCCCCATATAACAGCATGATCCAATTCTTCGTCCATACTAAGCACAACCGCACCAAGGCTCTGTACTACTACGAGCGAATGAGGAGCTTGAACATTGCACCAACATCTTTCACTTATAAGCTCCTCATCGAAGCTCACGTTACCTGCGACCCACCAGACCTCAAGTCTGGCGAGGACATCATCCGCCAGATGCGCGCCGAACGTGTCCTCGTCGAGGCTCAACACCATGCCGCCATTATCCACGCCAAGGGATGTGTTCTCGGAGACGTTGCCGGAGCTCGAGAGAGCTTTGACAAGGCCCTCCGTGACCCATCTGTCAAGGCCGATACCACCGTTTTCCAAGCCTATATCGAATCTCTCGTTGCCAACCACCGTGTCCGCGAAACCCCCGAGATCGTTGCTCTTATGCAAGCCAAGCACATCCAGATGACACCTTATATTGCCAACCCACTCATCCACGGATGGGCTTTGGAAGGTGAGATCGAAAAGTCTAGGATGTTGTATGATTCGCTCTACCCGGACCCATCCCGCGGACATTCCGCCAACAAGAGGGAGCCGAGCACATACGAGGCTATGACACGAGCATTTTTGGCTGTCAGCGATCACGATTCCGCGATGGGAGTTGTGAACGAGATGGCTTCAAGGAGCTACCCTCCACCAGTTATGACGAGGGTCCTTGATCTCATTCGTGGCGGTCATGAAGCTTAGGTGAGGTAAAGAGTGGAGGTTGTTTTTTATTTTCATAACACGGGTGTTTTCTCTTTTTTTTTATCTTCGTTTTCATGGATTCTGACTAGCCTCAGCCAAACCTGCACATACTCTTTTTTTAATCTTCTTCTGCTTAGATGATTATATTTCTTGCCCTTGCATCTTATTTCCTATTGTTTCTTTTTTATCACGAAAAGCTAAATTTCCTTTCAATTCAAATCAGCATGCATGGGTTTGGCTAGGTTTCTACTGTTTTGTCATTTTCCTTTACTGTACCGTGTTATGACTGTTTTATGACCTCCAGGTAACGGGATTTACGGCGTTCTGTGCGACTTGTTGCATTTTTATGGGGGGTTTCTCCTTTGTACGGAGTTCTTTTTTTTTTCGTATTAGGCTTTTTTCAAAAATGCTAAAAAAGAAATGGCGTTCTTTATTTTTATTATTACTTTCCTGGTCTTTTCTATAACTCTCGGTGTGTGTTCCAGTCGTTCCATCTGGGTGCGTATGTCTCCTTTTCTAAATTTTTTTACTTTCATAAGTACTTGTGCGTACGTAAGTACCTACTTCTACTATCATATCCCCTATGAAGGGGGGTGCTCCAGATATTGCACCTCTGGGATTATATAAGGGCGGTCTCGTGGAAACCTGTTAAAGTCACGGGCTGGGTTTTCCCCTTTTTAGCTACTTTTTTTTTATATATACTTTTTTTTTTGTTTTCCTATGTTGGATCTCTTGCGCGGCTACCATATATGACGAAGGGGACCGGATTATTTTGGTGGAGGAAAGAAAGAAGGAAAGAAGGGTGGTATTAGCTCCGGGGGTGAGATTTGAGCTAGTTAGGTATAATAGGCAAGATTTATGTATATGATATATCTTGGCCTGGCCTTTTTGTTAATAAACAAAGGTCTGAAATAGGTGAGGAAGAGGTGGAGTGGCCATGGGGGATTCCAAAAAGTCGGATGGATGGGGTTTGTAAATACTGTTGAAGGGCTTTTTGGGGTGGTGTATAGATGGATGGATGGATGGAAGGGAACCTTCTCCTTGTAACATAGGAAATCTCAGCTCTTAGATAAATATCTTTTTTTTCTTTTGTTAACTTTTTTTTTTTTTGTTAATTTTTATATATATATTCTTGTGGATAGTTTAGGTTTTGGTTGGTTGGTGAAAGGGGGGGGGGTTTTACCTATATGGAACATTGAATGGAAACTGGATATTTCTGAACATATATACTTAATTACTGGTGGCGTTCCGTGATTAGTTGAGACTTTTTCTTCTCCTCTTCTTTTGCTTCTTTTATTTTTTGGGAAGTATTTGTGTGCTCGTGCTGTGGAATCGAAGTGATATATAACTTTTGCCGTTTAGAGTGTAGGGTGCTACGGCATACTGCTACTATCTTTCAGGCCTTGAAATTTGAGATCTTGGTTTATCAGGCCGGGTTTTGTCGCGAACTGGTAGTAGCTTATAGTGCTTCACAACCTCACATGTATCGTGATATTTAGTGCGTTAAAAGTATGCTAATAAGTTTCTATACGATATTCCAAGTTAGTTCGGGGTGAATTCGAAATCTACGTGTTACGCTATTCAGATCCATTTCTGATATATATGTATACATGTATATTATAAATGTTGATACAAACAGCGCTTTTTCAAGCCGTAAGTAAATAGTTCCTGAGACTAGCTATGCCTTCTTATCAAAGAAGGCGACCTTCGACTCAAGGGTGATGAATCCGGTCAAGAATATGGCCGATATATACCCCGCAAGTGGGTTACTCAGGAAAGATGAGGTACATGATTTCCTTGATGGCATCTCTGCTCAAAGATTCTTTTCATCGCCTGCATGTGTTCCAACGAAAAGTCCGGCGTCATCCTCTCGAATTCTTGAGCATTGACGGGATCGAATTTGTAGTTTTGCCAATCCCTTTCAAACTCTTCCAAAGCCTCTTGAGCCCTTGGGATATCGGCAATCAAAGCTATAACCCGCTCGCGGGCCCCGATGGTTTTCCCCTGACGCATTTTCCGTGCGAAGCTTTTACCATTACCAAATACCTTTTCGACTAATCTGGCGTATAGAATCATATGGGTGATATTCCGGTGTGGTTCTTCCATTCGGTTTATCTGTTGGTTAAATTCTTGATTGGTTGGGAGGACGGATTTGTGTAGTTTTAACAGTTCGTTGACTGGTTTTTCTAATTCATCGCCCTTTAGATTTGTATCTGATATGAGGGTTTCGAGGATGACGATCATATCAACGACAATAGGCATAAGCTGGAAGGCACCCTCCGCGGCGTTGGTATCGTACCATTGAATACCATGACCGGTAAAACCCAGATCTATCAGATGAAGATACTCCTCCGATGGGTTTTTCAAAAATCGACCTTTTTCATAACGAGGTTCTCCGACTTTTAATCTTTTAGCCTGCTTTAAGATCTTCTCACTTAACATGTCTGTTTTCTGGGTCAACCTTCGAGGGGCTATTAATCCGTCTACTTGATAGCCTTTTAATTCAAATTTCTTCGTCTTTGAACTCCAAACTACATCTTCGTAGGCACCTTGGGTCCATGATACCACTCCTAGTTTGTATAATCGAGTGATAAGATTATGTATTTCATAGGGAGTGGCTGCGATGCAATTGAAAGCAATACGGCGGGCATGACAGTGGAGCTCATGCTCCCTTTCTTCGATCCCGGGTCTATGGTAGATATTGTAGGACATAGTCCTAAAGTTAAGCCACCCGTGACTTCGTACTAGATGATTATACTTTCTTTCCAGCCAAGCACGCTGCTGTACTTGATCCGGACCCATTGTGTGAGTGAATACACAGCAACGGATCCATTTACGAAACAGTGCTATTTCGGTAACGGCGTCTGGATTCCTTGCTAATAATTCGTTTTCAGCGGCCATGTATTCTATTTGATCGATGGTGGAGATGTTCTTTTCGATTTGAGAAGGGAGTTTTTGTTTTTTGTAGGCGGTGAGGATACGGGCGAGTTCGAGGATTGTTGGGTAGGTATCTGCGTTTTTTTGTAGTCCGAGGGAGAGGATCATTTCGGGGTTTACTAGGTCGGAGTCGAGGTTTGTGACGCTGTTTGGGAGGTGTCGTGAGGCGCCGAAGATACCCTCTGTGCGGTTGAAGAGGGTTATGAGGTTTTGATTACGTTGGGCTTCTTCTTCGTTGATTGTGAAGGTTCGGGTTTGGTGGTTGAACTCGACGATGTTGGTTTTGGTTACGATCATGCCGATGAAGTCGAAGGCTGAGAGACTGGTGCCGCCGATGAGTAGTTTCTTTCCTGGAATGATCTTTTTCTTTTCATTATCGAATATCTTTTGCTGGGTTAAATAAGTCGTAAGATCGATGGAGTTCGGAACACCCGTGAAAGCATTTTCCTTAACTTCACCACTAACCGGGATCTCAAATGTAGTTCCTGTACACTTGATAACGAGGTTATATACAAAATCAATCCCCGTCATTTCCTCTCCAGTCTTAACATCCACAACAGTTAAAACAGGAAACCCAGGATTCGAAAAATCAATATTAGAAACAACGACTTCATATCTAACCCTAATCACCAACCACGGAAGATACTCCTTCGCAAGCTTCAAAGCCTCTTCCGTCATTAACTCCGCCGCTTCTCCAATCAAACCCCTGGGACCGCATGCAACACCAGTATTTAAATTTAACTCCCCAGTTCTCGACGACGACGACGCACTGTTAAATATCATCGCAGCAGCTACATTACTTTCCAAAAGTCGGGGCATTATTGTTCCATCTTTCATAGCTAGCTCTGCGTATCGACCCGCTAGGTCTGTTAATCGATCTATACGTCTGATTTGCTCGGTTGATAGACCTTCTTTGTTGATGCTGGAGATTGGGGGGTCTAGAGCGGTGTTTAGAGCTGCGTCGCTACTAAGTTGGAAGGCGGTTCCGAGACCTTCTGTTGGAGGTTGGAGGTCGAAGTAGTCGTGGTGGCGGGGGGATTCGTCGATTGGTTGGTTGCGCCAGAGGAGGGAGAGTTGGGAGGCGATGTAGATGTTGTGGAAGAGACGGCCGCGGAGGCCGAAGCCGCAGATTGCGGTGCGGGTTGGTTTCATTGGTGGTGAGGAGGTTGGTGGATACCTGGTATATATATTATCAAAGATAGTATGTATATACGAGACAATTGACAAGTATAAAATTTTAAAGAGGAATTGTGGATACTGAAGCTTAAAGAGAGCTTTGAGAGATCGATACATCGATTTTATACTAGATCGTAAAACCATAAAGCACAGGTGAAAGAAAAGACTTTTAAGATCTACTTTCGAAGCAATATATATACACATATATATAACCTGCAGGGGACAATAAAATTGACGACTAGTGAGCGAATGTTATGTGATGAAATGAAGACGTTATATATACACTTTTTCAAGATCTCGACTTCGTACCGATATATATACATATACATATACATACTTAAGTACTTATATACCCCCATCTGAAGCCAGACTACATAGGTCCGGTTTGTGACAAGTGATATACGGATTCGACATTCTTTGATGACGCTTTAAATTTACTCTTCGTCATCGATTTTCTAAAGGGGCCGGTTACGTAAGTTCAGGAGTATCGGTGGCCGTTGCATGTTGTTAACTTTTATGCAACATGCATGCATGGGAAATAGTATTTCGAGCGAGATCGGTCTAGAAACGGGTAAGTGAAAATATGTATACTCCCAATTCACTAACCAATAGATAGTTTTGCATGGCATACAACGGTCTGGTCCGGTAAACGGGAAGTAAAAGTATTTAATTCGAAGGTTAAGTACAATAAGGCGTAATTGGAATGCATGCGTGCATGCATATATGCGTTTCTACAGGCCTAGTTAGGCGATTCTGCGAATAAGGAGGCTTTTAATCGTGGGTCATAAAATAACACACATGCACTGTTGTCTAACGATATATAGCGAGTTCGAATCGGTGTGATTGAGATATGCTTAATGGATTTGAGTTATCGAGGAAGTAAATCAAGAAATCAAGGTTTATACAAAAAATGATAATAGGGAGCTGACTTAGGAGGGTTCCAAAGTTTCAACTCTAGTTGTCCGTTGCCTAAATTAACGGAATTATAGGGCTTGTAAATGGTGCGGAGAGAATAATTAATGACCAGCTAGATCCATGCATGTGGATGTCTACTATCTGATTTGCGAGATGAAATATAGGACCTAGTCGTATATTTACGGCTAGTCATGATCATGCCTCGTAATTTAACGTTTAAACTGCATAGGTCGTTAGCTAGTTAACATTAGAAATCGGAGTATAACTGGTACTTGTACAGCATACAAATGCACACCTATATTTAAAAGCTGAAAACAATATTATGTGTATACGTATTTAGGTTAAAGGTTCTCTTTGTAGTTTCTTTTGTTCAAAAATATATATACTATTTGGATTTGGTCAACCCAATACTTGAACGATATAGCTTTGGAATACTGAGAGCTCGAGGGACTAGGGTCTAGTTCTATTACAATCTATATATACTTAGGCACTTACGACGCGAATAAGTTTAGTGGCACAAGTTAACTACATATGCAAATGCCAAATACGGTACTAGTACTACGTTTTGTGAGCGCGTTGTTATAACCGTTATCCGTTCAAGTTAAGCTTATGTTAGCGCTCCAAGTGGACCTTTGAACAGCATCTTGGGGTATAATATAATATTAATAGCTATATATTATGAATAGCGAGGCGCTTTAAGATCCGCTAAATGATCTGTGTTTCTTCTGAGTTGGCTATAGACGATCGAGCTAAGGGTTTAAATGTCTTCGAATAGAAGTTCTAAGTAAAAATGATTAACTCGTTGCCTCGTACCCAGACCTGGAAGATTAAATCGATAAATTTATGCTTATTTACCGTTGTACATATGTCAAGATTAGTCTTGTATCCAGACAGTGGATCCCAGTGCGGGAGAATATCTCGGGGAAGAATTTAGCCGGATATGAGAAAAAGACGGAATGGAAGGTTGCTACGTTTATAAAATGCTCCCCCACAGAATCTCGATACGGTAGAGCCTATTGTCACTTTTGTATTGATGGTCTTTCTTTTCTTTTCTTCTTTCTTTGAATAGAATATTCTCCCAGAGGCTTATATCAAACCCTGAATGCCGAAATACCGCGACAGTAGCTAGTTATATCACGAGTGGAATTGAAGAATGCATGGTAAACATGCATATGATTTTTTACGGAGGTATATATGGCTTCAGTTATTGTTTTTGTGTAAACACATTTGATTAATTACACTTGCGCAATTGCAGTTTGATATGTCCGAGCAGGAATCAACTTATCAGCAACTGATAGCTTGACGTGGCGATCCTACTAGCTACGCGTATACGGTTAATTTGCTATTGTACATACATGGTTAAAGGCATAGATATCGATAGCAAATGCTTGTCTATGACCAGCGGCTCGGTCGAAGCCCTTGCCGGGTGAAGGGGGCAATCGATTCTCACCAATACCATAGTCTTGTTTATGGCCGAGGCTATTAGTTATAGGTGTTCGTGAGGGTATATTCTTGTTCTGACATGAAAAGATAGTACAAATAATTGATAATTGGTATCTAGTCTAGTTCCGAGTTTACTCGACAGTTTTCATTGTTAACATGTTCGCTCTTCCTCTAATTTAATAAGAATCGCTAGTCTTTCAATGGCATGTGCACATGTGACGTTATGAAACTCTACTTTAAGAACCCCAAGTTAATTAACGTATACGTACCTTAGCTATATACACGTAACGATACCCGTGTTTTGGGAGGATCATCCAACCGAATGTTTTGCTTACATTATAAACATTAATTATATTTGAGTAAATATATTAGTAAACTTGAATTAACTAAATAAAGTGAAATGAAATAGATAGTATCTCAATATAGACTAGTATTACTTATTAATATTGGAAGGAAAAAATATTGTGAATATTAAGTAGCTATAGGTGGATGTGCATTTGACGCCAAGCCTAGAGTTCTTTGGTGAACCAGCTCCCCAGTCCTTCGCGACGAAAGACACGACGGACTCGCAGACGATAGATCCGATATCTACGTTTTTTATAGAACTTAATCATGTATTTAAGAACCTTTGGGCGAGGGTAGTTCTCAGTTTATCATGGAACTCCATCGGTCAATGCAACGTTGCAACTTAGCTTACAACCTAATTCAACAGCTGTAACTAAGTAGCCTTATACGTATACTATTTACTGTGTTACATTTTCGAAATCTCTACCAAACAACTTCTATATTTAACCCGAATATTATATTATACCATATTACCCTCCAAGAGCTCTGAATAGATAGAGTTGAGAAACAATTGAGAAACAAGCAGAGCGCCATGCTTGTATGTACAATTGTGCTGCTAAGCTAGGCTAAGCTAAGATGTTTTGAGGCTACGACCCATATTGACTAACCCGATTAGGAAATATATATTGGCGCGACAAACATGCTTCTTGTTTCTGCTTCTTTTATCTCACAGAATTATTCTTATGCCCGACTGAAAGGAAGGGTCTTTAGTAGTCCTCCCCGTATCCATCCCCCACCATCCCCCGGCAGAATTTGGTGGGTGGGCCTTCCAATTTTTTATATAAAACAATATATTGTTTTTACTTGACATAACTTGGCACAGTTTGGCAATATAGTATTAAATACTTTGAAATATAATAGCTATATAACTGTTTGGTGTCTGGGGCCACGCTTTAAAGAAAAGCCCAAAGGGTTCGATTGAGAAGCAGTTCAATCGGGTTTAAGTGTGACCGTAGGGAACCTCAAGTTATAAATATTGGTTTTACGCAAAAAAGAGTTTATGCAGTCTCGTAACCAGACTTGTGAATCCCTGGCACTGGCCCGTCTCATGCAATGTTTGACGCCAAGCCCAAATGTCTGTCGGTTCCTTCGTTGGTCGACCGACGACCAGAATCTACGACGGAACTCATGTCTATGATTTGTATGTAAACTTCATCATGTACTTAGAGACCTTTGAGCGATGGTAGTTCTCGGTTTATCTTAGAACTCCATCGGTCAACTTATCAACTTAGCTTACAACCTACTTGAACAGTATTTAGTCTCACAGCTTTATACCGTGTTACACTTTCTATTCATACAACTTTATATCTTCACCCCGAATACTATACTACCCTCTGAGAGAACATATAGAGTTGAGAAACAAAGCAGAGTGCTAAGCTGTTTTAGGAAACCTTGCCAAGGGATCCTGGGGCAGGCGTAACAGAGGCTGTCGACAGTCTCGTAACCGGCTGTCGATCTAATCTTGTGTTACCTGCGTAAATACAACACGACCAACACATCCCAAACACCCAGTATTTAAAGACTTGTGCTTCAGCTCCCTCCGTCTTCTTTTCATCACACTCCGCGCTTCACGCTTCACCAGCTTTTCTGCTGTAAGCACCATTGCTTGTATATAATTCTCCGTATATACGCACGCAATTTTCTGTCAATCGGCTTCTCGCCTCTAAAGTAAGTCTTTTCTCCCTTACCTCCTCTTCTCCCCCGTCGAGTTCATCTCTTCTTCACAACCCACCTTCCATCTCATCGAGGTTGCTTTTCCATCGAGATTGTTTCCTGTTTCCCATCGAGGTCACGAAATCTAGCAAGCTTGCTACTGTCTACATCAATCATCTCATCATTCCATCTAGCTGACGGATCTGAGATCTCGTTCTCGTTTTGTTTATCCTCTTTTGTTTCATCTTATCTTTGCTGCAATCTTGGTTACTTCTTGAGGCCTTCTGGTTGTTCTTTGCTGCCTTATCCTCAGTTGCCTCGGATATCGATCACCTGACTTTCTTGTGGTCCTTCTTCCTATTTAGTCTTCCACCCGTCCTGCTCTCCTTCATCTTCATCCTCATTCTCCTTCCAACCAAGCTTGGTCACCTCTCTTGGTCATCGACTTTGGTCATCTCACTTGATCATCTTTCTTGATCACCATCTTCCTTCTTCATATCTATCTTCCCGTTCCCTCTTCTCCCTCATTTTGTTTTGATCTCGATCGTCTCTGGGGGTGTTCTTTTCTGTTCACCTTCATCACCTTCTCCCTCATCATCTCCTTCGGTCATCACCTTCTTCTGCTTCGTCATCATCATCGTCATTTCCCTCCTTTTTATCCATCATCATCTTTCCTAGACGTGTTATTGGAAGGTAGTGTTCCTTTCTTCTTCCCTCTATTCGCATCCGCCCTACTTCAGAGAAGCCATCTACCACAGCTCCCGGCTTCGTTCACAGCCATCTCACCTTCCATTTATCATCGTCATCATACTTAACTTCCCATTGTGTCTCATTGACTCTACTAACTGGTTTCTGATTTCACAGGCAACTTTCTTTTAATTTCGGGATCTTGGTATGTTTCTATCTACCTTCAAGTTTTCTTCGTACTTGATTCTAATAGTCTCTCATTAAAGCCATCTGCCCCTGTCTGTTCTTTCTCGTTCGCATCTTTTCTTCGTTTTTCGAAAGACAGGTAAGTTACTTAAGACTCTTCCTTGTTCACATAGTCTACTTTTGCATTTTTACTAACAAGTTGGTATTGTGCTATAGATTTCGTCCCTGTCTTGTCGCGATGGCCCAAAGAAAAGGCAATGGCGGACGCCAACCGTGGCGTCACCGCCGCTGGAAGCCCAAGGGGGCCCAGCAAACCGGCCGGGTGCCCGTCGCTGACGGGCAGGGCCGGGAGGGGGGTTTTTGGGAGGGGGGGGACCCATCCCAGCCATGGTGCTGGGGGGTCGGGGCGGCTCGTTGAGGGAGTCGCAGAGGCCGAGACGTTTCGTCGAGGCAGGGAGCTGAGGTGGGAGCAGCTCGGGGAGCAAAGAAGGAGTGCAGTGCCTCCTTCCCCCACTGCAAAGGAGGATGGTCATTCCCTCCAGGCGGATGGACATTCCCGCCCCCCCTCAAAGGAGGATGGACATTCCCTCCTGGCGGACGGTCATTCCCGCCAAACCGGTGTCCCCATCCCAGCCTTTTCGGAGGCTGGGATCTCGAAGAACTCGCGGATGGATTCCGCTTATGCGGAGTTCATCCGCGAGTTCTTCGAGGACACCAGGACCAAGCCTCGGGACGAGACTTGGATCCACCCAAGGTTCCGACGGAACCTTCCAGTCCCACCCGCCGAGCCCGTCGACGCTGCCGTCCCATATAATAAGGCAGAAGAGGAGGAGGCCCAACGATCGGCGAGGGGACTTAATCCGTCCGCCAAGCCGTTCGTCCCGGGGCAGTATGGCTCCATCCCACCGCCGGCTCCTTTGTCCCCTGAGGTCAGGGGAAGGCCCAAGTTTGGGCACCACCAAGAGGGTGTCTCCGGACACCCCGCCTACCGACAGAGGCAGGCCATTGACAAGAGCGAGTACAAGTTTTCCCCACATGCACGAAACTTCGTACCCTCTCGAGAATTGCCAGTCGGGAACGGTGAACCCGAACAAGCCGGGGAGGAGCTCGCCAAGGTCGAGCAAAAGGCCAGGAAGAAGGTCGAGGGGGGCGCTGCAGCTACGAAGGGTGAACCTTTCAAGAGCTGCACCCTCTACATACTCCATCACGCCTACGATGTGGGAGCGGAGTATGAGGATGTTCACCAGGTCTATGCTCGCAGATACGGTGGGGAAGAGAAGGCAGCTGAGGAAGTCATCAAGGCCGTCCTGAAGGATGCTAAATACTTACTCGCCGAGAAATACGAGGAAAGTGATATGGTCGCCGGAGGAATTGGTGGGTCTGGCATTCTCAAGCACAAAAAGCTCAACGAGAAGATGAAGAAGCTCTTGAATGAGTTCCTGACTGAAGCAAAGGTATAGCACACTCACTATTAACAGAAATAAGGATAAGGGCACATGGCTAACTAGATATTCTTTCTTTTCCAAACAGAGATTCTTCCCCCGTCGAGTTAACCAAGTCACGCTGGGTCTTCGCGAACAAGCCGATTGGCAGGCAATTCAAAAGCGAGATATAAAATTTAGTCAAGCTGAGAAATGCACCGATATTGAGATCGAGATCATGGAAGCGGGACTTTCTACCCTCGAGAATACCGGCAGGTACAAGAAGAAGGAGGAAAAAATTCGTGGCATCCAGGGCCTTCATCAACATCTCAAGGAGCTCCGGGAACGACAATCTAAGCTTAGACGAGAAACTAAGAAGATTCTCGATGAGATGACTAGACAAAGGGCTGCCATGTTTGTTAGGTGCTCTAGCAACTCAGGTATTGTCACCGGATCTACCATGACCTACGTTGACGAAGCTGGGGAGCAGATGACGAGCTTGCTCAAGAAGTATCGTGCAAAGCCAAATGAGCAACAGAACCAACTGGACCTTGAAGCAATTGTTGAGACTGCTATGAAAGGTCCTGGTGCTCTTACCTTGGGACTGATCGATAGTGAAGATGACGATGGCGGTGTCAAGCTTTCTCCTGACGAAGCCAGGAGCTGGTGGTGAATAGTTTCGAACATCTCTGCATACATCATGCTTTTTTTTCTTTTGAGAGTTCGAAGCTATATTTTTTGAAGGCGCATGGGCGATCTTTATACTTATGCAGTGTGCAATCCTGATTTTTTTTAAAGTCGAGGCGTTTGAAGCAAGTCTGTATTTTGCTTTATTGTCATGGGCTTTTCTTTCTGCCTTGCATTTTATGGATGGGAAAAACTTTCTTGCTTATTATTAACTGCACAGGAGACAAACTGCACAGGCGAATATTCGGATACGTATTGATACACTTCTTTTTTTTGAACACATGTTTATGTTCATGTTTTAGGTGGTGGTGTTTTTTTTTACATACGATACATGGCATTAACATATGATGCTTTTTATGCATAGGAGGCGCTTCTATTCTTGTTTCTTGTTTATTTCAGCCTTATGCATAAACTATTATTCAGGAATGAGAAATTTTTTTTTTTTCGAGAATTGCTTCAATCATTTTCGTAAGGGAGTGCTTGTGATCGTAGGAATCTGGAGTCGTCAAGACGAAGCATAAATTTTCGTATAGGTCTATGCTTACAATATGAATTAACACCGGTTATGGCTATCAATCATCAAAATACGGCGGCATAGAGTACCAGATCTTGAAACTACTAAACTGTATTGTCTATTTGTCAATATCATCGTACCTACCTAGTTTTAAATTTTGCCGGAAAATCAATCGAGGAACCGATTTGAATTTCTTGAATAATTACCTACTATGTAAGTACCTATTGGTAATGGTATTGCGACGCGGTGGAATTTGGCATAAAAGGATCTATCGTAAGAATTGTGTCTGGACAACGAGACTTCATGGTTGATCAAGGAGAGCACATATTAATTGTTGTCTCGTCGCCAGACTCCCCAACCGTGTATAAATTGATAAAGAAGCCCTTAATCCAAACCTCCCTAATCTCTTTTCAGTCACCTCTTCCATAGCCTAAGTATCTCACGACACCCAACTCTACACCCAACCCATCCCGTCCATAGAAACGGCGGTCTCGCGGCCTAGATATTCTTACTATCCGGCCGATCTCCATAAGTATGATACTGCAGTATTTCGTTTGTTCCTTATGTTTTCTAGCTGACTAAAATATTGAAACCCATAGGCTTGTTTCATGGGATTTGGCCGGAGGTAGTTACAACGTGGCTGGCCTCCTGGCCATGCCACTACCAAATCTTTTGGCCATTTCCAGGCCCGCCAGGGAGTTCTTCGTGATATCTCAAAGGCCTTTTCCACAACTTGGGAAATCATAATGCAAGGCTCCGGCCTGGAAATTTTGTAGGACTTGGATTCAATATCTGAATGGTATCCGGGTATGAGGCTTGCACTTGACGGCTTGATAGCTACTGTGGGATATTGCTAACTAACACTGACTTATAGCTCAAAAGAAAGAGGAGCGTCTTGAGAATTGTTGGCGTTTTGAATACTAGTGCGAGGAAGGAGAAGGGGATGGGTCCCAGAATACTAGAGAGGTCTATACCTAATTCACTTCAAAGACGCGTTTGATACTCCCGGTGCCTTCATCAGAGTAAGGAGTTGGGCTGCCCTGGGCAGCTGCCCTTTACTCGGAAGTTGATTTACCTGGAGCTTTACTAGAGGGCGCCGACAGAGTCGTGTTGCCCTCGGGAGCAGGAGGGACCTGGCAAATATACACAATTTGGTTGCGAGACCGAACGTAGACTTTGGTCAAGTCTTTATGTTACCATAGTTCCAGCTTGGGCAATGCTGCTCCCGGGGTGCCCAAAGGGTTAAGGAAGAAAAGAGAGCTGGAGGTCGTCTGTTTCTCTATTAGCGAGTCGAAGGAGGAGAGAGAAAGAAGAAAGAAAGCGACGACGGTAATTTTGTCGTGCAGCTTTTAGAGCTGCAAGGCCTTTGGTCGATGGTTAGCAGAATCAATAAAATATAGTTATTCCTCTCTTTGAGGACCAGTTCAAGTGAATCAATGCACGAATAGTAGTCACACACCCACAAGCTGGTTGGTCGTAACTATCAATATTTGCTAGATAATCGAAGATTTGATAATTATTTAATTCTGTTCATGCCTACCTAAGCTTCGATTGTAAGGCTACCTCGTGATATCTATAAGCTGGTCTAGCATTTACAAATGTTAAACCTAATGGACTCTAAATTTGTAGCTTGAGAACTTGAAGTCGTAATGTGCAATTGGCGTTTATAGCTTCTGTTGAGCCGAGACTCGTTGTTTCTACCATAAATCACAGACCCTACAGCAACGACTTTTTTTCTTTCTCCTCCCACCTCCACCTCCACCTCCATTTTCATCTCCATCTCCATTCCTATTCTCATCACCACCATCACCACCATCATCACCACTTCCAAGCCACCAAAAACTATTCCAAAATGAGCAATTCGACAGCGATGCCACCCGCTTCCTTGTCGGCGGCCACGGGGGCCCCGACAATGGAAGGGGTGAGGGACATCATCTTCGAAGGATGGACCCATGGTTCATCCTTCGAAGATGTTGTCGAGGTGATAGATTTCACCTACATGGGGACGGAGGGGGGGGAGGAGGTTTTGGTTGAGGTCCTCAGGGACCTCAAAAACCTGGCCTCCTGGGCGGAGAAGTTGGGGAAGAGGGCCATTAAGATGAGGAAGGCCGTGGCGGTGGTAAGTTTCTTCTTCGATTACAGTTTACAACGTTTTATCAGAATATATATCATGTCAATAGAGACTAATTAGTCGTTCTGTGAGTTTTAGGAGGAAAAGAAAGACGAGGAAGAAAAAGAAAAAGAAGAAGAAGAAGAAGATAACGATGCCGACGACGAGGGGGAGGAGGGGTCCCCAAGGCTAAGGGGAAGGGGAGGAAGAGGAGGAACTTGAAGGAGGAGGCGAAGAAGCGGAAGGAGAAGAAGAAGGAGAAGAGGGCCAAGGAGGTGAAGGCCCAGGGGGGGAAGGGGGGTGGAGGAGGGGCTAAGGGCCCCGAGAAGGAGGAGGAGGAGAAGGCAGTCGTGGTGGCGACACCAGAGGGGGGGCCCATGGTGTTCGATGATCCTATGGACATCGACCCAGTGGAGACAGATATCGTGGAGCCACTGGTGGGGGGGATGAGGAGGTTGGTGGTGGACGTGTGGAGCGTCCACCTCCCTCCCGATATCGTGGGGGCTTTAGTACGGGACAGCCCGTGCCGGAGGGAGGGGGCAGAAGGGGTACGTGATACGACACCTACGATCTCTATAATTACATTGTGCAGAATCACTAATTATACATACTAGCAACAGAGGAGCTATAGGAGGTGGCGCCTGGAGAGGGCCGTCGAGGGAAAGCGGAGGAGGCGGAAGGCGAGGAAGGCGAAGAGGGGTTCTCCCTGAAGGTTTTACGGTAAACCTTCGGGGAGGGGGACGTTGTTTTTGTTTTGTTTTTGTTTTTTTTCCCCTCTTCTGTCCTTTCTCTCCTCCTCCTCCTTCTATTTCCCTCCCCTCTTCACGCACTATCACGAGGTTTGTATAATCCCGTCTATTCGAGATATCGTGGTGCATTGAAGCTTGAAGATCTCGAAGATGATAGGCTAACCGTTTCAATGTGTTGAGAGTTGCGTTGTAGACGTTGCATTTTGGAGCTGGGATCTTTGTGCGACGTCAGCCGGCCACATTTGGCTGGTTCAGGCCAGCTACCTCATTCGAGCTTCTGACCAGCCGACAGCCGACCTCTCCACGCCGACATCTCTCCACCTCTCCATCCCTTCATCATCATCCTATCTCATCATGGCGCTCCACTCGGTAGCTTAACTAATGTCGCTCCGACGCCTATTTTCTTCGACTGGTGAAGCCGGATGAACGACCTCCCATAACCTGCCCAGTCAACACCCTATTTGCCGCACAGCGAAGGTCAGCCCCAGCTGGGACTACCTCGAATTCTTGAAGATCGATATCCGCAGACATGGCCCTCCCACTCGAGATACCCCCGCGGGCTCGCTCTGCTATGAGCACCTCCAAAGCTTCGCCAATGTACAATCTCCGCTCCTCTATTGCATCGACAGGATCAACGACTTCTCTCACCTCCTTGTTTGCCGGCACGGGCGCCAGCTTACCTCGAGACATTGTCGACGATATAAAATCCGTCATTCACCACGCTTTCGTTCCTCATATCGCTGTCCATGTATCCGATGACGTTGACGAAGTTGTTCGCGAAAAGGGACTCCCAGATTTCTACCAATTGATCCGACCATATGGTGAGAAGGTACAAGGACGAATCACAGCTCGGGATTCGCAAGGAAGTAGTGTACCCTTCGAAGACTTTGCTGTCAGGTTCGTCCGGCTATCAGATGTTGTCCAGAAATCGGAACGGAAAGGAAGTGCAAGTGGAAACTCATTCAGGAATGGAGAATATGGTGGGACCAATGCTGGAATACCAGAGGCGATAAACTCGGAAGAACTGCCGCTAGCCGACGAATTACTCGATTTACATCTAAGCCACGCTGAAGAGCTTATCGATACAAATTTGGCCACAGAAACAGAGAGCCATACGGGCCAGGCATTCTATTTGTTGTATTTACGGAAGATATTATCTGGGTTTCCGGTTACACCGCATGAGACTTGGGCCCACCCTGTCGCTTGTTTGATCGCGATCTCATCAAGGAATACAACACCCATCGATACTTTACGGCAATTGTACAAATCTGGATCAGAGGTCAATGTTCCGGGATATGTCAATAAGGAATACCTCCGCTACTATGTACTTGTCCATGATGAGGACAAGGATGATATTGTGAAGTTGGTACTCCCATGCCTCAAGCTTTTGCTAGGTCTCAAAACGGTAGTTCAAAAAGTTTTGGTAGAGATGCTGAGACTGACATTATTAGGTCGGCAGCTCTGTTTGAGCAGATGAAGCGACATTTCGGATTACATTGTCACTTGATAAGATTAAGGTCAACGACGTGTATTGTATCAGATGAAGATTCAGTTCCGGTGGCCAAGAGTCAATGGTTGCCTGCTTCAGAAGAACTAGCCGATCTCCACGCTCATCAAGGTATGTATTATGAACTCTTCCACATTTTTAGTCACTCTCTAAGGCCTGCCATAGAAGAGGACATAGAAAGCGATGCATCCAGTCGGTTCATTCACGGCTCCGATGAAGCTGCCATAAAAACGATGGTTCGAGAAATGGTCGCCCAAAGCGTAATACCGTTCATGGAAAGAAACATTGCTAGCTGGAACGACCAAATATTATCCCGAAGAAAAGGTATAGGCGGCCGTGTGCTATCGTTTTCCCGAAGATTTCTCGGCTCCACAGGCACTCGATCCACGTCAAGCTCTGCAACCGCTAGTAACTTTGACTCTGCGACGAACTCGTACGATCCGATGACTCCAGAGGCGCAGATGAGAAAGTTGGCGGATTGGTCGTTTATGTTGAGAGATTGGAAGCTAGCTTATGATGTTTATAATACGATACGGACGGATTTTAATAACGACAAGGCTTGGTTACATGTTGCCGGAGCACAGGTATGGTTTCTTAATTGAGGTTTTAATCATAGTCTGCTAACTTGGTGGCGCAATAGGAAATGACTATAATTTCGCTGCTGCTAACTGGTCAACCAATTACACCGAAAATAAGAGCGGATACGATAGACGTCTACTTAGACGCTGCTTGTTACTCTTACGTCACTCGGTTTCGCGCTATTTATGCTGCGCTTCGCTGTCTTCTTGTTACAGTTGAATTATTACGTCTAGCTGGTGGTAGTTCTGCTGAACTCGCTGCCAAATGGGCAATAAAGGCACTAGATCTAAACATTAGACCAACAGTAGGCCGAGCTCTAATATCACAACGGGTCGGTGACTGTTATGCTGTCAGACAGGGTGCAGGAAGTGGTGGATGGGGCGGCAGACGGCGGAAAGCTGCCATGTGGCACGTCCTCGCTGCAGAAACATGGATACGGCTTGGTAAATTCGCACAAGCTAGACATTGTATTGATGTTGCTATGCCTAAGTACGTCAGTACGGAGTTCGTCCTGATACGGCGGTTCGTGGAACAGATGAGGTTAGATTCAGGATATGTGAACTTGTTAGACCTGAAAATTGATACAGGGGTTGGTGGGACCGGCGAGGAGGTGGTTGAAGTTGAAAATGGGGATGAGGAAGAGGCCTTAGATGAGGATGATGATGGCGAAGCTGAAAAACCAAGATTCGATGGAAAGAGACGAAGCATTCTAATTCCCCAGACACCGAATGGCGACGCTCCCGGGGTCATGACTATGGATGAGAGCCCTGGGGCGGATGGGCCGCTATGAGAGCAGTTGTGAGCAGGCCAGGTGGCATTAACTTACTATTACTCGTACATATTTATGTCGCTTTTTATTTATGACATCTCTGGGAGATCCCTTTCTCAATACTATATTATTTCGGCTGATGGGGAATAAAGGTGTCTTACATTAAAATCCAAGAGATATCTGGTGAAGTCATAACTCATGGACTCGACGATACCATATGCATACGACACTTCGTACATGTTCCGGATTCGGAAGCTTGAAACTCCCACACATTGGTGTTCTAATCTCGTGTTGTTTTGACGTCAAACCACCCGACTTTCCACCGCGCGCCAGAAGATTCAAACATAACTGACTCGTCCCATCTCTCGTTCATCTACCCTCCAACTATCTTCCCGTATCTTGCTCTATGCAAATACATCAGCCATGAGTGAACTTCTATCCTTCATCCTTACCCAAGAGGATTTTCGCAAGTGCGTACTATATTCCCCTTATCACCATCACCATCACCATCGTTGTTATACCGGGTGATATCAACATATCGCAACAAACAAAAAATATGACTAACAAAAAAGACTAAAACTCCAGAGCCCGTCTCCCATCACTTTACTCAGACTTCGCCCCTCTTCAAACCGTAAACCCAGATGGATATATAGCCAACATCACAGCCTGGAAGACAGCTCTTTCAAAAGCGACATACGCCGGTTTAATCCCGTCCTCTACTTCCTCAACTGACCACCTCATCCTCCCGATAACATCGTTACTATTACCGTCACTTACTACCCGGGAATATGGAACCCCCAGTTTGGGATGTGTTATAAACGAGGGTATTGCATCCGAGGAGTTTATCCCTCTGAAGAACTTTTTGGCAAGGGAAGGGAGTA
The DNA here is from genome assembly GCF_000225545.1 of Orbilia oligospora ATCC 24927. Lineage (NCBI taxonomy): Eukaryota > Fungi > Ascomycota > Orbiliomycetes > Orbiliales > Orbiliaceae > Orbilia > Orbilia oligospora. The sequence goes on along the minus strand of NW_011645563.1, from coordinate 976,488 downwards.
TATACTACAAACCGTGGGTAGATCCCTGGAAGGTTTTATCATGGGGGTTGAAGCAAGTTGGTGTGGGAGGAGGGGCTGTTAGTGCAAAGTTAGTGAACGGGGAAGTTGTGGTTGTGAAAAACGTTGAAGAGGTATCCCAGAAGGTTATTAAGGTTATGTCTCAGGGTCAACGGGATATTGATAGGATCATGACGTTGGAGACGTTGGAGCATGAGATCAGGAATATTATCGATAAGAAGATTCAGTTGAGTGAGAAGGATGTGAAGGTTTTGGTGAAGCATTTGTCGAGAGATTTGGGGGAGGCGAGCGTTCAGGGAAAGGTATGTTGTGTTCTTCTGTTTTTCTTTCCAATCTATCTCACGGGTTATACTGATTAAAGGATGGCCAGACTATTAAATTCAAGCCCGCAGACTCGGCTCTCCAACCAATCTCGCAATCAGATATCACGACAGCACAATTAAAACATTTAATCATAACACAAAATCTCAAAGTCGATGCTCTATCATCTAGGATCACAGCTCTACAGACTAAGGCAAAACAAGCCATTTTGGCCAATAATAAAATCACAGCACTTTCCGCTCTTAAGAGCAAAAAGATGACGGAAGAACAGTTGCAGACGGTGACGAATAGTTTGTCTTCGCTGGAGAGCGTTTTGATGAAAATCGAAGAGGCAGTCGATAACGCCGCATTGATTGATACTTTGGAACAAGGTTCGAAGGTTCTGGCCGGATTAAATAAGGTCACAGGAGGTGTAGAGAGAGTAGAGAAGGTTATGGACGAGCTCCAGGAACAGATGGATGAGACGGACGAAATTTCTAGGATCGTCACTGAGCCTGGAACTACCAAGCTGAACGAGATCGAAGATGATGTTCAAGAGGAATTCGAGGCGCTCATCAAGGAAGAGAAAGAGAGGGAAAGAAAGTTGGAAGAAGAGAAGAAGAGGAAGATAGAAGAGGAAGATGCAAAACTGCTAGAGCGGCTGGCTGGATTGAATGTTGCAGACCAGATACCCCAGGCTGCCAACAAGGAACGGGACGAGGAGAGCGAGGCTCTACCTGCGTAGAGCTATGGTGTGTCTAGTCAGCGATAATGCTTAGGAGTTTGGGTTACTAGGGCTAATCAGCGGGCGTTGGGACAGATTGGTATCTTCAGAACTTGTGAATATTTTGTACTTAATATCCAGATAATCTACTAAGGTAGAAATGCCGCTGCTCGATAAATACAGGTTTATGGTCATCCGCAAGAATGTATGAAGACCCTGCAGGTTTAACCTCCAGATAGAAATACAGACTGAATAGTATAAGAGATTTCGGCTTCCAAATACCTTCTATGCAAACGCTAAATATACTCTCAATGAAAAAAACTCCAAAGTGATGTTCCCAAAAATAAAAAGACAAAACTTAGACTATCTAAACCTCAACTACCTCGGGTGAATCCATGCCATTTAATTCAGCCTTTGCTCCCGCCGCTGAGTCCGATGTTTCACTTGTCTCTGTTCCATTCTCCTTTTTCCGCGAGACAGTATTTCTTGCATTCGCTATGAGGGCGTCAAATCCGGGTTTGTGGGTGTTGCTCCAAGCCTCTCGCTCGAAATCCTTATCCTGCACCACACTGTGCTTCTGGGTTGCCTGACTCCGTTCATAGGCCTCCAGCTCTTTAATCAAAACATGTTTAAGCTTAGGGTTGTCAGAATCAAGATTTGCGTTCCAGAGGTTGGTCCACTCCTGCAGCCTCGTCCACAAGATTTGCTTGGTCTCTTTTCCCTTCACATCACAACGGATTCCATGATCGCGAAGCTTTTTTCTGATGTCTGCCTCCTTCGCTAAACTGGCATTCCCCTTTGGCAAGCGGAGTTTTTCCCTTTCTTCTACGGTATAGGGTGCCCGATGTTGCGACCTCGATAGGTTAGAAAATGTTGCAGGTTGACGCCTCAGAGGCGTCCCAGCTGATGATGCGCCGTTGGCTGGGCCGGGTGTCGGCGACGGTGACCTATTTCCTTCAATACACCGATTTACATGAGGATTTATCGTTGATTGGTCTTTCCGCCGATTACAGAGCGGACAAGCAAATAGATCAGAGTCCTTCGTCGGTGTATCTGGGGCTCGAGATGCAGATTTCCGCTTCGCCCGGCTGCTTGACTGGAATTCGCTTTCCGATGATTCCTCAATTGGCTGGAAATCATCATCGTCGTCGTCGCTGTCCGGGATGGCAATAACCTGAGAAGATCCTGCCCTCGAATTTGTTCGTTGTGATGATGTTCGAGTACTCCTTCGAGGTGGTTCTGTTTCCTGTGGCTTTCTTAATGTGGTCGTGTCTTGTCGCCTCCTCTTCTTTGCCTGAGGTCGATGCACTGGCTCAGCATCTTCCATTACCTCATCGTCATCGAGGTCATAAGAACTCCTTTTCTCAGCCTTCGGTCTGGTCCTAGAATCTCGTTCAGCTTCTTCCTCAGCTTGTTTTCGAGCTTCTTCCTTCGCAACCAGAGTATCCAATAGTGATTTTCGTATGGTATTGAAAGAGCTAACCAACTCCGAGACAACAATATTATCTCGTAACCGAGGCTCTTCGTCCGGCTTCATGCAAGTGGGGCATTTCGAGGAAGCTGATAGACATCTTCGGATGCATAGCGAACAGAAAGTATGACCACAGCTGGTAACTTTTGGTGCTGTGAAGAGCTCCTTGCAGACCTGGCACCGGAGTGAAGTTTCGAGAGCTTGGAGACCTGGTACCGGAGTTTGGATCCAATCTGTTGGGTCTGGGAAGTCTGCGTCCATGGTATGGAAGTTACGAGTTAAGAAAATGCCGAGATTGATCTTTTAGCAGCGATTAGGGAGTCGAACTAGTCGTACAGGTCATAAAGATAATTATACAATACTATATCAAGTCGCGAATAGCATTTGGCGAAGTTGACGATGAGATATAAATGTTAGAGAGATGGAAGGATGGGATGATGTCGAGGGGATGAGTGTGCACGAAGGCGCATGTGGGAAACGCGTTGTCTAAGACTTTGCGAAAGTTTTGGTCGCGTAAAGTAAATTCTGCGACAGAACCACCGCCTAGTAACCACGAGACAGAGCCGATACAGTCCTGTCAAGACCATACCATCAACATCGATATCAACATCAACATCAACATCATGACGAACACACATCTACGGCGAAGGTCGCACAAACGGTCGAAAGAGCTTCCAAAGAGTGAGAACTCGAATATTCTATTATGGACGAATCATTGGACTAACAACTTTTCTATCTTCGTTGAAAAAAAAGATTCGAGATTAGTTAAGCGTCAATTACCTCGGCCCCTTCCTCCACCAAGACTATCAGCAGACCCCAAAACAGTCTATGTCTCGACAAAATCCCCATTTGTATCTACCGTAAAGAGGGTTCGAAAAGCACTTGCAGTTTTCAAAGATCAATCAAAGATCTCGGTAGCATCTGGTGGACGTCAAAAACGGGCATTTCAACGACGACAGGGGGATTCAGGCCATAATGAGGCTGGGCCGTCAACAGTGACCGCTATAATCGATGACAAGTCTAAATATGTCACGATCAAGGCTACCGGGAACGCAATTGAAAAGGCATTAGGACTTGGGCTTTATTTCCAGGGCCAGAAGGACACATCTGTGGAAATACGAACTGGAACGATTGAAGCTACAGATGACGTTAGAGCCGACCAGTCACATATGACATTTGATGACTTAATGAAGGCTAAAGAAAAAATCGAACGGAACGCTCGAGGTCCTGGCAGTCGAGGAGGCGAAGATGCAATGGATGTTGATGAAAATCACGACTCTGCCGAGGAATCCGACGAGTTTGAAGAAATTGACGACGTATTCCCGTCAAGGACCAGGAATATCAGTGTTATAGAGGTTATAGTGAGAAATAAGGCTCCTACTTGAAGCGATTAGAGATGAACTTTCGAACATTGAATCATTCGACGACCCAAGTTTTGACACTTGAAGAAATGAGGCATATACGGCACACGACGGAATACCCAAAGCAGGTTTTTACATCAGTGATGAGGCATTACGCTATCGTAGATCCATCCGGGGGTTTTCCAGGCCTGCTCAGCCGTCGCCTTTCTGACATTTGAGAATAGTCCCATTTGTCAAAGTTAAAGGCCTGTTATCGATAGCACCATTCCAAGCCTAGGCATTGCTTTCATCCCCACGACCAATTCTCAACCTAATTCGAATTAATTCGAATTTGTGTCGATCAATACATGTATTCCCGTCCTCAAAATAGCTAAAAGTCTTGCGACTGTCAAACTGGAACCTATCAAGGATGCCTGTATCCTCGCTTCCAATCCCCTTGCCGATACCCCATGCCGTTGCTGATCCTTTGGCCTCGAACTCTCATTCCGATAACACCATTTTTTTTGGTTCCGATGCCTGTCAATACGCACACGGTACATGTATAATACATGGAAGATGCGGGTCGATTTCTACTTATCGATCCTGCATTCCGTTATCCCTATCGATCGAGCGAATATCAAAGACTGTTTCATACACACCCGTTTCGTGATTCCCTATCTTTCGTTTGCACGTTTGAGGTGCCCAAAAAGTCACTCTTAGATCATGCGACCCCAGACAGGCTTCTCCACCCGACCCAACCCGTCCCCCCGCAAGGCACCTCGTTAGTGTCTAAGACCTCGAGCCAGCTCTACCCCAGCATTCAAGCGTCGACTCAAGGTTAAGCAATAAGCAGTGCAGCCGTCTAACAAACCTAAACCCACCAGCCGTCGTCGTAACTGCCACCCTCGGCTACATTCGCACTAACATTGGCCGGCTAGGTCGTGTGCCTTTCGATCTAGTAGGTATAATTCCAAAAGCGACAGGTGATGCAGCAGGAGGGACCGATCAATCGATTTTCCCAACATTTTTATGCATCACAGAACTTCTGATTCGATCCCCAAATCGGCATATCTATTACGCTATCATAAGACATGATTTTAGAACGCAAACGGTGACTACATGAATATAGCTTAAGTACTCTGTAACGTAACTTATGGAGCTACACCATCGTAAACTAGGTACCAGGATCGCCCTTGCCTTAACCAGCTTCCATGATACGATAACAATATGACGACCGATTGGGATAAGGGCCAGCGACCCTTTATTTTTCTTCTTGAGGCTTGCGCATGCCCGAACAAGCCGCCCCTGCAAGCGGCCTACTCCGTTCCCCAGTTTACTTACATGTCGACCTCGGGAAAAAGGGAAAACGAACCATAGTCGACTGACTGACGATTTTTGTATTTATACTTAATGCAACTGACATGGCCTTGCATTTTGCATGAAATTCTTCCCCCGTTTTGGCTCTCTTCTTTTCTGTTGAGAAAGTTTTTTAAACTTCAAGCGTTAGATCTTTCTCCCCCTTCTACTTAGAAATAATTTTCTCTTCTGTACATGTGTGCGCCTTGAAGTTAATTCTTCTTTCGAAGACACAAATAGAAAAATAAGGCACTCGGTTGCTTAAGCCTACAAGCTACATCTAGCTAGATCCTTAAGCTTCGGGGTCTATTTGAACCACTTGTCGTCACACTGTTCATTTATAGCCAGTGACACATCCTCTGCAGGGAATTACGTATATTTGCGTCTTTCGTGATATATTAGTACCTGTCGTCCCATCTTCCATTCCTCCGGTTTTTTGAAGTTCATTCCAGCCAACCTGAACTACTCTCTCTAAACCTTCCCCCAACCTCAATTGCTCAGAAACTCTAAGCACACAAAACGGCACTATCTATCTATCGGCTCAATTAATTATAATACTCTAAAATGGCTCTTACACTCTTTAGGTATGTGGTTACCTATGCTACCGCCCTTTTGGCGCTTTCCATTTGAGGACATCTTTCTAACAGTATTTCCTACAGCCGCAAAGCCCTCCCCTTCCTCACAGTCCTCGGTGCCTCCGGAGCATACCTAGCAATAAGCAGAATGCATAAGACACAGACCGCAAATATGGCACGAAGACATGATAGACTAGCATTGTGGGAGACTGCACGAAGTGGTATGTAACTTCTTTTTTTTCTCAATATATTGGTTCAACCAATTTCACCATCCCTATATAATATCTCCAAAACCAAGCTAACAGTAAAATCGATAATACTAGGCGGTGGATTTTGAAGATCAGGAAACAACCTCAATCGAAGCAACATTTTATGACAAATCCCCTTTCTTTCGAAGACTTCGGCCTGCGTTTTCTTTCCTCTTTTTTCGGCTTTGAAGTTAGCAGATTACGGTTCCAGTTGTGATATCCAAAGTGGCATTTTTCTTCTTTATCTTCCTCTTCTCCATGGGTTCATGTTGGGGTGTTTTTTTTGGTCTTGGACAGTCAGGTCAGGTTAGGTCAGGGGGTACACGATACATAAGTCCAGAACGGATACATTGTATGGCGTTTTTTACTTCTTGCGAACAGCCAGTTATCTTTATTGAATTGCGCTTTTAAGTAAAATCAAAAGGCTATTCTACCTATTGGGATTGGGAGTTTTTAATCTAGGATATAATAAAATACCTGATTAATGAGATATTGTCGAACCATGAAGTTATTAACTCGCTTTGCATGAGTTAGACAATGTTAGGCTCGGGAGTCCATTAAGACTATCTAATTCCAGGCACTAGCAATGTAATAACATCGATATGCATCCCACAGTACGATAATCGTGATAGATTAGGTATATAAATAACCTTGCGCCTAGAACTTCAAAACCCAGACCTCTAATCTAGCCACAAGTCCATCTAATCCATGTCAGTAGCTGTATTCGGATGTAGGACATAAACAACCCTATCCGCTTGCTGTGCAGCAGAGGACGAAGATCCGACTCCTCCATCTTCTTGCTGCTCTGCTTGCTCTCCTCCTTCCGCGGTAGATCCTTCCTCCGGTAATAGACCTTCCTTCTGTCCAACCTTCATCAAAACACTCTCCTTCACTAATCGTTTCAAAACCTTCTTGATCAAATCACGCTCTTCGATCAATGCTTGCTCATCTGGAATCTCTTCCTCATGGCTCTCCAAGTACCAAGTAACAAGTTCCTCGTGCTCGATACCATCTCCTCCCGTCTCTTCTTCTCGTTCTTTGAGTTTCTGTATGATTCCTGAAGAAATCTTGGAGAACCTCTCGTAAGTGATCTTCGTCCTTGGCCTTCTAGGTGCTGTGTCTTCCATATGGTCGTCTTGGGTGGCTGCTGGGGTTTGCGAAGCATCGGGAGCGGCCGTTGCTTCTCTTTCAGTTTGTTCTACTGCCGATGAATCGGGTTGTGGCTCTTCATCGTCATCATCCACATCAACATCATCATGTTCCACATGAATGATACTCTGCCTCAGTAGATTAAAGGCCTCCTTCACGAAAGCTTCGCTAACTTCCTCCACACAATTCGCTTTCGCGATAGCTTCGCTCAATCGAATCATACTCTCCAATTGTCTGACAGTAATCCTGTAAGAATTTCTTCCGATTCCACCTTGCGCATCATCTGATCTTAATTCTTTGTATCGTTTTACTAGCTCTTCCTCAGCCTCTTTAGTAAAGACAGGCTTAAAGGTCCTAGCATAACGAATGTATCGCTGTAACTGTTCGGTCGTAAACTCAGGTGTGATATGCTCGTCTCGCAATCTATGTAACCTAACGATATGACGTGCGAGGTTCGTATCCACCTGTTCATTACATTCGTCCAAAACAACGAAGAAAAGATCGAAACGGGACATAATGGGGGCGCTCATGTTGATGTTAGATCTCAAAGTTCCTTTACGGTTATACCGTCCTCCGTTAGGATTTGCGGCAGCAAGAATTGATGTGCGAGCGTTAAGTGTGGCTTGGATGCCGGCTTTGGCGATAGAGATTGTTTGCTGTTCCATGGCTTCATGGATGGCAACTTGATCCGAGATATCCATCTTGTCGAACTCATCGATGGCGCAGATGCCGTTATCAGCAAGCATGAGAGCACCAGCTTCGATTGTGAATTCGCCAGTTTCCTCATCCTTGACGACAGCGGCTGTAAGACCCGCAGCAGAGGAGGCTTTGCCAGAAGTGTAAACTGCACGGGGGAGGAAGGAACAAATGTACCTAGAAGATATGGATTAAAAGAGTGATCAATCTCTGTAAGCGGGGATATAGACATACTTCAAAAATTGACTTTTGCTTGTACTCGGGTCGCCGACGATACAAATGTTGATATCACCTCTCAATTGTGTTCCATCAGCGGTACTCTTGTGAACACCTCCCATCAACTGTAGCAATAGCCCCTTCTTTACAATTTCGTGCCCATAAACTGTTGGCGCAATGCTGTTTACCAGCCTCGAATAGATATGATCACTGTGCACCATTCTCCTAAGGTCGTCGACTTCGCCCGGCGACAAGGATTCAAGGAATGCTTTCTGGTCTTCGTCTGGATCGTCACTCGACTGGTCCGCTGCGACGGCAGTGGCTCCAGCGACTGTACTATCATCTGTTGTAGCCATGCATGCCAAAAATGCGAGTTTGTAAGTCAAATCTCTCACACCCAACGACTTCAGGCCAGTCACACCGGCTTGTTCAGCACCTCTAGCCGTATTTCTATTGTCTCTCATCATTTCTGCTTTTGAGCCTGGGAGTCCCAACTGGGAAACATCGGGCACAACAATGAGTGTGCCAGTGAAGACACACTTCTCTCCAGCCTTCGCACGCTCCACAATTTCACCACGTAGAATGACGTCCAAAGTTCGAGGCATCGAGCCGGTGGGTATCTCCGCGCTGTTTTCCTGAATTCTAACTTTCTGCCAATCCACAAATACTGACTGTCGGATATCCAATCTCCACCCCATTCGGTTACCGCAGGTCAAATTGGGACACTGTGTGGGTTCCGTATATTTAAACACCTGCTCGACATTGGGTACTACGGATCTGCAGTTCTCGCAAGTAAATGTAGCGACTGAGAGTTCCGGACGGACTTCTGAAGTTCGAGTTACCGTTCCAGATATCGACATCATTTTACCGACGTGATGGGTTCGAAGGGCACGAATTCGACTAACGAGTGGGAGGTTGTAGAAAGCTAGAGCGAAAACTTTGTCCGTCTTTAGAGCGGTAGTATTGGCACGAGCAATGTTTTGGCTGGCATCGACCTGCTGGTGCTTTGCGTAGTAATCCGGAACGTGTTTTCGGATCACTCGATGAAGACCGTTGGTGAGATAAGGGAGTAAACGATAGTATTGGCTGGTGAGAGCATCTGCTAAGACAGAGCTGTGCCTCATGAGATGTCTGAAATTTATATAGAGGGTCGAGAGCCCGTATGCTTTGAGGCCGTTGATTTGGCCAATGTAGTATTTGTCTGTTGAGGCTGTAGAGGGAGGAGGTTGGGTGCCGTCGAACTCCTCGTCGTCAACATACCTAGATAAATATCAATGAGCATCGGTTCTTGTACTTTCCGTAGTGCAGGTTACCACATACTCTTCAAGGAAAGCTACAAATAACGATTTCGCTCTCTCTCCGGCTTCGTCTTCAACTTTGGGAACGGAAGGATCGAATGCCCGTCTGACACGGCCACTGCTCTGAACAGTCCCTCGCAGCCCAACAACTTCATCTTCAGGATCCATCATCATATCATCATCAGTGTGCGCTGCAGGCGTAGATGGCTCGGGGCCCCCTCGTCTAGGTCTAACGGATGAACTACGAGGTCGAGGGGTAGGAGCATCGGACATTTGTGAACCGAGAACGGCATCGGATCTAGGATCGGGTAACGAGTCTGACTCGAGGACCCTGTCTACAAGGGAAGACATGATGGGTGGTGGTTTCCTAGTGGGACAATGCAGTTAGTTATCGATACCAAGATATGAGGGGGGTAGTAAGTACAAACCGTGAATAGAGCTCTCAACAGCAGATTGATACCAATTATGTACTAGCTGTAAGTCTCTTAATGTCGATGTTTCTCTTCTATCGGTTTAGCATGTAAGCTGTTGTATGCGTGGGTATAGAGAAGGTGATGACAAGATGGGGAGCTGAGCCAGCTGTTGGAGGGGGAGAGAAACGCGCTGGCAGAAAAATTACAGCTTCGAATGTTGGAGCGCGCGAAGCTCCTCGCATAGCTGCCCTGATTGGTCGCCGACGTCTGGCAACACACAAACTTCTGTGGTATTATGAGACAAGACTTTGACATCGAATATTAATTGACGTTCGTATTACCAAGTTCGAAGTCCCCATGGCCCTGCAGCGCACCCAAATGCCGCAAATGCCGCCTAACATGCGTCTGCATCGGCTCGTATACTATGTAAAATTTCCCGCCGAGTATAAATATATAGATTCTAACACAGGGAAATCAGCTTAGCTTTTAAATTACTTGCGACTCAAAATCGGGCCTCTGTTACCATAGCATAGGCCCTATCAGATACACCAACAGCACAGCTTCTTCGACTCACAATACATTACCGTATTTAATATTCCATCGCCACAAACCCGGAAGATTTCGATCCTACCGTGGCTTCAATACTCTTAAACTCCACAGCCTACGGAGTTCTGGTACTAAGGGGTCTGCTTAGACCTATCGCAACCCCCACCTGCATTTGCGCCCCGAGAACCTGCTCAGTCCAGAGTATATAGCCTCAAATGGACCCCCAAAATTTTGGAGAATTTTCGACACTAGAAGAGCGAGATTGGCAACCTGCGATAGCGCTTCCAATAGACCCAAAGCCTCGAATCCAGGAACTACGGACGATGTTGAACGATCCGGCAACTTGCCAAGAACAGATCCCTAACATTAAAGCAGCCATCGAAGCTTTAGAATCCGATGAAAAGCCAGAATTAGTTTACCAGGATGGCTAAGAGATTAAGATATGCGATGTGGACCCGACCCGTCTTTGTTGGTTTGAAGTATTTGACTTCTAAGTTCTAGTAAACTTATTTCCCTGAATCCACCTTTCGTTATAGATTTTAGGCTAACCAAGCTTCTCCCAGGGACCATGCTCCTTTGTCCACAGCTACGCCCACAATACCCCAAATTCCGAATATATAAGTCACAGTTTCTTCGTTTTTGCTGCTTTTGTCGTTCTGATTTGCTAGCTTTGGCTAGAGGTCCGAACACCTAGTCTCGGGGGGGTCCCTGCTTCATGCAAGTTCTGAGCTCGATGATGCCAGTTCCGACGTACTAACGCTCTACCCAGCCGATATTCTGATTCTTCTCCCTCCTCAATTTCAATTCCCATTGGTCAATTCTATTACTGCAAATGGAATCGTTGCTGCCCCGGGCCCCGTCGCTGCTTGTCATACCAAGGTTGGGAGGCCGCTCTTGGGTGCGCAGTTTAACTTGTGTGCTATTGTTTTTTTTTGGTTTTTTCCACGGCTTTAGTATCATGCGCTAACCTATTCCTTTTCATTTTCAAAATCAGCAGAAAAAAGTATCAACAAAGAAAAACCAGTACTGGATTTATTATCTAAACATGGAGGATTATAGGATTCTTTTTGCATTATATTCGGGCCAGTTTGAATTTCCAAAGGGAGTGGATTCTATATAATTAATTATAACATAACAATAACGCTACAGCCCTGTCGATATCTGCACATATATATGTGCGGGCGGGAAGGGCAGTGTACATAGTCTCAAACAATAAACTCCGGCTGGCCTAACCCTCGATTTCCCGCAATACCAAGGCAGATGTGAGAAACCCCCAGTACATCGATGCATATCCGGACCCACTCTGCCTGAGATTAACAAAACTCCTAGTAATTTACCTTGCGAGATCTTTAATATGGTTTACAGAGTGCATAAATTTTCCATTGCTACTTATCGGTTCTGTTTCAAACTACCATGAGTGTAGATACCTAGCTATAGTAAGCTAAGCAGCCAGTAACTTGAAAGAGAGACTAAGATATCTACACATTGCGCATGAATGTTAATTAAAAACGAAGTACTCATCACCAAGTCAAATCAACCTCATAGTTGTCCCCAAATGTTTTTTTCCATTGTTCAAAGCAGGAGAACCCTAGTAATATCGGTTAGCTCTAAAGACAAAAAGAGGGGAAACGCAAAACTAGGACTCACCATTGTTATCCACAAGGGACATATCAAGCGGACACAAGCATCGCCCTGCATTTCCATGCTCATGTGCTTGTGGACATCTCCTAAAAGGACTATGTTCATAACCAATATCGTTGAAGAAATGAATTTCCTTCTTATCCCACATATGTGTCAAAGCAACCGAATGCACCGGCGCATCCCCCCATCTTTCATAAAAGAAATTCCCAGTCTTATCCAAGTAATCAAAATACCTCAAGTATTTCTCACTTGTCCATAGACTAACTTTTCCAATTTCGAAATTCGTCCAAAAGTGGCATGTATTGTAGTCGACGTATGGTTCTCCATTCCGTGTGGTGTTTTCGATAACAAAACCACGCATGTTGTTAGGGTTCACATATTCAGGATTCTCGTAAAAGAACCTTTCAGTGGTTTCCCAGAGGCTAGCTATCGTTTCACGGAAGTCGTGAAGGGTGACTGTGAAGCCGTACGACTTTCCATTTTCGCGAAGCCACCTGAAAGGATCGTAATGTTGGTCGCAATAGAAGTTGACTCCAGGTTCGACACGCCTGCCAAAAAAGGGGAAGAAAAGTTAAAATATTGATCTCGATCTGAATTGTAAGTATTGATAGAAATAGATATATGATACGTACCAGTACCATTCGTATTGTTGCATAACCGGTTGTCGGAAGAAAAAACCTGAAAAGAATCGACACATGTGTCTGTCGTAAATGAAAGTCAATATTCCACAATTTGAAACTTACATCATTAAGATTCATTGGGTAGTGGATTAGGTGAAGTTTTTCTTTTCATACCTATATGATAGCGAGCCGCCGTAAATAATATGTTCATCCGCCATTTTCTTCATCTGGAGTTTTGCATGGGTCTGATTTACCCAACTCGGAAATCCCCAGTGCTCCTTCGGTACTCTAACATACTCGGTTTTTCCGCTTGCGATACCCGTAGTAATTGCAATAAACTACAAGATTATCGATATCATAAGTCTTTGTTGGGTGGAAGTAGCTAGGTTGGTATGGGAATTAACTTACCTCCTCTGTAAAAGGTTCGTCGTTCATGAACGTCCATGGGTAACGAAACTTATGATTGAACCGGTCTTCAAGCCGCCTCATTGACTCCCTGACAGCATAAAGATCATTATTTCTAGATATAAAAAGCCTGAAGTTAGCGACTATGGCTTATTTGGAAGAGGATATCGGATATCTGTCGCAAAATACTAATAGAGTGGAGAAACCTACCTCGCAAGCATCAACAATGTGGCTTTCTCTGTTCCTAGTTGGGTTCTATCCACCTTAACTGGATATCTCCATGGCCTTCTTTTTTCATCTTCGGATATAGATTCCCCAAAAGATATCTTTTCTTTTATTCTACCGGCAGCTTTAGCTATTGCCGGAAGGATATTACTCCCAGCACCTGCGTTGCCAGGTTTATCCTGACCATAGTCTTCAGGAAAGCCGTGAGGTCTTTGGATAACCCCACTAATCTTGTTCTTCGGACGTGCAATCGGACCCCGAAACCGTCTAGTAGTTGGAAAGATTGGGTCCCTAGTTGCTGCGACGCCCGGGGGCGGTACAAACGGGTCCGCTACATCCCCAAACGGCTTCGGAAAATACCTTACCACAGGGCGGAAGGAAACCTGACTTGGCCAGTATATTACCCATAAGCTAGCTAGGATAATCCACATAGATCCAAAGACGAGGATTCGGGAAACATTCCCCTGTGAAATGGCCATGGTCGCTATAGTTACCAAGGGATAGAGAAGGAGGGGAGTGTGGATATGAGGAAGGCCGTATCTCGATAGCAAATCGGTGTTATACCACCTAAGAGTGATGTAATCGTATATAATATTTCGAGCAAGATGTGACGGACAGATTTCGTCCGTGGGGAGATCAGTCTATTCATGGTTCAGCTTCAAGAGTATACGTGTGCTATATTCATATGGCGGAGGCTTGAGGGAATATCAGAGCGATATTGGTCGATCTGCTGTAATAAATGGGCAGAGCTAGAGACTTAACGTGCGGGCTACTTTCGCTTTTGTGCGATATATGGTGGATCGGCAGGAAGCGTGTAGTCCATGTGCTCGTAACTGTAGTAAAGCTGCTCTACTTTCTACCCAATTGCCTAATTGGTCCTAATAGAACCCACTATGTTGGATTTTGTGCGTTGGACATACAGCCACGAGGAAGTTACACGCTATGGTCCATTTCGAATTCTGTTCGCAATTGCAGATTTATTTTCTAAACTAAATGCGTAAGCTGGCAGTAATAATGTGTAAGCTAAGACATGTGGTATCCTTTGTCGCTTGTATCATTGTTATCATAGTTGAATGCATGAATACGTAACTACCTAGGCTGCGGCTGATAGCTTAAGCTTAAGCTGCGCCCAATCCTATTCCCAGCACGAAGAATTATATATATTGCTGGGTCCAATAGATATGCTACTACTTCTAGTGAGTGTAGTACCATAATACCTTAGACTTGCGCAGAGTTCTTTTATACGTTTTCTCATTTTATTGAAATTAGTCGAGCTTCAGATCGTCGAAGGAGCGACATGCATTCCAAATGTACTTGCATGCAATGCCCAAGCCAGGCCACCCACCGACGAGGGCATAAGGTAGACTTCGATGATCAGTAGAACGTAATAATATATAATAAACAAATACGTATACGTATTTACATGGCGATTTGGGGGGGGTGTTTTGAAAATGGCTCACAATTGGCCAAAATCGCCTGCCATTTTGCTGTCTAGCTGATCAAAAGAATGCAGCGACTGAGACTGTACGAAGATCCATTGTCCTATCAAATTGAAGCGATTTAGGTAGTTAAAAGAAGAATAATGCTGTCGCCAATATTAGGATATATTCTTTACTGGATGGGCCGACTGCAGTACTAGTTCATATCGGAATCCCTTATCCAGCCCCCTTCTCCGCCCAATGAGGACTGAAAATAACTTCCAATCCATATTGATATCTCAAATCTGTTTCCTTACTGCTTGACTATAGTTCCGTGCTAGCACAGGGCTAGGCCATGCTATCTGTGCGCGCATGTAAGTAAGTACTTATGTATAAGTATCTCTGCACGGATATAATATTATGGAAAGACCCGATGGCCATGGCCGGCTGGATTTTCCGGATGGTGTTCTGTGCACGCCGTAACAATCTCGCCCGCTTTAGCTAGATACTCGCATATGCGATTGCCTATCGTATATGGGACCTAAACTTGGCGAAGAATACGAACTCGAGGTCCTGCTGTGCTCCTTTTTAAGCATTTAAAGTTAGGTTGTTGGTAAAATAAATAAAATATTTACGCGGAACGGAGGCCAAACTGGTACCGGAAACCGCGCACCGGAACTCGCTTAACCCGTTGTCCCCAATGGCACACGCGACTGGTCCCTTTCGACTTTTAATACGTCAGTGTAAGGGTATGGATGTACTGCGTATGTAGCGCAGAGTGGCGGCCAGATTTGGCTGTGGAGCATGTGCTTTCTGCAGTTAAGATTGCCAGTTAGCAGGCTAATTCTGAGACTTGCAGGGGGCCACAACTAGCAATTATTTCCTCCGCTATTACCTTCGCTGCTGCCGTGCTTGCATGCTTCTTTCTGATCTTACAGGCTGGGCGATATTAATTGGTTTGTTGATAGGAGAACTTTTTTCCCTCCGTCTCCTTACCTAACGAATCAGAAGAAAAAAAATTAAAAAATTAAAAAATTCGAGGAGTCGACAAGATTAAGAACGAAGACTCGACGAAGCGACATAACAAAAACAAACTCCCTCATCAATCTCACTGTCATCTTCAGTTCACCACATCGGCCTCTTCACCAAGCAACTTCGATTTACACAGCCACGTTAGATACCTTCTCGCTGACGGTAAATACAGAGAGGCTTACTGTACCTCGAGATACCCACGGGGACAAACGATGGCATCCGTCTTGACCGACTCACGCGGGTTCGCCACGACTGGCTCCCAGACCCAGACCCTTGAGCCTCGGAAGTCGCGGAAGAGGTCCTCCTCCCTACTAGGGGCTGAAATACCCGGCGACACCTCTGCTCCTGCTATCTCGACCTCGAGGTCTCCTGCTGCTGTATGTATTTAAATACCCTTGGCCTTCCCTTGACTTTGAAGCTCCTTTTACCTCGGTTCCTTCAAGTATTACAATAGCAAGGACGACCTACTATACAACAACCAATATGAATCGTATACAGATAGAGTCTGTTACTGACTATGCAACCAAACCACAGAGGCAAGCTTCTAAATCAAGACGGCGAAAGCTGTCCAAACAGAGGCAAGATGGCCAGATGATACCTGGACCCGAGAACTTCTTCCTTTGGTATAAGGAGATGTCCTATAGACACACATGGGGTATGTCGAATTACATCAATACCATTGCTCTTCAGACATAAACATCAGCAGCTTACAATGCATCCTTATAGTTAACCCACTTATTGCAATGCTTGTCATCATCGGATGCTATCTCCCGAACCCTACTCGTTCGAACTGGGCTCACGATTTCATCTTTGTCGCATATCCACTCGAGGAAAAGGGTCCTAATGGCGAACAACTCTACAGCAAAGGCCTCGGCGACGGCAAATTTCTCTTCTTTTACACACTCTTCTTCACTTTCACCAGAGAATTCATCATGCAAAGGATATTGTACCCACTCTCCCAGAAACTCCTCCCCAAGTCCACTAGACGCAACAAGTCCACGATTGCTCGATTCTTAGAACAAGCATATACTGCTGTCTACTTTTCTGTATTCGGACCTCTTGGGCTTTATGTTATGTCGCAAACTCCCGGCCTATGGTTCTTCAATACGACTCCTTACTGGTCGACCCACCCTAACATCATCCATACCGGCATTTTCAAAGCTTATTATCTCCTTCAGTGGAGCTACTGGCTACAGCAAGCGATTGTTCTAGTCCTTATGCTTGAGAAACCGCGAAAGGACTTCAAGGAGCTCGTTATCCACCACATTGTTACCGTAGCTCTGATAACCCTCAGCTGGAGATTCCATTTCACATATATTGGATTGTCGGTCTTCATCACCCACGACATTTCCGATTTTTTCCTTGCTGTATGTAAACCCCCCCGTCTGTTTACCCTTGTAAGAAGATCATCTGATGCTAACAAACCTGCCATAACAGACCTCCAAAGTCTTCAACTACATTGACTCGCCAATTACCGGCCCGTATTTCGTAGTCTTTATCTTCAGCTGGGTTTACCTCCGCCATTACCACAATCTTTGGATCTTGTGGTCCGTTTTCTACGAACTCCCATACGTTGGCGAATATTACCTCGACTGGGATGAGCCACACTACAAGTGCGGGCTTGCTAAGCTCGTCATTTCCACACTTTTGTCGGCCCTCCAGCTGGTCAACATCTTCTGGCTTTACTGTGTTCTTCGCGTTGCATACAGATATGTCTTCAAGGCCGAGCTTGCTGATGTTCGAAGCGAGGACGAGGGTGGGGAAGAAGATGATGACGTTGGTTTCGATGATGATGATACCAAGACTCCAACTCTAGAGGAGTAAGTTGTCTACATTTTCGCTTGCGTTAATTATTAGTTGGGCTTGTCCGCTGACTGTGATTTTTGTTTAGAACTCCTAAAATCCAGTTGAACGGAGAAGCCCTTGCTAGCCCCATTGACGGTCAGGCCACCGGTTTTGGGAACCACAAACCTAACGGCATCCACAAACGTGCATAAACGATACCTACCATCCACCAGGAGCCAACCCAACCCCAACTCCCTCAACCGAGAACCCCAAGCCAACGCAACCATAACTTCTCGGATCTGAGCGGTAAACCAACAGAATATTCCTAAATTCATTTCATTGTATGATCTTTGAAAAATCACACGATCGTTTAATAAAATAGCATTAAGCATTAACGCACCCCACACCTGCATAATATCCCTGCCCTTTTTTTTACTTCACCTTTTTTTCCCATTCATTCGCTGTACAATTGACATACCCATAGTAGTGTTTTTTCTAATACCCTCGTTTCTGGGAAACACTTCCCTTCTATGCTGTTTTTGTTTGGATAGAGGATATTTCTCCTCGACGAGATATTTTAATAACCACCCACCCTTTTTTTTGATGTCATTGATGTATTAATGATCGGGAGGTGGGAGAGCAGAGAGAAACGAACCAAGATTTCCAGAACGGAAATATAATGTCAACGAAAACCTAATAATTAATATTGAGTGGGAGTGAGTGAACAAGGAGGAAGGAGAGAGGAAGATTTTTTTTCATTATTATTGTTGAATTGCTTGGATTAATTATATGATCATGTAACTCTATGTATGAGCAGCATTTGATTCATTTTAACATTGTCTTTGCAGTTGCATGTGGTTAGAATGTGGAGGTTAATGTATTTGTATAATGGAAAGGGGTGATAGTGAGATCGGTATCGTACTGTACCTACGAAATGGTCTAATCAGAATCTAAAGAATCGATTTTTTTTCGTATCATGAACTTGAGAGTCCTATGTTAAGTGTTAGAATACAACGGTACCAACACGGCCCTCCCATTCCACGTACATATTATTAGGGCTATGTCATCTAGTAGTAGGTAGAGGGGGTAAACATGGGGTTTGAAAATAGATATGACCATATTATGAAACCGTCTCGAAGCATCGTCGGTGTATAAAACCTAAGGACAATTTATATGGTCTGACCCAAGGCCTTTATCGTATCGAAAGCTCCAGCCGTCTCGGTCCACGAAGCAATACTGTATCCAATCGCCAAACGAGCTTCTTCCTTCGACCCATGCGTGTACGCACCAGGCCTTTGATTAGCAGCAGCCTGTGGGTTTCCCAGAAACATAGGCCAAAAGTCAGGACAGTATTCATTGATATCCTTATAAAGCTCCTTTATCTGTGCCTTGATAGTTTCAACGACACTCGCAAGTTTTTCCGTATCGCCTCTAAGGATATCAGGATGAGATCCGACAATACCGCTACTGCCGATTTCGTCTCGAATGAGATCAATGATCTCTTGTGGGATGGTACCATGCAGCGCCCTGGTGGTGTTCTGAGCAGCTTGTAAATCGATCAGAATGCGGACTTTGATCAAAACCACAGCTACAGCATGACTTAAATCGATCCATTTCCCTT
Source organism: Orbilia oligospora ATCC 24927 (assembly GCF_000225545.1). NCBI lineage: Eukaryota > Fungi > Ascomycota > Orbiliomycetes > Orbiliales > Orbiliaceae > Orbilia > Orbilia oligospora. The sequence goes on along the minus strand of NW_011645563.1, from coordinate 957,391 downwards.
TCCACCCTCCAACGGGTTCTTCAAGGGCATCGGCATTCATAACATCCAAATATGATGATTCGGTATCACCCCAATCATAAGTATCCTGTTTGGCCGTCGTCCCCCACCATTTCAAAAAATCATAAGCTTCTTGATCCCTCCCAAGGCGTATATACAACCCAGGGACAACATCTCTAACACCCATATTATCACCCCTACAAAGCCTCAACATATCCAATAAATGCTCGAGAGATGATCGAACAACATCAATTCTTCCACCGGTTGCGCCAAAAACTTGCATTATAGTATCAACGAAGTCATAACGTGCTCGCATGTAATCACGAGTTTCGAGGATGCCCCAGAAGTGGCCGATGCAGTTTTCGAAGGGGTGGGAAGGGGTCATTATGTCGCCCTGGAAATTTCGAAGCTTTTGGTCTTCGGTTTCGTAGGTTTCACGGGCCTTTTTGACGGTTTTGCAACCGGTTTTGTGACGTGGTCTGTCGGCTGCTTGGTGGGTTTTGTCGCAGTAGTAGGAGGCCTGGCAGCCGGAGCAGCGGAGGAGGCGGGTTGTGGGGGATTCTGTTATGGCGCAGAAGTCGCAGGCTCTTTGGGAGATTTTGCGGTGTGGAGGTGTCGGCATTTTGAGGTTTTGTATTATATTGGATACTGAAGTACCCAGGTAGTTAATGGGGTTGGTTGGAGTGTAGTGTAATGCTTGATGATGATTGAAATTGGATGGGGATTGGAGATATTTAGATCTGTAGATAGATGTTAAAAGATGCGCCTGGGGTGTAGGATAATTGCCATCTATCATACTTACAATTTCGGTATCAACTTCCTCAGAAATATAATTGCGACTGAGACACCGGGTATTCGAAGGGAGAGGCTCTCTGATAATACCTAAGGCCTAAATCAATGATATTTATAATCTCAAGTCCAGATAATAGCCCTAAAAATTGTGTGAATATGATGAGAATTGAAAATATATATATATAGAAAAGAAGATTCACTATTCAGACTTTCAGTGGGATGACGCCGTATACAGGAACACGAACTTTTGGGCTTAAGCTTACCGACTAAGCTAAGCTATGTGTATTTTTAGCGTGTTTATGTTTGACTAGTAACTTTCGCAAGCGCAAGAGGGAACAGGAGACCTGTAAACTTCAATTGGGGGGTACTCCTTAAAACCTTTGCATTGGCGTCGAGTCGACTTCGCGTCTTGGAAGCTTAGCTTCAAGCTTAGGAATATTGAATGCGCATTAATACTGTGTTCCATGTTATTGGATCCACGAAGCCATGTGATGTGACGGAGACTACCGTGGTTCAGAATGCAACGGACGAACTAGACTAGTAGACCCTGGCCAAGGCTTGAACCCTGAGGTTTCCCCTTAAATATTTGTCTTAAAATGTACTAGGTATGAATTCATGAAGTATACAAGTAGGTACCTATCAATGTGATAACTAAGCTAAAGAGAATAGTCGTCGTTGCATTGTGGTTTTGCATGGTATCTTAAAACTACCAATATAGACACGTCAAAGTAGACAGAAGTTTGCTGAAATAGCTAATACGGTGGTTGAGCTATAGAGTAGAAGGTAGACTCCAAAAGAAAACTGAAAGAATGGAAGGATTAGAAGGGATTATTGTAGGTGAAAAACATGATATTATATACAAAGAAGTGAATTCGAGATTCAAGCTGGTTGAATATGCACAATGAACGATGACGACACTAAAATGAAGAGGAGCGCTCAGATCAGACAGAGTAGTATAAACTGTGCAAGGTTGAATCAAAAAACTAGGGGTAGTAACCGCAGCAAAGCTAAGCAAGTAAAATGGTATCAAAGGATTCGAAACTCAAGACGGTTCGTTATATCATTAGCAGTAACTTCAGAATGTATCGCGAATAATTTTGTTTCCCGCAATTAACATCTCTTTTCTCCTTTCATTGTCCAAGCATATTGCCGCATAAAAATATTTTTTGCCTGGTTTTTCTTTCAGTTTTTTTATTTTTTTTATCATTGAGGATTCGGTATCAATAACCAAATCTTCTTGATTCTTCTTGCATTTTTCGGTGAAGTTCATCTTTCCTATTCATTTCGCAAACGACATAGTCCATCTTCTTCTCTTGCAAGAGCTGACCCAACTTATTTCCTTGCTTCTGAGAGAGGTATCTCACAGGTGGGGGCGGAATACCATCCCTGCAAGGTCCAGTTTGTTGCTGCGGTGAATTGTAGTTATACTTGGTATCCTGCGGTCTAGAATCGTTATCCGGCCCGAGACTCGCATACGATGGTGTGCGATGGACGCTGCTGTTATATCTCGACGAGGGAGGGATATTTTCCGAATGAGTGGAGTTTATGGAAAGAGAACTTTGGTTGTAATTATTTGGATAAAGCCTCTTTTCATCATCGAAATGGAATGAATTCCTGCCGCCTGGCTCTTGTAGGCCGGCAGTGGGCCCCAGCACTCCGCTGAGAGATGGAAGACCATTAGAGTCGAAGTAGATAGCCTTTTTCTCATCTTCAAGACGAGGAGTACGGCGGTAGGAAGTATAGCTTCTTGAAGGTGGTTGCCAGAGTGGATCTGAACCACCGGGGTTGACGAGTTCTGGGAATTGGGATTCGCGGAGATTGGATTGGTCTGAGTAGTAACGTTCCTGGTCAACGGAAATGGGGAATGGGTCGGAGACTGAGAGGTGAGGGACTCCAGGTCTAAAAGAGTCATTTGTTTCACGAGTCGAAGAAGATCGAGAAGGGCCTTGGCTATGCTGAGACATGGGTGAAGCAATTGGAGGAGGTGCTGAGGTCGCAGGTGTGAAGGTCGGTGTGAAATGGTCGTAGTAGTCCATGGATATCTTCTCATATTCCGGTTCTACTTCCTTCTTGACTGTCCTTAGACCGGCGTTATCACGGTCCTGGTGAACATTTTCTGGCGGTGCTGGAGTCCAGTTCGATGGTCTTGAGGTATCGTAGAATGCCATACCTCCCCATCCGAGCTGAGTTAAACCTTCATACATCCCGTCGGATACTTGTTCTGTTTCCATATTGCCTCGAGATTCCACGGCCATATTGTGCGAAGATTGCCTTGGGTCGTGCTCCGTAGTCTCTGAATAAGTTGAATAAGTTTTAAAGCTTGAATCGAAGGCTTCTGTCTCCGGTGCAGGTGCCGATTGTATAGCGTATGTTTCCTGATATCTTCTAGAAGAGTTTCTTGAAAGATTGGTCTCACTGTATGTTCCGACAGCGGGTGAAGATTTAGAGGAGGAAGATTCCACTGTGCTTATTAACACTTCGGTTTCATGGTATGGAATTCTCCAAGCAGGTGATTCGGCTGTCTCCTGGGAATGGTATGTTTGCTGGGTTCCCTGACGGTATGTATGTATACTTGGGCGGGGAGGTATGGGCGGCGGTGGTCCTGATGGTGGTGGTCCCATGCCTCCATGGGGGTAGCCCGACATCTTGGGCGTTTATATATCAACCAGGATAATATATCTCCCTATCAGACGACCTCCTCAAGCGAAGTGGTATAGTATATAACACAGGCACGCACACACTTCTTCTCACGGGATTATTATTAGATCCCCCTTGTACCCTCTCACTATCAACTATGCCTCCGGCACCCACAGGAGGCGGGGGGCGAGAGAGAGAGGGAGTTTTTGGCGACTTTTGGAAGTCTTTGGCGCAGCTTTTCAGCGCCTACCAAGCCCCTAGTATCTCAACGGGAGTGTACACGAGACACTTCTAGGTTGGTTGGTAGCTCGGAAGAGCGAGCGATATGGGGTAGACGACCCGGGCGTCGATGTGCCTGTCTGTCTGTCTGTTGTACAAAAAGACTAAGCCTGTGGATGGCGATGATGTTATGCCACAACCGGATTGGATGATATCTTAATCGTGCAGTACCGAAATCCGAGAATGGCCCTTGTTATTTTTCTTTCTTTTCTTTTCTTTCTTCTTCTTTATCCAGGTTTTTACCAGCTTTTTTTTGCAAGCTTGTGGGCTTGAGTAATGATTGTGCCTCGAACTGTGCGTATCTGCTTAGCAGTTATAGCAAGTGCGAGCGAAAATCTGCTTGTACAGCTTGTCCGAATTCCGACAGTCGCGACTATTCCAAATAAAATATTGCAGTCTCGTCTATGTATGTAGGTCGGGGGTCCAGATATCCTCTTAGCTCAGGCTTTTTTTTCTCGATCGAGTATATTGAATTGAAATGGGATGATGGGATTTTTTTTTCTTCCTTGCCCTCTTCTTGCAAATGTTTGGTTAATCTTCCAGATTCTCGATGCAGCAAAGCAGGTTAATTTGCAGCCCGCCAAGGGCAACTCGTGGGATTTTTAGGCGCAGGCCAGCCTGACTTAAAGGATCAAGAGGGGCGAGCTATTTCTTTTCGAGTATGGTGGATCCATGGACAGGCAGAGGCGAGAAAAGCTGGCGCTCTCTGGCGATCAGGAACTGATAAAAGTCTTGAGCTTGAGTATTTACAAGAATCCAAGAAGGCTTAAGGGGAGAGAAAGGCGTTCTCGAGGGCAGATATTCGGATACAGATCCGATTCCTGCAATCCTTTTCAACGAGCGCCCTTTCTCTCCTTCCTCTCTCTTAAGCTCTGACCTAATCCTGAAGGTCGCTCGGCAATGCAATCTATTTTTGTTGATCCGGCATGTATGAATTATAGTAAATTGGAAGTTTTCCTTGATATGATGCTTAGAAATGTATGACAATTATGCCTTCACAAAGGAATCAACATGAACTTCGAACCCAGAATGATATCTTGACGAAAGGAGAACGAGAGCCTCAATGGGCGCTTCAGCAGCATTATCTGCAGACCTGTAACGGAGTACAGCGACGGCAAAGCGATTTCGAACATTTTATTCCTGGGCAGGGGACTGCATATGTCCGGCTCACCGTAGTACACATTATACATCTCGTATTCGAAACGAACGACTCGGCCGGGAACTTGAAATCGCCAGGTACCACGATTATAACGTTATTTCTAAGCTTCCTTGGTAATTTTAGAATGAAATATATTAGCCTCCCTTGGGTTTTAAATATCAACTTCATGAATGCCCCCAGGTATTGCTTTCCCCAAAATCTATCGATGCCAAACATTTCTCAAGACCGAAGAGCTGTATAGGCCGATCAAAGTCCTGGAGGGCGGAGATCCGTATCTTTCCAATTCTTGTTTTCTGCATCGGCAACTTTGCCCCCCGGACTCCACCATGAATCTGAGCCGTGGAGTCTGCAGGTTGCATTTTCCCGCTACATGGTTGCTTCTTTTCAGCCGCAAATGTAAAGTTTCTGTGTCAGGTTTCAGTTTCGCAACTCACACTGCACTGCAACTTAGCTGGGATGATCGAAAGGAAAAGAGCAAAGGTTTAACTGGCTAGCTATATAGCTGTGGTATCAAAGTTACATTATAAAGCTTGTCATGAAATGTAGATATCAAGGACATGATGGTCGTCTGGAAAACTATCAGAACATTGAGGCAGAGAGAAAAAAATAAAAATAAAAATAAAATTCGAATTTCGAATTTCGAAGACGGTGTATATAAGAATAAAACCCCTTGCACGCTTCACTAAGCATACACAAATACCCACACTGTTAATTTTTTTTTTAGACCAATACCTTTGCCTTACTCAAGATGGTGATTTGATCATAACCTTCACCAGACTCATTGCCATATTTAAGAAGCAATGGGAAGACAGTAGCTTGGATTGGGCGTCCCTCCAATGGATGGCTCGTAGCTCCATCGGCGCTGGTAATAACATCGGTCTGTTGGGAGACATCATCCATGGTCGCATATCCGAATTCGCAGCCAGCCGGTTCGCTCAAGATTTGGAAGTTCGCGCGCTGTTTGCCAAGTGAAAGTGCGAAGTCTGCCGCCTTCTGGACGACTCCCTCGAGGAATTTGTATCTGGCTGGATCGCCTTGGAATGTTTGCTTTGTGGCGGCGAGAGGATATGTTAGTTGTTCAATCTTGTCGGCAATAGTCGAAACGGCAGCCTTTCGTTGAGAAGTGAAGTCGTCGCTCTTTTCCAAAAGGAAGAATGTTTCAGATCGCCAGTTGTTGATTGTGGGGGCCGGGGCAGCTGCATTCTATGTTAATAATATGTCCCAGATTTTACCTAGAATAAAAACATATATATGCATATATGTATGTATAACTTACAACTAGTTCGAACGAGTGGAGTGATTGCGGACATGGCATTTCCAAAGAAGGCACCAGTCTCAAAGCTTTCTTGGAGGACTTCTGAAACAATCGCACGAACGACCAATTGCTTGGTCTTTCCGCTGGTCAAAAGAGATTGATAACTCGGAACATGCTCGGTGAGGAATTCGTAAAGTTCGGTAGTCAAGTTAATCGGATCGCTTGAAGCCTTGAAATAATTTCCAGCCCATCCAACGGCATCAGTGCCGAGTTGAGTGTATTCACGAGACAGACTGTTGTCGTCCTTAGTTTGAGGTTTCTGACCAGCAGCGAGGAGGCTTCCTTGAACAGAGGTAAGACGTCTATTGGCGTCGGCAAGTTGGGACTGGAGAGTTTCAATTTGAGCATTGGCGCCTTTGTCGGAATAACCACCGGCTTCTGGGGTCGAATATGCTGTGCTATATCCGTTTCTTCGGTCTATAACATATACCGATATCAATTAGTATCAGAACTCAAAGATTCATAAGTTTCGTATATTGGAAAGATCTATTATATTACCTTGTCTTCTCTTAACGAAAAAGAAGATAGCAAGCCCGAGGGCGCCAGCGAATAGTAAGGCGAAGAGAATAGTCAAACCGGTGAGAACCCCGTTATTGTTATTCGACCTTCCAGTTACTTCGGCCACGCCCGTATTTACTGGTCCATCGGTACCGCTCGCCCCAGCCGTAGCAGCCTGCGAGACTGATTCGACCGACGTCGAGCTGATACTACCAC